>NC_142140.1:47580000-48205000 GCF_024610735.1 Ursus americanus | reverse complement strand
AACAACCATGCTGAACAGACACATTGTCGGGTGTGGGACACTATTACCAGAAGCAGTCGGGCTGCCCCAGCCATGAAACACCTCTTCCAAAACCCTGATAACCTCCATACTGACACATGAGTGGCTGTGCCTTCCCTTCTGTGCCAGAATTTCACTCTGATGTTTTAAACTGGTCAATAAAGAGTGAACCTGCAAACCCCTAGTCATTCTGCCCTTGGACCCCAAATAACAGGCCCCCTAGACCTTTCTGCCCATCCCTGCAAGAACCTGTGATGATGAACCTTGTCTTGTTAGAGTCTCTGATGGGTGTGCTGAGGCCTGTCTTGCAGTCACAGTAAGAACCCAAGGGCTGGTGCTGCCACAGCAGAGGCTCTGGTCAGGGAAGCGTCTGTGGGAATGTTCACAAGCACAGGGCGCAGGGGGTGCCCAGGCTTTCCTAGCCTGAGCATCCCTTTCAGGAGCCTGAGATGTAAACAGAGCAAGGTTAGAATCCACATCATCAGGAAAAGGAGTGAAGGTGTGATATAAAAAAGACTGACAGTCTAGGTGAAAACTGGGGTTCTGTATTCTCATCTACAATAAGGTTATGTGAAGGGTTCTTGGCCAAGTATAGTTTCTTCCATATGAAGAATACAAATCATGATTATTCTTTTAGGAAATCTAGGGAAATTTTACTTGGCATGAGATAAGTCATTTAAAATGAAATTATTTTTAAAAAATCCAACCTGCCCCACGTATGTTACAGAAATTTCCAGGCACTTGTGATATAAAGGTTGGAAAACACTGGGGACATATGAAAATGGAGAAAGGGGAAACTGTGTGTGTTTCAGACAGAGCAGAAGCTTAATAAAGTGAGTTATGCAAATGTATAGAGAAGTTGATTTCAAACAAATGGCAATTCCAGAGAATAAATAGAAGGAGCAGATTCTACTTCCAAAGCCTGATCAAAGAATAGCAGTTCCTGGCTCTGAGGTTGTGAGCCCTGCAATCATGGGCACTTCTTCAGCCCCAGGACCATTGGCCCTCACATCACTGGAACCCCAAGGACTTTTTTCAGAGCCCTTCTTATGTCTCTGTTCCTCAGGCTGTAGATGAAGGGGTTCAGCATGGGTGTGACCACTGTGTACATCACCGAGGCCACTGCACTTGCGTGGGAGCTCTGGGTAGCAGCAGAGCTAAGGTACACTCCTAGGCCTGTACAATAAAACAAAAATACAATGGAGAGGTGGGATTCACAGGTGGAAAATGCTTTATACTTGCCCTGAGCTGTTGAGATCCCACAAATGGAGGAAACTATCTTAGAGTAAGAGTAAGAGATCCCAGCCAGGGGAGCAGCAGCCAGCACCACTGTTGCAAAATACATCATCATGTCATTAAGAAAGGTGTCAGAACAGGCAAGTGGGACCACCTGATTGATTTCACAGAAAAAGTGGGAGATTTCCACCTCTCTGCAGAAGGTCAGCTGTAACACCATTAAGGTTTGCAATAAGGAATTCAGGGTACTCATGATCCAGGACACCAGAACCAGCAGTCCACAGAGCAGGGGGTTCATGATGACTTTGTAGTGCAGGGGGTGACAGATGGCCACAAAGCGGTAATAGGCCATCACACTCAGGAGAAAGGCATCCCAGCCTGAAAAGAGTAGGGAAAAGTATATCTGAGTGATACAACCATCATAGGTTATGTCTTTGCTCTGAGTCTGGATGTTCCACAGCATATTGGGGACGGTGGTGGAGGTGAAGCAGATGTCTAAAAAGGACAGGTTGGCCAGGAAGAAGTACACGGGGGTGTGGAGGTGGAAGTCAGAGCTGACGGCCAGGATGAGAAGCAGGTTTCCAAGCACAGTGATCAGGTACATGGAGAGAAAAAGCCCAAATAGCAGGGGCTGCAGTTCTGGTTTCTCTGATAATCCCAGAAGAAGAAACTCTGAAATTTGTGTATCATTGCCTGGTTCCATATGGTGGAGAAGACTACCAGTGAACAAAAAAACAACAGACTAATTTTTCAATACTGAACATTACAAGTAACATTGAAATTCTGCAATTTTCACTTTGCAATCAGAAATTCAATATTTGGGGGCGCCTGGGTGGCACAGCAGTTAAGCGTCTGCCTTTGGCTCATGGCGTGATTCTGGCATTATGAGATCGAGCCCCACATCAGGCTCCTCTGCTATGAGCCTGCTTCTTCCTCTCCCACTCCCCCTGCTTGTGTTCCCTCTCTTGTTGGCTGTCTGTATCTCTGTCGAATAAATAAATAAAATCTTAAAAAAAAAAAGAAATTCAATATCTTGGGGTTCCTGGGTGGTTCAGTTGGTTAAACATCTGCCTTCAGCTCAGGTCTTGATCCTGGAATCCCAGGATCAGGCCCTGTTTTGGGCTCTCCCCACAGCAGGGACTTTGCTTCTTCTCTGCCCTTCCCCCTGCTCCTGCTCTCTCTCTCTCTCAAATAAATAAATAAAATCTCACCAAAAAGTCAATACCCATAGTTTTTGTATGGAACTTGTCCCCTGTTGGGACTCTGCATCCCAGTTCTGAATAGGAATGCACATCCCACACTTCGCCTTTTACGCAAGTACTCGTATGTTATATACTTTAATGAGAAATTCTGTCACACTTTTGAGAGTAAATTTCAGTTCTGACTAATGTCCAGGTGAAGAGTATAGGTTTCAAGAAACAAAAGTCTGCAGAGTTCAGTGATGGAGAAGATAAGGGGATAGAAAAAGTTGATAGAAATCAGACTGTGAGGGGTGCTATGAAGAAAAGCCAGTAAAAATAAAACAGTGGAGGCAGGTGTTAATTTTCCCGGGTGCTTGGATAGGCCAGCCCACATTACACAGGGGCCTCGTTCAGGAGGAGACACATTTATCCAGGAGGTGTTTGCCCGTCAGGGGAAACAACCAATGCAAACTCTGAGAAGAGACTTGGGTTTTTTTCAAATTAATTCTTAAAACGTCAGTATGGTTGACATGCATGTCACATTAGTTTTGGGTGTACAACGCAGTGATCATCAGTTTAAACACCACGCCGTGCTCACACGTGTGGAGCTGCCATCTGTCACCACACAACACTGTGACCTTATCAGTGACTACATTCCCTGGGCTGTGCCCTTTATTCCCATGACTCATTCATTCCTTAACTGGAAGCCTTATTTACCACTCCCCTTCACCATTCTGCCTTTCCTTTGCTCATTTTTTGTTTTAAAAATCACTGCCAGCATACGCAAGAAATGAACCATGGAGCTTTACATCAAAAACTAGGGATGTTCTGTACGGTGACTAACATAATATAATAATAAATAAATAATAAATAAATAAATAAATAAATAAATAAATAAAAATCACTGCCAGCCTATTGTCACCTCCACCACAATAATTAAGAAAACAGGGATCCAAGGCAAGCTGCTGACATCAGATTGTCTCTCCCTTAAGAATGTGAAAGTGCCCCTTAGCATAATCTCCTCTAGTTCCATCCATGTTGATGCAAATGTTGGGTAATCGTTCTTTCTGATGGCTGAGTAATAGTCCATTGTATACATGGGTTAGCCCATGAAGGGTATAAAGGGGGGCACGTGTTTCATGGAGCACTGGGTGTTACACACAAACAATGAATCATGGAACAGTACATCAAAAACTAATGATGTACTGTATGGTTACTAACATAATATGATTAAAAAATAATTAATTAATTAAAAAAACTAAAAAGAAAATGTGAATGTGCATCCAAATTCTAGTAGTAATGTCTCCTATGAGCATGTAAACATGTGTTTCCATTTTAATGTGATCATTTTATGCCCAGTAGTTAAAGAAACATAAAAAGTCAGTTCCAAAAACTTAGAGGAAGGAAGTAGGGACAAAGATCCAATAAGCTCATGTGACCCCCTAGAGATGGTGAGGAGGAGCAAATGTCCTTGGTTCTGGCAACACTCCAACCCCAGTTACAGTGTCTTGATGCCCAGAGTAATAAAGAAGCAAAAGGCCATTTATCCAAAAGAAAAGGTAGGGAGGATTTTACGTTATCAAGACATCTGACCCATCGAACATCCCACCAGAATAATAAATAAAGGGAAGACACCCACAGTTCACTAAAGGAAACACACACAGTACAACAGAAGTGGGGGATTTTAAAAGATGATTTGGTAAAGGAAATTTTCTAAATGATAAAAAATGCAAAACTTTATAATCAGAAACTAGGGTTTTGAATTTTGGATCTATGCATATTTGCTGTTTGAATTTAGAGCACCAACCAAACTATAATAAATGTTAATATCCTCCCCCAAATCGTAGGGCTTGAGCTGTCCATCCTTCTCAGGTGGTTGAGAGATTTAGTGAACATACGGAAAGTCCTTAGCATAGTTCCCTCCTGTTGATAATAAGTGGTTAATACTGGTGATAAGATTTGGCTGAGTTTTTTCTTCTCTCAATGTCTCCATTGCTTCCCCACCTCTGGGTCCCCAGTTCCACCCCCTTATTTCAGCCCCTTGTCATCTCTCCACCTATCACAGGCTGGCGTCCTCTAGCCAATATTCACATTTACCCAGAGAAATCTTTTATATTGCATTTAAGTTACTGTCCCAACTCTGCATCTTAACCCCTTCTTGGTGACTCCCCACTGGAGAGGTAACCCCAAATTCCATAACTTCCAACACTTGGCTTGCCTCCCTTGGCCCATCTACCCGCTTCCCACTCCCACTGCCTCATCGACATCAATGTCACAAACACCGAACTTGAGTTGTAGCTTCACCTGAAGCCCCAGTCTCCAGGCTCAGAGCCTCCATACACCTGCTGCCCTTTGCTGGGAGTTGCCCACTGGTCTCTTTGGGATCACTCACCTCCTCTCTATCTTCAAAATCCCATCGCCTCTTTCAAACTATAAGGAGTCATCTCCTTCATGAATCCTTTGTTTTTGTTCTGTTATTTTAACATTCCCACAGAAAAAGGATGCTTCCTCTTGCAGTAATTTAGATGTAAGGGTTATCACTGTGTAACTTTTATTTAATTCCATGTATGTTTCTCTGCTAGACTATGGGTGCCCTGGGGCACGTTATACAGACTCTTACACTTTATCCCCAGACATAGTTTGGTTGGGAACAGTGGGAATAAATAAATGTTCATAAGGAATGAGAGAACCTCTGCTCACAGAAGTTGCCAGTGATGAGAGAGAGAACAGAAGCAGGGAGCTACTCACAGGAATGGAGGACATGGGAGAGAAATGTTTTCCACATCCATTGGGACCATTTGTGGGTCAGACTGTGATTCATAAGAATAAATAGAATAAGATAAATAAGGCACAATGGAAAATATAAGAGTGCATCATACGTGGTCAGAGTTCATACCAAAGCATTTCATGGTTCTCCTTGTTGAGTCCCATGGGTGTGGGGGTGTGTGTGTGTGTGTGTGCACAAATGTGTTTATTTCTGTGTTTGCCTGTGCACAGCTGCTGGATCACATGTAAAAGGCATGCTTTGCTCTGAGATAAAATCAAAAGAAACTTATCCATATCAGTAAATGCAAGAATATTTTAAAAAGAAGGGCATTTCCAAGGTTCCTGAGTGGCTCAGCAGGTCATGATTCCAGGGTCCTAGGATGGAACCCTGAGTCCAGCTACCAGCTCAGCGGGAGTCTGTGTGCCCCTGTCCCTCTGCTCCTGCCCCCACCCCCAGAATAAATAAATAAAATACTTTAAAAAAATAAAAGGATGGCCCTTCCGGGCAATGATGGAAAAGCACTGTGAATGAAGAGCCCATTAGAACGTCCAGGATGCAGAGGGAGTAGGCAGCCAAGTGTGGGTGCTGGGGTTCCCCCAGATTCAGGCACCGCACACTCACTGTACTTTTATTTCCCCAATTGCTTTGTTACAGTACCCACAGCAGGCCCTTGTTCTGGTTTTTATTCCATATTTATTCCTATGTGTTTGACCACCCTTGTCCTCATATGGCTCAAGAAGGAACAGATGAGGCTAGCCTTTCTCTCACATGTCTTTATGGCATCTTTTCTTTTTTTAATTAAAAAAATAAGTTTCATTTATTTAAAACCCAATGTGGGGCTGGAACTCAGGGCACTGAGAGCAAGACTTGAATGCTCTTCCAGCTGAGCCCGCCAGGCACCCCTGGGGCATCTTTGCTTTGTAATTCCTGGGCTTTGAGTTTCAGTCTCTGACAAACCCCTGGGCACGCTCCACTCCTGTTTCTGATTTTGGTCCCACACGTGTAGGCGTGCCTACAATATACTCTATAAAATCAGACACACCTCAGAAACCTATTTCCATCCTTCATATGAATATTGCTGAGGACCTTAGTCACACACACATTTATGTCACCCACTCTCCTTGCTTTGTTTGACACAGGATCCAAATGAGCAGGACCTCACCTCCTTTGTGCACTTTTGTTGTTTGGAAAAGGTGTGCATTTAGATAGAAACACGTTTTTAGAAGATAAATTCATAAAATAAAAACAAGAAGGGTAACAAAAGCTGGCAAAAATACAGTGGATTCAAAACAATTTTATTAATCTCAGTTGAATTTAAAAAGACTACCTTCTGGGTGCTGGCTAGCTCAGTCTGAGGAGCGTGTACCTCTTGAACTCGGGGTCATGGGTTCAAGTCCCACATTGGGTGCCGTGATTACTAAAATAAATAAAACAACTTTAAAGAAATAAAAATAAAAAGACTAACTTCTTCAAGAAAAGATCTAAAATAACAATTTCACCACATTAGCAGATCTCTAAATCAAAATGGGATAGGCAAAAACCTAATGAAAAGAATAGGACAATATACCTTAAAATCATAATTTATCCTAAAAATAGGCAGAGAGCAGTATCTAAAATTATAATGTCATCCTAAATAAACTTAAATAGAGTCAAACATGCTTGTGAAAATGTGTAATTTGAATGCAGAAGAATTGGTTGGACAGGATGGCAGAAGATGAGTGCTAGTTTAGAAAACAGATCTAACCAGAAAAGGCAAAGGGCAGCAGTAAGCAGGCACAGATGTGAACTTAGAAAGCAATGCATACCAAAAGGCAATTTATTTAGACGCAAATAAAAAGCAATGGGTGGGGACAAAACATGACTGATGGATAGATTGGACTGGTCAAAGTTTATAAACTCTCAGACTACCCAGCAAATACATCTCTACATACACACAAGAATTAAACATCAAATAGCAAACTCAGCTTACACATTTGTAATTATTTGTTGGAAAGAATGCAATCAAACAGAAGAAAAAAAAATGATTCAGCAAGAAAAACAAACAAACAACAACGAGAATGGTCAGACCCCAGTATACAAAGCAAAAAACGTGAACAGGCGATTTGGGACGGAGAAAGTAAATGGCTAATAAACCCCAAAATATAATCCACCTCCAGGTAATGAAATAAGTGCAAACTAAAGCCCTTTACAATTTGCCTTTATGTGCTGTAAATAAACTTTTTAAGTGAATACCTAATGTGAGAGAGGATTCTGTGAGATGTATATTTCCAGAACAGCTGTTGCAAGGTAGTGGCTCCCTCCACTGGTCTGGACATTCTTTACTTTAAAAAAAAATAATTTTATTTTATTTAAATTCAATTAATTAACATACAGTGTATTATTAGTTTCAGAGGTAGAATTCAGTGATTTATCAGTTGCATAGAATACCCAGTGCCCATTATGTCATGTGCCCTCCTTAATGCCCATCACCTAGTTACCCCATCCCCCCACCCACCTCCCCTCCAGCAACCCTCAGTGTTTCCTAGAGTTAAGAATCCAGGTCTGGAACTTTCTTTCTTTCTTTTTTTTTAATTTTTTTTATTATGTTATGTTAGTCACCATACAGTACATCATTAGTTTTTGATGTAGTGTTCCATGATTCATTGTTTGCATATAACACCCAGTGCTCCATGCAATATGTGCCCTCCTTAATACTCATCACTGGCCTATGCCAATCCCCCACCCCCTCCCCTCTGAAGCCCTCAGTTTGTTTCCCAGAGTCCACAGTCTTTCTAATGAATATAGAACATGCTACAATATACACCATTTAAAAAATATATTTAAATGTCCTCACTGCACTGCACCCACCCCCATACCTAGTAGTCTATTTTCATATTCCCTTTTACTGCAAATCTCCTTGGAAGTGTTCACATTTTCCTAAAGAGAGTGCCTCCCATTCCTTCTCTAGTTTCATCCAACTGGACTTTTACTCCCACCACTTAATTGTCAATGGTAATCCTTGTATTGCTAAGTGCACAGACATTTCTTTGTTTAAAATATTCAAAAAATTGAATATAAATGAATGAATTCACCACGCCAACAAACTGGCTATGGCTAGGCTGTTTAGGCTTTCAGGTGACCTCAGGTAAAAACTTTCAGCTTCCATTCTCTCTGACCTTTCCTGAAATACTTGCTGAGCTCTGAGACTCACCCAGATGGGGTCTTTGAGAGGAAGGTCTCTATGTGTAGGTCCAAATTCTACTCTGGATAGTTGATGATGGAGAATGAAGCTCTGTTCCCAGACAGGACAGCAGGAAGGAGTGAAGCATGGGTCCCCCAGCAGATGTAGGAATCCAAACACAAAAACCATGTCTCCTCCACCTGAAGGTTGAACGTGCCCAGGGGCTGCAACAGGGGAGATATTTACAGCTCCTTATGTTTGCTGTATCTGTACCCTGTCCTTCCTCATTAGACACATATCCCATTGTTACTCCAACCCCTGAGCACATCTACCCATGGGAACTTATCTGCACTGAATGGAATTAATTCCTGTAGATTCTCTGTTCCCATGAGACCAGGTTAGAATTCAGACACATGCAATGTTTATTACTCCTTCCTGAACTTGCCTGGCTTCCAGGGCTCTAAGATTGAAACTGTCCACAGACCTGAGTGATTGCTTTTTCCTAATCTAAGACTGAGGACACCTGTCTTGGCTATGCTCCCTATGTCTCCAAAATATTGAGTTGTGGTGGGAGCACAACTCCCGATAGCACCAGAAAATTGTTCTTCCTTCTCCAAAAAGCAAAAGCATGTTCCTTTGCTACAAAACCATGGGTACAACAATCTTTGGATTCATAATTCTTTTGACAAATCAATTAGAAGTTCAGTGTTTGAATAGAAGTTAAAAGTTGACATCTAGTCATTCACTTATAAAAGATTTGGTAGTTATAAGGGATCAATTTAGACCTTTTAATGCACCATGGGCTGAGCTCACAATCTTATATGGATAACCTGATTTATTTTGTGCAAAAGCCATTCTATGAGGACCATAAAATGATGAGCCTCATTGCATATTTGTAGAAATGTGACTTGGAAGTGTTGAGTGCTTGACCCAGAATTACGAACTGCATCATTAAGAAATGATGTGTTTTGATTGGAATGTTACAATATAGGACAGTGTTTCTCAGCCAGACATGATTTGGCCTCCAGGGGACACTTGAAATTATCTGGAGAAATTTTTGACTGTCATAACTTGGGAAGTGCTGTTACTAATTTGGTATGTCTAAGGTGGCCCAGAGAGTCTGAATCTGAAGTTCCCAGCCATTGATATTCCCTGTCTTGGTCTGTAGTCACTTTTGTGTGGCTCTGGTCCAGTGTCAGAGTCAGATGTGTTCTTCTCCCAGAATCCCCTGTACACCTCAGGTTTGACCTTAGGTGGTCAGACAAATTTACCCATGTCTCTTTTCTCTTATAACAGGAAATGAACCTGCCAAGCCTTTATTCCCTTATCTCTAAACAGGAGAAATTCCATCTAAGGTTTCAGTCTGAGAACTTAGTAATATTTTAGAGCTCACAGGAAATTCTCTGGCACAGAGCAGGTGCTCCATCCATGGGGACTATTGGGACCATCTAAGTTCCACATTTCCCAAGCTCATGATGACACCACAAAAGGTATCTTGGGACAGGAAGTGAGTCCAGGATTGCTCTGCCTCTGGGATAGTTTTTTGGGTGTTTTGGGAATGAAGTGGGTGTCACTGGCAGCATCCTGCATGGGCGGGGAGCCAGGCGCTCACTTGCACACTCTCACATTCATCCCCAGGAGAAGTCCTTGGCCAAGAAGAGCTCCTGTGGCACTGAATGTGCTGCTCTGGGATAGAGGGTATGTGGGTAAAGTGTAGTTGTTCCTTTTACTCTCTTCAGTGTGTTTAATGCTGGGTGTATTTTTTAAATATTTTTTATTATATTATGTTAGTCACCATACAGTACATCCCTGGTTTTTGATGTAAAGTTAGATGAATGCTGGGTGTATTTTGCTCCAACTTGGGGCTTGAGTTACTTTGTTGGACATTTGTACTTCCACGAAGGACTCTCATCATCAGTTATTGTCAAAACTGGTGCTCCTTGGGGAAAAGGTGTGAAAAATCTCCTCTTTTGCCATTTTGAAAACTTTGTTTCCCCCATTCGGATAAAATACATGTTTTCCTAGAAGCTCCACTAACATATTTCAGCTCACATACATCTTGGCAAATTTGTGTTATGTTGTATGTTAGGCAGAATCATGGCTTTCCAAATGACCTCATCCCAAACCTCAGAACCTGTGAAAATATTAGGTTACAAGGGAAAATGAATTATAGTTCTTGAAGGAATTAGGATTGCTACTCCCCTAACCTTAAAATAGAGCTTATCTGGGGTTATCAATAGGAAGCCAATGTAATGGCAAGGGTCCATGAATAGGAAAAGGAGGCAGCAAATAAGAGTCTAAGAAATGAGACATAACAAAGACTCAGCCAGCCACTGCAGGCATCGAAGATGGAGGGCAGGGCCATGGGACAGGGGTTGGGGACAGTGTCTAGAAGCTGGAGAAGGCAAGAGAGCAAGTTACCCGTTAGAGTCTCTACAAAGGAATGCAACCCTGCAGACATCTTGATTTTTGTCCCAGGGAGAGTCGTTATGGACTTCTGATCTCCAGAACTGCAAGGTAATATCTTTGTGCTCTTTTTAAGCCACTAAGTCTGTGGTCACTGTTACCACAGCAACAGTAAGCCAAGGCACTTGATCACCCTATATTGATGTTTTAATCTGAGTATATTGCCACTCTTATCAAATCAGTGTCCTACACTTAGAAAAAGCAGATTATCAAAGTTGGAAAGACAACCTAACCTCTTCATGACTAAAGAGTGTAATGAAATTCTGTTTATCAAAACATTGTGAAATTGGCTTAAGCCTAAATTGGTGTCAAGATATGAGAATAAGAAAACAAAAATCCTATAAAATAAAAACCTGTCATATAAAAGTGTAATCAAAATCAATGAGGAAAGCAAGGCATTTAAAAGAAATGGTGCTGGATCATTTGTAACTAGTAACAACTAGTTACATTAAATTTTATCTTAACACCAACACTTGTTGGCATAAAAAAGTGAACTTGTAGAAAAATAAAATGACTAAAATGTGAATGACTAAATGTGAAATATCATCGGAATTCTTGAAGAAAGATTAGATTAATCTTCTGAACATATACCAGTTGGAAGTAAAAGAACTGAGGACACAATTGAGGAATCCCAGGGCATGAAAACGTGTAAGTCTGACAATAACAGAAATTTCAAAACAAAGTGAAACTAGGGAAAATATGTTGAACACATTGCCTATTACAAAATAAGAAATGCAGACATGCAAAAATTTCTTTTAAACAAATTAGAATATAAATACCTAAGATGAGAAATGATCTGAGGATGCAAACCAAAAATATGGAAAGAATACATGCAAATTAAGGTATAAATATGAAAATGTGCTAAACTTTGTAGCAATCAAATGAAGTGAAATTATAATATTAAGGAAACCATAATAAATCTCAGTGCAGGTTGTGATTAATTTCTAAGGCTTTGGCCCCCAGAGACAGAACATTTCTTAGCTGGGGAGCTGACTTCTAGAAGTGTGCAATTACGTGTTAGGGATTAAACTATTATGATACTAAGCTATGGTTGGAGGCAACATAACCTGATGCTTGAGAGACCATCTGAATCAGGCAGCCCTGCACAGACCTCAGAAGGGGTGAGCCTTTTCACCACAGCTGGGACCTTGACTGAGTCAATTGGTTACCATAAGCTCCGCCTCCTCCTCCCTAATAAATGCGGAATGATACTAATCACACAAATGTTATTAGAAAACTTACATGAGATAATGTGTATAAACACTTAAACAGTGACGGCAGAGTACAATTATTATTTTTTGTTATCAATATCCATATCAATAACCAAATTTCTTGGAATGCCTGGGTGCCTTAGTCTGTTAACTGACTGACTCTTGATCTCAGCTCAGGTCTTGATCTCAGGGTTATGAGTTCAAACCCTCTTTGTGCTCCATGTCGGGCAATGAGTCTACTAAAACATACAAACAAACAAACAAGCAGGCAAACAACACAAAAATAACATATTATTTATTTATTAATTGGATTGTTTGTTTTTGGTGTTGAGTTGTAGGAGTTCTTTATGTATTTTAGATATTAACCCCTTGTCAGATATATCATTTGAAAATATCTTCTCCCATTCGGTAAGTTGTCTTTTTGTTTTATAGATTGTTTCCTTTGCTGTGTAAAAGATTTTAATTTGATGTAGTCCCAATTATTTTTGCTTTTCTTTCCCAAATCCTAGGAGACTTATCTAGATGGATTTTGCTATAACTGATGTCAGAGAAATTACTACCTATGCTCTCTCTAAGATTTTTATGGTGTTAGGTCTCACATTTAGTTCTTTAATGGATTTTGAGTTTATGTTTGTGTATGTAATTAAAGAATGGTCCACTTCCATTCTTTTACATAGCTGTCCAATTTTCCCATCACCATTTAGTGAAAAGATTATCTTCTCCCCATATTCTTGCCTCTTTTGTCACATATCAGTTAACTGTATAATCATGGGATTATTTCGGGGGTCTCTAGTCTTTTCCATTGACCTATCTGTCTATTTTTATGCTGGTACCGTACTGTTATGATCACTACAGCCTTGTGGTATATCTTGAAACCTCATATTGTGATACCTCAGCTCTGTTCTTCTATCTCAGGATTGCTTTGACTATTCAGGGTCTTCCGTGGTTCCACACAAAGTTTAGTATTATTAATTTGAGTTTTGTGTAACTGCTATTGGTATTTTGATAGAGATTGCATTTAATTTGTAGACTGTTTTGTTTAATATGGACATTTTCACAATATTAATCTCCAATCATGAGTGTAGTACATCTTTCCATTTGTTTGTGTCATCTTCAACTTCTTTCATCAGTTTTTTATACTTTCTGGAGTACAGATGTTTTACATCTTTGGTTAAATTTATTCCTAAGTATTTCATTCTGTTGGGTGCAAATGTAAATGGTGTTTTTTTTTGTTGTTGTTGTTGTTGTTCTTTCTGCTACTTCATTGTCTATAGAAATGTTACTTATTTCTGGGTATTGATTTTGTAACTTGTACTTTACTGAATTTGTTTATTACTTCTAGCATTTTTTTTTGGTAGATTCTTTAGATTTTCTATGCTTAATATCATGTCATCTGCAAATAGTGACAGTTTAACTTCTTTCCCAATATGGATGCCCTTAATCTTTTTTCTGGTCTGATTTCTCTGGCTAGGACTTCCAGTACTCTGTTGAATAAAAGTGGTGAGAGTGGATATCATTGTCTTGTTCCTGACATTAGGGGAAAAGCTCTCAGTTTTTCACCATTGAGTATGAAGTTAGGTGTGGGTTTTTCATATATGGCGCCTATATTATGTTGATGTATGCTCCATCTATCCCTAATTTGTTGAGAGTTTTTATTATGAATGAATGTTAAATCTTGTCAAATGCTTTTTCTGCATCTATTGAGATGATCATATACTTTTCAGCCTCCATTTGTTGATGTGGTGTATGACATTGATTGATTTGCAAATATTGAAACCTCCTTGCATCCCTGAAAAAAATCCTGCCTGATCGTGGTGAACGATCTTTTTAATATATTATTGTACATAGTTTGCTGGCATTTTGTTGAGGATTTTTGTATCTGTCTTCATCAAGGATGTTGGCCTAGAGGATTTTGTTTTTGTTTTTGTCATTGCTTGTGTGTGCATGTGTGTGTGCATGTATGTGTATGCGGGGGGGGGCATTATGTGTGTGTGGTGTCCTAGTGTTGTTTGGTGTCAGGGTAATGGTGGCCTGATGCAATGAATTTTTAAGCTCTCCTTCCTCTTCTGTGTTTTAGAATAGTTTGAGGAGACTAGGTATTAACTTTTCTTTAAATGTCTCGTAGACTTTCCCTGTGAATCCATCTGGTCCCAAACTTATACTTATCGGTGGCTTTGAATTACCAATTCAATTTTGTTACTTATAATTGTTCTGCTCAGATTTTCTATTTATTCCTGTTCTGTTTTAGAAGATGGTATATTTCAAGGACTTTCTCCATTTCTTCTAGGTTGTACATTTTGTTGACCTACACTTTTTCATAGTATTCTCTTACAATTCTTTGTATTTCTATGGCAAAAGTTGTTACTTCTGTTTCTAACTGCTGATTTTATTTGTCTTTTCTCTCTCTCTTTTTTTCATGACTGTTGCTAAGTGATTGTCAATTTGCTTTAACTTTTCAAAGAACCAACTCTTGCTTTCATTGATTTTGTTTCTGTTCCTTTTTTAAGTCTCTGTGTCATTGATTTCTGCTCTAATCTTTATTATTCCTCTTCTTTTACTCATGCTGGGCTTTGTTTGTTATTTCATATATAAACGCAGTACCTGATAGTGATTTAGAGAAGGAATACCTAACGTGAATTGCTTTAATTTAATTTTAATTTAATTTAATTGGTCCCATATCCATCTAGACACTGCTTTCGTTCTTGTTAGGAGAGATATCTTCCATCAGTGTTCACTGTGAATCAGCTATACCAGTGCTCTAGATCCATGTTCCACTAGACTTTTTCCTCTTAATTATACCACTGAAGTATAATTATATACAATAAACTGCACCTATTTAAAGTATATAGTTTGACTTGTGGTGAGCACAGCATAAAATAAAGTGTTGAATGACTATGTTGTACACCTGAAACTAATGTAATATTGTGTGTCAACTATAATTAAAATAATTTTTAAATAAAGTGTGCAGTTTGCTGCATTAAAGGAGTCATATAAAATATAGGAGCACATTATTTTTTTTAAACTTAATAACTTCTTTTTTATTATGATATGTTAGTCACCATACAGTACTTCATTAGTTCTTGATGTAATGTTCCATGAGTCATTGTTTGCGTATAACACCCAGTGCTCCATGCAATACACGCCCTCCTTAATACCCATCAGCAGGCTAACCCACCCCCACCACCTCCCCTCTGAAACCCTCAGTTTGTTTCCTGGAGTCCCTAGTATCTCATGGGTCTTCTCCCCCTCTAATTTCCCCCCCTTCACTTTTCCCTTCCTTCTCCTAAAGTCCTCCATGCTATTCCTTATGTCCCTCATATAAGTGAAACCATGTGATTCTGTTTGTATGTAATTCCAGAAGTGCACGATAAGCTTTAACTACTTGGTTCTGTTAACTAATTAAACTTTAATGCCCCTGAGCCTCAGTTTTCTTATTTCTGAAGATAAAATGGGATAATAAGACTAATTTCAGAGGCATACTGTTGGAATAAACAAATATGTGGTCGTATTTTGTACAATCCTAATAAAATGTTCAAAGGTGGGAGGTATGAATGTGTGTGTGTTTATACACATTTTTCTTTCAAGTAAACATGGGTACTCATATGCATACACACATAGACTCATTATTAGGTGATCTTTTGTGTCACAGGTGAACTTGAGAGAAAAGGGGAGAGGATAAGAATGAAAAGAATGAACATTTGGATTAATGTGAAAGTAAAGTACTGTAAAAATTTGAACACGAAATTTAATACGGAATGAATGGCCTTAATGATTCAATATTTTTTACCTTAGTGCCTTTAGGTCAGAACGGCTCAGGGCATGGGACATTTTCTATATCAGCTATTGGGGTTGAACAACTCCAAAGTGACTTCATATTTCTTTTTCTACCTAAAGCAGGATTTCAATACTAAATATCCTTATCCAAGAGAATATAAATGAATAAGATCCAAGGCTTGATTCCTTTCCCTTGAGAAAGTTATATTAGATAAGGGTCTGGATTAGATTTTTAAAAGATTTTATTTATTTATTTGAGAGGGAGAGAGAGAGAGAGAAGCAGAATCACCATTGAGCAGAGAGCCCCGTTGAGGGGCTTGATCCCAAATCCCTGAGATCATGACCCAAGCCAAAGGCAGATGCTTAACTGACTGAGCCACCTGGATGCCCCTGGATTAGATTTTTATTGTGGTTGTAACAAATGACCATGCTGCTGCCTTCAAACAAATACATTTATTTTCTGATAGTTCTGGAAGTCTGAAGTCTGAAATAGGTTTCTGTGGGCTAAAATCACTGTCTGCAGAGAAGAGTTCATTCTGGAGGTCTGGGGAGGATAGGTTTTCTTGCCTATTCCAGCTTTAGAGCCACCTATACTCTCTGCCTCATTGTCCTCCCTTTTTCTTCAAAGTCAAAATATAGCACCTCAAGATCTCTCTCTGACTCCATCTTCTGCCTCCCTCTTCCACGGTTGGAGGACCCTTGTGATCTATTGAGCTCACCTGGATAATCAGAATAAGTTTACCCTAGTGTCAGCTGACTAGCAGTGTTAATACCATTTCCAACCTAAATTCTCCTTTGCCATGACAGAATGTATATCCAAAGATTCTGTAGATAAAATGTGGAAATGTTTTGGGGACATTATTCTGCTACTAAAAGACTTTGTCAGAGGTATATTTACTGTCAACTCATGGGCCCTCCCTTTGAAGAATCAAAGACAGAATTTATTTCAGAGTGTACATGAGAATTGAGATTTTCTTTCAAAACCATACATGAAGAGGACAACATAGATTATTTATTAACATCTCCCCAAACCTACAAATGACAATGTAACCTTTCAATTAAATAAAATCAATATCAACTCAAGGTTAAGGTAAAGTACAAGGATGTTAGATCTCTGGAAGGCTGGCAAGTTCATGAGAATGAGGAAACAAAACTGGATTCACTTCTAATCTCTTTTCTTGGGAACAGAGTCTCAGTAGGATAAGTTTCCTTTCTGTCCAGACCAGTGGCCCACAGGGAATGAAGTGCTCTGAGGTGGGAGTAACAATGGAAACAGCGCCTAGTGAGCAGACACAGGGAGCTGTAAATATCTCCTCTGCTTCAGAACTTCAGCACATGGATCCTTGGACTGGCCAGGACATGGTTGTTGCTTTTGGGTTCCTAAGTCTCGCAGAGGGACCCATGCTGCATTTATTTCCTTCTGTCCTGTTTGGGAACAGAGCTTTGGTCTCCATCATCAATCATCCAAGTAGAATTCAGACCTCCACACAGAGACCTTCATCTTATAGATTGAACCCAGGTGAGTCTGAGAGCTCAGCAGGTATTTCAGGAAAGGATCAGAGAGAATGGAACCTGAAAACTTTTACCTGAGGTCACCTGAGACTAGTAGACTCAATTATTTGTAACTTATGTGTTCAAAAGAGAAGTGTCCATTGGACTCAGCAATACAGTCATCATTGTTGACAATACGTGCTGGGAATGAAAGAGCAGTTGGATGAGACGGGGGAAGAAATGGGGAGGACCTAAAGTGGTTCCAGTGAAATTAGAACATATCCAAGGAGTCTGCAGTTAATGGGAGCAGGAAAACAGAGTATTAGTTTTGAGCATGTTCCGTATTTATAGATAGACCCAGACCCGTGCAGGTAGCTGTTCCCTTGCAACAGCAGTTCCTGAGACATACATTTCTCGGCATCTTCTCTCACACTGAGTATTCACATGAAAAATTGTATTTCATATACAAATAGCCATATGCTAACTAGCTTCACTTTGTAATACTTCATTACCAGGAGGTGTGAAAATGATGGAGAGATTTGTAAGGTAGAAGAAAAACTCAGCCAAATCTTTTCACTGGTTGTAATCACCCACTCAGTGACAGGAAGGAAATGTACTGTAAGCTTTTTACACATACTGACGACTGCTGTCTGCCACCCTAGGAGGATGGGTGCTGCTATCCCCACTATCTGAGTGAGGATATTCTCATTTGGAATGGATTGCTTGTCTCTCCCAAGTTCAAGCAGCATATATGTGGTAGATCTGACATTCAAAACCTGGTTTTTCTGGGGCACCTGGGTGACTCAGTCATTAAGGGTCTGCCTTCGGCCCAGGGCATGACCCCAGGGTCCAGGGATCGAGCCCCGCATCGGGCTCTCTGCTTCACTGGAAGCCTGCTTCTTCCTCTCCCACCCCCCCTGCTTGTGTTCCCTCTCTCGCTGGCTGTCTCTCTCTGTCAAATAAATGAATAAAATCTTTAAAAAAAGACAAAACCAACCAAACAAACAAAAAACCTGGTTTTCTGGTTCCAAACGTTTTGCCTTTAAAATCATTCTGAAAAGTCTTTTATTATTTCATCTTTAAAAATCCCCTTCTATTGTCGTACATTGTATATTTTCTGTTGTGAATTGTGATTTATTCCATTTGCACATTTTTTTCTAGAAGGTTATTCAATCAGTAAAATATCTTGAAATCATGATGATACCAATGCTTTGTTGTTTAGAAACGTTGTTATTTTCCTGCTTTGTTAATTATTCTGGGCATCAGGGGATGTGGACTGGGGCTGGAATGCTGCCAGCACCAGGGAAGCTCTCTGCTCATCAGTCTCTCAGGGACTGCCTGAGCTTATTAGATCTCTTTTCCCTCTTGTGTCCATTTCTTTCCTCGCTGTGATTTTGGAACTGCTTTCTTATGTTTCTTTACATACAGGACACAACTGGTGATGGGCATGACGGTGTGCATGTGATGGGATGAGCACTGGGTGTTATATGCAACTGATAATTTATTGAGCACTAGGTCTGAAACTAAGGATGTACTGTAAGTTGGGTAATTGAATTTCAATTAAAAAAAGAAAAAAGAAATGCAGAACACATGATAATCATATTGAAATGGAGCTCATGTTTCCATGTCCAGTAGAGGCTTCCTAACTAGATTTTAAGTACTGTTTACACAGTCTTCAGGGTAAAGGTAATCTCGTGTTGACAGCTTGCCTTCTACCGCTTCTTTCAACAGTATTGTGGCTAAAGGCGGGAAAAGCATGAGAGTAGCATAGTGGCGGGAGGCCGTATTGCACTGTGTTCATGTGTGAGCCAGTGATGTGTGTGTGTGTGTGTGTGTGTGTGTGTGTGCGTGTGTGTGTGTTGTGGGGCATGAGCAGTCCTCAGGACAATGGTACGCAAGTTCATATACTCCAATGTATGACCCTTAAATGCCAGATTGTTAAAAAATGGATGGAAATAAGGAATGAATTCATTTCTATTCACAGAATACCTTGGAACACAATTAATAAGATGCAAAGAACACCATGTGAAGGAAGGACTCCCTGTGTCTTGAAGTCCTATCAGTAGCAGGAAAGCCACCTCGGTCCTCAACATTCTCTGCCACCACCTCTCCTCTCTCTCCCTCTTGCTCATTCCCTCACCACACTGACTGCATGTTGAGATCTGCAGATCTGCAGTAAGTGTCTTCTGCAGGGACTTTGCTCCTCTTTCCCTGCAGGGCACACACCTGATTCAGATTTCCACCTTGCTTCTGCTTAGTGTTTTTTGCAAGCCTCTATTAAAATGTCACCTTCTTTGCAGGTCTTCCTGAACTCCTATCAAAACAGCATCCTCCACATACACTCCTTTTTATACCAACTTTTTTTTTCCTTCACAGCACCTGTCACCACCTCATATGGGATGTGATTTTTTTAATATATATTCTTTCTCCATCATTGGATTGTTTGGAGTTTTCATTTTTCTCCAAGTTTTTATTTATTCCAATTATTTAACGAACAGTGCCATATTGGTTTCAGGTGCAGAATTTAGTGATTCAACTCTTCTATACATCACTCTGTGCTCATCACCACAAGTGCCCTCCTTCATCCCCATCACCTCTATCACCCTCCCCACCTTCCTCCAGAAACCCTCAGTTTGTTCTCTATACTTAAGGGTCTGTTACTGGTTTGCCTACCTTTTATTAGCCACTATGTTTGCTTGCTTTATTTCCCTAAATTCCACACATGAGTGAAATCATATGGTGTTTGTCTTTCTCTGACTGACTTATTTCACTGTAGCTTCATCCAAGTAATTGTAAATGGCAAGATTTCATTCCTTTTGATGGCTGAGTAATATCTATCATCTATCTATCTATCTATCTATCTATCTATCTATCTATCTATCTACCAATCATCTATTATCTATCATCTATCTATCTATCATCTATCTATCTATCTATCTATCTATCTATCTATCTATCTATCTATCTATATCTCACATCTTCTTTATCCATTCATCAGTCAGTGGACATCTGAGCTCTCTCCATAGTTTGGCTATTGTTGATAATGCTGCTAAGCAAATCATCAGGGTGCACGTACTCCTTCAAATTAGTTTTTTTTTTTTGTATCCTTTGGGTAAATATATAGTAGTGCAACCTACAGAATGGGGACATATCTCCAAATGACATATTTATAGAGGGTTAGTATACAAAATATATAAAGAATTTAAAAATTCAACACCCCAAACAAACAAATAATCCGGTTAGAAATGAACAGAAGACATGAGGAGACAATTTTCCAAAATAGGCATACGGGTGGCTAACAGACCCATGAAACGATGCTCAACATCACTCATCATCAGGGAAACACACATCAAAGCTGCAATGAGATATCACTTCACACCCCTCAGAATGGCTAAAATGAACAACACATGAAACAGCAGGTGTTGGTGAGGATGCAGAGAAAGGGGGCTCTCTTACATTCTTGGTGGAAATGCAAACTGTTGCAGCCACTCTGGAAAACAGTATGGAGTTGCCTCAAAAAGTTAATAATAGAACTACCCTATGATCCAGCAATTGCACTCCTAGGTATTTACCCAAAGGATGTATGGACTGTTCTTTCTCAACACCCTCTGCTCTTTGTCTAGAAGATGTCAGTGCTCAACATATATTCTTCAAATGCAGGAAAGCATTTCTCATTAAAACTGTAATACCTGCCCTCTTAGGGCAAAGGCTGAATGGACAGGAATTCCTAATTGGAGATGTCAGGTAACATACTTTAAATAGGATCAGATCTATACAAAAAATATAAATTTCTTACTGATTGCAAAATATAAATTGTAGCATGTTACTTTGTTAATAATGCCCATTTGCTACAAGTCAAAACTACCAGGGATCACCTCATACCTGTCAGAATGGCTAATACAACAACAAAAGAAATAGCAATTGTTGGTGAGTATGTGGAGAAGAGGAACACTCTTGACTTGTTGGTGGGAATGCAACCTAATGCAGCCATCCTGGAAAGCTGTAGGGAGGTTCCTCAAAAAGTTAAATAGAACTGCCCTTTCATCCTGCAGTTTCAATGCTAGGTATTTACCCAAAGAATACAAAAATACTAACTTAAAGGCATATATCCTCCCCAATATTTATAGCAGCATTATCTACAATAGCCAAACTATGGGAACAGCCCAAGTGTCCTTCAACTGATAATCGATAAAGAGTACGTGGTATATTATATATATATATATATATATATATATATATATATATATATATATATATATATATAAAATGAAATAAGAGTCATCCATAGAACACGATTCTTGCCATTTACACGACACAGATGGAGGTAAAGAGTATTACGTTAAGTGAAATAAGTCATTCAGAAAAAGATTAATACCATATGATTTAACTCATATGTGGAATTTAAGAAACAAAAGAAACGAGCAAAGGGGGAAAAAAGAGAGCGAGCAAACAAAGAAACAGACTCTTAACTACAGAGAATAGACTGCTGGTTACCAGAGGAGAGATGGTGAGGGATGGGAAAATAGTTGATGGGAATTGAGGAGAGGACTTGTGCTGAGCACCAGGTGTCGTATGGATGTTTTGAACACTATATTGCACACCTGACTGTAGTATTATACTTCATGTTAACTAACTGGAATTTAAATAGAAACATAAATAATGAAAAAAAATAAAGGGTAATAAAAAAAAAAACAAATTACATCCATTTGCTGAAAATTGTTCTGTTATTTTTTTTTTTTCGTCCTTGATAGTAACATCCACCAGATGGAACCAGGTAATGATACACAAATTTCAGAGTTTGTTCTCCTAGGATTATCAGAGGAACCAGAACTGCAGCCCCTGATATTTGGGCTTTTCCTCTCCATGTACCTGATCACTGTGTTTGGAAACCTGCTTCTCATCCTGGCCGTCAGCTCTGACTCCCACCTCCACACCCCCATGTACTTCTTCCTGGCCAACCTGTCCTCTGTAGACATCTGTTTCACCTCCACCACTATCCCCAAGATGCTGTGGAACATCCAGGTTCAGGGCAAAACCATAACATATGCAGGCTGTATCAACCAGATTTTTTTTTTCAGTGTGTTTGGATTCCTGGAGAATTTACTCCTGATGGTGATGGCCTATGACCACTTCGTGGCCATCTGTCACCCCCTGCACTACACAGTCATCATGAACCGCCAACTCTGTGGACTGCTGGTTCTGGTGTCCTGGATCATCAGTGTGCTGAATTCCTTGTTACAGAGCTTAATGTTGTTGCAGCTGTCCTTCTGCACAGGCATGGAAATCCCCCACTTTTTCTGTGAAATCAATCAGGTGGTCGGGCATGCATGTTCTGACACCTTTCTTAATGACATGGTGATATATTTTGGAATTGTGGTTCTGGGTTGTCCTCCTGTGGCTGGGGTCCTTTACTCTTACTCTAAGATCGTTTCCTCCATATGCAGAATATCATCAGCTCAGGGAAAGTATAAAGCATTTTCCACCTGTGCGTCTCACCTTTCAGTTGTCTCCTTATTTTATTGCACAGTACTGGGAGTGTGCCTTAGCTCTGCTGTTACCCAGAGCTCCCACGCAAGTGCAGTGGCCTCGGTGATGTACACGGTGGTCACCCCCATGCTGAACCCCTTCATCTACAGCCTGAGGAACAGAGACATAAAGAGCGCTCTGAAAAGAATCATTAGGGTTCCAATGATGTATGTGCCAATTGTCCTGAGGCTGAAGAAGTGCCCATGATTGCAGGGCTCACATCCTCAGAGTGAGGAACTGCCATTCTCCCATCAGGCTGTGGAAGTGGAATCTGCTTCTCCTACTTATTTCCTGGATATCCATTTGTTTGAATTCAATTTCTCCATACATTTAAGTAACTCACTTTAGTTAGCTTCTGCTATGTATGATATACAGACAGTTTCCCATTTATCTATTTTCATAAACTTCCAATATTTTCTCCAACTTTGGGCACAAATGGCTAGATATTTCTGTATCTTACATAGGGCAAGATGGATTTCTTAAAAATAATTTCATTTCAAATGACTTATACCATGCCAAGTAAATTTTCTCCAGATTTCACAAAAGAATAATCATGAATTATATTTTTTATGTGGAAGAAACTATACTTGGCCACTAAGCCCTTCACATAATGTATTTGAAGATGGAAATACAAAACCATAGTTTTACCTTGAGTCTGTCAACCTTTTTACGTATCTGCCCTCATTAGTCTTCCTGAGAATGTGGACTCTAACATTGTTCTGTTTACATCTCAGGCTCCTGACAGGGATGCAAAGGCTAGGAAAGCCCGGGCACCCCCTGCGACCTGTGCTTGTGGACATTCTCACAGATGCTTCCCTGACCAGAGCCTCTGCTGTGGCTGCACCAGCCCTTGGGCTCCTACTGTGACTGCAAGATAGGCCTCAGCATCACCCATCAGAGACTCTAACAAAACCAGGTTTATTCTTCACAGGTCCTGGAGGGCACAGGCGATCCCAAAGACCATTCAGAGAGGTCTCAGAGGGGTGAGAGAGGCATTGAGAGGGAAAGAGAGTGGTGCGGAGGGATCTGTCTTTATTGGGGAACATGGCCAGGGTGGTTAAGGATTTGTTGGTTTCACATTTTCCAGGACAATTTTATATGAGTAGAATTTGGGTGCTGAAGAGGAAAGCAGAGTCATTCATATGTCCGTATGGAGGTGACCCAGGTCTTTCTGAAGAGGTACTTCATGGCTGGGGTAGTCTCAGGGCTTATCTGATAATAGCATCCCACACCTGACAATATGTCTATTCAACATGGTTGTCTATGAAATGGATGCCTCAGAAGTTCAAAGATTAAAGTCAGGCACCTACTCTATAAACATTCTCCTGTGTTTCCTGACTGGTCTCCTGATTTTATCCTGTGATTCAGCTCAGTGTCCAGAAAGACTATGGTAGCCACCAAGAAACACTGATGAGCAAACATTTCTCTCCCAGTGGAGTCTACGGAAAGTCAAATTTCAATAAACAGATCGACCTGATATGTTCTAAGTGTCAGGATGACTATAAATACTATGAAGAAAAATTTCAAAACACTCATTCCGTTACTAAACAAAATATTCCTTTTTTTACTTTTTTCTTCTTTCACATCAAAGTTCATGCTTTGCATCTATTTATTGAAGCATGGAAGATTGGTGTCCACAACTGAGGGGGCTTCTTTATTTATTGAGTTGAAGGGTTGGTTAGTGTCTTGTATGTTTCATCACTGAATTATCTTCCTTTCGTACTTGAACACTGCCAATGTTACGGGCTAATATGACTCTATTGGTCCGCAAAATGTCTCCCTTTTCCTAAAATTTGTCACAAATGCTAAGAGATGGCAAACGAACAGTATCAGTATCATCCATTTTCTGCCTCCTTCCTGCTCAGAAATCTCTTCCAACTGCATGACCAGAAGACACTTCATGGGAGAGCTGATGCCCTGCTGGTCTTGTGATTCAGAATCACCAGTTCTTCTGCACAAGCATGCATGTCCTTCAAACTCTCCCAGTGACTCAGAAGGGAGCCCACATACAATCACTTGTTCATAACGTTAATGGAAAGAAACTTGAGTAACAGAATGATCACGACTGCTGTCCTCTTTTGTCAGATCATGTGCCACAAATAAAATGCAGCCCTTGTTTTAACTGCCTCAGATCTGTTCACTTGGATTACTGTGTCAGTCACCTATGGTGCATAACAAGCTGTCCTTGTCAAATGGGACACCCCTATCATGTGGGTGGCCAAGTGCGAAAGTCAAGAGAGAATTCTTGAGACATTTTACAGTGCAAAAAGGTGCTTTTACTTTAGCACAGGGACAGGACCCGTGGGTAGAGAGAGACACACAAGGATTGTGAGCTGTGACTGATTCTGTACTTTGGAGTTTGTGGAGGGTGGAGCTGGAGATAATGTAAATTTCTAGTTTACAGGACCTTGGAGGTCTGGCTATTGTCAAGATACAGCTGCTTTTAGTCTCTGATAAAACATCAACATCAAGGCAGCCATGAGCTCCTGGAGGAGTGTCACACTCTGAGTGTCTCAGGGATTCATCAGGGGCTGTGGGTTGTAAGGAGATTGCCTTCTAGCTACATTTCTCTTGCCTTTGTTCTCCTCATCAGTAATCCCTTCACAATCAATTAGCATTATATTCTGGGAGGCATTTCTGATCTCTGCAGGGCTCCTCGTGGGTCTGGGGTCAGGAGTGAATCTCTACATGTGTTTCTAAGGCTCATTCACGGTGTTGTACCTGGCTGTAGTGTTTCTCTGTACCAGTCAACTTATGGTCTTATTACTACATTTCTATATGTAAGTTATTCTTCTATTTGTGAATTATATGAACTGATGTGAATTATTTGAACTTTATGTCACTGTTCCTATATCCATATAACACTTGCTTTCCTTCCCTGTTAGAAGAGCTCTCTCCCAAACCTTCAATGGAGAGTCAGCCACCTGTGCTCTAGATTCTTCCCTAGCCATGCACCATAGATACTTGCCCATCTAATTAAATCATTGGCATGTAATTACACACAATAAACTGCAATTTTAATGGGTACAATTTGATGACTTATAGGAGCTACATGAAAATGAAGAGCACATGGTGTAAGTTTCTATTTGTCTCTAATTTAGGGCTGTTTGTAAGCTTTATCTGATTTATTAGGTAATTGTTAAAAATTTCAGATCTCTGGGTCTCTTTCCTTATTTCTGAAAGCAGTGTGGAATACTAAAAGTAACTTCATTTGAATGTTGTAAGAAAATAATGAAATGCATGGAAATTAATTTTTACTCCAAAGAAAACATTCCAGTTCAGTGGTTGTGAAATGAATGAACAGTTGAATCAACATGAAATAAAACGATACAGAAATATAGACATAAAATTGTAAATTACAATGGGTAACCCTAATTTTGATCATAAGCTCCTTTCCCGTGTCACTGCTTCAAAGGCCTCAGTGTCAGACCACACATGCCATGAGGAATTCACTGTACCAGCTGATGGGGCAGAATATTGCCAAATTGATTCAATTCTCTTTTTCTATTTATTTGGGTTCCTTAAATACAAACTGCCCTTTCCCAAGGGAAGTTGATGAGTGAATTGAGAGGCTTAAAGTCAGTTTTCTAAAATAATTTTATTGACTGTCAGTATGAGAATCCTCCGGCTGCTGTAAAATATCCCCAGACTATTTGCTTAAAACAAACACATATGTGCTCTTACAGTTCTGGAGTCAGAAACTTGGAAGGAGTCTCATTGGACTAATAGCAAGATGTCCGCATGGTTGAGTTCCTTCTAGAGGCTTAAGAGAGAATCCGTTTTCTTTCCAATTCCAGTCTCTCTTGCTGGGCATCTGCATTCCTGGGCTCCTGGCTCTTCCTCCACCTTCAGAGACAGCAGGGCAGCATTTTCAATGTCTCTCGGACACCAACTCTTCTGTCTCCCTTGTCAACATTTGGAGGACAATTGTGATTACCTTCGTCCCACCTGTACAATCATATCTAATCTTTTTATCTTAATGGCAGCTGATTAGCAACCTGTACAATCTGCTACCTTAACCCTTCTTTGCTACAACAAATAACACATTAAAGGCCCTGGGGATTAGGACATGGACATATTTGGGAGGGCCATCTTGTGCCTACTACAAAGTCTTTATCATAAGTGAATTATTCTGTTCAGTTATGAAAGCAATAAACACGGAATTTACACAGCCTCGAGAATGAGTGAATATACCATTTCTTCGAAATTTCTTGCAATGACAATATTTGGTGACAAATACCTAAAACTCCCCATAGTTACCTCTAATGCAGGATCACAGCTTTGTTAATCAAAGAGTGATCCACACACCAGTGTTACAGCATCTCTATTCCCTTAGTTCCCTGCAGTTCCTATCACACCACTTTGAAGAATGAAAAGGTAGGCCAGACAAAGAGTGGTAGACAGCAAAGCAAAGTTTATTGAGCATAAACTCAATATAAAGTATAAAGCTCCCAGAGAGTGAGGGAGCACAAGAGGCTGGGACCCAGAGTTTCTATGTTAAGGGGTTTTATGAGCTCTTTTGCAGAGCTATCTTAAGTAATCAGGGTGTGGTGAGTCATGCCAATCAGGCCTTGGTCATGCATCTGTTTACTTATTAGGTTATTGGCTCTATGATGATGGTCCTTTCTTTTTTTTAACGATTTATTTATTTATTTATTTATTTATTTATTTATTCATTCATTAATTCATTCATTCATTCATGAGATAGAGTGGGTCCAAGTGTACAAGCAGGGTGGGAAAGGACAGAGGGAGAGGGAGGATCTTATGAAAGTTCCACTCTCAACACAGGACTCAGTCTCAGGACCCTGAGATCATGACTTAAGCCAGAATCAAGAGTCAGATGCTTAAATGACTGAGCTACCCAGGGACCACCAAAAGTCTGTATTTTAATTCATGGTCATTTGTTTCTTCTCACTCTGCTCACAATAAGCCTACATCATTGATGGAATGAGATAAAATGCAGGCAATATTTATCAAGAACTTACAGTGTTCCAGGTCCTTGTATCTCCTCTCCCTCTCCCTACCCCCAACAGAGGGAGACAATCTTTTCCTAATTTTGCAGTTATAAAAGTACATTCAGGAATTTTAACTAAGCTACCCAACACCACACAATTAATAAGTAGTCAAAACAGGATTTGAACCTAGGTCACTCTGAATCAGAAATCATATTTGTTGAAAATTACCCTTAGTTGGAAAGGAAAATGTCAATCGCTCCCTCCCAATCTCTCTGTCTTTCTCTCTCCAACTCATTTCCTTTTCTGAAGTACTATCTTAATATCACCAGGATGTGTATAGCATATGCTAGAATTTGGAGATTTTATTTTTTTAAATTTAATTTTATTTAAATTCAATTAATTAACATAAAATGTATTATTAGTTTCAGAGGTAGAGTTCAGTGATTCATCAGTCTTCTATAAAACCCAGTGCTCATTACATCACCAGCCCTTCTTAATGTCCGTCAACCACTTACCCCAACACCCAACCACGTCCCCTCCAGCAACCCTTGGTTTGTTTCCTATACTTAAGAGTCTCTTATGGTTTGTCTCCCTCTCTGATTTCATCTTGTTTTATTTTTCCCTCCTTTCCTCTATGCTCTTGTTCTGTTTCTTAAATTCACATGAGTGAGGTCATATGATAACTGTCTTTCTCTAACTGAGATATTTGGCTTAGAATAATACCCTCTAGTTCCATCCACGTCATTGCAAATGGCAAGAATTTATTTTTTGATGGCTGAGGAGTATTCCATTCTATGTATGTACCACATCTTCCTTATCCATGCATCTGTCAATGGACATCTGGGCTCTTTCCATAGTTTGGCTATTGTGGACATTGCTGCTATAAACATTGGGGTGCAGGTGCCCCTTAGGATCACTACATTTGTATCTTTGGGGTAAATACCTAGTAGCACATTTGTTGGATCATAGGGTAGCTCTATTTTCAACTTTTTGAGGAACCTCCATACTGTCTTCCAGAGTGGCTGCACCAGTTTGCATTCACAAAAACAGTATAAGAGGGTTCCCATTTCTCTGCATCCTTAAAAAAATAAACATCTGAGGTTTCCTAATTTATTAATTTTAGCAATTGTGACCAGTGTAGGGAGTTATCTCATTGTGGTTTTGATTTGTATTTCACTGATGACAAGAGATGTGGAGCATTTTTTCATGTGTCTGTTGGCCATTTGCAGGTCTTCTTTGGAGAAGTGTCTGTTCGTGTCTTCTGCCCATTTCTTGACTAGATTATATGTTTTTTGGATGTTGAGTATAATAAGTTCTTTATAGAACTTGGATACCAGCCCTTTTTCTGTAGTGTCATTTGCAAATATCTTCTCCCATTCTGTAGGTTGCCTTTTAATTTTGTTGACTGTTTCCTTTGCTGTGCAGAAGCTTTTTATCTTGATGAAGTCCCAAAAGTTCATTTTCGCTTTTGTTTCCCTTGCCTTTGGAGACATGTCTTGAAAGAAGTTACTGTGGCCAATGTGAAAGAGTTTACTGCCTATACTCTCCTCTAGGATTTTGATGGATTCCTGTCTCACATTAAGGTCTTTCATCCATTTTTTAATAATAATTTTTATTATGTTATGTTAGTCACCATACAGTATATCCTTAGATTTGATGTAATATTCCATGATTCATTATTTGCATATAACACCCAGGGCACCATGCAATAGGTGCCTTCCTTAATACCCATCACCAGCCTATCCCAATCCCCCATCCCCTCCCCTCTGAAGCCCTCAGTTTGTTTTCCAGAGTCCATAGTCTCTCATGGTTCATTCCCCAATCTGTTTACCCCCCCTTCATTCTTCCCTTCCTTCTCCTACAGATCTTCCTGCTATTTCTTATGTTTCATAAATGTGTGAAGCCATATGATAATTGTCTTTCTCTGCTTGATTTATTTCACTTAGCATAATCTCCTCCAGTCCCATCCATGTTGCTGCAAATGTTGGGTAATCATTCCTTCTGATGGTGAATGGTGTAAGGGAATGGTCCAGTTTCATTCTTTTGCATACAGCTGTCCAATTTTCCCAGCAGTACTTATTGAAGAGACTGTCTTTTTTCCATTGGGTATTTTTCCTGATTTGTCAAAGATTAGTTGACCATAGAGTTGAGGGTCCATTTCTGGGTTCTCTGTTCTGTTCGATTCATCTATGTGTCTGTTTTTGTGCCAGTACCATGCTGTCTTGGTGATCACAGCTTTGTAATATAGCTTGAAGTCAGGCATTGTGATGCCTCCAGCTTTGGTTTTCTTTTTCAACATTCCTCTGGCTACTCAGGATCTTTTCTGCTTCCATACAAATTTGAGGATTATTTGTTCCAGCTCTTTAAAAAAAAAAAAAGTTGATGGTATTTTGATAGGTATTGCATTGAATGTATAAATTACTCTAGGTAGCATAGACACTTTAATAATATTTATTCTTCCAATCCATGAGCATGTAATGTTTATCCATTTCTTTGGTCTTCCTCAATTTCTTTCATGAGTGTTCTACAGTTTTTTGATACAGATTCTTTACTTTGTTAGTTAGGTTTATTCCTAGGTATATTATGGTTTTTGGTGCAACTCCAAATGGGATCAACTCCTTAATGTCTCTATCTTCTTTCTCAGTATTAGTGTATAGAAATGCTACTGATTTCTGTGCATTAATTTTATATCGTGCCACTTTGCTGAATTCCTGCATGAGTTTTAGGAATTTGGGGGTGTATGCATCCTTAGATACATATAAACTATCAAAACTGAAAAAGGAAGAAATAGAAAACATGAACAGAACCATAGCAGCAAGAACATTGAAGCAATAATCAATCTCCCAGGAAACGGGAGTCCAGAGCTGGATGGCTTCCTAGGGGAATTCTCCCAAACATTTACAAGAACTATTACCTATTCTTCTGAAGCTGTTTCCAAAAATAGAAATGGAAGGAAAACTTCCAAACTCTTTCCCTTGAGCCCAGCATTACCTTGATCCCAAAGCCTGCACAAAGAACCCACCAAAGAGGAGAATTACAGACAAAGATCCCTGATGAACATGGATGCAAAAATTCTCACCAAGATACTAGCCAATAGGTTCCAACATATATTAAAAGGATTTTTCACCCCAACCAAGTGGGATTTATTCCTGGGTGGCAAGGGTGGTTGAACATCTGCAAATCAATGTGATCACTGTATTAATAAATGAAAGGAAAATAACCATATGATCCTCTCAATAGATGCAGAAAAAGCCTTTGACAAAATATAGCATTCTTTTTTATTTTTTTTTTCAGATGAAAATATTCTTTATATCTTGAGAGACAAAACCCCTCCCAGGCTCTGATAATACTTTTTCACATTCTGGAACAATTCATTTGTATGCATTTTTTAATTACAGGTATTTACTTTATGTGTGTGCTTTACCATCTGTTTTGTTTTGTTTTGTTTTTGGTCTTTCTCTGCTTGACTTATTTCACTCAGCATAATCCCCTCCAGGTCCATCCATGCCGATGCAAATGGGTATTTTAGCAACTAATGAATCATTGAACACTACACCAAAAACTAATGATGTACTATACAGTGGATAACTGAACATAATAAAAAAATATAGCATTCTTTCTTGATTAAAACTCTTCACAGTGTAAGGATAGAGGGAACATACCTCAATATCATAAAAGCCATATACAAAAAGCCCACGGTTAATATTATGCACAATGGGGAAAAACTGAGAGGTTTTCCCCAAAGGTCAGGAACACATCAGAGATGTCCACTATCACTGCTGTTGTTCAACACAGCACTAGAAGTACTGGCCTCAGCAATAAGACAACAAAAAGAAATGAAAGACATCAGAATCTGCAAAGAAGCAATCAAATTCTCACTCTTTGCAGATGACATGATACTCTATGTTGAAAACCCAAAAGATGGGTCTTTTTTTTTTCCTGTCCTCTGGGGGCATATGGCCTAATTTCCCCTTACCCTTATGATATTGACAAATGCTTTGTGGTTAATTGTCTTATTTAGGACATTTTGAAGAAGTCGTTTCTTCAAGGGCTATGAAGAAGAATGTCAGTGAGGTTCTGTCTAAGCTGGAGAACAGGATCTCAGTGCTATTTTATTTTAGCTGTCCTGACTCCATTTTTTATTGTTGGAGACCCTGGCCCAGACTACCTAACTGTACAATAACTCCTAACACCAAGATAGCAACATCACCTGGGAGCTTGTTAGAAATGCAGAATCTCTGGGCCACCCAGGGACCTGTGATCAGATTCTACACTTGCTGTGGGATCCGTGTGCATTCACAGGCACACCGAAGTTGGAGAGATGCTGGTCTGGATGGATTTCTCAGTGTTCATGGTTGACATTTGTGGCAGGATAATAAAATTGCGTATTTTAGGTGGATTATAGGTGTTTAGCAACACCCCTTCAGACATTGCCTGATTTCCCCAGAAGCAAGCTCATTTCCGGTTGAGAACCACTGCCCCAGAGCTTGAGAAGTGGAAGCATCCTGACAGAATGAACTCAAGGCCACCACATACTTGGATATTAAATGTGGACAGGTCACTAGACAGCACCAAGCATGGAGTTCATAAATGTACTTCCTCAGGGATAAGATGTTTATTAAAATTAAATGAAACAATCCATATGAGATGTGAAGGTCATGTTGTAATACATGAGAAGACGTAAACACACCTGTTATAATAAACAATGATTTTATGACAAAGGACTATGTGGCAGCTCTTAACTTGTATAAAGTAAGAAATTCCTAATTATAACAGCAAACATCTCCTGAAACCAAGTGCGTTGTGGCCAAGGTTTGTTATCAGAAGAACCCACTTCTCTGCCTTCTTGAGAAGAAGAACAGACCATGTGTGGAGGTAGCAGGGCTGGGTCCCCACCAGAAGTCAATGCCTTGAAGATAAAGAAACCTAATCCAGGCAGGTTACTGGGTTTTATTTTTTTAAGATTTTTAAAATTATTTATTTATTTGACAGAGAGAGAGAGAGAAAGAGAGAGAGCATGCACAAGCAGGCCGAGTGGCAGGCAGAGGTAATGGGAGAAACAGGCTCCCCGCAGAGCAGGGGTTGCCCAATGTGGGACTCGATCCCAGGACCCCGGGATCATGACCTGAGCTGAAGGCAGTTCCTTAACCAACTGAGGCACCCAGGTGCCCCAGGTGGGTTACAGGGTTTCAGACTTGGAGAAAATTATAGCTTTGAGCTGAGGTAAGTAAGATGCTAGGAGATTCACAGAGCAAGAAGAGAACAAGGAAAAGGGATCAAGGAAAAAGGGGTAAAAAAAAAAAAGCTGGATTCACATGATGTCTAATCTAGTCTTTTGAGAACCAAGATTCATTAAGAAAGCATACTTTCTGTCCAGAGAACTTTTCCACTTGGGAATCATGTGCATAGAAGCTGGAGTAACAAGAGGGAAATGTGCCTAATGAGCAGATAACGGGAGCTAAAAATACCTCTTCATCTCCAGTCCGTCAGCCTGTGCAACCTTGGACCAAGTCCTAATTCTGACTGGGGGCCTATGTTTCACTCCTTCCTGCTGTCTTGGCTGAGGACAGAGCTTTAGGCCATATCATCTGCTGTCCACGGAGGAATTCAGACTTCCACAGGACACCTTCCTGTCAGACACCCCAGCCAGGTGAGTCCAACACCCCAGTGGACCATGGATGACAGGGTCAGAAAGAATGGAATCCAAGAACATTGACCCGTCATCACCTGAGAGCCAATTCAACTTAGCTCAGAGTGAGGGATCCCTATGTTTTTTGGTTTCCCTGATTAAGTTATTAAATTTTTTTTGGTAAGATCTGATGGATTTCATATTCTTCCAGATAGATGTCCCTTATGCCATTATTTATTTAACAATTCAACCTTTTCCAGTGAAATTGGATTACAACCTTGCCATGTCGTAAATGTCCTTATACATTGAGACCTAATTTCCAACTCATTTAACAAGTAAAAACTGAGAATTCTAGGAACATTATATGTTACATTCTTTTGTGTTTATGACTTGAGCAATTTAATTATTAATTCATGTTGATATCATTAATGATTGCAATTTTATATCCTATTTCAGTCCATTTTGGTTTTTCATACAAATTCACCTAGGACAGGTGTTTTAAAACTACTCATTTTACATTTTAACCAGGTTTTGTGATCCCTTCATACTTTTCATTCTATAACTTTTGATATTGTGGGTCTTTTTAAATTAAACACATATATCCACATAACTTAGTGAAAAAAAACAAGTGAACAAAGAAGACAAATTCCCTGCACTTTTGAATCATGAATTGTAACAGTGAGGACAGAGCGCAATGAAATAAATGTGTGTATGATATGTTGTCCACAGACAGAATGATATGAAGCAAATTATTGAGAACAAAAAGATAGAATTGTCATGGTGTGGGCAGGATTTATAGACCAATGTCTGGGAATGCCTTTGCACATTGGATGAAATCCAGAATGAGGGTTAGAGTGTGCCCGTTGGGTCTGTCAAAGGAGAGATCAATACCCAAAGCCCAAGAATGTCAATAAGAGATGTCACATAAGAAAAGGGAAAAAGGGGCTAACCTCATCTCCTATCAGACCCCATAGAAATGAATCAGCCAAATAATGATGCAGGAGATATAGGAAAAATAAGTCTTCTATGTTGGATATAAAAATGCCCAACATTTGTTGTATTGTGTATACTTCCTTTTGTGAAGTGTTGCTTAATCTGTTTTCTCATTTTGGGGGGTGTACACTATTAATATATATTTCTTAACATATATATATAATTTATCCATGGGAGGCTTAAGAATCAGCATTTCTGCACTTCACAGGGGAAAGATTGGTGATCTGGCTGCTTGGATTAGATCCATTCCTGGTATAATCAAGATGGCGGGGGCTGAGAAAGACAGGGACTAGCAACAAAGGGGGCCATGGTGTCCTGTGCGTGTGTGACTTTAGAGTGTGAGCAGTCCCCACAACAGGATGCCAGGACTCATAAATCCCAAGGTGACACAACACAGTGGCCAGAACTCAATCAAGAGAGGCCACTAAGAAGGGGATCTTCTTCAATTCATGGGATGCCTTTGCAATATGATGAATGCAGTGGGACAGGCAGTGTGGACAGGAAAGTCCCTGTGCCTTGAAGATTCAGAGGTAGCAGAGAGGCCACTTCCCTCCTCAGCAAGTCTGAAAGCTTCTCTCCTCAGTGTCCCTCTCCTGTTCATTTCCCTTGCAGCATAGACTTTTCTTCTTTGACTTGAACATTGGAAACAAGTGCCTTCCTTGGGGCCTTTGCACTGGCCATTCCCTCTGCTGGGAACACACTTCCCATAATCCTTGATCTGCCACCATCTCTTACTTGAGGTCTGTGTTCCAATGTCACCTTGTTTGCAGAATTGGTCTCCATGCTCATGAAAATAACATGCCCCATTCACTCTCTGCTTTATCCCTCTTTTCCTTTTCTTCATATTACCACCTGCTACCATCAGAAATATAATTTATTTTCTTATTTGTTAATTTATTCTTTCTCCATCATTGCGTGATAGGGACTTCTTTTTTTCTAGAACCTATACTCCTTGCCTATAGAATGCCTAAAACATTGCCAACACTCAATTTATATTTCTGAAATTGGGGATAATTTTTTAATTAAAACTGTGGAATACATGGCCTTTTGGGGAACAAAGGGATTGGAATACAAGAGATTCATTGAAGGGGACCATATCCATGCACAACATATTGAAATGAATTTCTAGACTACAAAATATAAAGAGTAACATTTGGAATCTATGACTAATAAATGGTTGTATAAGAATTAGTCATGCCGTTTGCTTCTTTCCTTCAAGTCACCTCCATCACATGGGACCAGGCAATAATACACAAATTTCAGATTTTCTTCTTCTTGGCTTATCAGAGGAACCAGAACTGCAGCCCCTCCTATTTGGGCTTTTCCTCTCCATGTACCTGATCACTGTGTTTGGAAATCTGCTCATCATCCTGGCCGCCAGCTCAGACTCTCACCTCCACACTCCCATGTACTTCTTCTTGGCCAACCTGTCCATTGTAGAAATCTGTTTCACCTCCACCACCATCCCCAAGATGCTGGTGAATATACAGAAAAAGAGCAAAGTTATAACCTATGCAGGCTGCATCACACAGATTTATTTCCTTATAGTCTTTGGTGTCTTAGACTTCTTTATGCTGAGCGTGATGGCCTATGACCGGTTTGTGGCCATCTGTCACCCCCTGCACTACACGGTCGTCATGAACCCCCGGCTCTGTGGACTGCTGGTTCTGTTGTCCTGGATCATGTGTATCCTGAATTCCTTGTTACAAAGTTTAATGATGTTGCGGCTGTCCTTCTGTACACACTTCCAAATCCCCCACTTTTTTTGTGAACTCAATCAGATGATCCAACTTGCCTGTTCTGACACCTTTCTTAATAACGTGGTGATGTATTTTGCAGCTGTCCTGCTGGGTGGTGGGCCTTTTGCTGGGATCCTTTATTCTTATTCTAAGATTGTTTCCACCATACTTGGAATATCATCAGCCCTGGGCAAGTATAAAGCATTTTCCACCTGTGCATCTCACCTCTCGGTTGTCTCCTTATTTTATTGTACAAGCCTAGGAGTGTACCTTAGCTCTGCTGCTCCCCAGAGCTCCCACGCAAGTGCAGTGGCCTCGGTGATGTACACAGTGGTCACACCCATGCTGAACCCCTTCATCTATAGCCTGAGGAACAAAGACATGAAAAGGGCTCTGAAAGCAGTCTTTGTGAAAGCATACTTCATGGCCAATTGTCAAAGGACTGAACATTTGCCTACAATTGCTTAATCTCAGTTTCCTGAACAATTTTTTTTTGTATAAATGTTTGCATTCATTTCCTGCTACTATGTAAAAGGATTATGTTAGTGTTTTAATACACATTTATGTTCTTAGCATTCAGGGGATCAGAAGCCTGAAATGGCTCTCATTGGGCTAAAAACATTTGCATTTGCAAGACTTGGTTCATTCTGGAGACTACCAGGAAGAATCTACTTTACCATTACAAGATCATATTATAGTGCAAAAAAAATCTAAATATATTTCTTACAGTTAACAAATGCTTCACAACAAGGGACTAAATGACAGCTGTTAATTTACAAGCATGAAATTCCTAATTGTTTGGCAAATGAGTCCTACAGCTGAGGTGTGTAGTGGTTCAAGGTTCAAATCAAATAAACAGTTCTTCTCATTGTTGGAAAGGAAAACAGCAATTTTCTTTAGGTGGTAGGGCAGTATCTGCATCACAAGTCAACACTTTGGAGATCCAAGGTATCTAATCCAGACAGATTGCTCAGTCCTAGACTTTGGGCAAAAGTCAAAGTCAGGGTTGGGTAAGGTGCCAGGAGGTCTGAACTCTGGGAGCAGTGGAGTTCCCAAGGAAGGAGTAATTAACTCTGGATTCACTTGGTTATAAGCTGGTGTGTTGGGAACACAGAGTCTCCATGATACTTTCCTTTGTGTCCACACCAGTGTCCCATAGGGAAATCATGTCCTTAGAGGTTGGGGGAGCAGGAGGGAAACGTGCCTGATGAACAGACAGAGGAATCTCTAAATATCTCCTGTGCTGCAGTCCCTCTGCCTGTGCCACCTTGGCCTCGATGGGACCTGGTTGTTGCTTCTGGAGTCCTACGTTTGGCCAGGAGACTGACAGCAGCCTCCTTCCTGCCATCTTGTGTGGGGACAGAATTTAGCCACCAATATCCCCACCCAGGAGGAATTCAGACTGCCACACGGAGACCCCTTCCTCAGAGTTCCCATTCAGGTGACTCCCAGACTCCAGCAGGTCCTGCAGGAAAGGGTCAGAGACAATCCAAGTCTGGTGCATTGACCTGAGGTCAGCGGACAATGACCAGCCTAACCTAGAACCTAGAGATCTTTATGCTCATTTTTTTGCCTGATGAGCTGATTAATGGAGTCATTGATGATGTTAAAGAAAGAAGTGAACATTGAGCTCAGCAGCACATGGGTGATTGTTGGCAATGAAGTCAGGGGGCGGGAGGCATAAAGTACTTCCAGTAAAATAGAACACAACCAGTGAGTTTTGCAATTAAAGGGGATAGGAATATTAGGGATGGCGGGATGTCCGATGAAGTCAGGGCATTTCATTTTGTCTTTAAATGTGGCATATTGGATTCTGTTTCCATACTGATGAGAAAGACCTATACCGATTTACTGCTTACAGATAGGACCTTGCAATAGTAATTCATGAGACATACTTTTCACAGCATCCCCTGTTTCTCTGGGTATTCACATGAAAGCAATGATCTGACGAGGAAAACAATGTGAAGGAGCTTTGCTTTGCAATGATTTCATTACCTGAGAAGCTGAACATATTTGTGGATTAGTTATTCATTGGTTTTCTGTATTGTTCATTGTCTTTACCAGGTCTTTGCATTTGTACAGTGGGGTTAGGGGTTTTTTATTCCCGTTGTTGATTGCATTCTTTCAAACAAGAAACTGAGCTGGTTTTTGTTTTTATTTTACCAACTTTGCTGTTTGCATTGAGTTCTAGTGTCTATGTATAGATGTATATGTGGGGAATTGTGTATTAGTAGTGTGGACTCAAATCAATCACTTGGTTATATGGTGTTTTCTCTATTGCTTTTTTGATTTATTATCGATCCTGAACCATAGAGCTGTCACTAATATTCTTCACTTGCCAATCCTTGTGATAAAAAAATTGAAAATTAATGGTAACTTGTACTCTAAGTGCTAATAAATCACCTTGATACATATTTCCCATTTGTTTCTGCATCTCTGTCATTCCCCAGGGGTCCTTTTGTCTCTTTGCGATGAGATCCATTTCTAACAGTTGTGTCATCTTTGCCCATCATCTCTTCTTTACCAAAGATTGTCTTTTGACCAAAGACTGTCTTTAACTTCATAAGCATATTTTAATCCATATATCTTTATGTAAGAACAAAATTATCACTTACAGAGTGCTTGCTCTCCAGTTGTAAAGGTCATTCTGTCACATTTTTTTATTCCAAGTCTTTGGACATTAAATCTGGAATTAGTGACCCATCTTGATAGCACACAATTATTCTTTTATTTTTTTTATTTTTTGATATTTTATTTTTTATTTTTATTTTTTAATGTTTTTTATTATATTATGTTAGTCACCATACAATACATCCCCAGTTTCTGATGTAAAGTTCGATGACAATAGTGATTCTCAATAGAGATTGAGAATTTCTGAGCTGAAGAATATGTGTATTTTCATATTTATAGCTGTCTTTAGTTGTTTTCCCCATTGTAACAGTTCACATTTCTGCCAACAGAATTAGAGAAAATTCTATTGCTACATGTTTAAGAATTCTAACTAAACCAGCACAAGAGATCTTTACATTGTCTCACAAGCTGATGAGTGTGCAATAGATTTCTTGTTGTTTTCTTAAACCATTACTAAATTTGAGCAAATATTTACGTACTTGATCACCTTGTTCATTATTAAATTCCCAATTATAATATATTTATAAACTCTATGTCTGTTCTGCAGTTACCAGGGTTCCAAATGAAGTTGACAGACTATTGTTTATTGACTATTGGTTGGATATATTGTTCATAAAAATTTTAAATTTTGTATAGGTAAATATGTCTGTCCATGGGAAGCTTGCAAATTGGAATGTCAGGTAGCATTTTACATTGTTTAGGGGAGTGATCAGTGATGTGAACAGCCTGAGTTACTGCCGCTCCAGGTTCATCCCTGAGGCTGGGGATGAGGAGTCATGGTAAGAACACAGCCTAGGGAGCAATGAATTGGAGTGTAAGTCTGTGTGTGTGTGTGTGTGCATGTGTGTGTGCCTTGTGGAGTGAGAAGAGTCCAAAATCTTGCGTTCACAGTGTAATATATCCAAGATGACTCTTATAATACAAACGTAAGAACTCAATCATCAGATGGTACTGAGGAGGGGCTCTATTTCAATTTACAGGACACCTTTGCAAGTAGATTTAAAAAATACAAGAAGTATATAATGCGGGTGAGTGACTCCTTTTTCTTGAAGTTTAACCAGCAACGAAGTTACCTACATCTTTGAAATTGCCTGATATCTTTCATCCCTCTCCTGCTTATTCCCCTTAGAACACTTGGTTCCTCTTTTGGACTCAATAGCTCAAAGTAGTATAATCCATAGGGCCTCTGCATATGCCATTCCCTCTGCCAGCACACACCACCCCAGACATGCTCGTGGCTCCTACCCTCTCTTCCCTAGGGTATCTGTTCAAATGTCATCTTTTGTACTGGTCTTGTCTGAACTCCAATTACAAAATGACACTCATATCCCCTCTCTTCTTGATACCCACTCTTGTTCTCTTCATACCAGTGACACCCTCTGATTTATTATTATTATTATTATTATTATTATTATTATTATTATTATTATTTTATGTTATGTTAGTCACCATACAGTACTTCATTAGTTTATGATGTAGTGCTCTATGATTCATTGTTTGCATATAACACCCAGTATTCCATGCAACACGTGCCCTCCTTAATACCCATCACTGGGCTAACCCATCCCCCCAACCTCCTCCTATCTGAAACCCTCAGCCTGCTTCCCAGAGTCCATAATCTCTCATGGTTAGTCTCTCCCTTCGATCTCTCCCTCTTCATTTTTCCCTTCCTTCTCCTAATGTCCTCTATGCTATTCTTTATGTTCCGCATATGAGTGAAACCATATGATAATTGTCTTTCTCTGCTTGACTTATTTCACTTAACATAATCTCCTCCAGTCCCATCCATGTTGATGCAAATGTTGGGTAATCATCCTTTCTGATGGCTGAGTAATATTCCATTGTATATATGGACCACGTATTCTTTATCCATTCATCAGTTGAAGTGCATCTTGGCTCCTTCCACAGTTTGGCTATTGTGGACATTGCTGCTATGAACATTGGGGTTCATGTGGCCCTTCTTTTCACTACATTTGTATCTCTGGGGTAAATACCCAGTAGTGCAAGTGCTGGGTCATAGGGTAGCTCTATTTTTAACTTTTTGAGGATCATCCATACTATTTTCTGCAAACTTGTTCTGAGGCCAGCATTACCTTCATCCCAAAGCCAGGCAAAGACCCCACCAAAAAGGAGAATTACAGACCAATATCCCTGATAAATATAGATGCCAAAAATCTCAGTGAGATCCTAGTCATTAGGATTTAACAGTACATTAAAAGATTATCCATCATGAGGCAGAAGAGAGAGTAAGTGACATAGAAGACAAGTTGGTGGAAAGGAAGGAAGCTGAGGAAAAGACAGAAAAAAAAAAACAACTAATGGACCATGAGGGGAGGCTTTGAGAAAACTACATTGTCACAAAATGAAATAATATCAGAATTTCTGGAGTGCCTGAGGGAGAAAAAAGAGAGAGAGGGCCAGAAGTTATATTTGAGCAAATCAGAGCTGAGAACTATCCTGGTCTGGATGTCCAAGAGGTAGAGAGGACCCCTCTCAAAATCAATAAAAATAGATCAACACCCCAACATATCATAGTGAAGCTTGCAAATTTCAGAGATAAAGAGAAAATCCTGTCAGCAGCTTGATACAAGAGGTTCCTAACCTACAGGGGTAGGAATATTAGACATCAGAACTATACACAGAGACTTGGCACTTCAGAAAGGACTGGCATGACATAGTCAGGGTACCAAATGAGAAAAACATGCAGCCAAGAACACTTTATCCAGCAAGGCTGTCATTCAGAATGGCAGGAGAGATAAAGAGCTTCTGGGACAATCAGAAACTGAAAGAATATGTGACCACCAAGGCAGCCCTGCAAGAAATATTAAGGGGGACTCTGTAAGCAAAGAGAGCCCAAGATTAACATAAACCAGAAAGAAACAGAGAAAATCTACAGAAACAGGGACTTTACAGGTAATACAATGGCACTAAATTCATATATTATAGTTACTCTGAATGTAAATAGGCTAAATGTTCCAACTGGAAAGTGAGGTGGTGGAGAACCATTTATCATGCTAATGGAACTCAAAAGAAAGCTGGGGTAGCAATCCTCATATCAGACAAATATGATTTTAAACAAAAGATGGTAGTAAGAGATGAAGAGGGACACTATATCATACTTAAAGGGTCTACCCAACAAGATGATCTAACAGTTATAAGTATTTATGCTTCTAATTTGGAAGCAGCCAATTGCATATACCAATTAATAACAAAGTAAAGAAATACATTGATAATACAATAAGAGTTGGGGACTTCAACACACCATTCACAACAGATCATCTAAGCAGAAGAACAAGACAAAAAGTGCTTTGAATGAAACACTGGAAAAGACGGACTTCAATGATACATTTAGAGTATTCCATTCTAAAGCTGCGAATACACATTCTTTTTGAGATCACATAGAACTTTCTCCAGGATAGATCACATACTAGGTCACAAATCAGGTCATATCAGATACCAAAATTTGGGGATTATTCCATGCATATTTTCAGACTTCAATGTTTTGAAACTGGAATTCAATCACAAGGGGAAATTTGCAAGGAACTCAAACCGTTGGCAGTTAAAGATCATCCTACTAAAGAATGAATGGGTCAACCAGGACATTAAGGAATTAGCAAAATTCATAGAAAGTAATGGAAATGAAAACACAGCTGTTCAAAACCCTTTGGGAAACAGCAAAAGTGGTCCCAAGAGGAAGTATGTTGCAATACAAGCCTCTCTCAAAAAATTAGAAAAATCTCAAATCTCTATGCCCAAATTGCTAGAACTCATACAGCAATTCAGCAATGTGGCAAGATACAAAATCAGTGCACAGAAATCAGTTGGATTTCTATACTCAAACTATGAGACAGAAGAAAGGGAAATTAAGGAATTCATCCCATTTACAATTGCACCAAAACCAATAAGATAACTAAAAATAAATCTCAACAAAGAGGTAAATGATCTGTACTCTCAAAACTATAGAACACTTATGAAAAAATGGAGGAAGACAAAAACAGATGGAAAAGCATTCCATGCTCATGGATTGGAAGAATGAACATTGCAAAATATCTGTGCTGCCCAGAGCAATCTACACATTCGTTGCATTCCTTATCAAAATACCATCAATATTTTTCACAAAGCTGGAACAAATAATCTTAAAATTTGTATGGAACCAGAAAAGACCCTAAACAGCCACAGGAATGTTGAAAAAGAAAACCAAAGCTAGTGGTATCTTAATGCCAGACTCAAGCTCTATTACAAAGCTGTAATCATCGAGACAGTATGGTGCTGGCACAAGAGTAGGCACATAGACCAATGGAACAGACTAGAGAACCCAGAAATGGACAATCAACTCTATGGTCAACTAATCCTCAACAAAGCAGGAAATAATATCCAATGGAAAACAGACAGTCTCTTCAATAAATGCTGCTGGGAATATTTGACAGCAGAAGACTGAAACTGGACCATTCTGTACACCAGAAACAAAGATAAACTAATTTTTATGGAGGAAAGTCCTAAATGTGAGACAGGAATCCATCAGTATCCTAGAAGAGAACACAGGCAGCAAACTCTGTGACCTTGCCTGCATTAATTTCTTGTTAGATATGTTTCTAAAGGGAAGGGAAACAAAAGCAAATATGAACTACTGGGACTTCATCAAGATAAAAAGCTTCTGCACAACAAAGGAAACAGTCAACAAAACTAAAAGGCAACCTATGGAATGGGAGAAGATACTTGCAAATGATATATCAGATAAAGGGCTAGTATTCAAGATCCATAGAAACTTCTCAAACTCAACACAGAGCCAAAGAATCCAGTCCAGAAATGGGCAGAAGACATGAACAGACATTCCTTCAAAGAAGACATCCAAATAGCCAACAGACACATAGAAAAATGCACAACATCACTTGTCATCAGGGTAATAGAAATCAAAACCACAAAGAGATACCACCTTACACCAGTTAGAATGGCAAAAATTAACAAGACAGGAAACAACAAATGTTGGCAAGGTAAGGAGAAAGGGGAACCTCCAACATTGTTGGTGGGAATGCAAGCTGGTAGAGCCACTCTGGAAAACAGTATGGAGGTTCCTCAAGGAGTTCAAAACAGAGCTACACTATGACGTAGCAATTGCACTATGAAGTATTTACCCCAAAGTTATAAATGCAGTGATCTGAAGTGACAACTGCACCCCAATGTTCATAGCAACAATGTCCACCATAGCCAAACTGTGGAAAGAGCCAAGATGCCCTTCAACAAATGAATGGATAAAATGATATGGTTCATATACACAATGGAATATTACTCAGCCACCAGAAATTATGAATACCTGCCATTTTCATTACCATTGTTGGAACTGGAGGGCATTATGCTAAGTGAAATAAGTCAAACAGAGAAAAATAATACTCATATGGTTTCACACATACATGGAATATAAGGAATAATTTGGAGGACCATGGGAAGAAGGAAGGAAAACTGAAGGGGAATACATTAGAGAGAGAGACAAAATATGAGAGATTCTGGACTCCAGAAAACAAACTGAGGGTTAGAGAAGGGAAGAGGGTGGGGAGATGGGGAAACTGGTGATGGGTTTAAGAAGGGCACATGTTGTGATGAGCACTGGGTGTTATACGCAACTTATGAATTGTTGAACACTACATCAAAAATTAATTACATATTGGTTAATTGAAAAAAAAAAGAGTCATGCCTTCCCCCTACTGAGCCAGCCATGCACCCTGAGCGGTAACTCTTGAAATGGGTCATGAGTTCAAGCTGCACACTGGGCTTTGAGATTTCTTAAAACATCATAGCTTAAGTAAGTAAGTAAATAAATTTAAATACATACATGCATAAAGTCATATCTATAATTTAGAAATGGGAAATTCACTTTGTTCCATTGCTTAAATTCATTTAAGCAATGGAACAAAGGCTTCACACTAACTTTATTTATTTTTTCCTAATAATTAGAGTTGGATTTCATAACAAAATGCCCTTACTCAAGAGAATTCTCTTTCCTCCAAAACAATCATATTGGATAAATGTCTATATTATATTACTATTTCTGCTGTAAGAAATTACCATAGTAGATGCTTCAAAGAAACAAATTTATGCTCTTACTGTTTTGGAAGTCAGAAGCCTGACGTAAGTCTCAGTGGGGTAAAATCAAGATGTCTGCAGTGTCTGGTTCCTTCTGGATGTTCCAGGAGAGACTATCCTTTCCTATTGCAGTTTCTCATAACAAGGAGTTTTTGGCTCATTGCCCCTTATCCACCTTCACAGTCAGCGATGTGGCATCTTCACATCTCTCTCTGATCCAACCACTCTGCCTTCCTCTCCCACATTTAGAGGAACATGGTGATAATATTAGTTCCCTCTACATAATCTTGGCCAATCTTAGTTAAAAGACAGCTCATTAACAGCCTTATTCCATTTGCTACCTTAAACTCCCTCTTCCTATACAAAATAACATAGTCAAAGTTTGTAGGTATTAGAATGTGGACGACTTCAGGAAGCTCTTATTCTGCCTACTAGAAAGTCTTTTCCAAAAGTATTGCATTTGGTGCCACTCAAGTGTCCTTATATAAAAGAAACAGACGCATAATTTATCACAGCCCAGAGAATGACTGGATACACTTGTCTCTCAAAACTTTATGCAAACACTATTGTGTGTGTGTGTGTGTGTGTGTGTGTGTGTGTGTGTGCGTGTGTGTGTGAGAGAAGAACCACCTGCACCTTACTCTATCACAGGGCCACAGTCTTGTTACTCAGAGAATGGTCCACAGACCACGACCTGCAGCATCAACGTCACTCAGGAGCTTGTTAGAAATGCTGAACTCCTGGGCCCACCAGCATCTTCTAAAGCAGAATCTAAATTTGAGCTAGAATCCTAGGTGATTCACATGCACTTTGAAGTTAGAGAAGTGCTGGTCTAGAGTACATTTTCTCACATTCTCAATCTGACCTTTGAAGCAGGGTCATTATCTGTGTTGGGAGCTGTCCTGCTCAGTGGAGGCGTTTAGCAGCGTCCCTCAGACATTGCCTGTACGCCCAGGGGCAAAGAATCACCTCTGCTTGGGACCACTGGCACAGAGGCTGAAAACTGGGAGCATTTGGAGAGACTACAATCAGCACCCATCTCTTTCTGCAATGATAATTTTGAAGATTTCACTAAATTCTTCAAGCCTCCTGTCTCCATAGGGAATGGAGTTCACACTAGTACTTCCTCACAGAATGGACTTTTAAAAAATTACATCAGAAAATTGCTATAAAGTGCTAAACTTGGATTATGATACATAAAATATCTATATATATCTCTTACAATTAACAAAAATTTTATAGTGACATTTTAATTCCTAGCTCTGAATTTTTGATAGAAGTATGAAATTCCCAATTGTTTTGGCAAAATAGTCATGAAGCCAAGGAATGTAAGGCCAGGGTTTTATATTAAAAGAACATTACATCAAAAACCAGGGATGTACTGTACGGTGACTAACACTATATAATAAAAAAAATTAAAAAAAGAACAAACTTATCATCTTTGTTGAGAAAGGGGAAAGTAATTTGCTGGAGATACCAAGGGTGTTTCTCCAGCCCAGGTCAATTCTTTGAAGGACCGAAGGGACCTAGTCAGGATTGATTCCTCAGCCTTAAACAGGAGAAAATGTTCACTCAAGAATGAGATAAGGTTCTGGGAGTTTAGATCTCTGTATGGCAGAAGTCATAGAAAAAGAGAAAGAAAAACTGACTTCACCTTGTCTATAACCTGGTATCCTGTGAACAGAAATTCAACAGGAAAATTTTCCTTTCTGTCCACACTAGCATCCCACAGGGAAATCACGTGCTTAAAGGTTGGAGGAACAGGAGGGAAATGATCCTAATGAGCAGACCAGAGCAGCTGTAAATACTTCTCCTGTTGCAGTCCCACAGCACAGGCAACCTCGGGCTGGACAGCACCTGGTCGTTTCTTGGGCAGTCCTAAGTCTGGATGGGGCACTGAAGTCTGACTCATTCCTGCTCTCTTGTCTGGGGACAGAGCTTCGTCCTCCATCAAACCAGACAGGTATTCTGATTTTCATGTAGAGACCTTCCTCTCTGAGACCCCATCTGGATAAGTTTTACTGCTCAGTAGGGACTGCAGGAGAAGGTCAAGAGAATGAAAGTCAAGAACATTTACCTGAAGTCATCTGAGGACCCATCCAGCCCAATCCAGAGCTGAGAGTTTGCTGTGGCTGTTTGATGGCTTGATTAAAAAATGCATTGATGGATTCATTTATGTATTTCTGATGCTAAAAATAGAAGTGAATATTGAACTCAGAAACGCAAGGTTCAAACTTAACTACTAAGTGATAATAACAGAAACCCAATCAGACAGCGGATAGGATGCATAAAAGTAGTACATGAGACCAGAGATCTTTGCAGTTAACCAGAGTAGAAAAGTCAAGTATGAGCTGTAGAGGGATATACAGTGAAGTGAGTATAAGTTTTTTTCTCTTTTAAGATGGGACATATTAGTCTACGTGTCTATACTGAGCAGAAAAATCCAGAGGCAAGAATTCTCGCAGGTACATGACCTCGCAAGAGCAGTACATGAAACCTACATATCACAGTACCTCCTCTCTCTCGAGTATTCAAATGTAATGTTTTACATGTATTATGTGAAAAATGGTCTGCTAATGAGCTTCCTTTACAATTACCTCATTACCTGTGAGCCTGAATATGGTCTGGGTTGCTAGCCACTCATTTTCTTGGTTGAAAATTACCTGTGGGATCTTGCTAAGTGAAATAAGTCAAGCAGAGAAAGACAATTATCATATGGTTTCACTCATTTATGGAACATAAGAACTAGGAAGATTGGTAGGAGAAGAAAGGGAAGAAGAAAGGGTTGGTAAACAGAAGGGGGAATGAACCATGAGAGACTATGGACTCTGGGAAACAAACTGAATGCTTTGGGGGTGGGATGGGATAGGCCTGTGATGGGTATTAAGGAGGGCACATATTGCATGGTGCACTGGGTGTTATACGCAAGTAATGAATCATGGAACTTTACATCAAAAACTAGGGATGTACTGTATGGTGACTAACATAATATAATAAAAATATTATTATAAAAAAGATAATTATCTGTGGGAGTCCTTGGTATTTGCATAGTGGGGTCAGAGTAGTTTTATTCCTGTTTTTTATTACATTATTTGAAGCAAAGAACTGTTCTTCATTTCACCAATTTAACTACTTGCCTTTGTGATTTTTTATGTATGTGTACACGTATTTGTGTTGAATGTGTGAGAGTGTATAACCTTTGTGTGGTAAAGTCTCAGTTAATCTTATGTTCACTCCATTGGTTTTTCTAGGATTTTTTTTCTGAAAAAAATGATCTGTCACATTAATATTCTTCACTTGTCAATACCAGCTTTCCCAAAAATGAAAATGAATGTCCTCTTCTTACTTAGTGCTCACAAATCACCAATTTTACATATTTCCAACTAGTGTTCATGTCTCTGTAGTCCTTATTGTTCCTTGTGGCCTTTATTATTGGATCTATTTGTAAAATAAAATGCCATCACTTGGAAGGGATTCTTCTTTATGTTTGACCAAGAATCACCTTTACCTTCCATAAGCACACTTGTCCCATATCTCTTTATGTGAGACGAAACTAAAACTTTAGATACTGTTTTCTCTCCACATGAAAAGACTTTTTCATATTCTTTTATTCCTGAGTCGTTTGCAATCTAATTTAGATTTGGCCCCATGTTGAATTCACTAAATTATTACTCTTCTATTTTTTATACTTATCTTATTTCATGTAAATTCAATCAGTAAACAAATAGTGCATCATTAGTTTCAGACGTAGAGTTCAGTGACTCATCAGTTGCGTACAACACCCAGTGCTCATCACGTCACGTGTCCTCCTTAATGCCCATCACCCAGTTACCCCAACCCCACCCATCTCTTTTAAATCTTTTTGTTCAGAAGCTGGTTTTGGGTCTCCCTTCAATTTCATTTCAGACAGCTATTTTGAGCCACTCTGCTTCACCTAAGTGCATTTTCGCTGTTCTTCTCTTTTCAAAAAGACTTCACTTCTCTTAAAACTATTTTGTGCTAAGCACACATACACATTCACAAACTTTCAATTTGAATGCATACAAAGACACCTATGTGTATCCTGAGTACTCGTTATGTTCTGGCACAATCTTTTTTCTAGCTTTTCTCCCTTAGTCCTTCTGACTCAGAAGTACTTGCTACAGGACTGTCTAGTCAGCCAGTGTAATGCTGATTCATTATTTCAAAGTCTCCATGACATTTCAAGGTGTGGCTGTGCCACTTACATTTTTGGTGGTCTTTCATATTTTCCCCCACAAAATTATGATTATATCAATGCTACAAAATAGTTTTAAATAGATAAAACTATGTTTCTCAACCAAAGTTGATTTTGTCCCCCGGGGAACATTGAGCAATGTTCCAAGACATTTTGGGCTGTCACATTGGGGAGGGATGTGTGGAGGGCAGGGACACCGTAAACACCCTACAACGCACTAGACACAGCCCACCCAGAGAAGGATTTGGCCCAGAATGTCCGTAGTGCACAGACTGAGAAATCCTGAGTAAAAGCATATTTGTATTTTTTAAAATATTTAACTTTTTAAGTAATCTCTACACCCAAGATGGGTCTTGAACTTGTAACCTCAAGCTTGAAAGCCCCGTACTATACTGAGTGAGTCAGCCAGGCACCCCAAAGGGCATTTGTATTTTTAATATTTGTAACTGTCTTCAGAGCCTGCCCAAGGTGCTGTAACACTTTACAGTTCTGACAGCAAAATAGAACATACCCCATTGCCACCTGTTTAAAAATTACAACCCGATCACTGTGACAGCCCTTTGAGTGTTTTCTTGGAATGATGGGTGTGAAAGAGGTTTCTTGTTGATTTTTTAAACTATTGCTGAGCTCAAGCAGAGATTCTTATATTTGATTCATTTGTGTGTTATTGTTGTATGTGCACATATTATATGCCTATTTATCTGTATTTATCAGCATTTCTAATAATGGTTGTAAATCAGTTTCTCTATTTAGTTAAATATTTTTGGAGCTAAAATAGTTTATATTTTATTCAGTTAAATATGTCTATCTTAGTTCTGACTTTCTCTCCTTAATTATGATGGTTTGCTCAACTGTGGGTTTTATAGTGTTTTCTAGATGTGCAGATAAAGTGAAATGATTCCTCTTACGCTGAGGGTTTATTCCTTCTGATTTTTGTGAGATGTGTGAGACCAGGAGCCACTGCGCTTCCTTCCATGTAGCAAGCGCTTTGTGCCAACTTCCATCAACAATCCAGTGTTTTCCAACTGAATTGAAATGCAGCTTTGTCACATATTAAATGTCCATATATAATGAGACCTAACTCCTGATTCATTCAACACATACTAAAAGAGCATCAGCTATGTCCAGAAATTTCTAAATACCTTTTTATTTCAAGGTCTTGGGACATTTTATCATTTGTCCGTGTTGATTTTGTGGAATTCCTGCTCCTGTAGATCCTGTTTCCTGTTTCGTTCTCTAAACTCCCTTCAAGGTGTTCAATATGGTGGTACTGAGTCTGCTCCTTTTAACCTCATTTTAGCTCCTCTGTCATTCTTTGTATTTCATAATGTTTCATTTTCTTAAATTTGTTTCCATACAAGTGCATATATATTCATACCCACAAGGAAAGATGAATAGTGCAGGGGAAGTCCCTGCTCCTTTGGTCCTTACATCAGAGTGACAGACAAGAGCGCAGTGAGATAAACGTGAGTCCAAAATACTGTCTTCGGACAAGTCACGTGAAGAGTATTCAGAGTAAGAGGATTGATTGTCACGGTATGTCTAAGACTTTACAGAGTCTGGGGAGGCCTTTGTGTGGAACAGAATGATGATTAGTTGTGCTCCTGAACTTCTGAAGAAAGTGACTGAAACCCAAAGCCTAAGATTAAGAAATAAAACAAAAAAAGATGTCACATAAACATGATCTGTTGGACCAAAAAAACCCAATTGTTCATGTAAATATGGAAAAAGCACAAGAAAAACAAGTGTAAGTTATCTGCTACTTGATAATAAAAATGCCCAAATATTTAGTGTGTTGGCTTATTCTCTTTAGTCATTATTTTCTTGTGATATTCAATCTGTAAGGTGTTTCATATCACAAAGATGTTACTACTTTGTGTTGTGGACAAATTTATTTATTTATTTATTTATTTATTTATTTATTTATTTATTTATCTATCTATTTGACACAGAGTGAGCAAAGTAGGCAGAAAGGCAGGAGAGTGAGGAGAAGCAGGCTCCCCACTGAGCAGAGAGCCCGACTTGGGGCTTGATCCCAGGACCCTGGGATCATACCCCGTGCCGAAGGCAGAAACCTAACTGACTGAGACACCCAGGTGCCCCGAGAACAAATTTGTTTTTGCTCTTTTATTATTTTTGCTGGGTATAAATGGGATAAAACCATGATGGGATGCCACCAGCACAAAAGCAGCTTTCCTTCCTCACAGTCTCTCAGAATGACTGAGCTTCTTAGCTCCTTTTACTCTTAAGTCCATCTCATTTCTACCCCCCTTCTCTCTCTATTTATTGAACTCAATTATTTGTGGTTTTTTACAGACAGGTCAGCAAGTGGCCATTCCAAAATGGAGCCCCAAGATGATTTGTCCCAGGGATGCTACAAATAGGAATTTCTGGGCACTATTTCTACATTCCTTATGGGAAAGGTAATATGATGTGTATTCATTCATTTCTTTTTTTTTCTTTCTAATGTGATTCTTTTGTATTTATTTTTGTTTTTTTGTATGCATTCATTTCTTAAACAGTGTGTTGAAGTAAGAAGAGGGGAAGTGAGAAAGATGTAGAAGTAACACACACCAGGAGGATGTGGATGCTGTGTTGTGTGTATGTGACAGTGTGTATGTGTGTATGTGTGTCTGTGCACATACAAGTGGGCACCTTGATAAGTGCGAGCAGTCCTCATAGCAGGGATACTTGGCACCTCTATTACAAGTTGACCCTTATGATACGTGGGCCAAAATAAATCAGGAAGAATGAAGAGGGGGTAAACAGAACGGGGAATGAACCATGAGAGACTATGGACTCTGGGAAACAAACTGAGGGCTTCAGAGGGGCGGGGGTGTGGGATCGGGATAGGCCAGTGATGTGTATTAAGGAGGGAACGTATTGCATGGAGCACTGGGTGTTATACACAGACAATGAATCATGAAACACTACATCAAAAACTAATGATGTACTGTATGGTGACTAACATAACATAATAAATTTTTTTTAAAAAATCGATCAACAGATGGTACTAATGAGGGATGTTCAGTTGACAGGACACTATTGTAACAAGATCATAGAGTGGAAGAAGTACATAGTGTGGATGAGGAAGTCCCTGTGTCTTGAACTTTAAGCAGCTATGATGCCACATGGTTCTAGGAATTTCAATGCCACCATGTCTCCTCACTCTCCCTCTTGTCCATTCCCTTCAACATGCTGGCTTCCTTCTGAACCTTGAGTTTCTGACGGAAGCAGGTCCTCAGTGCCTTTGCTGGCCATTCCCTCTGTCAGTTAGACCTCATGTCTTCCACGCTCTATTCCTCGAGGTCTCTTTTCATATGCCACCTTCTTATGCAATCTTGACTGAACACCCAACCTAACACCCCCACCCACTCTCTCCTTTAACCTGCTTTTGTTCTTCATAACATCTGTCCCCATCACATGATTATTTAATCTTTATATAACCTTCTATCTTATAACCATCAGTGAATTGTAGGGAGTTTTGGTATTTGGCATTCTCTATTTTATGACTAGGAATTCCTGAAATGTGGTTGACATTTTATATATTCCTGAAATGTACGAATAATGTCTCATCAAACTGTACAGTACCTGACTTTTGGGGAAATCTGATATTGGGATGGAAATTCCTAAACAGTAGATGTGGGAAAACCCTCAAGGGGCCCAGATCATTCAAAAATATTGAAATTTGTTTCTTGACTGGAAAATATAAATTGCAGCATTTCCAGAAGTTGGGAAGTGTGCATTTGTGTGAAAATTAGTCATGTTATTTTCCCCTGTGCTGGTAGTCACCTCCACACATGGACCCAGGAAACAATACCAGAATTTCAGAGTTCCAGCTTCTGGGATTTTCAGAAAAACCAGAACTGCAGCCCCTCATATTTGGGCTTTTCCTCTCCATGTACCTGATCACTGTGTTTGGAAACCTGCTTCTCATCCTGGCCGTCAGCTCTGACTCCCACCTCCACACCCCCATGTACTTCTTCCTGGCCAACCTGTCCTTTGTAGACATCTCTTTCACCTCCACCACCATCCCCAAGATGCTATGGAACATCCAGACTCAGAGCAAAGTGATCACTTACAAAGGCTGCCTCAGCCAGATGTATTTTTTTATACTGTTTGCAGGATTAGATGTCTTTCTCCTGACAGTGATGGCTTATGACCGCTTTGTGGCCATCTGTCATCCCCTGCATTACATTGTCATCATGAACCCCCGGCTCTGTGGACTGCTGGTTTTGGTGTCCTGGATCCTGAGCATCTTGGATTCCGTGTTACAAACCTCAATGGTGTTGCGGCTGTACTTCTGCACAAAGATTGAAATCCCCCACTTTTTCTGTTAACTCAATCACATGACCCAACATGCATGTTCTGACAACTTTTTCAATAACATGGTGCTGTATTTTGCAACTATGTTGCTGGTTGGTGGTCCCTTAGTTGGGATCCGTTACTCTTACTCTAAGATTGTTTCCACCATACTTGGAATATCATCAGCTCAGGGCAAGTATAAAGCATTTTCCACCTGTGCATCTCACCTCTCAGTTGTCTCCTTATTTTTTTGTACAAGCCTAGGAGTGTACCTTAGCTCTGTTGCTCCCCAGAGCTCCCACACAAGTGCTGTGGCCTCGGTGATGCACACAGTGGTCACCCCCATGTTGAACCCCTTCATCTACAGCCTGAGGAACAGAGACATAAAGAGGATTCTGACGAGAATCTCTGGGATGCTATCTCTAAAAGGAACAATTATCCTGGTGTTGAAGAAGTGCTGATGATTTCAGGGCCCAGAGCCTGAGCCAAATTTTGAGGTTCTTTGGTCAGATTGTGGAACTGGAACACACCTCTTCTACTTTTTCCCTGGAATTTTTATTTTTTATTTCAACCTCTCTGCATAATTTACATAAGTCACTTTATTAAGCTTTGTGAAAACTATGATACCCAAGATATCTTTCCTTTGTCATTTTCCTACTCTATTAGTGTCATTCCTAACCTCAGATGTGAAATATTTGGACATTCTCACTTACTCAAAGGACAACATGAATCTGTTAAGAATAATTTCTTCTTGAATAAAGTATATCAGAATGAGTATTTTTTCTTTTGATTGACTGAATACTACTCCTGTGGAAAATCTACTCTTGGCCACCACAGCTGTTTATGTAAGTTTATAACAGAGAAAAATCCGAGACCATGTGCTTCACTCTTGTGAACAGCATTCCTTTGTATCTCACTACCTTCCCTGCTCTTCCTGGGAATGCAGACTTTGACATACTGGTGGTTCTAGCTGATCACGGGGATATGTCTACACATGAGGATCCTGTTATTACACAGCTTATGTCCACCATGCCTCCCATAATCATTGACAGAATAAATGATAATAAAATACACATCTCCAAGTGGAATTTTCACTGAAAGACAATTATGCACAAAACAGATTGATAGAACATGGCCTTAGAATCACACTTGACTTCAAGGATGATGAAGCAAAATACTAAAGCACACATTTATTGTTATGCAAAATACTTCTTTCTCAGGCACTTCATCTAGCTATTGAATTATGGAATATCAGATTCCATCTGGAAGGTGTATTCCTTACGATGAAAGACTGGTGGCATGTTGGGGGTTTTATTAAATTATTTCCTGGATTCTGGTTGAAAATTTCCAGTGCTCCATATAAATATGATTCCTTCTATTTCCCTAAATGTATTATCTCCCACTCATTTGAAATTTTGCCGTAACCTCTAAATGGGCAGCAAGTGAACAGCATCAGTATCATGCACTGTATACATATCATCCTCATAACCACAGGATGACTCACCCGCAGGCTTGGATTCCTGTGCACGTGTGTGATTCAGAGTCACAAGGTTTGGGTACATGCATGTCCTTCCAACCTTTCCATGTTGCCTCAAAGGGGCCTCAATGGAGTCATTTTTTAATACAGTTTCATGAGATAAACTTGAAGAACAGAGTAATCATGAAGCCTACCTTCAAGTACCAGAACAAATGCTTAGAATAAAAAATCAGATTATTACAAATGCCAGGAGTCCTGCCTGATTTGATTATTATCAGTTAGCTATTGCTGCATACAAATCAACCCAAAAGAAAATGGGTTATTATAACATCTTTATTACGGGAGGGAATTGCAGGATAAAAAGTTGTTCTGATCTCTGCAGGGCTCCTCATGAGTCCTTAGTCAGGTGCAAATCTATTCTTGTTTTTGTTTCTGTTTTTTAAAGATATTATTTATCTGCCAAAGACACAGAGACAGAGAGAGAGAGACCACAAGCAGGGGGACCAGAAGGCAGAGGGAGAAGCAGACTCCCCACTGAGCAGGGATCCTGATGTGGGACTCTATCCCAGGACCCTGGGATCATGACCTGAGTGGAAGATGGACGCTTAACCAACTGAGCCACCCGGGTGCCCCTACAGAGTATGTTTCTAAGGCTCATGCATGAGGTGTGTGGCTGAAGTGCTCTTCTGTCTTGAACCAATTTACAACACTTTACTCCCTTTATATATGTAAGCTAATCTTCTAGTTTACCAAAAAATGAGTTTATCAGATGTGAATTATCTTAAATTAATTCCACTATTTTAACATCCATCTGTGAACCTTTGCTGTTTCATGGTTGGAAGAGAGCTCTCCTACCCCGTTAGGTATTACTCAGCTAACCGGGCTCCAGACCTGACCCTGAGTCATGCACCACTAGAATTTCAAATTGTAATTAATTTATTGGAGCACTATTACATGGGATAAACTGTACATATTTGAAGTGTACAACTTCAGGAAATGAAAGAGTTATTGTAAAATCATGGATGGGTACATACTGCATGGCTCCATTTCCATAGAACTCCAGAAGGTGCACAATAAGCTCTACCAGCTTCTTATGCGATTGTTAGGTGTAATCCCCCAGCCTTCGTTTTCTTCTGAAGACAATGTGGAATCATAAACATAACTTCAAGGGATGTTGTAAGGCTAGATGAAATGCATGGAAATACTTTGTTGGGTCCAAGAATGTTCAAGACTAAGGGTTGTGTGTGTGTGTAAATGTATGTATATTCATGTACATTTTATTTCAAGAAAATATACTCACATGCATATTTGTTCGTGCACAAGAATCATAACCTTCTCTGTAGCCCATTATAAACTATCTACTGTATTGAAAGAAAGCTTGAGAGAAACTCTTAAAGAAGTGAAAAGATTGAATGTTCCCATTCGCATGAAATTTTAGGAATATAGATATTTAGACAAACAATTTAGAGTACAACAGCTTGCCTTAATGCTCACAATGAATCGATTTTCCTATCTGAATGCCCAGAGTCCTCATTACAGAACCACAAGCACATTTATGCAAGGAGCACTTCTCTGTACCAGTTAATAGGGCTGAATAGCTCCAAAATGACTTTAGATTTTTCTTCTACGTAAGGTAGGGTTTCAGCACAAAATGCCATTACCCAAGGAAGCTAAGTGAATGAATTGAGGGGTGTAATGATGCTCATTAGAGTTGCTTTTTACCAGTTATCCATGATAAACTTGAATAACAGAATGACCATGAATGTTGCTGCATAGCAAGCCAACTGGAAAGTGAATGATCTGCTATAATGTCTTTATTATCAAGTGGAATTGTATGGTAATGAGTTGTTCTAATCTCTGTTGGTCTCTTCAAGAGCCTTGAGTCAGCTGTGTATCAGCCAAGAGTGCTCTGAGATCATGCCAGGGCATTCTAATATACTTGGGGGCTGGCTAGCTAGCTGTGGCTGATCCAGGGTGGCCTTGGCTTGGACAACTGGCCTCTGCTCCACATGTGCTCACTTCCTCTGGCAGTCTACCTGGCTTAATTCACTTTTTGGAGGCAGAGTTTTAAAGCACAGCAGAGAAATGCACCGAGGCTGTAAGGTCCACTGTCACTCCCATCATACCCTGCTGGCCATAGCACATAAATATCCTAATCCAGCCCAAATGAAAGGTGCAAGAATAGTCTCTACCACCTGATGGGGAGTGCTGCACACATTGCCAAAGACATGGCTACAGAGAAAGATGGGGATCTGGGGCCATCGCAGCAAACAGTCTCTCACTGGTGTAAATTTCAATTTGAAGGATTTCATTTCCCCTTCTACCTTCAGCAGTGGAATGATCTCTGAGAAGACAGTGAGACTGAATCATGTGTCCACTGGACAGTTATGGAAATTCTACTTCAAAGGGCCAGGCTTTCCTCCAAATGTAAATATTTCCTCTCTGCCCCTTGCCTCTAGATCACCATTCTTAATCTAAGAAAAGATCAAAGAAATAAAAGTTTTTTCTTTCCAGATTCCTCAGAGAGACTGGGTACATGGTATCTAACCCACTGATTGATGGAGCTAAGAACTGTTGTATCACTGATGATATCTTCCTGGAATCCTTATGTAGGTACTGTTTTCCTATTGATTGTTCTTCCCAATGACATATTCAAAATAGTTTTCATGCTGGCACTGTGTTTTATTTTTTATAGGGGGGGTTGTGCTGGAAGGAGGTGACATTTGAAATACAAATAGAAGACAGAGACAAAGGAATATTTTTTCTTAATTTATCCAGTTTTATTGAGATGTAATTGACATATAAAATTTGATTGGTGATTTCATACACATATACACTGTGAAATGGTCACAATAGGTTAGTGAATACATCCATCACTTCACAGGGTTACCATTTCTTTTTGTTGTAAGAACATTTACTATGCACTCTGCTAGCAACATGCAAGTTACAACAGATTTAGTTAACCATTATGACCATGTTGTATATTATGTTCCCTGAACTTATTCATATTATAACAGAAGGTTTGTAGGCTTTCACCAGCATCTTCTCTTTTCCCCAAACCCCAGCCACCAGCAAATATCAAACTACTCTCTTTGTTTTCTATGAGTTCAGGTTTTTGTATTTCACATGTAAGTGAAATCATATACTATTTGTCTTTCTTTGTCTGATTATTTCATTGACCCTAATGCCTTCAAAGTCCATCCTTGTTTTAACAGAAAAAAGGCGGTCTTCCTTTTTTTTTTTCTTGGTAGAATTCCATTGTATGAATATGTCTTCATTATTAATTCATCTGTCAATGGACACTGGGCTGTTTCCATGTCTTGGCTATTGTGAATATGCTGCCCCGAATGTAAGGGTAGAGAAATCTGAGATATTCACAAATAGGTGGGAATTAAATCACACTGATCATGATGGGTGAAAGAAGAAACCAAAAAAGACATTAAAAAAATTGATGAGAAGTATTAAGGAGGGCACGTATTGCATGGTGCACTGGGTGTTATATGCAAATAATGAATCATGGAACACTACATCAATAACTAAGGATATACCGTATGGTGACTAACATAACATAATAAAAAATTATTTTTAAAAAAGGGAATCAAATGCAAATGGAAACGCAGCCTATCAGAGTTAATGAGATGTTGAATGGGATATTTACCTTAAGAAAATAATCTCACTTTATGATTCAAAGAGCTAGAAAAAGAAGAGCAAACTAAGCCCAAAGCAGCAGAGGGAAAGAAATAACAAATATCAGAGCACACAGAAATGATATATAGACCAGAAAACCAACAGAAAATATTAACAAATCTAGGAGCCAAGTTTTTGAAACACTAAGAAAATTAACAAACCTTTAGTTAGACCAAAGAAAAGGGGTGAGGGAGAATATGAAAAAATATAAAAGCAGCAGTGGAATGCCTGGCTGGCTCAGTTACTTCTGAGGTAAGTCTGTTAAGTCAGTTAGTTCTGACTCTTGGTTTCCACTCAGGTCATGAACTCAGGGTCCTGAGATGGAGCCCCACATCCAGCTCCATGCTCAGCATGGAGTCTGCTTCTTTCTTTCCCTCTGCTCCTCCCCCTGCTTTCATAAATAAATAAATAAATAATCTTTGAAAATTATTAAATATTTTTTATATCAGCAGCAAAAGATGATGCCGTACAATGGATGCCATAGAAATAAAAAAAAAAAATCATAGGAGACCATTGTGAAAAATTCCACTCCAACAAATTTGACACCCTGAAAACATGGATAAATACCTAGAAATGTATAACCCACCAAGACAAAATCAGGTAGAAATAGGAACTATGAACAAATGAATAATGAGTAAGGCGATTGGATCAGTAATCAAAAATCTCCCAGCAAAGAAAAGCCCAGGACCAGAGAGCTTCACAGGTGAATTCTACTAATCATTTAAAGAAGAATTAATGACAATCCTTTTCAAACCCTTTCAGATACCTACAGAGGAGAGCATATTCTCAACCTCATTTTACAAAGCCATCATTACCCTGATACGAAAGACAGAAAAGTTGAGTACAAAAAAAGAAAACCATAGGACCACCTGGGTGGCTTAGATGGTTAAGCATCTGCCTTCAGCTCAGGTCACGATCCCAGATCCTGGGATGGAGCACCATGTTTGGCTCCCAGCTCAGTGGGGAGTCTGCTTCTACCTCTCCTTCTGCCTCTCCCCCTGCTTGTGCTCTCTCTACCTCTCTCTCTCTCTCAAATGAATAAATAAAATCTTAATAAAAAAGAAAATCATAGACCGATATCTCTGATGAACATAGACACAACATTTTTCAAAAAATATTAGCAAATTATCATATGGTTTCACTCATTTATGGAACATAAGAAGTAGGAAGATCAGTAGGAGAAGAAAGGGAAGAAGAAAGGGGGGGTAAACAGAAGGGGGAATGAACCACAAGAGACTATGTACTCAGAAACAAACTGAGGGCTTTGGAGGGGGGGGGGATGGGATAGGCCGGTGATGGGTATTAAGGAGGGCACGTATTACATGGCGCACTAGGTGTTATACGCAAGTAATGAATCATGGAACTTTACATCAAAAACTAGGGATGTACAGTATGGTGACTAACCATATAATAAAAAATATTAAAAAAAATAAAATAAAAGCTGGAAGTCTAAATAAAATAAAATAAAATAAAATAAAATAAAATAAAATAAAAAAGCAAGTCAATAATTGTGCTATACCAGATTAATATAATGAAATATAACAATCATATGATCATCTCAAAACATGCAGAAAACATTTTGACAAAAACAACATCTTTTCATGAGTTAAAAAAAAAACCTTCAACAAACTGGGTATAGGAGGAACATACCCCAACATAAAAGATAAACATATATGACAAACCCACAATAACATTGTACCTAAATGGTTAATGGTTAGACAACTTTTACTCTGAGATCAATAACAAGAAAAGGGAATCCACTCTCACCACTCCTATCTAAGGTAATACTGTAGGTCTGAGCTAGAGCAATCAGGCAAGATTAAATAGAAGCATCCAAATCAGAAAGAAAGAAAGAGAAAGAGAAAGAGAAAGATAGAAAGAAGGAAAGAAAGAAAGAGAGAGAGAGAAAAAAAAGATTATTGTCTTTATTCACAGATGATATGAACTAAATATGGAAATTCTACAGACTCAACCCTTAAGAACACATTCACCTTAATGAGCACAGAGTCATGTGTAGAATTGTTGAATCACTATATTATACTCTACTATATTGTTCTGTATGTTGACTTTGTGTCCTGCAGCAATAAAACTTTACTAAATTGAAAATTACATTTTTGGTACAACTTTTACAGAGGTGGCCCCCATTCACCACTTATCTCTGTATCCATGTACTTGGCAATGTGACTGTGAAACTCCTCCCATTCAGAGGTGGAGTCTATTTCTTGAGCTTTGAATCTGGACTGAACTTAGTATTTTATTTGCCTTGACTAATAGTGTATGAAAGTGATAGGGAGCCTCAAGGGGCCTTCATGTGTTTCTGCTGCTCTCTGGAGCCCTGCCTCTGCCATGCATACAAGTCCAGTCTAGCCTGCTGTAGGAGGAGACAACATGTGGAGCAGAGCCCAGTTGCTCTAACGATGGCCAACCTAGACCAGCCTATCACCAGCAAGCCCCCAAATGTGAGAACACATCCAGGATTAGCAGAGCACTTCCAGCTGACCCACAGCTGACAGCAGCTCATGAGGACACCAGAAGAGACCAGGGGACTTCCCCATCATAGACTCCCATGTGATTTAAAAAAAAAACAAAAACATTATCTTATATTGTTTCCTTTTAGCATGGCTTGTTATACAGCAATAGCTGACTGACATAACAATCAATGTAAACAGAACTGAGAATATTAAAAATAATCTATTGCTTCTTATTTTCAACATTTGTTCTGATATTTGAAAAAGTATTCATAATGGCCTGGTTATTCTCATTTATTTCAGATAACTGTACTAAAAAAGTGACACCATTGAGATTCCCATCCGATAATAGGTAGAGTTTAGGAAGACCAATATGTTTGTTTTTGCAGGAATAACTTGTGGGACCTCAGTCACAAGTTTCCATACCCAGAGCATTTTTGGGCAATTGCAGCTGTTGTCTGAGACATCCTTTGATCATAGGATGGAAGAAAGTTTAGAGCATAAAAAAGATAAAGAAATTAATGATAGAGTGAATGCACTTATCGTTCACTCACTCACACTATAACATTTATGACAGCATTTTTAAACATTTTTAAAACAGTAGATACTAAGTTTAGGGCAGTGGAAGGAGAAATGTTTGAAGACAGCACTGGAAATTTTAAAAGAGAAACAGCAAAATCCTCCAATTAAATAATATAAAATCTGCCACTAAATTCTCACTACAATTAATAAAACCCTCTAAACATGGACACCAAAGAACCCACACTTCAGTAGATGAGTAGATGAACATCGCCAAAGACAAGTTTTCCACACACACACACAAATATATATATATATATATATATATATATATATATATATATATATATATACACACACCTTGGTAGAAAAATTTTACTTGATCATGTCTCAGGTCTTCTCTGATACCAAGCCCATATTAAGTCACTTTGTTTATGCAAATTGGTCTTTCTGTAGATTACACTTGAATGGTGTTTCGCATAAGCAATTTCTGCCTTACTCTTTTGTGCCACGGATACTGCGGCTGCTGAGCTGATAAGAGAACAAGATCGTAATGATGATCACAAAGCCCCATGACTAGCTACAAAACGAACCAGTAGGCTAAAGTCTCTATTATCAGGGAGAGCATTTAAAGTAGTAACATAGAAAGGAATGGTAGACACTGAATGAAGAATGTGATCTCACCATTACCTCTAAGAATTACTACAATAAAATAATAGAAATGGCCTCCGTTGTCAAATGTAGTTTGTTTCATAACACTAAGACAGTTCATCACTTCATGAGGCAAATACAAATCCCTAAATTGTTTTTGACCAATGATTGGGACTAAGTTTGGAAATTCAGAAAACAACAGGAAAAATTGTTGGCTATCAGAAGGAGCAGAAAGTTTAATAAAGCAGTTGAACTTCAGAAAAATTGAAACTCTAGGAGGCAAATAGACAGATTAAGTTCTTCTTTCATGATATGATTAAAGAATCACAATTTCTGTCTATTAAGCATTAAGCCTGAAATCAGAGTTACTTCTTAAAAAATGGCCCTTTAATGGCTTCCCTTGAAAAATACATTTAGAGCCCTCTTTATGTCTCTGTTCCTCAGGCTGTAGATGAAGGGGTTCAGCATGGGGGTGACCACCGTGTACATCACTGAGGCCACTGCACTTGCGTGGGAGCTCTGGGGAGCAGCAGAGCTAAGGTACACTCCTAGGCTCGAACAATAAAATAAAGAGACAACCAAGAGATGAGATACACAGGTGGAAAATGCTTTGTACTTCCCCTCAGCTGATGAGATCCGCTGTATGGAGGAAACTATCTTAAAGTAAGAGTAAAGAATCCCAGCAATAGGACCACCACCCAACAGGATAGCTGCAAAGTACATCACCATGTTATTAAGAAAGGTATCAGAACATGCAAGTTGGATCATCTGACAAAGTTCACAGAAGAAGTGGGGGATTTCCACCTCTGTACAGAAGGACAGCTGCAACACCATTAAGGTTTGTAACAAGGAATGCAGGACACTCATGATCCAGGACACCAGAACCAGCAGTCCACAGATCTGGGGGTTCATGGTGACCGTGTAGTGCAGGGGGTGACAGATGGCCACAAAGCGGTCATAAGCCATCACAGTCAGGAGGAAGTTGTCCAAAACTATGAAAAGTATGAAAAAGTACATCTGCATGATGCAGCTTTCATAAGTTATGACTTTTCTCTGTGTTTGTATATTCACCAGCATCTTGGGGATGGTGGTGGAGGTGAAACAGATGTCTACAAAGGACAGTTTGGCCAGGAAGAAGTACATGGGCGTGTGGAGGTGGGAGTCAGAGCTGACGGCCACGATGATGAGCAGGTTCCCAAGGATGGTGACCAGGTACATGGACAGGAACAGCCCAAACAGGAAGGGCTCCAATTCTGGTTCCTCAGAAAATCCCAGAAGAAGAAATTCTGAAATTCGTGTATCATTCTCTAGTTCCATGTCATTGACGTGACTACCAAAATAAGAGAGAAAGAGCAGGACACAATTATGCCTTACTAACCTGGCAGATATATTATTGTTTATATGCTACACTCAAGAAATCAATGTTTATATTTGTGTATGGAATATGATAAAAACACTACAAACTAGGAATAGAAGGAAACTATCTCAAGTTAACCCTTTTATGAAAAACCCACAGGAAACATGATACTCGATGGCAAAATAGTGAACATTGTTCTTGTATGATCAAGAACAAGGCAAGTATGCCTGTTTCCCTGACTTGTACTCAACATATCACTGAAAGTTCTAAAGAGCAATTAACGAAAGAAAAAGAAATGACAGGCATCCAAACTGGAAAGGAAGAAATACATTTATGTGTGCAGACAGTGTGATCTTACATGTAGAAAGCCCTAGTGATGCCACAAAAACATTATTAGAAATAATAAATTAATTCAGCCATGTAACTGGTTACAAAGTCAACCCTCAAAAAATCAGTTGCATTTTTACATATGATCAGTGAACATATGAAAAGGAAATAAAATAATTATATTTTTGTGACATCTGCAAGAATGAGAAAATCACTTCCTGCTGGTCAGAATGGCTGATATAAAAGACAAGAAATAATAAGTGTTGGTGCAGAGGTGGGAAAGAGGGAATCCCTTACACTGCTGGTGGGAATGCAAACTGGTGTAGCCACTGTGGAAAACAGTATGGAGATTCCTCAAAAATTTAAAAATAGAACCACCCCATGGTCAAGTAATGCTACTTCTCAAAGAAGATAAAAACTCTAATTTGAAAACATATATGCACCCAATATTAATTGTATCATTGTTTACAATAGTCAAGATATGGAAGCAGCCAAGTGTCTAGTGATAGATGAATGGATAAAGAAGATTGGTATGTGTGTACACACACACACACACACACACACACACTGGAATATTACTCAGCCATAAGAAAGAATGAGATCTTTCCTCCTGCAACAACATGGATGGATCTAGAGGTTGCTATATTAAGTGAAATAAATCAGACAAGGACAAATACTATATGATCTCACTTATATGTATAATCTGAGAAACAGAACAAACAAACAGACAAATGCAGAGGACAAAGTGGTACTTGTGATGGAGCAGGTGTGGGGGGAGTATTTAAAGGATATTAAGGGGTACAAATGAGATCTTGCCATTTGCAACAATATGGATGGATCTAGAGAGTATAATGCTAAGTGAAATCAGTCAGAGAAAGACACATACCATATGATTTTACTCATATATGGAATTTAAGAAACAAAACAAATGAAGAAAGAAAAAAGAGACAAACAAAAAAATAAACTTTCAACTATAGAGAACTAACTTCTGGTTACCAGAGGGATGGCAGTGGGAGATGGGTGACATAGGTGATGGGGATTAACAGTACACTTATGATGAGCACTCAGTAATGTATAAGATGGTTGAATCAGTATATTGGACACCTGAAACTAATATAATACTGAATGTCAATTATACTGAAATTAAAAAATAAAAATTTAAATTAAAAAAAATCCCAAGTCCTTAAAATTACCCCAAAAAAATCCCCAAAATAATAATTAATAAAAACCACATAAAATCTACAGGCAAAACAATCTTAATAAAGCCAAGAAACTGTGAAGGAAGCAGTTATACATTAACTAATAGAACTTAAGACATTTTTATGGCTAAAATATCTCCATAGAATCCAATAGAGAAAGAATCATCTGTGGGGGCACCTGCATGGATCAGTTGGTTAAGCCTGTGAATCTTTATTTCGGCTCAGGTCTGATCTTGGAGTCATGAGATTGAGCCCCAGGTCAGGCTCTGTGCTGGGTGTGGAACCTGCTTAACATTCTCTCCTTCTCCCTCTGACATTGTCCCTCCCCATTTGCGAGCTCTCTCTCTCTCTCTCTGTCTCTCTCTCTCTCTCGAGATTTTCTACAGGTTTCAGCATTTCGAATGATGTTTACAGATTATTCTCTCTCACTCTCTCTCTCTCTCTCTTTCTCTCTCTGTCTCTGTAAACATCATTCGAAATGCTGAAACCTGTAGAAAATGGGCATATAATGTATGGGTATAATAATAATGAGCAAATCAAAATGGTGGTCACATAGTGAATTTTGCACACACTCATTAATAGTTTAAGAAAACAACAAGTACATTAGGAACAGGAAGGGACAATGAAGGGGGGAAACAGAGGGGCACAGGAACCATGAGAGACTATGGACTCTGGGAAACAAACTGATGGCTTCAGAGGGGAGGGGGGTGGGGGATGGGTTAGCCCAGTGATGGATATTGAGGAGGGCACATGTTGTGATGAGCACTGGGTGTTATACGCAAACCATGAATCATGGAAAACAACATCAAAAACTGAAGACGTATTGTATGGTGACTAACATAACATAATAATAAAAAAATAAATTAAATTAAATTAAATTGAAATTAAAAAAGGAAAACAAGAAATCCCTTCCACACCCATCAGCCTCTCAAAAAATTTAAAGGGCTGTCACATCAATTGGGCTTGGAACTTTTAAACAGGTAGGAAAGTGGTGCTCATTAATTTTCATTGCAGAAATATGACATGCTATAACCTTTAGGGGAAGTAATCTGAAAACAACTCTACGTATTGAAAATACAGAAATGTATTATTTATCTCAGAGTTTCTCAATTTCACCACTATTGATATTGTGGCTCAGACCAGTCTCTGTGCTGGGGTTTGTCCTGGGAATTGTCAGATGTTTAGATAATCTCTGGCCTCTAGTGACACCTCCCCTATCTGAAAACCTAAAATGACTGTGGATATCCCTCAATGGCCCCTGGATGACAATATTGCCCCCAGTGGAGTACCAGCATTTTAACTCATTCTCAAAATATTTTTTGTATAATTGGCATTACAGCAATTTAATGAGAAAGTACATGAAAAATCCTCAGAAGTGTAAATAACACAGCCATACCCTGAAATATTATGGGATCACTGACATAATGAATTAGCATTATACTGGTTGATGGAGGCAAGTCTGTAAGGTGCTATTGAGAGAGACAAGCTATAAAAATAAAACAAAACAAAACACTGCATCAGAGCATAAAAGACTATTTACAATGTGCATAGGATTCTCTGCATGAATTTGATTAAAGGGTATGAATATTATGTGTGCATAATACAGAAGCGTCAGTTTCAAAAGAAACTAAGAGGTTAGAACAAAGGATAGTAGTGAAACTGAGAATAGGTTAGGCAGGGAGCTATTCAACTGACAGTCTGAAACACAATGACAACGTATAACTAATTTATAGATAGGCATAAAATAGTGTTAATGTAATGACATCAGCGTGGATCACTAATTCAAGGATTAAAGTGCTAAAGACTTGGAAATGGGGCCCCTGACTGGCTCAATGGTGGAGCCTGTGGCTCTAGATTTTGGGCTTGTGAGTTCGAGTCCCATGTTGGGGTACAGATTACTTTAGAAAAACATAAAAACTTAGAAATAAAAGAATATAACAAAAAGCCTCTTAAAGAGTAGGTAAGAAACATTATTTAAGGTTACAATTTCATTTTATACAAGATATTTTAATTAATATTAGTTTAGGAAGCATTATCTAAGGTTATAATTTCATCTTATACATGATATATTAATTCATATTTGTTAGGAAAGTGAATGTTAGTCAAACAATGAAGAAGAATACCCTTCAAATGATGGCTGCAGGTGACGGGACTTTGAGAAATAGATCTAATCACAAAACGCTGAAACGGAGAATGAGGAATAACAGAAATGTGAAGACAAGTCGGAAATATGTATATAAGGTGATTTATTAATTCAAATGATGCAGCACTTTCTACACTTAAGCTAGCAAGAGAAAGGAGGAAATATGACCAAATGATAGGTTTGAGCACACAAAATGGATGAACTTTACTACTACACTCGAATACACCTCCACACGCGTAAAGGAACTGAAGATCGAATAGCAAAGGTGATAGAAAAACTCCAAGACTTATGTTTGGAAAAATGGAATAAAAACACAGGAATATAAACACTCCAAACCAACCAAAGAAAAGCACAGAACAGACAGAGACAATTTGCAATAGAAAAAGCAAATGTCTAAGAAACCCAGAAATATACTCAACCTCTCCAGTAAGGAAATAATTGCAATGTATGGCTTTTTTAGTATATCCCCTTTTCACTTCTTACATTTTTTAAATTGCTTGGAATATACGGCATGAAAATGGACAATGTGAAATATATGTCTCTTGATCCATTAGTCTGGGTCTTTCTCATCAATATGGGAACACGCTCAAATACTCCCTGTCTTAAAAAGCATGAAAGGAATGCCCTCACTTGACTGCATAACCCTCCTGGCTAAGACCCTTTATATCTGTTCCCCTTACTTGCAAAGGTTCTTGGACTTGTGTTCTACTCTCATTAGGACCACTTTCTGCCACCCATCGCTGCTCTTCCATCACCACGACTTCATCCTCAACAATCTCCCTTGCATGGCTGATTTTAATGTTTACTTTTGTTTTTAGGATAATAAATAAATGTATTCATTAGTTATCCAAGAAAGCCAAAAACCGCAGTGATGTCCTGGTGCTGGGCAGGGCTGGCTTGGCTCTCTGGTGGCTTTGGGTATATATTCCCACCCTTCTATTCTCGCTGGCCTTTTCCAGCAGAACCAGCTGGGTTTTCAGAGTCACCTGCATGGGGGTCTCTTTGCGAAAGTCCAAGTTTCTCCCTCGATGGTGGATGATGGACACTGAAGCTCTGTTCTCAAACAATTCAGCAGGAGTCTCCTACCCAGACCTGGGAACTCCAAAAGAAATAACCATGTCCCATTCAGCACAAGGTTGCACCTGCTGAGAGACAATAGCAGAAGAGATATTTACAGCTCCCTATGCTCCCTAGGCATATTTCCCTCCTGGTACTCCAACCGCTGGGCACATTATCCCCCTCTGGAAAGATGGACATTTTTCCTGTATTTTCCTCTTCCTGAGGGACCAGCCTTATGTCAAGTGAATGCACTCATTACTCTTCCCTGAACTCACCTGCCTCCCACAGAGCTAACCTCCTAGCACCTTATCCCAACCCTGAGTCAGAGATTTCTCCAACTCTAAGAGTGAAGAATTTTTCCTTACTAAGCTCCTTGGGTTTCCCAAATATTGACTCACGGTGGGACACAGCACTGATATCTCCAGAAGATTGCTCTTCCCCCTTCAACAAGGTGAAGAACTGTATTCCTTTGACATAAAACCAGGAAGACTACAGTCCTAGGCTTCCATGACAGTTTTGCTAAAACTCTTAAGAGTTCAGTGCTTTAAGATAAATTAAGAGCTATTGTTTCTTCTAAGTTTATAAAATATTTTGTAATTAAAAAACATGTATTTAGGTGTAGAGCTTCAGGTTCACGAGATGAAAAGAGTTCTGGAGATGGATGGTGCTGCCAGCTCACAACAACGTGAATGCATGTTGTCCCACTGAGCTGTGCACTTAAAAATGATCAAGGGGCACCTTGGAGGCTCAGTTGGCCGAGTCTCTGACTCTTGATCTCAGCTAAGGTCTTGATTGCAGGGTGGTGAGTTCAAGCCCTGCGTTAGGCTCTGCACTGGGCATAGGGCCTAATTAAAAATAAAATGAAATAAAAATAACAGAATTTTAAGAATGCTTAAGAGGTGGGTGAAAGAGGTCATTGGGATTGAGGAGAACACTTGTGGTGATGAAGTGTTGAATCGCTAAATAGTACAGCTGATACTAATATTTTGCTGTATATTACTAACTAGAATTTAAATAAAAACTTAAAAAAAAGAGTATACCAATCTTAATCAGTACTGAGAAATGTATAGAATTGTAGAATCAGTATAGTATACACCTGCAATGAATAAAACACTGTATGTTAAATACAATTCAATTTAAAAATTAAGAATAAAGACACATTTTTAAAAAGACAAAGGATAAAAATATTAACTATGGGGGTGCGTGGGTGGCTCAATTGTTAAGCGTCTACCTTTGGCTCAGGGCGTGATCCCAGGGTCCTGGGATCGAGCCCCATATTGGGCTCCCCTGCTGGGAGCCTGCTTCTTCCCACTCCCCCTGCTTGTGTTCCCTCTCTCGCTGGCTGTCTCTCTGTCAAATAAATAAATAAAATATTTAAAGAAAGATTAACTATTATTATCCAGGTGGGACAAAGGTAATCACAATGGTCCTCCAATTGTTGAGGAGGGAGACAAAAGAGTTGGTGTCCAAGAGATGTTGAAAATGCTGCCCTGCTGTCTCTGAAGGTGGAGGAAGAGCCAGGAGCCCAGGACTGCAGGCGGCCAGCAATAAAGACTGAAACTGGAAAGAACACAGATTTGTCCTTGAGCCTGTAGAAGGAACTCAGCCCTGCAGACAACTTGCTATTAGCCCGATGAAACTCATTCCAAGCTTCTGACTCCGGAAGTGTAAGAGCACATGTGTGTTTGTTTAAGCAAGTAGCATGGGGATATTTTACAGCAGCAGGAAGAATCTCATATGCTCATAGTCAACCAAATTATTTGAGGGGACTGAGTTTAAGCCTCTCAATTCACTCATCAGATTCCCTTGGTTAAGGGCAATTTATATTAAAAACCCACAGTAGGTAGAAAGGAAAATTAAATTGTATGGAGGTATTCTTTTTTTATAATAATTTTTTTATTATATTATGTTAGTCACCATACAGTACATCCCTAGTTTTTGATGTAAAGTTCCATGATTCATTAGTTCCGTATAACACCCAGTGCACCGTGCAATACGTGCCCTCCTTACTACCCATCACCAGCCTATCCCATTCCCCCACCTCCCTCCCCTCTGAAGCCCTCAGTTTGTTTCCCAGAGTCCACAGTCACTCATGGTTCATTCCCTCTTCTGTTTATCCCCCCCTTTCTTCTTCCCTTTGTATTCTGCCCCATTAGCTAGTACAGTGAATTCCTTGTGGCATAAATATGAATGTGGTCTGAGTCTGAAGCCTTGGAGGCAGTGACATAGGGAAGAAACTTATGATCAAAATTAAGGTCACTCACTGTAGTTTAAATGTTTGTATTTCTGCATCCTTTATTTCACATAAATCGAAAAGTTCCCCTTTCTCAGTGCTATCCTCTCCAGCTTTCTCAAGATTGCTTCAACATGAAAGACAAGATCATAAATGCGTCCATGTGTGTATGCATGTGATGAGCTTATTTGAAAGAAAATGTGTGGAAACACACACATACACAAGACACAACCGTTACCCTCAAATGTTTTCTCTGAGATAAAAAAGGAAGTTCCACACATTTTATTCATTCCCAACACTGTCCTTATGAAGTTATGTTTGTTTGTTTGTTTGTTTGTTTGTTTGTTTGTTTGTTTGTTTGTTTGTTTTATTAAGTGTGGGAATTCTCGGTGCCTGGATAGACAAAACCCGACTTGTATATGCCTCCCTAGATGGGACTAATTGAAAAGCAAAGGAGGAGCGCCCAGAAAACTGGGCCTCCTTTCAAGTTTCCTGGCTGAAAACAGCCAGATTCTTACTGCGGCTCAAGGTTCTCATCTCGGGAGTAAATATTTAAATTTTGAAGAAAAACAGGCACCTGTGGTGGTCACGTACTTTGTGGACTCCTTGCCCCCACCTTATCACACACTGCCCCATATATTATTATTATTTTTTACAATAATATTTTGTACTATATTGTGTTAGTCACCATACAGTACATCCCTGGTTTTTGATGTAAAGTTCCATGATTCATTAGTTGCATATAACACCCAGTGCACCATGCAATACGTGCCCTCCTTACTACCCATCACCAGCCTATCCCTCCCTCCCCTCTGAAGCCCTCAGTTTGTTTCTCAGAGTCCATAGTCTCTCATGCTTCATTCCCTCTTCTGATCCATGTATTATTATCCTGACCATTAAAGTTACACTTTCCTCCTTGCTTTGCACTTGTGTCTGATGTATTGCTAAGACCTCAATGAAACTGGAGACAAGGCTTTACTCAGGGCCTTGCGCCACTAGAGCGTCTGGTCCCCAGACCTCTCCTTTCTCCTACTAAGTTGTCTGGAATAATGTTTTCATCCGCTGCCTCGGGGTTTGCTGGCCAAACCCGACAATTAAGTTCCATTAGCCAGCATGTAGTACAGCATTAGTTTCTGACGTAGCATTCAAGGATTCATCCATTACGGATAACACCCAGTGCTCATCACATCCCGTGCCCTCCTTAATGCCCATCCCCCAGTTACCCCATCCCCCCACCCCTCTCTCTCCCTTCCACAAATCTCAGTTTGTTTCCTGGAGTCTGAAGTTATCCTTAGATTCCCACATTTCCTTCAGGAAGAGGAATATGATGTTCAGGAAGCTTAAATTTTTAGTAATTACCTAACAAAGCTGTTAAAACTTATGTACGCTCTTAAATTACACATACCACTCGCACTGCATACTCTTCATTTTTGTGGAGCTCCTTTAATTCACCAACGTACCCTTTACATATACAGGTTAATGTGGATAATTGTACTCCAATGATTGATTCAGTGGAACAGATCTAATGGTGCATGGCTACTGGTAGGATCTAGAACATCGGCAGCTGACTCTCACATAAGAGGGGTGAGAGACAGCACTTCTAATGGGGAAGAAAGCAAGTGTTAATATGGATGTACCAACAGTGGAATTAAATTTAAGTAACTCACATGATAAACCATTTTTTCTGTGACTAGATTAACCCACATATGGAAATGCAGTAATGAGAGCCCATAGAGTGGCCGAGACAGAAGAGCATTACAGCCTCACACGACACCATGGATGAGCCTTAGAAACGTAATGTAGAGATTTACACCTGACTCCATATCCACAAGGAGCTCAGCAGAGACCAGAAACCCTTCCCAGCAGATGTCATCTGATGTTAGCGGTATTAATGATATCCCCTAGGACAAGGACAGCCTGTTATCAGCAATAGTTGACTAACACAATAATCCAAGCAAACAGACAGGAGGCAGTTAGTGAGCACTGGTTTTTATTTGTGGTGTATGATCTGACATTAAGGAGAGCAGTTCGTCATTATTCACGTTTCCTTCCAGGGACTCTATGAGCAGTGATGAGGTGTGGGCTCCCCTCTGGGTCACTGGGAGTATTTGAAGGACATGCTTGTTGTGTAGAACTGTTGACCCTGAACCACAGGACCAGAAGGATATCCAGCTCTTGTGTGAAGCGTCCCCTGATCATGCAAGTGGACGGGATTTCCGAGCAGGAAGGAGGTACAAAATTGATGATACTAATATTGTTCCTTCACCACCCTTTACTATTTGTGACAAATTCTATGAAAAAGGAGTTATTTCACGGAACAACAAGAGGGTCATATTAGCAGGTAACATTAGAAGTTTTCAAGTGGAAACAGGAAAACAAATCTGTGATAAAACATAGATACACTAAGCAATGTGTCACCTCAGTGAATAAACCCCCTCAGTTGTGGACACCAGTCATCAATAAATAATATTCAATAAATAGATGCACAGCATAAAAAAGAAATATTTTGATTATTAATAAAATGGTGGTTTGAAATGTTGCACCCTGGAAGTTCTTAAATATTTTTTTTTATTTTTTAATTCCAGTATAATTAACATACATTGTAATGTTAGTTTCAGGTGTACAATATAGTGATTCAGCAGTTCTATACGTTGCTCAGTGCTCATAACAATAAGTGTGCTCTTAATCCCCATCTCCTATTTCACCCAACCCCTCCCGAATTCCCCCCCAGCAACCACCACTTTGTTCCCCATATTGAAGAGTCTAGACTTTTGTTTGTCTCTTTTTTTCATTGTTCGTTTTGGTTTCCTAAATTCCACATATGAGTGAAATTATATGATATCAGTCTTTCTCTGACTGACTGATTTCCCTTAGCATGATACCCTCTAGATCCAACCATGCTGTAAATGGCTGCTTTGAAATAAGAAGCTTCTGCACAGCAAAGGAAACGGTCAACAAAACAAAAACACAACTACTGAGTGGTGAAAAATATTTGGAAATGATATATCCTATAAGGGATTAATAATCCAAAACATATAAAGAACTTACACCAAAGAAGTTAATTGTAATTCAATTAAAAGTGACCAGAAACATGACCAGACATTTCTCCAAAGACGACATCCAGGTGATCAACAGACCCATGGAAAGATGGTCAATGTCACTCATCAGCAGGGAAAAGCAAATGAAAATCACAATGAGGTATCACCTGACACCTGTCAGACTGGATAAAATTAATGGCACAGGAAACAACAGATGTTGACAAGGATGTGGAGAAAGGGGAAACCTCTTGCACTGCTGGTGGGAATGCAAACTGGTGCAGCCACTTGTAAAACAGAGTGGAGGGGCTAAAAAGATTGAAAATAAGACTACCCTACAATCTAAGGATCCCGCTACTGGGATATACCCAAAGAAAATACATCCTCATATTTGTGGTCATCTCTGACACTAACAGCATATCAGGTCAAACTATTTGTCAAATTCTCTTTCCATGTAGACTCCACTGGAGCTATATGTTTGCTCATCAGCATTTGCTAGTGACTATGGCAGGCATTAGGACACCCAAGTGAATAACAGAATAAAACAAGGAAGCTAGTTTTAAAGCACAGGAGCATGTTTGTAGAGAAGGTACCTGACATTAAGTTTTGATTTCTGAAGCCTCCGTTTCGGAGACAACCATGCTGAACAGACACATTGTCGGGTGTGGGACACTATCACCAGAGAAGCAGTCAGGCTGCAGACAAACCTCCGCAGAAAGCCCTGGGTCATCTCCATACTGACACATGAGTGGCTGTGCCTTCCCTTCTGTGCCAGAATTTCACTCTGATGTTTTAAGCTGGTCAATAAAGAGTGAACCTGCAAACCCTTAGTCACTCCGCCCATGGACCCCAATAACAGGCCCCCTAGACCTTTCTGCTGATCCCTACAAGAACCTGTGATGATGAACCTTGTCTTGTTAGAGTCTCTGATGGGTGCTGCTGAGGCCTGTCTTGCAGTCACAGTAAGAACACAAGGGCTGGTGCAGCCACAGCAGAGGCTCTGGTCAGGGAAGCGTCTGTGGGAATGTCCACAAGCACAGGGGTGCAGGGGGTACCCGGGCTTTCCTAGCCTGAGTGTCCCTGTCAGGATCCCGAGACTTACAGGCAACAGCGTTAGAGTCCACATAATCAGGAGGAGGAGTGAGGTAGTGATGTAAAAAGACTGACAGACTCTAGGTGAAAATTGGGGTTTTGTATTCTACTCTACAATAAAGTTATGTGAAGGGCTTAGTGGCCAAGTACAGTTTCTTCCATATGAAGACTACAACCCATGCATTCTTTTAGGAAATCTAGGGAAAATTTACTTGGCATGAGATAAGTGGGTTAAAATGAAATTTTTTAAAAGAAACTCAACTTGCCCCATGTATGATATAGAAAATTCCAGGCAGTTGTGATCCAAGGCTTGTGAAACCCCTGGGAATATATGAAATTAGAGAAAGGAGAAAACTGTCTGTGTATCAGACAGAGCAGAAGCTTAATAAAGTAAGTACTTAAATGTATGGGAAGTTGAATTCAAACCAAGGGAAATTCCAGGAAATAAATAGAAGGCTCTACTTCCAAAGCCTGATCAAAGAATAGCAGTTCCTGGCCTGAGGCTGTGAGCCCTGCGATCATGGGCTTTTCTTCAGCCCCAGGACCACTGGCCCTCACATCACTGTAACACTTACAATTCTTTTCAGAGCCCCCTTTATGTCTCTGTTCCTCAGGCTGTAGATGAAGGGGTTCAGCATGGGGGTGACCACCGTGTACATCACTGAGGCCACTGCACTTGTGTGGGAGTTCTGTGTAACAGCAGAGCTAAGGTACACTCCTAGGCTCGTACAATAAAATAAGGAGACAACCAAGAGGTGAGATGCACAGGTGGAAAATGCTTTATACTTGCCCTGAGCTGTTGAGATCCCAAGAATGGAGGAAACTATCTTAGAGTAAGAGATCCCAGCCAGGGGAGCAGCAGCCAGCACCACTGTTGCAAAATACATCATCATGTCATTAAGAAAGGGGTCAGAACAGGCAAGTCGGACCACCTGATTGATTTCACAGAAAAAGTGGGAGATTTCCACCTCTCTGCAGAATGTCAGCCGTAACATCATTAAGGTTTGCAGTAAGGAATTCAGGGCACTCATGATCCAGGACACCAGAACCAGCAGTCCACAGAGCCGGGGGTTCATGATGACCATGTAGTGCAGGGGGTGACAGATGGCCACGAAGCGGTCATAGGCCATCTCAGCCAGGAGAAAGGCATCCCAGCTTGCAAAGAGTAGGTAAAAGTATATCTGAGTGATACAACCTTCATAGGTTATGACTTTGCTCTGAGTGTGGATGTCCTGGAGCATATTGGGGACGGTGGTGGAGGTGAAACAGATGTTTGCAAAGGACAGGTTGGCCAGGAAGAAGTACATGCGGGTGTGGAGGTGGGAGTCAGAGCTGACGGCCAGGATGAGGAGCAGGTTTCCAAACACAGTGATCAGGTACATGGAGAGGAAAAGCCCAAATATGAGGGGCTGCAGTTCTGGTTTCTCTGATAATCCCAGAAGAAGGAATTCTGAAATTTCTGTATCATTTCCTGGTTCCATATGGTGGAGAAGACTACCAGAGAACAAAAAATAACAAGACTAATTTTTCAATACTGAACATAACAAATAACATTGAAATTCTGCAATTTTTACTTTGCAGTCGGAAAGGCTATATCTTGGGGTGGCTCAGTCAGTTAGGTGTCTGCATTCGGTTCAGGTCATGATCCCAGAGTCTTAGGAGTGAGCCCTGCTTTGGGCTCTCCCCACAGCAGGGAGTTTGCTTCTTCTCTGCCCCTCCCCCTCCCCCTCCCCCTGCTCCTGCTCTCTCTCTCTCTTTCTCAAATAAATAAATAAAATCTTTTTTGAAAAAAGTCAATATCCACAGTTTTTATATGGAACTTGTCCCCTGTTGGGACATCCCAGCTCTGAGTAGGAATGCCCATCCCACACTTGGCCTTTTGTGCAAGTACTCATATATTCTATACTGTTAATGAGACATTCTGTCACACTTTTGAGGAATAAAATTGAGCACTGACTGACCTCCAGGCAAAGAGTATAGGTGTAAGGAAACATAAGTCTGCGCAGTTCAGTGAGGGAGAAGATAAAGAAAAAAACAAGATTAGATAGAATATCAGACTGTGAGAGGTGCTATGAAGAAAAGCCAGTAGAAATGAAACAGTGGACGGAGGTGTTACCTCGAGGAGGAAACAGCAGGAGACACAAGGTTATCCCTGTGTGCACATCAGAGGGAACAACTGATGCAAAGACTCTGAGTTTGACTTGGGTTTTTTCACATTAATATTTAAAATCTCAGTATGGTTGACATGCAATGTCACATTAGTTTCAGGTGTACAACACGATGATTCATCAGTTTAAACACCACGCCGTGCTCACACGTGTGGAGCTGCCATCTGCCACCACACAACACTGTGACCTTATCAGTGACTACATTCCCTGGGCTGTGCCCTTTATTCCCATGACTCATTCATTCCTTAACCAGAAGCCATATCTCCCACTCCCCTTCACCATTCTGCTTTTCCTTTGTTCTTTTTTTTGTTCTAAAAATCACTGCCAGGCTATTGTCACCTCCACCACAATAATTATGCAAACAGGGATACAAGAAAGCTGCTGACATCAGATTGTCCTTCCCCTAAATATGTAAAACTGCATCCAAATTCCAGGACTTAACCCAGGAGTTAAGTCTCCTATGAGCATGTAATCATGGGTCTCTATTTTAATGTGATCATTTTACACCCAGTAGTTAAAGAAACATAAAAAATCCATTCCAAAACCTTTGAGGAATTAGAGTAGGCAGAAAGATCGAATAAGCTCAGGGGGCCACCAGAGATGGTGAGAAGGAGCAAATGTCCTTGGTTATGGCAACACTCCAACCCCAGTTACAGTGTCTTGATGCCCAGAATAATAAAGAAGCAAAAGGCCATTTATCCAAAAGAAAAAGTAGGGAGGATTTTACTTTATCAAGACATCTGACCCATTGAACATCCCACCAGAATAACAGGCAAAGGGGAGACACCCACAACTCACTAAAGGAAATACACACAGTACAACAGAAGTGGGGGATTTTAAAAGATGATTTGTTAAAAGAACTTTCTAAATAATAAAAATGCAAAACTTTATAATCAGAAACTAGGGTTTTGAATTTTGGATCTATGCATATTTGCTGTTTGAATTTGGAGCACAACCAAACTGTAATAAAGGTTAATATCCTCCCCCGAATAGTAGGGCTCGAGCTGTCCATCCTTCTCAGGTGGTTGACAGATGTAGTGAATATATGGAAAGACCTTAGCCTAGTTCCCTCCTGTTGAGAACAAGTGCTGATCACTGGTGATGAGATTTGGCTGAGGTTTCTCTCACTGTCCCCATCGCTTCCCAACCTCTGGATCCCCAGTTCCACAGCCTCCTTTCAGTCCCTTGTCATCTCTCCACCTACCACGGGCTGGTGCCCTCTAGCCAATATTCACATTTACCCAGGAAGCTCTTTCTATATTGCATTTAAGTTACTGTCCCAACTCTGCATCTTAACCCCTTCTTGGTGACTCCCTACTGGAGACTGAACCCCAAATTCCATAACTTCCAACACTTTGCTTGCCTTCCTTGGCCCATCTACCCGCTTCCCACTCCCACTGCCTCATCGACATCAATGTCACAAACACCGAACTTGAGTTGTTCCTTCACCTGAAGCCCCAGTCTCCAGGCTCGGAGGCTCCAAACACCTGCTGCCCTTTGCTGGGAGTTGACCACTGGTCTCTCAGGGATCACTCACCTCCTCTCTATCTTCACAATCCCATCGCCTCTTTCAGACTGCAAGGAGTCATCTCCTTCATGAATCTTTTTGTTCTTTTTTTTTAAGATTTTATTAATTTATTTGACAGAGAGAGAGAGAGCACAAGAAGGGGGAGCAGCAGGCAGAGGGAGAGGGAGAAGCAGGCTTCCCACAGAGCAGGGGGAGCCCGATGTGGGACTGGATACCAGGACCCTGGGATCATGACCTGAGTCGAAGGCACACGCTTAACTAACTGAGCCACCCAGGCACCTGTTTTTGTTCTGTTTTTTTTTTTTTTTTTTTTTTTTTTAACATTCCCACAGAAAAAGTATGCTTCATCTTGCAGTAATTTAGATGTAGGGGTTATCACTATGTGACTCTTATTTACTTCCATGTATGTTTCCCTGCTAGACTGTGGGTGCCCTGGGGCACGTTATACAGACTCTTGAGCTTTACCCCTAGTATAGTTTGGAAAAGTAGGAATAAATACATATTGCGTGAAGTAATGAGACAATCTCTGCTCAGAGCAGTTGCCAGTGATGAGAGAGAGAACAGAAGCAGGGAGCTACTAGCACAGGAATGGAGGATATGGGAGAGGAATGTTTGCCATATTCTGAGACTAGGACCATCTGTGGGTCAGACTGTGGTTTGTAAGAATAAATGGAATAGGATAAAGAAGGCACAATGGAAAATATCAGAGTGCATCGTACATGGTCAGAGTTCATACCAAATCATTTCATGGTTCTCCTTGTTGAGTCCTGTGTGTGTGTGTGTGTGTGTGTGTGTGCGCGCAAATGTATTTATTTCTGTGTTTGCCTGTGCACAGCTGCTGGATCACATGTAAAAGGCATGTTTTGTTCTGGGATACAGTCAAAAGATTCTTATCCATGTCAACAAATGAAGGAATAGTTTTAAAAGAAGGGCATTTCCAAGGTTCCTGGGGGGCTCAGTTGGTTAAGTGTCTGCCTTCATCTCAGGTGTTGATCCCACGGTCCTGGGATGGAACCCTGAGTCCAGCTGCCTGCTCAGTGGGAGTCTGCTTGTCCCTGTCCCTCTGCTCCTGCCCCCCCCCCAGAATAAATACATAAAATAATTTAAAAGAATAGAAGGATGGCACTTCCGGGCAATGATGAAAAAGCACTGTGAATGAAGAGCCCATTAGAACATCCAGGCTGCAGAGAGAGTGGGCAGTCAGTTTGGGTGCTGGGGTTCCTCCAGATTCAGGGACCGCACACTGACTGTACTTTTATTTCCCCAATCATCTCATTACAGTACCCACATCAGGCCCTCAATCTAGTTTTTATTCCATATTTATTCCTATGTGTTTGGCCACCCTTGTCCTTGAATGGCTCAGGAAGGAACAGATGAGGCAACCCTTTCTCTCACATTTCTTTATGGCACCTTTTCTTTTTTTTAATTAAAAAAATAAGTTTTCTTTATTTAAAACCCAGTGTGTGGCTCGAACACAAGACACTGAGAGCAAGACTTGGATGCTCTTCCAGCTGAGCCCGCCAGGCACCCCTGGAGCATCTTTGCTTTGTAATTCCTGGGCTTTGAGTTTCAGTCTCTGACAAACCCCTGGGCACGCTCCACTCCTGTTTCTGATTTTGGTCCCACACGTGTAGGCGTGCCTACAATATACTCTATAAAATCTGAGACATGCCTCAGAAACCGATTAACTTCCTTCGTATGAATATCCCTGAGGACCTTGGTCACACACACATTTATGTCACCCACTCTCCTTGCTTTGTTTGACACAGGATCCAAATGAGCAGGACCTCACCTCCTTTGTGCACTTTTGTTGTTTGGAAAAGGTGTGCATTTGGATAGAAACACGTTTTTAGAAGAAAAATTTATAAAATAAAAACACGCAGGGTAAAGAAAGCTGAGATACAGTGGATTCAAAACAATCTTATTAATCTCAGTTGAATTTAAAAAGACTGACTTCTGGGTGCTGGTTAGCTCGGTCTGAGGAACATGTACCTCTTGAACTCGGGGTCATGGGTTCATGTCCCACATTGGGTGCTGTGATTACTAAAATAAATAAAACAATTTTGAAGAAATAAAAAGAAAAAGACTAACTCCTGCAAGAAAAGATATAAAATAACAACAATTTCATCACATTAACACAGATCTCTAAATCAAAATGGAATGGGTAAAAAAAAACTAATAAAAAGAATAAGAAAATATAATTTAAAATTATAACTTATTCTAAAAGTTTGCAGAGAGCAGTATCTAAAATGATAATGTCATCCTATATAAACAGAAGTAGAGTCAAACACGTTTGTGAAAAATGTGTTAAGTTGAATGCAAAAAAAGAATGTGTTCCACAGAATGGCAGAAGATGAGGGCTAGTTTAGAAAATAGATCTAATCACAAAAGGCAAAAGGCAGCAGTAAGCAGCAGGCATAGATGTGAAGTTTGACAGCAACGCATACAAAAGTCAGTTTATTAAGAACCACATAAAAAGCAATGGGTGGGGACAAAACATGCCTGACAGATAGATCGGACCGGTCAAAGTTTATAAACTCTCACATTACCCAGCAAATACATTTGTACATACATACAAGAATTAAACAGCAAATAGCAAACTCAGCTTAAACATTTGTACTTATTTGTTGGAAAGAGTGCAATCAAATGGAAGAAAAAAAATGATTTGGCAAGAACAACAAAAACAAGGATAAGAACGCTCAGACCCCAGTATACAGGCAAAGAACTTGAATAGATGATTTGGGATGGAGAGAGTAAATGGCTAATAAACCCCAAAATATAATCCACCTCCAGGTAATGAAATAAGTGAAAACTAAAGCCCTTTAGCATATGCCTGAATGTGCTGTAAATAAACTTTTTAAGTGAATACCTATGTGAGAGAGGATTCTGTGAGATATATGTCTCAAGAACAGCGGTTGCAAGGTAGTGGCTCCCTCCATTGGTCTGGACTTTCTTTACTTTTTTAAAAAATTTAATTTAATTTAATTTAAATTCAATTAATTCACATACAGTGTATTATTAGTTTCAGAGGTAGAGTTCAGTGATTCATCAGTTGCATAGAACACCCCGTGCCCTTCTTATTGCCCATCACCCAGTTACCCAATCCCCCCACCCACCTCCCCTCCAGCAGCCCTCAGTGCTTCCTAGAATTAAGAATCCTGGTCTGGATCTTTCTAACGAATACGGAATGTGCTACATTATACCCATTTAAAAAATATATTTAAATCCCTCACTGCACTTCACCTGCCTCCATACCTAATAGCCTATTTTCATAGTCCCCTTTACTGCAAATCTCCTTGGAAGTGTTCACATTTTCCTGGAAGACAGTACCTCCCATTCCTTTTTTAGTCTCATCCAACAGGATTTTTATTCCCATCACCTAATTGTCAACAGTAATCCTTGTATTGCTAAGTGCACAAACATTTCTTTGTTTAAAATGCCATATGGTTTCACTCTTTTATGGAACGTAAGGAATAGGAAGATCTGTAGGAGAAGGAAGGGAAGAATGAAGGGGGTTAATCAGAAGGGGGAATGAACCATGAGAGACTGTGGACTCTGGGAAACAAACTGAGGGCTTCAGAGGGGAGGGGGTGGGGGATTGGGATAATCTGGTGATGGGTATTAAGGAGGGCACGTATTGCATGGTGCACTGTGTGTTATATGCAAATAATGAATCATGGAACATTGCATCAAAAACTGGGGATGTACTGTATGGTGACTATTATAACAAAATAAAAATTATTAAAAAAATTAAATAAATTGACTCTAAATGAATGAGTTCGCCACTCCAACAAACACGATGATCTCGTGGCTCTGGGCTGGGCTGCTTAAGCTTTCAGGTGACCTCAGGTAAAAACTTTCAGCTTCCATTCTCTCTGACTCTTTCTTGAAATACTTCATGATATCTGAGACTCACCCGGATGGGGTCTTTGAGAGGAATGTCTCTATGTGGAGGTCTGAATTCTTCTCCGGAGTGTTGATGGTGGAGACTGAAGCCCTGTTCCCAGACAGGAGAGCCGGAAGGAGTGAGGCATGGGTCCCCCAGCAGACTTAGGAATCCAAACACAAAAACCATGTCTCCTCCAGCTCAAGGTTGAACATGCCCAGGGGCTGCAGCAGAGGGGATATTTACAACTCCTCTGTTTGCTGTATCTGTTCCCTATACCTGCTCATTAGACACTTTCCCCATTATTACTCCAATCCCTGAGCATGTCTCCTCATGGGAACTTGCCTGCACTGAATGGAATCATTTCCTGTAGATTCTCTGTTCCCAAGGGACCAGGTTAGAATTCAGGCACATCCAATGTTTATTACACTTCCCTGAACTTGGCTGGCATCCAGAGCTCTAAGATTGAAATTTCTACGGCCCTGAGTGAATTTTTTTTCCAAATCTAAGACTGATGAACCTGTCTTGACTGTGTTCCCTATGTCTGCAAAATATTGACTTGTGCTGGGAGCACAACTCCTGATAGCTCCAGAAGATTTTTCTTCCTTCTCCAAAAAGCAAACGTGTGTTCTTTTCCTGTAAAACCATGGGTACAACAATCCTTGGATTCGTAATTCTTTTGACAAATCAATTAGAATTTCAGTGTTTTAATAGAAGTTAAAAATTGACATCTAGTCATTCACTACCAAAATATTTCATAGTTATAAGAGATCAATTTAGACCTTTTAATGCACTATGGGCTGAGCTCAGAATCTTATATAATCTCACTTATTTTGTCCAAAAGCCATTCTATGAGGACCATAAAATGATGAGCCTCATTGCACATTTGTAGAAATGTGACTTGGAAGTGTTGAGTGATTGACCCAGAATTATGATCTGTGTCATTAAGAAATGATGTGTTTTGATTGGAATGTAACAATATAGCCCAGTGGTTCCCAGCCAGTCATGATTTTGCCTCCAGGGGACACTTGAAATTCTCTGGAGAAATTTTTGACTGTCATAACTTGGGAAGTGCTGTTACTAATTTGGCATGTCTAAGGTGGCCCTGAGAGTCTGATTCTGTAACTAGCTCCCTGCCAATGATGTTGTCCCTCTTGGTCTGTAGTCACTTTTGTGTGCTGAGGTTCTGGTCCAGTGTCAGAGTCAGGTGTCTTCTTCTTCTCCCAGAATCCTCCCACCCACTTCAGATTTGACTTTAGCTGTTCAGACAAGTGTACAGGTGTCTCTTTTCCCTCATGACAGGAAATGAACCTGCTAAGCTTTTATTCCTTTATATCTAAACTGGAGAAATTCCATCTAAGGTTTCAGTCTGAGAAGTTAGTAATATTTTAGAGCTCACAGGAAATTCCGTGGCACAAAGCAGGCGCTCCATCCATGAGGACTATTTGGGGCCATCTAAGTTCCACATTTCCCAAGCTCATGATGACACCACAAAAGGTCTCTTGGGACAGGAAGTGAGTCCAGGATTGCTTTTCCTCTGGGATAGTTTTCTGGGTGTTCTGAGAATGAAGTGGGTGTCACCGGCAGCATCCTTCACAGATGGGGAGCCAGGCACTCACCTGCACCCTCTCACATTCATCCCCAGGAGAAGTCCTTGGCCAAGAAGAGCTCCTGTGGCACTGGATGTGCTGCTCTGTGGTAGAGGGTATGTGGGTAAAGTGTAGTTGTTCCTTTTACTCTCCTCAGTATGTTTAATGCTGGGTGTATTTTGCTCCAACTTGGGGCTTGAGTTACTTCGTTGGACACTTCTACTTCCATGAAGGACTCTCACCATCAGTTACCGTCTAAACTGGTGCTCCTTGGGAAAAAGATGTGGAAAAAACTTATCTTTCACCATTTTGAAAGCTGTTTTCCCCCTCCCATTCAGAAAAATACATGTTTTCCTAGAAGCTCCACTAACAGATTTCAGCTCACATACATTTGGGCAAATTTGTGTCATGTGGAATGTTAGGCAGAATGACGGCTTTCCCAAAATGTCCACATCCCAATCCTCAGAACTTGTGAAAATATTAGGTTATGAGAGAAAAAGAATTATAGTTCTTGAGGTAATTAGGATTGCTACTCACCCAACCTTAAAATAGAACTTAAAGGGTCCATGAATAGATAAAGGAGGCAGCAATAAAAGTCTAAGAGATGAGACATAAGAAAGACTCACCTGGCCACTGCAGGCATTGAAGATGGAGGGCATGTCCATGGGACAGGGGATGGGGGCAGTGTCTAGAAGCTGGAGAAGGCAAGAGAGTAGATTACTCCTTAGAGCCTCTACTAAATAATGCAAGCCTACAGACATTTAATTTTTACCCCAGGGAGAGTCGTTATGGACATCTGATCTCCAGAACTGTAAGGTAATTATCTTTGTGCTCTTTTTAAGCCACTAAGTCTGTGGTCACTGTTACCACAGCAACAGTAAGCCAAGGCACATGATGACCCGTATATTGATGTTTTAATCTGAGTATATTGCCACCCCTGTCAAATCATTGTCAGTACTTAAGCCTAAATTGGCTTAAGGAGGATACAGGAGAATAAGAAAACAAAAATCCTACAAAATAAAAAGCGGTCATATTATAAAAGTGTAATCAAAATCGATGAGGAAAGCAAGGCTTTTGAAATAAATGGTGCTTTCTTCTTCAATGTCTTTCAAGAGTGATTTGTAGTTTCTAGAATATAGAACCTTTATGTCTCTGGTTAATTACGAGATAACATATGATTGAACTTGTGGGACTTCCTCAAGATAAAAAGCTTCTGCACAGCCAAGGAAACAGTCAAAAAAAAAAAAAATAAGAGGCAGCCCACGAAATGGGAGAAGATATTTGCAAATGACACTACAGATAAAAGACTGGTATCCAAGATCTACAAAGAACTTCTCAAACTCAATACACGTGAAACAAATAATCAAATCAATAAATGGGCAGAAGATATGAACAGACACTTTTCCAATGAAGACATACAAATGGCTAACAGACACAAGAAAAAATGTTCAAAATCATTAGCCATCAGGGAAATTCAGATCAAAACCACCCTGAGATACCACCTTACACCAGTTAGAATGGCAAAAATGGACAAGACAGGAAACAACAAATGTTGGAGAGGATGTGGAGAAAGGGGATCCCTCTTACACTGTTGGTGGGAATGCAAGTTGATGCAGCCATTTGGAAAACAGTGTGGAGGTCCCTTAAAAAGTTAAAAATAGAGCTACCCTATGATCCAGCCATTGCACTACTGGGTGTTTACCCCAAAGATACAGACGTAGTGAAGAGAAGGGCCATATGCACCCCAATGTTTGTAGCAGCAACATCCACAATAGCTAAGTTGTGGAAGGAGCCGAGATGCCCTTCAACAGATGACTGGATTAAGAAGCTGTGGTCCATGTATACAATGGAATATTACTCAGCTGTCAGAAAGAACGATTACCCAACATTTGCAGCAACATGGACGGGACTGGAGGAGATTATGCTAAGTGAAATAAGTCAAGCAGAGAAAGACAATTATCATATGGTTTCACTCATATATGGAACATGAGAGATAGGAGGATCAGTGGGAGAGGGAGGGGAGGAATAAGGGGGGGGTAAACAGAAGGGGGAATGAACCATGAGAGACTATGGACTCTGAGAAACAAACTGAGGGCTTCAGAGGGGAGGGGGGTAGGGGATTGGGATAGGCTGGTGATGGGTATTAAGGAGGGCACATATTGCATGGTGCACTGGATGTTATATGCAAGTAATGAATCATGGAACATTGCATCAAGAACTGGGGATGTACTGTATGGTGACTAATATAACAAAATAAATATTATTAGAAAAAAAAGAAATAAATGGTGCTGGACCATTTGTAACTAGTAACAACTGGTTACATTAAATTTTATCTTAATGCCAACACTTGTTGTAATAAAACAGTGAACTTGTAGAAAAATAAAATGACTAAAATGAACTTACAGAAAAAATGTGAAATATCATCAGAATTCTAGAGGAAAGATTGGATTAATCCTCTGAACATGTACCAGTTGGAAGTAAAAGAACCGAGAACATAATTGATGGATTTCAGGGCATGAAAATGTGTAAGTCCAACAATAAAGGAAATTTAAAAGCACTGTGAAACTAGGGAAAATATGTAGAACACATTGTCTCTCACAAAGCATAAAGTGGAGAAACTTAAAAAGTTTTTTTTAAATGAATTAGAATATAAATACCTGAGATGAGAAATGATCTAGGGATGCAAACCAAAATTATGGAAAGAATACATGCAAATTAATATATAAACATGGAAATGTGCTACCCTTTGTAACAATCTAATGAAGTGAAATTATAATATTAAGGAAACCGTAACAAATCTCAGCACAGGTTGTGATTTATTTCTAAGGCTCTGCCCCCAGAGACAGAACATTTCTTAGCTGGGGAGCTGACTTCTAGAAGTGTGCAATTACGTGTTAGAGATTAAACTGTTATGATACTAAGCTATGGCTGGAGGCAGCATATTGTGATGCCCAATAGAACATCTGAATCAGGCAGCCCTCCCCAGACCTCAGAAGGGATGAGCCTTTTCACCACCTTGAGTGACTTAGAGCCAATCAGCTAGATACCATAAGCTCCACCTACTCCTCTGTAATAAATGGGAAATGATATTAATCACATAAATGTTACCGGGAAACTTTCATGAGATAATGTGTATAAGCACTTAAACAGTGATGGCAGAGTACTATTATTATTTTTTGTTATCAATATCCATATCAATAACCAAATTTCTTGGAAGGCCTGGGTGACTTACTCTGTTAACTGGCTGACTCTTGATCTCAGCTCCGGTCTTGATCTCAGGGTTGTAAGTTCAAACCTGCTTTGTGTTCCATGTAAGTTCAAACCTGCTTTGTGTTCCATGTTGGCCAATGAGCCTACTAAAACAAACAAACAAAGACCAGATTTTTTTTCTAGCTCAAAAACTTTCATTAAATCAATATATTTTTCCTGATCCTGACTGTATTTAACCACCCACACATCTACTTTTCACTCAACAAATATTCACTAAGCATAAACTCCATCCTGAGAACTGTATTAAGCATTACAGTTTCAAAGTTAGGTAAGAGACCTTTCTGAAATTCAAGGAATCTATATTTTGGGTAAGCAGAGAAATTTAGTAAAGTTGGTGTCACTGGAAGGAAAGTGAATTAGATCAGGAAAGAAGGGGGGGCAAATATTTGAGTTGATTTTATTCACATGACCAGAGGAAACATCTCTGTAAATTTGTTTTTGGGACATTTCCAAAAATAGGCACATATCTCATCACTCTGAGGATAGATATTAAATACATGACATTTGACTTTTTTATAAAATTTTTTATTATGTTATGTTAGTCATCATACAGTACATCCCAAGTTTTTGATGTAAACTTCCATGATTCATTATTTGCCTATAATACCCAGTGCTCCATGCAATACATGCCCTTCTTAATTTTTTAAGAAATCCAAACCATTACTGAAGATTACTGAGAAAATACCAGGTTGTATTCACACCAAGATATAACCTGAAGAAAAATAGAGAAGGAAGACACAAAGAGAGAACATCTTTAAAATGTGTACACTTGAGGAAAAAATTAAAATAGTGGATGGAGGAAGCCAGGATCTCTGGGCCTCCATATTGTGTGCCCAGCTACTCAGGAGAGTCCTGTGATGGTCCTGACACTGAGAGGCACCCCCCTGCCGAGGAGCCTGCTCAGGGCCCCCTTCTTGTCCACGTTCCTCAAGCCGTAGATGAAAGGGTTCAGCATGGGGGTGACAATGGTGTACATCACCGAGGCCACCAGACTCGTCCTAGTGGATAAAGTTGCTGCAGAACTGAGGTATTCCCTGAGGCCTGTGCCACAGAACAAGGAGACCACTGAGAGGTGAGAACCACACGTGGAAAAGGCTTTGTACTTCCCCACAGCTGATGAAATACTGAGTGTGGAGGAAACAATTTGATAGTAAAACAACAGTATTACATGGAGAGGAATCATGGCCAGAAGGCCAGGTGCAGAATACACCACTATGTTATTGATGACGGTGTCAGAACAGGCGAGCTTCAGGACTTCAGGAAGATCACAAAAAAAGTGTGGGATTTCCATGTTTGTGCAGAAGGACAACCTCAAAATCCTCAAGGTCTCAAGCAGGGAGCCCATGACACTGATGCACCAGGACCCGAAGGCCAGCAGCCCGCAGAGCTGGGGGTTCATGATGACCGAGTAGTGCAGGGGGTGACAGATGGCCACAAAGCGGTCATAGGCCATCACGGTCAGGAGTACATTGTCCAGACATCCAAATACAGATGCAGAAAATGTCTGGCTGAGGCAGCCTGCATATGTGATAACTTTGCTCTGAGTCTGGATGTTCAGAGCATCTTGGGGACAGTGGTGGAGGTGAAGCAGATGTCTACAAAGGACAGGTTGGCCAGGAAGAAGTACATGGGGGTGTGGAGGCGGGAGTCTGAGAAGATGGCCAGGATGATGAGCACATTCCCAGTGAATGTGACCAAGTACACGCACAGGAACAGCCCGAAAAGCATGAACTGAGTCTCTGACTTTGCTGAAAACCCCAGGAAGAGAAATTCTGCAGCATGTGTTTGATTTCCTGGTTCCATGTGGAGGAAATAGGTAGCGGAAAAGAGGAAAAAAGTCAGCATTCAATGACCATCCAGTGACAGCACAGAAATGTGATTGCTTTTCATTTCCAGCAAATGGATTAATAATGTACTACCCGTTTATAATTGCCATGGTTGGGGAATTTGAAATGCTTCCGTCCTTCCCTCTGTTGCCACTGCCATTTGGAAATGTAGTCCTAGTTCCAAAGCAGTCATGCCCTTCATAGCCCGGCTACTCAGAGTGTGGTCCGTGGACCAGCGGGAGCAGCATTGCCCAGAGCTGCTTTGAATGCAGAGCCCCAGGCCACTTTCAGACTTGCTGAATCACAATCCACATGTGACAAGATCACAGGGGATTCCACTGTTCTTTCATGACTGAGTTGTGCTGTTCTAGAACGTCTGTGGCTTCCAGTCTTTCAACTTTTATCTCCTCACTTTTATTTTCCTCTACACCTTCCCTCAAACCTTCTTACTTCATATGCAGGCAAAATTTTCTGCCATCTGTGTGGAGTTAACAATTTTCATCCATTGGCCTTAACTGTTCCAAACACCATGTAAGAATCCTGTATTTAATTTTCCAATGCAAATATCTGTAACTTTCACAATGATTTGCATTGTTTACATAACCAGAGTACATTATTTTCCATGTTCATTTTGTGACACTCTGTTCTATGTCATTGGAAAGCCAGCAACCTATTTTATCTTTCTTTTATCTTTCAGTAGAATTTCTTTAAATATCACTTTAAAAGTAATATAAGCACTACATGTTACCCTGATGTTACATTTGGGCATGTTTTGTATTTAAGGTTAAGATTCAGAGCTTTGGTAAATATACATATATGCACAAACGCTTTCAAAGGTAACTAATATAACGTAATAAAAAATAAAAAAAAATAAAAAGTGCTCACAAGATAGTCAATGGCAGAGAAAATGATGGCGTAGGAAATCCAAAGGCCCAATACTTCACAAAAGCATGGGGACAACTGCCAGTATCAAGGAATCTAAAAAATAGGTGATGATTTTGAACCAAGAAGTGAACCTTTGGTTCCTCATTAAATTCCCTTACAACATGTGTGAATCCACAAGCACAGGCATTCTTTCGTAAAAGGAGCACTTCCTTCTTCAGCTTTGGCCACCACTTTGAAGGAACAATCTCAGAATCCCTGAGCCGGGGTGTCTCCATACTCAAAGGGAATGAGATACACATTGGATCAAGGCCCATTGAAATTCTGGTACCTTCATTCAGAGATATGCTGATGCCCCCTGAATGCACCCAACCTCACCTAAAACAACCCCAAGGGCATTCCCCTGGCTCTAATGTTGATCCGCTGAGAGAGGACACAAACAACATAAATCTCTTCAAGTGAGAGAGACAAAGGAAAACGACACCCACCTGAGGTCTGATAATAATATTTTCAGGTTACAAACTGCAGGGCACAGAAATCTGTCTTCTCAAATTTATATAAGAGCAGTGTGTAAAAATTACAAGATCTCTGGAAAATATTAATTTGAATACCAAAGTAGGGTCAGATGGTGACTTGTTATTTGGAGCCACCAAAATTACTGTTCATACAGCTGACCAAGATTGCTCCATTAGTCTTTACTACTCGGGAATCTGAATACTCTTGTGGCTCAGATGGGATAGGTACCTTTAACTTTGGTCAAGGTTTACTGCTGATTTTTTTTTCAGCACAGTTTAATACCTCAACCATGATAATAGCAGTTCTGCCTCACCTCTCCTACCGTGTGGCTATTACCCCATATGTGATGCCTCTAGCCTACATTAAGAAACATTTCAAGTACCTTTAAATGTGTGTTGGATTCCTTGAAGGGAATTGTCTGAACACATTTTTCCTGCCCTCACGCACTAGGACTTTCATGAGACTTGGGGAGATCACTGTCTTTGTCTTAGTGTCAGAAAGGGTCATGCTTCTATCAAGCAATTATTTGTTTTTATGTTATGGATACTGTGACTCTTGTAACTGATCATTGTGCCAGAGATTGCCTACATAACATATTCATTCTCCTCTTCCCTGTTATCAGACCCTGCATGTATTTGGAGGTGGTCATACACCAGCTAAGACACTATATTTCCCATTTCTCTTTCAATCATGGACAGGTGGTGAAGAGTATGTGATGTTATTGAATGGGAATACTGAATGCTTTTTGGAGGACTTTCCCTTTTCTATCTCCTCCTTGCCTAGAATTCACACCTGACACTGGGACTCCCACAGCTGATGTATCTTGGAAAACCACACAGTGTGGATGTGGAAGCAGAGGTGGAATGAACCCTTGTCCCTCATGTTGGCACAGAGACATCATACCCCTTCTTTGATGATGGAGACAAATTAACCCCTAATTGAGTATGGACACTTTTTCTTCTTAGTTTTTCCATTTACTCAGCCAAATTTCATCCTAACAGCACAAACTGAGTCCTTTGTCTTCACTGGAATTCTCAGAGTCCTACCAGGGGCCCCATTTTGTCAACAATGTAATATTTCGTGGTAGATATTTGGCTTACTCGTGTAATTATTCACCTGGTTTTAAGTCTTCTTTCCTTTGGCCACAGTATTTCTCTTGCCATATACTTTTTTTATAATAATATTTTTTATTATATTATGTTAGTCACCATACAGAACATCCCTGGTTTTTGATGTAAGGTTCGATGATTCATTAGTTGTGTATAACACCCAGTGCACCATGCAATATGTGCCCTCCTTACTACCCATCTTGTCATATACTTTTAAGGTGTCTTCTTTTGTCCCAAGTACTATGTAGGTCCCTTAAAATTACTTTGGAATGTGTCATGTGAAAGAGTGAATGAGTGAATAAATGATGTTTTTCAGAGGGCACTGTGTCCTGCACACTAGATCCATCACATCTCTGAGATCTCCTTTTACTCATTCTTGTGCTGATGGGAAAAAGATCCACAGAATACAAGAAACATTGCCAACGTCAATCAGGCACCAGTTGGAAAGGGGCGATTCAGACTCACATCCGCCTGCCTCCAAGTCAAGGCTCTTCTCACTCTGCAGGGCTGCCTTAGGCATTCAGTGCTTCACAAATAAGGGGAAAGGCTAACACTGGTATAAAGCAGAAACCAAAAGGTAGCAGACATAAGGGAGGGATGGCTTCTGCTGCAGGAGGAGAGGGTCCCTGCAATGATGCTCTGACAAGAGAAGCAAGAAGAGTTGGAAAGGAATGAGGAGCAAGAATTCTCTGCAGACATGAAATGTGCAGGATCTAGAATCAATCCCATTACTTTATCTCATCAACCTGACTTTTTCCCCAGAAGACATTGTTAATAAAACTTTCCTTCCCTTCGCACCATTTTCCCAGATTACTCTGGCTTCCCCTGATGCTTCACTCAATGGATTTGGCTCTATTGGTCCTTCCTTCCAAGGACAATTGATGTAGAAAGGACAGGAAATGGGGGTCAGGTGCTGGTCCTTTGGAGTGGGTGGACATCCCAGAAAAGCCTGGAGAGGATGCTCTTAGCCTGTGGCTCATGAGCCGCAGGTGAGCTCTGCAGAGGGGGATGCAGAGGCTGAATTCTCAGAGCTCCCTATCAAATAAATTCCCTCCATGTTGCTCAATTCTCTAAGCAATTCAGCTCTCCTGAAGCCAAGGGACCCTAAGTAAAGGAATTTTTTTTTCTTTTTTTTTTTTTTTTTTGCCACTTCAGTCCCCATGTGTCCATCTTGGGAGCCAGGTGCATATTCCCTTTCTACCAATGGGTCCATTTCACCTGAAATGGACATCTCTCCAATGTTTATAACCACTCATGCAGGCACGTCAGAAAGACCACCCTGTGGGCCTCTGAGCTGCTATGACAGTGGGAGTGTCAGTCTCCAGCGTCTGACTCAGAGATATAGCCATCACCTGACCACATCCATCCCAACTAGGATCCTCCCTGGAACAGCATTCTGACTTTATTTTGAAAATTTCAGACAGATTCTGAAGAAAATGCATGAATCCATGCATTTGATGGATGGTAAATTTTTTGGCTACAGAGGTAGAGTTTTCTTCGTACATCTTCCCCAGATTTGCTTATTCAGGTTTTCTTCTGGGGTAAATGCATTCACATCTTTAAACACACATGGGTATTTTATTCTGGCTGTATGCCCAGGTAGGGTATTCAGAACATTGATTTCCTATGGGGAAGAGTATTTTGCGTGTTTTCTTGTTGTTGTTTTGTTTATTTGAGTATAGTAAACACACAATGTGTATTAATTTCAGATATACAACATATTGATTTAACAAATTTATACACTATGGTACCTTCATCACAAGTGTAGCTGCCTTCAGTCCCGATGTATCGCTGTTACAATATCATCGACTGCCTTGCTTACAATTAATCTGTTCAGATTTTCGATTTCTTCCTGGTTCTGTTATGAAAGATTGTACATTTCTAGGGCTTGTTCTGTTCCTTCTAGGTTGTTCACTTTGTTGGCCTATACTTTTAATATTATTCACTTATAATTCTTTGTATTTCTGTGGTGTCAGCTGTTACTTCACCTTTCTCATTTCTGATTTTATTTATTTTGTCATTTCTATTTTTTTTTTCTACATGAGTTGTCTAAGGATTGTCAATTTTGCTTATGCTTTCAAAGAACCAGCTCTTGGTTTCATCTATTTTTTTTTCTGTTGAATTTTTAAATCTCAGTGTCATTAATTCTGACTGATCTTTATTATTTCCTTTCTTCTACTCATGTTGGGCTTTGTGTGTTCTCTGGGAAAGAGTACTTTGAATACAAAATCAGTACTTGATGGTGATTTACGGCAGGCATATCTAATGTGAATTGCCTTAATTTAATTCCATTGGTCCTATATCCATACAGACACCCTACTTTCTTTCTAGATAAGAGAGTTATCTTCTATCCATGTTCACTGTGAATCGGCTATACCAATGCTCCAGATTCTATCCTAACCCATGTTCCATTAGACTTTTTCCATTCAACTATAACACTGAAGTATAATTATATATAATAGACTCTCCCTATTTTAAGTATATAGTTTGACACTTGTGGTGAGCACAGCATAACATAAAGAGTTGTGTGTTGATTCAGTATGATGTATACCTGAAACAAATGTAACATTGTATGTCAATTATACTTCATTTTTTATCCTTTAAAAATTTTTATTTAAATTCAATTAATCAATATATAATACATCATTAGTTTCATATGTATTGTTCGATAATTTACAGTTGCATATAACAGCCAGTGCTCATCACATCATGTGCCTTCCTTAATGCCCATCACCCAGTTAACCCATCCCTCTGCCCACCTCTGCACCATCAACCCTCAGTTTTTTCCTACAGTTAGGAGTCTGTCATGGTTTTTCTCTCTCTCTCTGATGGCTGTCTATTCAGTTTTTCCTCTGTGCTGTTTTTTATATTCCACATATGAGTGAAACCATATGATAATTATCTTTCTCTGATTGAATTACATCGCTCAGCATAATACACTCCAGTTCCATCCTGTCGATATAAATGGTAAGTATTCATTCTTTCTGATGGCAGAATAATATTCCATTGTACATATATACTACATCTTTATCCATTCATCTATTGATGGACATCTCAGCTCCTTCCACAGTTTGGCTATTATGGACATTGTTGCTATGAACATTGGGGTGCAGGTGTCACTTCAGATCACCGCATTTATAACTTTGGGATAAATACCTAGTAGGATAATTGCTGGGTGGGAAGGTAGCTGTATATTTAAAGTTTTGAGGAACCTCCACACTGTTTACCAGAGTGGATGTATCACCTTTCATTGCCACCAACAGTGTAAGAGGGTTCCCCTTTCTCCACATCCTCTCCAACATTTGTTGTTTCTTGCCTTGTCAATTTTTGCCATTCTAACTAGTATAAGGTGGTATCTCAATGCAGTTTTGATTTGAATTTCCCTGATGACTAATGATGTTGAGCATTTTTTCATGTGTCTGTTAGCCATTTGTATGTCTTCATTGGAAAAGTGTCTGTTCATGTCTTCTGCCCATTTTTTGACTTGATTATTTGATTTTTGGGTGTTGAGTTTGAGAAGTTCTTTATAGATCTTGGATACTAGCCCTTTATCTGTAGTATCATTTGCAAATATCTTCTTCCATTCTGTAGGTTGCCTTTTAATTTTGTTGGTGGTTTCCTTTGCTGTGCAGAAGCTTTTTATCTTGATGAAGTCCCAAAAGTTCATTTTAACATTTGTTTCCCTTGCCTTGGAGATGTGTCATGAAAGAAGTTGCTGTGGCCGATGTCAAAGAGGTTTTTGCCTATGTTCTCTTCTAGGATTTTGATGGATTCCTGTCTCACATTGAGGTCTTTCATCCAATTGGAGTTTACCTTTGTGTATGGTGTGAGAGACTGGTCAAGTTTCATTCTTCTGTATATAGCTGTCCTATTTTCCCAGCACCATTTATTGAAGAGACGGCTTTTCTCCATTGGATGTTTTTTCCTGCTTTGTGGAAGATGAGTTGACCATAGAGTTGAGGGTCTATATCTGGCCTCTCTGTCCTGTTCCATTTTCTATGTGTCTGTTTTTATGCCGGTACCATGCTGTCTTAGTGATCACAGCTTTGTAATATAGCTTGAAATTAGGCAACGTGATATCCCCAACATCAATTTATTTTCTGATAGTTCTGGAAGTCAGAAGTCTGAAATAGGTCTCCTTGACCTAAAATGACTACCTCCAGAAAAGAGTTCATTCTAGAGGTCTGGGGGAGAATAGGTTTTCTTGCCTATTCCAGCTTTAGAGCTACCTGTACTCTCTGACTCCATATGCCCTCCCTGTATCTTCAAAGCCATCAACAGGGCATCTCAAAATCTCTTTCTGACTCTAAGGCTTCTGCCTCCTTCTTCCACATTTGGAGGACCCTTGAGATCCATTGAGCCCACCTGGAAAATCAGAATAACTTTATCTTAGGGTCAGCTGTCTAACGATATTAGTATGATTTGTAACCTTAATACTCCCTTGCCATGACACAAGACATATCCAAAGATCTTGTTGATTAAGATGTGCAAATATTTTGTGGACATTATTCTGCCTACAAAGTCTTTTTCAGAGGTATATTTGATACCAACTTAGGGGCCTTCACTTTGATGAATCAAACACAGAATTTATTTCAGACTCCAGGGTAAGTACTTATAATTTCCAATAAAAATCACACATGAAGAGGATCACATGGCTTATTTATAAACATCACCCCAAAGCCATAAATGGTAAAGTAAACCCTCAACTAAAAAGATTCAATATCATTTCAAGGTGAAGGTAAAATGCAAGGAGGTCAGACCTCTGGAAGGCAGGCAAGTTCAGGAGAATGTGTATATATATCCGGCTTCACCTGACTTCTAATCTGGTCTCCCAGGAACAGAGTCTCAGCAGGAAATTTTCACTTTCTGAACAGACAAGTGCCCACTGGGAATGGAGTGCTCTGAGGTGGGAGTAACAATGGAAACAGCGCCTAGTGAGCAGACACAGGGAGCTGTAAATATCTCCTCTGCTGTAGAACATCAGCACGTGGATCCTTGGACTGGCCAGGACATGGTTGTTATTTTGTGTTCCTAAGTCTGGCAGAGGGACCCATGCTTCACTGCTTCCTGCTGTCCTGTCTGGGAACAGAGCTTCGGTCTCCATCATCAACCATCCAGGGAAGATTTTGGAGCTTGACGTGGAGACTCTTATCTTATAGACCCCATCCAGGGGAGTCTGAGAGCTCAGCAGGTATTTCAGGAAAGGATCAGAGAGAATGGAATCTGAGAACTTTTACCTGAGGTCACCTGAGACTAGGTAGACTCATTTAAAATTAATTTATATGACGTGTTGAAAAGCAAAGTGTCCATTGGACTCAGCCATACAGATATCATTGTTGACAATTGGTGGTGGGAATGGAAGTCCAGTTGGATGCGACAGAGGAAGGGTTGGGGGACCTAAAGTGGTTCCAGTGAAATAAGAACATATCCAAGGAGCTTGCAGCTAGGGGGAGCAGGAAAACAGAGTATTTGGCTTGGAGATGTGAGTTATGAACTTTTTCAGATGTGGTGTTTTTGAGTGTGTTCTGTATTTGTAGAAAGCCCCAGAACCATGCAGGCAGCCAGTCCCTTGCAAGAGCAGTTTTTGAGACATACATTTCTCACCATCTTCTCTCACACCTAGTATTTACATTAAAAAATAGTATTTCATATGCAAAAAGGGGTAAGCTAACTACCTTTACTTTGTAATACTTCATTACCAAGAGATGTGGAAAGGATGGAGACATTTGTGAGGTAGAAGGAAAAACTCAGCCAAATCTCTTCACCGGTGATAATCACTTATTTACGCACAGGAAGGAACTATATAGTAAACTTTTTACATATACTGAGGAAGGCTGTCTGCCACCCTAGAAGGGTGGATGCTGCTATCCCCACTATCTGAGTAGGATATTCACATTTGGAAGGGATTGCTTGTCTCTCCCAAGTTCAAAGATTGTATATGTGGTAGATGTCACATTCAAAACCTGGTTGTCTGATTTCAAAAGTTGCATTTAAAATCATTCAAAATAGTTTTTTTATTATTTTGTCTTAGAAAAAGTCCCTTCTAATGTTCTACATTGTGTATTTTCTGTTGTAAATTGTAGGTTTATTCCCCTTGCACAATTTTCTAGAGGGATATGCAATCAAAAAAATGTCTTGACATCATAAAAATACCACTCCTTTCTCATTTAGATACATTGTTACTTTTCTGTTTTGTTAATTATTCTGGGCATCAGGGCATGTGGACTGGTGCTGGAATGTTGCCAGAACCAGGGAACCTTTCTTCTCATCACAGTCTCTCAGGAACCCCCTGATTATTAGATCTACTTTACCCCCTGTGTCCATTCTTTCCTCTGTGTTTTGGCACTGCTTTCTATGTTTCTATAAATACAGGACACAGATGATTGTATTAAATTGGAGCCCCAAGTTTCCATGTCCTTGGGAGGCTTACTAACTAGAATTTAAATACTATTTACACACTCTTCAGGATAAAAGTAATTTGATGTTGACTGCTTGCCTTATATAATTTCTTCAAAATTATTGTGGCTGGGGGGGGGAGAAAAGCATGGTAGTGATGCGGTACCGGGAGGCCAGAGTGCACTGTGTGTGTGTGTGTCTGTGTGTGTGTGTGTCTGTGTGTGTCTGTGTGTGTGTTGTGGGGCATGAGCAGTCCTCAGGGCAATGGCACCTGAGTTCATGTTGTCCAATATGTGACCCTTAAATGCCAGAATGTTCACCAACAAATGGAAATAAGGAAGGGATCCATCTCTATTTACAGAATACCTTGGAACACAATTAATAAGATGCAAAGAACATCATGTGAAGGAAGGACTCCCTGTGTCTTGAAGTCCCAACAGTGGCAGGAAAGTCCCCTGGGTCCTCAACGTTCTCTGCCACCACCTCTCATCTCTCTTGCTCTTGCTCATTCCCTCACCGCACTGACTGCATGTTGAGATCTGCAGATCTGCAGTAAGTGCCTTCTGCAGGGCCTTTGCTCTGCTTTCCCTGCAGGGCACACCCCTCCCCCAGATATCCTCCTGCCTCCTGCTCAGTCTTTCTGGAAGCCTCTGTTAAAATGTCACCTTCTTGGCAGGTGTTCCTGAACTCCTATTAGAACTTAGCACGCTCCCATCCACTCCTTTATATACCACCATTTTTTTCCTTCAAAGCACCCGTCACTGTATGACATGGTATTTGATATAAATATATTTACATTACAGATATAGATATATATATAGATATAGATATTTACATATATGTTTATATATCATGTATAAATATTTGCATATATATGTTTTGCATTTAAAATAATTCAAAATAGTTTTTTGAATATATATATATTGAATATATATATTGAATATATATATATTGAATATATATACATATATATATAAATATATATATATATATATATATATATATATAGAATATATATACATATATATTCTTTTTCCATCATTGGATTGTATAGACTTTTCTTATTTTTCCTCCAAGTTTTTATTTTAATTCCAGTTAGTTAACATACAGTGCAATATTAGTTTCAGGTATAGAATTCAGTGATTCAACACTTCCATACATCACCTGGTGCTCGTCACCACAACTGCCCTCCTTAAGCCCCATCATCATTTCACCCCCCCCACCTACCTGCTCTCCAGCAATCCTCAGTTTATTCTCTATAGTTAAGAGTCTGTTTTCTGGTTTGCCTCTCTTTTTCTCACAGAATTTGTTCATTTGTTTTGTTTCTTAAATATCACACATGAGTGTAATCATGTTAATTGTCTTTCTCTAACTGACATTTCACTTAGCATAACACATCCTAGTTCCATCCAGGTCATTGGAAATGACATGCTTTTATTCCTTATGATGGCTGAGCAATATTCCCTTGTGTATACATATACTGCAGGCTTCTTTATCCATTCATCGATGGATGGACATTTGGGATCTCTCCAAAGTTTGGCTATTGTTGATAATGCTGCTATACACATCGGGTGCATGCTTCCACTTTGAATTAGTATTTTCTTATCCTTTGGATAAATGCCTAGTAGGACAACCTACAGACTAGATGATATTTGCAAATGACATATCTGATAAAGGGTTAGTTTCTATAAGTATAATTAAACTCAATGCCCAAAAAACAAATAATCCAGTTAAGAAATGTGCAGAACAAATAATAGACGCTTTTCCAAAGAAGACATACAGATGGCTAACACACCCATGAAAAGACCCTCAATATCACTCATCATCAGAAAAATACACACCAAAACTCAATGAGATATCACCTCACACCGGTAAGAATGGCTAAAATAGACAAAACAGGAAACAACAGGTTTAAAAAAAAAGTTAAAAATAGAACTGCCCTATGATAAAGCAATTACACTGCTAGGTACCTTCCCAGTGAATACAAAAGTGCTGATTCAAAGGGATATATGCACTGCAATGTTTAGCAGCAGTATTTACAATAGCCAAACTATGGAAACATGCCAAGGGTCCATTGTCTGATGAATGGATAAAGAAAGTGTATTACTCAGTCACAAAAAAGAATGAACTCCTGCCATTTGCAACAACATGGATGGAGCTAGAATGTACTAGGCTAAGCAAAATAAGTCAGTCACAGAAAGATGAATACCATATGATTTCAGTCATATGTGGAATTTAAGAAACAAAACAAATGATCATAGGGGGAAAAAGAGAGAGAGAGGCAAACCAAGACATAGACGTTTAACTCTAGAGAACATACTACTGGTTACCAGAGAGTAAATCAGTGGAGGAGATGGTGATACACGTGATGGAGAGGAAGAAGGGCAGCTGTTGAATAAGCACCAGGTGATTTATGGAAGTGTTGAACTACTAAATTATAGACCTGAAACTAATATTAAACTGTATAGTAGCTAATTGGAATTCAATAAAAACTTTAAAAATGAAAAAATAAAGGGTAATAAATAAAGCTCATTTGACTGAAAATTATTTTGTTATTTTTTCCTTCCTTGTAGTCTCCTCTACCACATGGAACCAGGAAATGATTCAGGAATTTCAGAGTTTCTTCTTCTGGGATTTTCAGAGGAACCAGAACTGCAGCCCCTCCTATTTGGCTTTTCCTCTCCATGTACCTGATCACTGTGTTTGGAAACCTGCTCCTCATCCTGGCCGTCAGCTCTGACTCCCACCTCCACACCCCCATGTACTTCTTCCTGGCCAGCCTGTCCTTTGCAAACATCTGTTTCACCTCCACCACCGTCCCCAAGATGCTGTGGAACATCCAGACTCAGAGCAAAGTCATAACCTATGCAGACTGCATCACGCAGATGTATTTTTTCCTACTCTGTGCTGTGTTGGATGATTTTATCCTATCTGTAATGGCCTATGACCGCTTCATGGCCATCTGTCACCCCCTGCACTACACAGTCATCATGAACCCCCAACTGTGTGGACTGCTGGTTCTGATGTCCTGGATCGTTAGTGCTCTCAATTCTTTGTTACAGAGCTTAATGGTGTTGTGGCTGTCCTTCTGTACAGTCTTGGAAATCCCCCATTTTTTCTGTGAACTCAATCAGATAATACAACTTGCCTGTTCTGACACTTTTGTTAATGACACGATGATGTATTTTGCAACTGTGCTGCTGGCTGGTGCTCCCCTGGCTGGGGTCTTTTACTCTTACTTTAAGATAGTTTCTTCTGTACGTGGGATATCATCAGCTCAGGGCAAGTACAAAGCATTTTCCACCTGTGCATCTCACCTCTCGGTTGTCTCCTTATTTTATTGTACAGCCCTAGGAGTGTACCTTAGCTCTGCTGCTCCCCAGAGCTCCCACACAAGTGCTGTGGCCTCGGTGATGTACACGGTGGTCACCCCCATGCTGAACCCCTTCATCTACAGCCTGAGGAACAGAGACATAAAGAGGGCTCTGAAAAGAATCACTGGGGTTCCAGTGATGTAAGGGCCCATTGTCCTGGGCTGAAGAAGTGCGCATGATTGCAGGGTCAGAGCCTCAGAACCAAGAATTGCCATTCTTCGATCAGGTTGTGGAAGTAGAATCTGCTCCTTCTATTTATTTTCTGGTGTTTTCATTTGTTTGACTTCAACTTCTCTATACACTTAAGTAACACACTTTATTTATCTTCTGCTTTGTCTGATACACAGTTTTCCTCTTTATCCATTTCCTACCTTTTAAAAGTTTTTCCCACCCTGGATAAAAACCATTTGGAATTCCCATTTATGTCATGGGGTACCATTGATTTCTTGAGAATAATTCCTACACGGTCAACATATATCATCCCAAGTAATTTTCTCTTATTTAACTAAAAGGATAGTCATGAGTAATATTATTCATACAGAAAAAAAGTAGGTTGCTAACCAAGGCCATTTATTAAATTTTATAATAAGGGAACCTATGAGACCCCAGTTTTTCCCTTTTGTGTCTATCAGTACATTGTACATCACTGTCTCTACTGCTCATCCTGACAGTGCAGACTATCTTTAAGTTGGTCCTGTTGTTAGTCACTGACTCCATTCTCCTGATTATGATCATGTTCTCCTGTGCGGCTGTATCCACCGTGCCTACCACAGTGACTGGCTCAATGATTACCATGAACATGTTTCCAAGCAGAGTCTATAAAGAAATTTATATTAGAATAAGTAGATTTACTTCATATGCCCCAAGCCAGGGAAGATCTTAAACATGATAAAGATAAATTGAAATTATGCTTTGTATTACAGAATAAAATATTTCATTTTATGCTGTCCATCTACTCTTTGAATGTGGAGTTTGATGTCCATGTAGAAATGTTGGGTTTTCGGGGCGCCTGGGTGGCACAGCGTTTAAACGTCTGCCTTTGGCTCAGGGCGTGATCCCGGCGTTATGGGATCGAGCCCCACATCAGGCTCCTCCGCTATGAGCCTGCTTCTTCCTCTTCCACTCCCCCTGCTTGTGTTCCTTCTCTCTCTGGCTGTCTCTATCTCTGTCGAATAAATAAATAAAATCTTTTAAAAAAATAAAAGAAATAATAATGTAGACACATTTTTTGTGACCAAAGGAAACACTCAAGGATAGGAGTGTGAGGATGTATATGTGTGTACATTTGTACACATCTTTCTCTCAGATAAACACTTCCTCACACATTTATGCAGACACACAGAGACTTATTTGGATCTCATCTATTTTGTTGAAAGAAAACGTGAAATTTGAAGAGGATGCATATCAAACGAATAAACATTTGAATTAATATAAAATAGAAAGAAAGTAAAATTTGGACACAAACATTAAAATAGACTGGGTGACCTTAATTGTAATAAGGAATTATAATTTTATCTCAAATCTTCAAAGGCCTCAGAGTCAAAACCACATTTACATTTATGCAGTGGGAAATCAGTGTCAAGTTAATGGGGCAGAATATCTCCAACCTGAAACGGATTTTCTCTTTCCATTTAAGGTTGGGATTTCAATACCAAACGCCTTTACCCAAGGGAAGTTCACTGAATGAGTTGAAAGGCTCAAACTCCATTCCTACAAACAATATTTTTCTGAACAAATGTCTATATTTGATTCCTGATATAACAAGCCACTCCTGATATGAGTGGCTTATCTTAAAACAAAGATTTATCCTATGTTTCTAGAAGGGCAAAAGCCTGAAGACGGTCTCATTGGACTATAATTAAGAGGTCTGCAGGGCCGCAATCCTTCTGGACACTCCAGAGGAGAATTCACTCCCTTTCCTATTTCACTTTTCAGTAAATACTTGCCTTTCTTGTCTCATGGCCCTCACCCATCTTCAAAGCTCACAGCACAGAATCTGAAAATGTCTCTCTGATTCCAATTCTTTGTCTTCACTCTTCCACATTTACGGGACCAGTGTGATTACACTAGTCCCATCTCGATAATCTAAGCTAACCTTTTCTTCTTATTATATTAAGATCAGTGATTAGCATATTTTCCCACCTAGTGGCTGATTTCTCCTAGCTCTGTAAACAAACATTTTCTAAAGTTTTTGAATTAGGATGTGGACATCTATTGGAAGCCCTTATTCTGCATATTACAAAGTCATTTTCAAATATAAATTATTTGATGTCACTCTGGAGTGCTTATATGAAAGACTTGAACAGATAAATTTTCTGTGTTTTTTTGTTTGTTTGTTTTTTGTTTTAAAGATTTTATTTATTTATTCGACATAGATAGAGACAGCCAGCAAGAGACGGAACACAAGCAGGGGGAGTGGGAGAGGAAGAAGCAGGCTCATAGCAGAAGAGCCTGATGTGGGGCTCAATCCCAGATCGCCGGGATCACGCCCTGAGCCGAAGGCAGACGCTTAACCGCTGTGCCACCCAGGCGCCCCATGAACAGATAAATTTTCAACACCTATAGAATTATGTGAAAAAGTTTCTTTCAAAATTACAAACACAGAAGATTCCTGATGGAGAAGACTGAAAACACCTACTTATGACTCAAACACAGGAACACAGAGTAGCTCTCAAACTGTGCCCCACAGAGCATGACCTGCAGCATTAACACCCCCTGGGAACTTGTTAGAAATGTCCAGTCCCTAAAATTAGATTTTAAACCAAAAACTGTAGTAAGGCATTAAGAGAAATTCTATATCATAATTGAAAGGTCTATCCAAAAAAGATCTAAAAATTATAAATATTTATGATCCGAATTTGGGAGCAGCCAATTATATAACACAATTAATAACAAAAATACAGAAACAAATGGATAATAATACAATAATAGTAGGGGATTTCAACACCAGTCTCACAGCCATGGACAGATCATCTAAGGAGACAAACAACAAGGAAACAAGATCTTTGAATGACAAAAGGGACCAGATGGACATCACAGATATATGAAGAGCATTTCATCCTAAAGCAACAGAATACACATTCTTCTAGAGTATTTTCCAGAGTAGATAACATACTGGGTCACAAATCACGTCTCAGTCAATACCAAAAGATTGGAATTATGCTCTGTATATTTTCAGACCACAATGCTTTGAAACTTGAACTCAATCACAACAGGAAATTTGAAAGAAACTCAAACACATAGAGGTTAAAGAGTATTTATTTATTTATTTATTTATTTTTAATAATATTTTTTTTATTATGTTATGTTAGGCACCATACAGTATATCCTTAATTTTTGATGTAGTGTTCCATGATTCATTATTTGCATATAATATCCAGTGCTCAATGCAATATGTGCCCTCCTTAATACCCATCACTGGCCTATCCCAATCCCCTACCCCCTCCCCTTTGAAGCCTTCAGTTTGTTTCCCAGAGTCCAATTTCTCTCATGGTTCATTCTGCCTTCTGTTTACCCCCCTTTCATTCTTAACTTCCTTCTCCTATTGATCTTCCTGCTATTTCTTTTGTTCCATAAATGAGTGAAGCCATATGATAATTGTCTTTCTCTGCTTGACTAATTTCACTTGTTTCCCTGAGTCTAGAGCCTCTTATGGTTTGTCTCCCTCTATGATTTCTTCCCATTCAGTTTTCCTTCCCTTCCCCTATAGTCCTCTGTGCTATTCTTTATATTCCACATATGAGTGAAACCATACAATAATTGTCTTTCTCTGCAAAACTTACTTCACTTAGCATAATCCCTCCAGTTCCATCCATGTCGATGCAAATGGCAGGTATTCATCCTTTCCGATGGCTGAGTAATGTTCCATTGCATATATGAACCATGTCTTCTTTATCCATTGATCTGTTGATGGGCATCTTGGCTCCTTCCACAGTTTGGCTATTGTGGACATTGCTGCTATGAACATTGGGGTGCAAATATCTTCTCCCATTCCGTGGGTTGCCTCTTAGATTTGTTGACTGTTTCCCTTGCTGTGCAGAGACTTTTAATCTTGATGAAGCCCCAAAAGTTCATTTTTTTATTTTGTTTCCCTCACCTTTTGAGACATGTCTTGAAACAAGTTGCTGTAGCCAATGTCGAATAGGTTACTGCCTATGATCTCTAGGACTTTGATGAATTCCTGTCTCACATTGAGGTCTTTCATCCATTTTGAGTTTATCTTTGGGTATGGTGTTAGGAAATGGTCCAGTTTCATTCTTTTGCATCTGGCTGTCCAATTTTCCCAGCACTATTTGTTGAAGACACTGTCTTTTCTTTCCATTGGATAGTATTTCCTGCTTTGTTGAAGATTAGCTGATGACAGAGTTGAGGGTCCATTTCTGGGTTCTCTATTCCGTTCCACAGATCTATGTGTCTGTTTTTGTGCCAACACCATGCTGTCTTGAGGATCACAGCTTTACAATATAGCTTGAAGTCAGGCATTTTGATGCCTCCAGCTTTGTTTTTCTATTTCAACATTCCCCTGGCAATTCAGGGTCTTTTCTGGTTCCATACAAATTTTAGGATTCTTTTTTCCTGCTCTGTGAAAAATGTCAATGATATATTGATAGGGATTACATTGGAAGTGTAGATTGTTCTAGGCAGCACAGACATTTTAACAATGTTTATTCTTCCAATCCATGAGCATGGAATATTTTTCCATCTCTTTTTGTCTTCCTCAATATCTTTCATAACTGTTCTGTAGTTTCTAGAGTTTAGATCCTTTTTAAAAAAATATTATGTTCAGTTAGCCAACATATACTACACCATCAGTTTTCGATGTAGTGTTCAATGATTCCTTAGTTGCTTATAACACCCAATGCTCATCACAATACATGCTCTCTTTAACACCCATCACCTGGCCACCCCTATCTTCCCATCATCCTTCCCTCTGTAACCCTTACTTTGTTTCCTGGAGTCCAGAGTCTCTCATGGTTTGTCTCCCTCTCTGATTTCTCCCCCTTCAGTTTTCCCGCCCTTCCCGCATGGTCCTCTGTGCTATTCCTTATGTTTCGTATATGAGTGAAACCATATGACAATTGTCTTTTTCCTCTTCTGTTAGATTTATTCCTAGGTATCTTATGGTTTTGGGTGCTATTGTAAATGGAATTGATTCCTTAGTTTCTCTTTTTTCTGTCTCGTTGTCAGTGCATAGAAATGCAACTGATTTCTGTGCATTGATTTTGTATCCTGCCACATTGTTGAACTGCTGTATGAATTCTAGCAATTTGGGGGCGGAGTCTTTTGGGTTTTCCACATAAAGTATCATATCATCTGTGGAGAGAGAGAGTTTGACTTCTTCTTTGCCAATTTGAAGGCCTTTTATTTCTTTTTGTTGTCTGATTACTGAGGCTAGGACTTCTAGTACTATGTTGAACAACAGTGGTGAGATTGGGCCTACTTGTCGTGTTCCTGAAGTTAGGGGGAAAGCTCTCAGTTTTTCCCCATTGAGAATGATATTTGCTGTGGGCTTTTCATAGATGGCTTTTATGATATGGAAGAATGTTCCCTCTATCCTTACATTGTGGACCATTTTAATCATGAAAGGATGCTATCTTTTGTCAAATGCTTTTTCTGCATCAATTGAGAGGATCATATGATTCTTTTTTTTTTTTAAAGATTTTATTTATTTATTTAACAGAGATATAGACAGCCAGCGAGAGAGGGAACACAAGCAGGGGGAGTGGGAGAGGAAGAAGCAGGCTCATAGCAGAGGAGCCTGATGTGGGGCTCGAACCCAGAACGCCGGGATCACGCCCTGAGCTGAAGGCTGCGCCACCCAGGCGCCCCAAGGATCATATGATTCTTGTGCTTTCTTTTATTAATGTGATGTATCATGTTGATTGATTGTTGATTGAATGTTGAATCACCCTTGCATCCCAGAAATAAATCCCCACTTGGTGGTGGTAAATAATCCTTTTAATGTAATGTTGGATCCTATTGGCTAGGATCTTGTTGAATATTTTGATATCCGTGTGCATCATCACCATGTTCTTCTTTAAATGTTTAGTAGAATTCCCCTGGGAAGCCATCTGGCCCTGGACTCTTGTTTGTTGGGAGGTTTTTGATTTTGCTTCAATTTCCTTAATGATTGTTGGTCTGTTCAGATTGTCTATTTCTTCTTGTTTCAGTCTTGGTAGTTTATAAGTTTCCAGGAATGCATCCATTTCTTCCAGATTGCCTAATTTGTTGGGATAAAGCTGCTAGTAATAAATTCTAGCACTTGTTTCTATTTCCTTGGTATTAGTCATGATCTCTCCCCTTTCATTCATGATTTTATTAATTTGGGTCCTTTCTCTTTTTTTTTTTTTTTTTTTTTTGAGTAAGTCTGGCCAGAGGTTTACCAATCTTATGAATTATTTCAAAGAATCAGCTTCTGGTTTTGTTTATCTGTTCTACTGTTCTTCTAGGTTCTATTTCATTAATTTCTGCTCTAATCTGTATTATTTCTCTTCCCCTGCTTGGGTTAGGCTTTATTTGCTGTTCTTTTTCCAGGTCCTTTACGTGTAGGGTTAGCTTGTGCATTTGCAATTTTTCTGAATTTTTGAGAGAGGCCTGGATGGCTATTACTTTCCTCTAAGGGCCGCCTTTGCAGTATCCCATAGGTTTTGAACTGATGTGTTTTCATTTTTATTGGTTTACACGAGTTGTATATGTTCTTCTTTAATTTCCTGTTGACCCAATCATTATTTAGTAGGATGCTCTTTAACTTCGAAGTATTTGAATTCCTTCCAAATTTCTTCTTGTGGTTGAGTACCAGTTTCAAAGCATTGTGTCATAAGAAGTAGGAAGAACAGTAGGAGAAGAAAGGGAAGAAGGAAGGGGGGGTAAACAGAAGGGGGAATGAACCATGAAAAACTATGGACTCTGGAAAACAAACTGAAGGCTTTAGAGGAGAGGGGGGTGGGGGATTGGGATAGGTCAGTAATGGGTATTAAGGAGGGTACGTATTGCATGGTGCACTGGGTGTTATATGCAAGTAATGAATCATGGAAATTGGTCGTGGAATCATGGTCATTGTGTTGCCTGTAACTTCCATTTCTGTTGATTGTCTCTGTTACTTCCTGGTCTATGTTACTCTTGAGGTATCTCTTCACTTACAGTATCCTCCTTAATATTTCTTGCAGGGCTGGCTTGGTGGTCACATATTTTTTTCTGTTTCTGCATGTCCTAGAAGCTTTTTATCTCTCCATCCATTCTGAATGACAGCCTTGATGGATAAAGTATTCTTGCCTGCACGTTCTTCTCATTTAGTAATCTGAACATATCTTGCCAACCCTTTCTGGTTTGCCAGGTTTTTGTGAATAGGTCTGATGTTATTCTGATATTCCTCCCTCCATATGTAAGTAATCTCTTCTCCCTAGCTAGTCTCAGGATAATTTCTTGGGCTGTAAGCTTTCAAGCTTCACTATTATGTGTTGGGGTGTTGATATATTTTTATTGAATTTGGGAGGGGTCCTCTCTGCCTCTCGGACATGAATGCTTGTTTCCTTCCCCAAATTAGGGAAGTTCTCAGCTATGATTTGCTCAAATACACCTTCTAGCCCTCCTTCTCTCTCCACCCTCTTGGGGATTGCAATAATTCTGACATTGGAACTTTTCATTAATCTCTCTAAGTCTCTTTCCATGGGCTACTAGCGGCCTATCTCTATTTTCCACAACTTCATTCCTTTCCATCAACTTATCTTCTAGATCACTGATTCTCTCTTCTCCCTTACTCATCATGGCTATTAGAGTATCCAGTTTAGATGGCATCTCATTCATAGCATTTTTATGTTTGACCTGATCAGATGTCATTTCTGCCCTCAGAGATTCTATATCATCACTAATGCTTTTTTTCAAGCCTAGCTATTGGCTTTATGATTATTATCCTGAATTCTGTCTCTGACATCTTGCTTATTTCCATATCTGTTATTTCTGTGGCAAAGAACATTGTCTCTATTTCTTTTCTTTGTTGAAAGAAAGTCATTCTGTCAAGGGATGGTTGAGCAAATGAACAGAGACCAAAATATCAACCACAACCCAAGCAAAATGCACCCTAGAAAAAATCTGAAGTGGTCAGAAGCTACCACAGATACGCAAACAAAGCCAAGATGATCCAAAACAATAAAAAATAAGGAGGGTGGTGGGAGAGAGAGATTATAATCTCTCAGGATGGAGAAAGCCAGGTTTCTGCCTGTTTCTGATCGATTTTTGTTCCGTATGTTAGAAGACACTATATCCCAAAATTGTAAAGAAATCAGAACTTATATATATCATATATATGATATATATAAGATATATATGTTACATATAATATATATACATATATACATATATATACATATACATACATATAATATATATATAAGTTACATATAATATATATATACATATATATATGTTACATATAATATATATATATATACACACACACATATATATACACATATATTAAGATAAAATTGAACAGAGTGAATAACAGACCAGTATGAGGCATAAATCTATAAAATGTAGATGTAAAAACAATTTTTTTAAGTGACTGAAAAACATTACTTGGGAAATAAGAATCTATTTGAAACAGAAACAGTAAAAAAAGAAAAAGAAAAAAGGAAAAAGAAAAGAGAAAGGAAACTAAAAAAAGAGGTAAATTTAGCCTTAAGTATAAGAGTCATGAGGGTGCACCTGGAACTCCCTGTATTATTTTCCCCTGGCGCTGGAGTTTCACAGTCCTGTTGGTAAATAAGCTTATCATTCACCTGTTCTTCCAATCTGTCTTCTGGGGGAGGGGCCTGCTGCTAGGTTCTCAGGCATCTTTGCCTGGGTGGAGTTGCCCCACCTCTTGTCAAGGGGATGGGCTTAATGTGTGGTGGTTGTCTGTGTGGCTTTTGTTCCCTGGGGGCTTTCTGCTTCTCTTTAGAGAGTCAGAGCAAATATGACCATGCAGGAATCTCTGCCTAGAGCTGTGAAATCACAGTCCCCTTTCTTCAATAAACCCTCCAGGTCAAACCGTCTCCATTACTGTGTGTACCAACTCCACAGACTCATGCTATTTGCACCTGCTGCAACTCTCCCAGGGGAGTTCCAGGGACCCGTGAACATCTCTGTGCTTTGTGCCTTTGGAATTGTGAGCAGCTGTGGGCTCGCATGTGTGCACCCTCTTCCTCAGGCCCCAGGTCATGGGGTGCCAGCCAAGTGTCCTTTAGCCCATGGGTCACACTGCCCTGAGAGCTGCTGCCCTTACATAGGCACAAGCTGTCTTGTATCTCCCCTGGGATGTTAAACAGCCCACACCTTCTAGTCCTTTTCAGGGTGCTCAGGCAGAGAGCAGTCTCCTGACCAGCCAGGCTCATGGTTTATGGTGACCAGAGCTGATAGTCCCTTCTGTGCTTGTTGACCATAACCAGTCTCCATTGCTTGGGCACTCTATTGGTTCAGGTTCTCCTCTACTTTCTGAGTCTCCTGGAATCCTGAGACCACAATGATCCACCTAGAATTCTATTCTATTCATCCCTTGTGCCCTTTTCAGAAAGGGATGTCTCTTATTGGAGCAGATTTCTAAGGGTCCCAATTTTGTGCACTGGTGTTATATCGTTTTCCAGTGGCTGGTTTATGGAGGCTCCTTCCTTCCTCCATTTATATTCTAATATTTCCCCCAAAGGTTCAAGGTTTCCCACTCCCTACCTTGCAAAAAGTAGTCATTTTTCTGCTTGTAGAGATCCACATAAATCTTCTTGCATCTCAGGTTGAATTTGTGTGTGTACAGGGTGGTTTGATAAATATCCAGCTAATTTTGAGGGACCAGATGAAATGAGGTCCCCTACTCTGCCACTATCTTGCCCCCTCCAACTCTCACAGTTTATCTTCTACTAAGTCCCCTCAGATTCACTTCTCTGCACCTCCTACCTTGAAAAACTGGTCGCTTTTTTATTTGTATTATTGAATCAATTCTTTTCTTAGATATCAGGTTGAATTCACAGGTGTTCAGAAAGATTAGATAGATATCTAGCTGAATTCAGGGAACCAGGAGATACGAACATCCCCTACTCTTCCATCATCTTCCTGGCAGAATAATTCCACTATTTTAATATCTACATGTGAACCTTTGATTTTTTTCACAGTTGGAAGAGAGATCTCCCACCATGTTAAGTGTGACCCAGCTAACTGTACTCCGAGTCTGACCCTGAGTCATGTACCACCAGAATATTTAAATACCAATTAATTTACTGAAGCATTATTACATGTGATAAACTGTACATATTTTAAGTGTACATATGGACTACATCTTCTTAATCTGGTCCATATATACAACGGAATATTACTCAGCCATCAGAAAGAATGATTACACATTTGCAGCAACATGGACGGGACTGGGGGAGATTATGCTAAGTGAAATAAGTCAAGCAGAGAAAGACAATTATCATATGGTTTCACTCATTTATGGAACATAAGAAATACCAGGGAGATAGGTAGGAGAAGGAAGGGAAGAATGAAGTGGGGTAAACAGAAGGGGGAATGAACCACGAGAGACTATGGACTCTGGGAAACAAACTGAGGACTTCAGAGGGGAGGGGGTTGGGGGACTGGGATAGGCTGGTGATGGGTAGTAAGGAGGGCACATATTGCATGGTGCACTGGGTGTTATACACAAATAATGAATCATGGAACATTGCATCAAAAACTGGGGATGTACTATATGGTGACTAATATAACAAAATAAAAATTATTTTTAAAACAGGAAATAAACAAATTGTAACTGGAGCTTTCCAAAAATAAATTAAATAAATAAATAAATAAATAAATAAATAAATAAATAAAGTGTACAATGTTAGGAATGAAAGAGTCATTGAAAACTCACCGGGAAACACTACATGGTTCTATACCATAGAAGTCCAGAAGGCCCACAGTAAGTTCTAACTGCTCTGTTATGCAATTGTTTGGGTGTAATCCCTCCATCATCTCATTTTCTTCTGAAGACTATGTGGAATCATAAGCATAACATCAAGGGATGTTGTAAGGAATGATGAAATGTGTGGAAATATCTTGTTGGATCCAAAGAATGCTCAAGACTAAGGGTTGGGTGTGTGTAAATAAATGTATGTATATGCACGTACATAATCATTTCAAGAAAACACACTCTCACACATGGATGTAAATCCACAAGACTTGTAACCCTCATTATAATTCATTATTACCTATCGTGTTGAAAGATAGCTTTAGAGAAACTTGGAGGGTAAAGAAATGAAAAGAATGAGCACTTGCTTTCATGTGGAATGTTAGGAATGTAGAAATTTAGACAAAAAAAAATTTAGAGAAGAACAGCTGGCCTTAATTTTCACAAGTGCATCTTGAAAAATGTCCCTTTTATGGCTTCCCCCTGAAAAATATACGTAAAGCCCCCATTATGTCTTTGTTCCTCAGACTGTAGATAAAGGGGTTCAGCATGGGTGTGACCACTGTGTACATCACTGAGGCCACTGCACTTGCATGGGAACTCTGGGGAGCAGCAGAGCTAAGGTACACACCTAGACCTGTACAATAAAATAAGGAGACAACTGAGAGGTGAGATGCACAGGTGGAAAATGCTTTGTACTTCCCTTCAGCTGATGAGATCCCATGTATAGAGGAAACTATCTTAAAATAAGAGTAAAGGATTCCAGCCAGGGGACAACCAACAAGCAGCACAGTTGCAAAATATATCACCACGTCATTAAAAAAGGTGTCAGAACAGGCAAGTTGTATTATCTGATTGAGTTCACAGAAAAAGTGGGGAATTTCCAAAACTGTACAGAAGGACAGCCGCAACACCATTAAGTTTTCTAGCAAGGAATGCAGGGCACTTATGATCCAGGACACCAGAACCAGCAGTCCACAGAGCCGGGGGTTCATGATGACCATGTAGTGCAGGGGGTGACAGATGGCCACAAAGCGGTCATAGGCCATCACAGTCAGGAGGAAGTTGTCCAAACCTATAAAAAGTGTGAAAAAGTATATCTGCATGATGCAGCTGTCATAAGTTATGACTTTTCTCTGAGTCTGTATATTCACCAGCATCTTGGGGATGGTGGTGGTGGTGAAACAGATGTCTGCAAAGGACAGGTTGGCCAGGAAGAAGTACATGGGGGTGTGGAGGTGGGGGTCAGAGCTGACGGCCAGGATGAGGAGCAGGTTTCCACACACAGTGATCAGGTACATGGATAGGAACAGCCCAAACAGAAAGGGCTGCAATTCTGGTTTCTCAGAAAATCCCAGAAGAAGAAATTCTGAAATTCGTGTATCATTCTCTAGTTCCATGTCATCGATGTGACTACCAAAATAAGAAAGTACATGACACAATTATGCAGTACTAACCTGGCAGATATATTATCACTTATATTCTGCACTCAAGAAATTAATGTTTATATTTGTGTATGGAATATGATAAAAACACTACAAATTAGGAATAGAAGGAAACTATCTCAAGATAAAGCCTTTTATGAAAAACCCACAACAAACATGATACTCGATGGGATATAGTGAACATTTTTCCTGTATGATCAGGAACAAGGCAAGTATGCCTGTTTTCCTGACTTGTACTCAATATATCACTGGAAGTTCTAAACAGAGCAATTAAAGAAAGAAAAAGAAATAAAAAGCATCCAGACTGGAAAAGAAGAAATAAATTTATCTATGCAGTTGGTGTGATCCTCTATTTAGAAAATCCTAAAGATGCCACAACAGTAATAGAACTAATAAATTAATTCAGCCAAATAACTGGATAGTAAACCATCTTCAAAACATCAGCTGCATACCTACCTACAAACAGTGAACCATCTGAGAAGTAAATAAAATAATTCCATCTACACGATGTTCAATAGAATAACAATATCACTTCACACCATTCAGAACGGCTAGTATAAAATGACAAGAAATACAAGTGTTGGTGAGGATGTGGAGTAGAGGGAACACTCGTGCACTGTTGGCGAGAATGCCAATTGGTGCAGCTACTGTGGAAAACAGTATGGAGGTACCTTAGAAAAATAAAAATAGAAATACCACATGATCAAGTAATTCTGGTACTGGGTGTTTACACAATGAGGACAAAAGCACTAATCCAAAAATATATGTGCATTTATTGCAGCATTGCTTACAATAGCCATATTTATTGCATATTTATTGCAGCATTGCTTATTTATTTATTGCAGCATTGCTTACAATAGCCAAGATATGGATGCAGCCCAAGTGTCCACCGATAGATGAATGGGTAAAGAATATGTGGTGTATAGATATAGATAGATATAGATATAGATATGGATAGATTACATATAGATATAGATATATGCAATAGAATATTGCTCAGCCATAAAAAAGAATGAGTGCTTGCTATTTGCAACAACATGGGTGGGTCTAGAAGGGGCTATACTAAGTGAAATAATTAAACAAAGACAAATACAATATGATCTCACTTGTATGTGTAATCTGAAAAACAGAACAAATGAACAGACAGACACTTAAATACACAGAACAAACTGGTAGTTGCCAGAAGTAAGTTGGGTTCAGGCAGATAAAGGGTATAAACAGTACAAATGAGATCTTGGCATGTGCAACAACATGGATGACTCTTAAATATTGAGAACAAACTGCTGGTTATCAGAAGGGAGGTGGGTGGGGGGATGGGTGAAATAGGTGAAGGGGATTAAGAGTACACTTATCATGATGAGCACTGAGTAATGTGGACAATTGTTGAATCCCTATATTATATTCCTGAAACCTATATAACACTGCATGTCAATTATATTGAAATTAAAAATAAACTGTAAATAATAAAAAAATTCAGTCTTTTAAATTACCAAAAAATCCACAAAATTAAAAAAATAAAATAAATTCTATAGACAAAACCATCTTTTTTTTTTAAGATTTTATTTATTTATTCGACAGAGAGAGAGACAGCCAGCAAGAGAGGGAACACAAGCAGGGGGAGTGGGAGAGGAAGAAGCAGGCTCATAGCGGAGGAGCCTGATGTGGGGCTCGATCCCACAACGCCGGATCATGCCCTGAGCCGAAGGCAGACGCTTAACGACTGAGCCACCCAGGCGCCCCTAGACAAAACCATCTTAATTAAGGCAAGAAACTGAAAAATAAGTTATACATTGATTATATTATAGTTATACATTATCTAATAGCATTTAAAACATTTTTTACAGCCAAAATATCTCCATACAATTCAATGGAGAAACAGGAATCTGTAAAAATCACTTGAAATGCTGACACCTGTATAAAATGGGCATATAATATATGGGCCTATAATCATAATGTGCAAATAAAGATGGTGACCAACTATATGGATTTTGCTCAAACTCACTAATAGTTCACGAAAACAACATGAAATCCCTTCCACACCCATCAGCCTGTTAAACAACTTAATGAGCTGTCACATCAATTGGGATTGGAACTTTTAAACAGGTAGCAAAGTGGGATTCTTTAGTTTTCATAGCATAAATGTGACATGCTATAACATTTAGGGGAAATAATCTGAAAACAGGTATAAGTATTAGAGATATAGATATGCATTGTTTACCTCTGGGTTTCTCATCTCAGCACTACTGACATTGTGGCCCAGATCAGTCTCTGTGCTGGGGTTTGTCCTGGGCCTTGCCGGATGTTTAGAGCATCTCTGGCCTCTAGTGACACCTCCCCAGTCTGACAGCCTAAAATGTCTCTGGACATTGCTCAAAGTCCCCTGGAGGACAAAATTGACCCCAGTGGAGAACCAGCATTTTAACTCGATTTCAAAGTATTTTTTGTATAATAGGTATAATAGCAATTTAATGAGAAAGCATATGAAAAACCCTCAAAAGTGTAAATGACTCAGCCACACCCTGAAATATTATGCAATCACTGAAGTAATGAATTAGCATTATACCGGTTGATGGAGGCAAGTCTGTAAGGCACTACTGAGGGAGAAAAGCTATAAAAAAACAGACTGCACCAGAGCCCAAAGACTATTTACAACGTGTATAAGATTCTATACATGAATTTGTATAAAAGTGCATGAATACTTGTGTGTGCATAATATAGAAACATAAATTGTAAAAGAAGCTAAGAGCTTATAGAACAAAGGATAGCAGTGAGAATGAGAATAGGTTAGGCATGGAGCTGTTTCAGACAACTCTATGAAACACAATAACGATCTAAAGCTAACTTTATAGAGAGGATTAAATAGTACTAAGGAGGGCACATGACGTGATGAGCACTGCATGTTATATGTAGCTAATGAATCGTTGAACACTACATCAAAAAACTAAAGATGGACTACTATACGTTGGCCAATTGAACATAATAAAAAATAATAAAAAATTAACAGTAAAAAAAAGTAGCATTGATGGAATGACATTAGTGTGGGTCACTGATGGTGACTGAAGAATCAAAGCACTAAAGACTTGGAAAGAGGGGTGTCTGGCTGCTTCAGTGAGCAGACCATTGAGCTCTTGATCTTGGGGTTGTGAGTTTGACTTTGAGTTGGTATAAAGGTTACTTTAAAAAAACGTACAAACTTGAAAATAAAAGAATATAACAAAAAGTATTTTAAAATGGGTAGGAAACATTATCTAAAGATATAATTTCATCTTATGTAAATATATATTAATTCATATTACTTTAGGAAGAAAATGTGAATGTTAGTCAAATGATAAAGAAGTGTAACTTCCAAATCGTGGCTGTGTGTGATATGACTTTGAGAAATAGATCAAATTGCAAAAAGCCAAAAGGTTTAACAGAATAACAGAACTGTGAAGGCACATTGGAAATATGTATAAAAGGTCATTTATTAACTCAAATGTTGCAGAAGAAAGTTCTACACTTAAGCAAGAGGAGGGAGGAAAATATAACCAAATGATAGGTTTGAGCACACAAAAGATAAGAACTTTCCTAGTACTCCTGAATACATCTACACATACATAAAGGAACTGAACATCAAACAGTAAAATGGCTGGAAAAACTCCAATTCTTACATCTGAAACAAATGCAATCAACAGGAATATAAGCACTCAGAATCTACCAAACAAAATCACAGAACCGGCACAGACAATTTACAATAGAAAAAGCAAATGTCTAAGAAACCCACAAGTATATTCATCCTCACCAGTAAGGAAATAATTGCAACGTAAAGCTTTTTTAATATATCCCCTTTCACCTATTACATTAAAAAAAATGATTGGAAGATATCCAGCTAAATTCAGGGGATCGGTTGAGAGACTATGTATCCCAGGATACAAACGGAGAGTTTCAGAGGGAAGGGGGGAGGGAAGAGGGGGAGGAGGTAAGAGGGTAATGGGTATTAGGAGGGCACGTGTTGTGATGAGCACTGGGTGTTATACATAACTAATGAATCACTGAACACTACATCAAAAACTAATGATGCACTCTACAGTAGCTAACTGAATATAATAATTTAAAAAATTATTGGAATGCCCAGCATGAAAAAGGACACTATGAAATGTATGTTGCATAATCCCTTGGTCTGGATCTTTCTCATCAATATGGGAACACGCTCAAATTGTCCTTGGCTCAGAAAGAATAAAAGGAATGCCCTCACTTGACTGCTTAACCCTTGTAGCTAATACACTATATCTCTATTCTCCTTAATTGCAAAGATCCTTGAACTCATGTTCTACTTTTATTGGACCACTTTCTACCACCCATCATCACTCTTCCAGCAGCACTAGTTAATCCTCAACAATTTCCTCTGCATGGCTGACCTCAATGTTTACTATTCTTTTTAGGATCATAAATAAATCTATTCTTCAGGATATCAAGCAAGCCAACAAGTGATGTCCTGGTGCTGGGCTAGGCTGGGTTGTCTCTCCGGTGGCTTCAGGTAAATATTCTCACCCTTCTATTCTCACTGGCTCTTTCCTGCAGCACCTGCTGGGTTTTCAGACTCACCTGCATGGGGTGCTCTGTGTGGAAGTCCAAATTTCTCCCTCGATGGCTTATGAGGGAGACTGAACTCTGTTCTCAAACAACACAGTAGTAGTCTCCTACCCAGACTTAGGACTCCAGAAGAAATACCCGTGTCCCATTCAGTCCAAGGTTGCACCTGCTGAGGGACAACAGCAGAAGAGATATTTACAGCTCCCTATCTGATAATTAGGTATATTTCCTTCCTGTTATTCCAACCCCTGAGTACATCATCCCCCGTGAGACATTGCTCTGCACAGATAGGATTTTTTTTTCCCCTGTAATTGCCTGTTCCCAAGACACCAGCTTATGAGTCAGGTGAAACCAGTCATTACTCTTCCCTGAACTCACCTGCCTCCCACAGAGCTAACCTCCTAGCACCTTATCCCAACCCTGAGTTAGAGATTTCTCCAAATCTAAGAGTGAAGAATTTTTCTTGACTAGGCTCCTTGGGTCTCCCAAATGTTGACTCATGGTGGGACACTGCACTGTTGTGTCCAGAAGATTGCTACTCCCCCGCCTTCAACAAGGTGAAGAACTGTATTGCTTTGATATAAAACCATGACTTGGCCTGCATAACACTTCTGTCAAAACAGTTAAGAGTTCAATGCTTTAAGATATATTAAGAGCTGTAGTTTCATCTTAACGTATAAAATATTTTGGTAATTAAATTAATTACCGAAAAATATTTTGGTAATTAAATTACCAAATTTAATTTTGGTAATTTAAATAAATAAATATTTTAATATATCTATTTATTTATATTTATATATTTATATAAATGTAAATATTAAATATTTATATAGGTATGTATTTAGGTATAGAGCTTCAGGTTCACCAGATGAAGAGTTCTGCAATAAATGGTGGTGCCAGCTCAAAACAATGTGAATATATCTAATCCTGCTGAGCTGTGCACTTAAAAATGATTAAGGGGCACCTGGGTGGCTCAGTTGATCCAGCCCCTGACTCTTGATCTCAGCTCAGGTCTTGATCTCAGGGTCAAGCATTCAAGCCCTGCACTGGGCTCTGCACTGGGCATAGAGCTTACATAAAAGTAAAAATAAAATAAAATTATTAAATTTTTAAAAATGGTTAAGAGGTGGGTGAAAGTGTTCATTGCAATTGAGGAGAACACTGGAGATGACCACTGGGTATTTTATAGCAGTGTCGAATCACTAAATAATACACCTGAAACTAATATTTTGCTGTATGTTACTAACTAGAATTTAATAAAAACTTTAAAAAAAGAGTATACCGATCTTAATCAGTACTGAGAAATGTATAGAATTGTAGAATCAGTATAGTATACCCCTGAAATGAATAAAACACTCTATGTTAAATACACTTCAATTAAAATAAATTAAGAATAAATGCACAGTTTTAAAAAGATAAAAGGATAAAAATATTAGCTATGATTGTCCAGATGGGATAAAGGTAATTGCACAGTCCTCCAAATGTTGACGAGGGAGACAAAAGAGTTGGTGTCAGAGAGAGCATGAAAATGCTGCCCTGCTGTCTCGGAAGGTGGAGGAAGAGCCAGGAGCCCAGGAATCAGGCGGCCAGCAAGAGAGACTGGAATTGGAAAGGAAAGAGATCCTCCCTTGAGCCTGTAGAAGGAACTCAGCCCTGCAGACATCTTGCTATTAGCCCTTCCAAGCTTCTGCCTCCAGAACTGTAAGAGCACATCTGTGTTTGTTTTAAGCCACTAGTGTGGGGATATTTTACAGCAGCCGGAGGAATCTCCTATGGGCATAGTGAAAAAATTATTTGCGAGAACTGAGTTTAAGTCTCTCAATTCACCTATCAGCTTCTCTTGGCTAAGGGCAATTTTATGTTAAGGCCCACAGTAGGTAGGAAGGTAAATTTAAATCATATGAAGATATTCTGCCCGATCAGCTAGTACAGTGAATTCCTTATGTCATAAATGTGTCTGTGATCTGACTATGAGGACTTTGAGGCAGTGACATAGAAAGGAACTCATGATCAAAATTAAGGTCACTCATTGTAGTTCAAATCTTTGTCTGTATTTCTGCATCCTTTTATTTCATGTACATTCCAAAGTGCATTCTTTTCAGTGCTATCCTCTCCAGCTTTCTCAAGATTCCTTTCAACATAAAAGATGAAATCATAAATGCATCTGTGTGTGAACACATGTGATGAGCTTATTTGGAAGAAAATGCATGGAAACACACACATACACAAGACAGAACCTTTACCCTCAAATGTTTTCTTTCAGATAAAAAAGGAAGTTCCACACATTTTATTCATTTCTGACAATGTCCATATGAAGTCATGTTTAGAATCCCATGTTACCTTCAGAAATAAGGAATATGATGCTCAGGATACTAAATGTTTAGTAATTACCTAGCAAAGCAGCTAAAACTTGTATACAGTCATAAGTTACACAGAAATAGAAATTTGCACAACATATTCTTCATTTTCATGTAGATCCTTTAATTCGCCAAAGTGTACAGTTTACATATGCAAGTTATTGTGTATCATTATACTCCATTTATTTAGTTCACTGGAACAGATCTAATGGTGCATGGCTACGGGTAGGATCTAGAGCATAGACAGCTGATTCTCACTTAAGAGGGGAGGAAAATAACACTTCTAATGGGAAAGAAAGCCAAGGGTTAATATGGATGTATGAACAATGGAATTAAATTTAGGTAATTCACATGACAAACCATTTTTTCCTATGAAATGAAGATTAACCTACATATGGAAATGCAGTAACAAGAGCCCATAAAGTGGCTGAGACAGAAGAGCACTACAGCCTCACACGACACCATAGATGAGCCTTAGAAACACAACACAGAGATTCACACCTGACCCCAGACCCATGAGGATCCACCAGAGATCAGAAACACTCCCCAGCATATAATTCCATTTGACTGTAAAGGTATTATGCTATCCCATTTGGCAAGGACAGCCGGTTACACAGCGAGAGCTGACTGACGCAATCATCCAAGTGAACAGACCTGAGGCAGTTAGAACATGTGTTGTTTTTTATTTGTGGCACAGGATCTGACAATAAGGAAATCAGTCATGATCATTCTGTGGTTCAAATTTATTTCCAATGACTTTATGAACAAGTGCCTACATGTGGGCTCCCTTGCGGGTCACTGGGAGAGTGTGAAGGACGTGCATATTTGTGCAGAAGAACTGGTGACTCTGAACCACAGGACCAGCAGGACATCCAGCTCTCCTGTGAAGTGTCCTCTGATCACACAGGGGAAAGAGATTTCTGAGCAGGTAGGAGGGAAGAAATGGATGATGCTGGTATTGTTCATTCACCATCCCTCAGCATCTGTGACAAATATTGGGAAAAGGGAGCTCCTGAGCAGGGAGCCTGATGCAGGGCTCGGTCCCAGGACCCGGGGATCATGACCTGAGGCTAAGGCAGACACATAACCGAATGAACCACCCAGGTGCCCCTCATATTTGTATTTCTTAAATGTTTTATATATTTTTAATTCCAGTATAATTAACATACAGTGTAATATAAGATCCAGGTGTAGAATATAATGATTCAGTAATTCTGTACATTACTCAGAAGACATCATGAGAAGTGTACTCTTAATCCCCATCACCTATTTCACCCATCTCCCCACCCACCTCCCCTCCAGCTACAACCACTTTGTTCTCCATATTGAAGAGTCTGTTTTTTTGTTTATCTCTTTTTTCTTTGTTTGTATTGTTCCTTAAATTCCACATATGAGTGAAATCACATGGTATTTGTCTTTCTCTGACTGACTGATCTCACTTACCATTATCCATTTAGATCCATCCATGTCATAAATGGCTACATCAAAATAAAACATCTGGAAGCATGTTTTTAAAAATTTTTATAATATTTTTTATTATATTATGTTAGTCACCATACAGTACATCCCTAGCTTCCCTTGAATAAAACATCTTGAATTACAAAAACAAACAAAAAACAAAAACATCTGCACAGCAAAAGAAACAATCAACAAAACAAAAGGCAACTTATCTAATGGGAGAAGATTTTTTTTTAAAGGATTTTATTTATTTATTTGACAGAGAGAGACAGCCAGCGAGAAAGGGAACACAAGCAGGGGGAGTGGGAGAGGAAGAAGCAGGCTCCTAGCAGAGGAGCCTGATGTGGGGCTCGATCCCATAACGCTGGGATCACGCCCTGAGCCGAAGGCAGATGCTTAACCACTGTGCCACCCAGGCGCCCCGGGAGAAGATATTTTCAAATGATATATCCAATAACAGGTTAATATTCAAAATACATTGAGAACTTGTACAAGTTAATGCCAAAAAAATAATAATAATTCCATTAAAAACATCTGGAAGACATGTACAGACATTTTTCAAAGAAGACATACAGATGCCTTACAGACACATGAAAAGATGCTCAACATCACTCATTATCAGGGAAATACAGATCTAAATCACAATGAGATATCACCTCATACCTGTCAGAATGGCTAAAATCAACAACACAAGAAACAACAGATGTTGGCAAGGATGTGGAAAAAGGGGAACCCTCTTATGTTGTTGATGGGAATGCAAACTGGTGCAGCCAGTTGGAACACAGTAGGGAGGTTGGTCAAAAAATTAAAAATAGAAATACCCTACAATCCAGGAATTGCACTACTGGGTATTTGCCCAAAGAAAATGCATCCACATATTTGTGGTCGTCTGTGACACTAAGACTATATCAGTTCAGTCTATTTATTCAAATTTGTCTTTCCATGTAGACTCCCTTAGGAGATACGTGTTTCCTAATCAGTGTTTGTCAGTGGCTGTGGTATGTTTTCTGAACACCTAGGTGAATAATAGCATAAAACGATTCATTCATTGCTTATAACACCCAATGCACCATGCAATATGTGCCCTCCTTACTACCCATCAACAGTCCATCCCATTCCCCCACCCCCTTCCCCTCTGAAGCCCTCAGTTTGTTTCTGAGTCCATAGTCTTTCATGCTTCATTCCCCCTTCTGATTACCCCCCTTTCTTTATCCCTTTCCTCCCCTACTGATCTTCCTAGTTCTTATGTTCCATAGATGAGAGAAACCATATGATAATTGTCTTTCTCTGCTTGACTTATTTCACTTAGCATTATCTCCTCCAGTGCCGTCCATGTTGCAGCAAATGTTGAGAACTCATTCTTTTTGATAGCTGAGTAATATTCCATTGTATATATGGGCCACAACTTCTTAATCCAGTCATCTGTTGAAGGGCATCTCAGAACATTAAATTTCTATGTTAATGTTGACCACTGGTTGTCATAAAGTAAGTGAACTTGTAGAAAAATGATATGACTAAAAAGAACTTGTAAGAAAATATCAAATAACAGCAGACTTATATTAGAAGAAAGATTAGATTAATCCTCTTAACATAAACTAGACAGAAATAAAATAACTGAGAATAATAATTGATGGATTCCAGTGGGTGAAAACCTATAGGTCTGAAAATGAAGATAATTTAAAAACAAGTGTAAAACTAAGGAAAATATATAGAACACATTGGATGTTACAGAACAAAAAGTGTAGACATGTAAAAAAAATTTTAATCCAATAATAAAAGTACCTAAAATGAGAAATGATATAAAAATGCAAACCAAAAATATAGGAAAAATATATGTGAATAAATATATAAATGCCAAAATGTGCTAAACTTTGTAACATCAAATGAAGTGAAGGTATAATATTAAGGAAACCTTAAAAAATTCAGTGTAGGGTTGGATTATTTCTAAGGTTGCAGCCCCTAGAGACAGAACATTTCTTAGCTTGGGTGCTGACTTCTAGAAGTGTGCATTTATGTTTTTGGGTTAAACTGTTATTATAATAAGATAACGGCTGGGGGCAGCATAATGTGATGCCTAAGAGAGCAGCTTAAGCTGGCAGCCCTGCACAGACCTCAGAAGGGCTGAGCCTTTTCACCACAGCCATGACCTTGAGTGAGTCAGCTAGATACCATAAACTTCTCCTCCTCCTCCTCCTCCTCCATAATAAATGGAGAATGATACTAATCACATTAGTATTTTGGAAAACTTACATGAGATAATAAGTATAAACACTTAAACAGTGCTGGCAGAGTGCTATTATTATTTATTGTTATCAAAATCCATATCAAGAGCCAAATATCTTGGGGCACCTTGGGCCTCAGTCAGATCAAAGGCTGAATCTTGATCTCAGCTCAGATCTTGATCTCAGGGTTGTGAGTTCAAGCCTCACCTTTGGCTCCACGCAAGTCTACACTAAACAAACTAAAAAACAAAAACCACCAAATTTCTCTTCTAGCTCAAAAGCTTTCATTAAATCGATACAATTTTTTCCCCTGGTCCTGACTGTATTTAACCACCCGTCCATCTCTCTTTCACTCAACAAATATTCACTGAGCATAAACTCCATCCTGAGAATTGTACTATGCATGGCAGTTTCAAAGATAGGTAAGACACAGTTCTGAAATTCAAGGAATCTATATCGTGGGAGAAGAGAGAAATTTAGTAAAGTGAATGTGACTAGATGGAAAGTGAAACAGATCAGGAAAAAAAGTGGGGACAAATCTTTGAGTTGATTTTACTCAGGTGACCTGAGAAAACATCTGTGTAAATGAGTTTTAGGACATTCCCTGAATAAGCGCATATCCCACCACTATGAGGATAGATATTAATTTCGTGAGCTTTTATTTTAAAAAATCGAAACCATTATTGAAGATTACTGAGAAAATACCATCTTGTATTCAGGCCAAGTGAAAATTACTGGTTATAAAGTGAAAAGGGGAACCCAAGACATAACCTGAAGAAAAATAGAGAAGGGAAGGAAGACCCAAGGAGACTACTGCTTTGAAATGTGTCCCAATACATCACTGTTACAATATCATTGATGTATTCCTTATGCTGTGCTTTTTATTCTCATGACTTATTCATTCCTTAACTGGAATTTCTGTTTGTTTGTTTGTTTATTTATTTATTTATTTATTTATATTATGATGTGTTAGTCACTCTACAGTACATCATTAGCTTTTGATGTAGTGTTCCATGATTCATTGTTGGTGTGTAACACCCAGTGCTCCATGCAATACATACCCTCCTTAATACCCATCACCGGCCTAGCCCATCCCCCCCCACAAAAAAACCCTCAGTTTGTTTCCTGGAGTCCATATTCTCTCATGTTTTGTCTCCCCCTCTGTTCCCCCCCTTTGTTTTTCCCTTCCTTCTCCTAATTATCTCCCTGTTATTACTATGTCCCACAAATAAGTGAAAACATATGATAATTGTCTTTCTCTGCTTGACTTATTTCACTTAGCATAATCTCCTCCAGTTCCATTCATGTCAATGCAAATGGTGGGTAATCATTCTTTCTGATGGCTGAGTAATGTTCCATTGTATGTATGAATCGCACCTTCTTTATCCATTCATCTAATGAAGGACATGTTTTCTCCTTCCACAGTTTGGCTATTGTGGACATTTCTGCTATGAACAGTGGGGTGCATATGGCCCTTCTTTTCACTACATCTGTATCTTTGGGGTAAATACCCAGTAGTGCAATTGCTGGGTCATAGAGTAGCTCTATTTCTTAACTGGAAGCCTATACCCTCCCCCTTCACTCGGCACATCCCCGCACACTCCTCCTCTCTAGAAACCATCATCATGTTCTGTATATTTATAGGTCTGGTTCTGCTTTTTGTTCATTCTTTTAGATTCCACTTAGGAGTGGAATTATATGGTATTTGTCTTTCTCAGGGTGACTTACTTCACTTAGCATAATATATCCTCTATGTCCATTCATGTTGCCTCAAATGTCCTGAACTCATCCTTTTTGATGGCTGAGAAATCCTCAAAGTGTGTGTGTGTGTGTGTGTGTGTGTGTGTGTGTGTGTGTGTGTGTGTGTGCCACATTTTCTTTACCCATTCATGTATTTATATAGACACTTGGTTGTTTCCATATCTTGGGTATCGTAAATAATACTCCAATGAACATAAGGGTGTGTATATATTTTCAAATTAGTGTCTTTGTTTTCTTTGTAAACAGTAGTGGAATTATTGGATCATATGGTGGTTCTATTTTTAAGTTTTTAAGGAACCTTCATAATCATCTCCACAGTGACTGTACCAGCTTGCATTCCCACCAATAGTGCTCAAGGGTTCCTTTTTCTCCACATCCTCACCAACACTTGTTGTTTCTTGTGTTTTGTATTTTAGCCACTCTGACAGGTGTGAGGTGATATCTCATTGGGGTTTTGATTTACATTTCCCTACTGATGAGTGATGTTGAGCAGCTTTTCATTTGCCTGTTGGCCATTTGTAGGTCTTCTTTAGAGAAATATCTGTTTGGATCCTCTGCCCATTTTTTAATTCAATTGATTGGCTTTTTTGGAGGTAGGTTGTAGGAGTTTACGTATTTTTAAGGGTTAGATATTAACTCCCTATCAGATATTTATCATTTGCAAATATCTTCTCCCATTCAATAGGTTGTAGTTTTGTTTTATTGACTGTTTCCTTTGCTGTGTAAAAGTACTAATTTTGATGTTGTCCCAATAGTTAATTTTTGCTTTTTTGTCCCTAAACATAGGAGGCTTATCTAGAAAAATGTTGCTATGGCTGATGTCAGAGAAGTTACTGCTGTGCTCTCTTCTAGGATTTTTAGGATTTCAGGTCTCACATTTAGGTCTTCAATCCATTTTTTTATTATAATAATATTTTTTATTATATTATGTTAGTCACCATACAGTACAACCCTGGTTTTTGATGTAAAGTTCCATGATTCATTTGTTGCGTGTAACACCCAGTGCACCGTGCAATACATGCCCTCCTTACTACCCATCACATGTCTATCCCATTCCCCCATCCCCTCCCTCTGAAGCCCTCAGTTTGTTTCTCAGAGTCCATAGTCTCTCATGCTTCATTCCCCCTTCTGATTACCCCCCTTTCTTTATCCCTTTCTTCTCCTACCGATCTTCCTAGTTCTTATGTTCCATAGATGAGAGAAACCATATGATAATTGTCTTTCTCTGCTTGACTTATTTCACTTAGCATTATCTCCTCCAGTGCCATCCATGTTGCAGCAAATGTTGAGAAATTGTTCTTTTTGATAGCTGAGTAATATTCCATTGTATATATGGACCGCATCTTCTTAATCCAGTCATCTGTTGAAGGGCATCTCGGCTCCTTCCACGATTTAGCTATTGTGGACAATGCTGCTACAAACATTGGGGTGCATATGGCCCTTCTCTTCACTACATCTCACAGTTAGGTCTTCAATCCATGTTGAGTTTATTTCTGTGTATGTGATGAGAGAATGTTCCAGTTTCATACTTTTACATGTAGCTGTCCAGGTTTCCCAGCACCTTTTATTGAAAATATTGTCTTTTCCCCATATTCTTGCCTCTGTTGTCATAGATTAATTGACCATATAATCATGGGTTTATTTCTGGGGTCTCTAGTCTGTTCCATTGATCTATGTGTCTATTTTTTAAATATTTTATTTATTTATTTGAGAAAGAGCAGTAGAGAGAGAGAGAGAGAGAGAGAGAGAGAGAGAGAGAGAACAAGCACGAAAGGGGGGCAGCAGAAGAGGGAGAAGCAGTGGCCCTGATGTGGGGCTCAATCCCAGGACCCTGGGATCACGATCTGGGCCAAAGACAGATGCTTAACTAACTGAGCCACCCAAGTGCCCCCTATGTGTCTATTTTTCTGCCAGTACCATACTCTTTTGATTACTACAGCTTTCTAATATATCTTGAAATCATATATTGTGATAAATCCAGCTCTGTTCTTCTTTCTCAAGATTGTTTTTGTTATTCAGGGTCTTCTGTGGTTCCATACATATGTTAGTATTATTTGTTCTAGTTTTGTGAAAACTGCTATTGGTATTTTCATAGAGATGCATTAAATCTGTGGATTGCATTGGGTATTATGAACATTTCACAATATTAATTCTTCCAATCCATCATCATGGTATACATTTCCATTTGTTCATGTCACATTTGTTCATGTCATTTTCAATTTCTTTCATCAGTATTATAGATTTTGGAGTACAGATCATTCACCTCTTTGGTTAAATTTATTCCTAAGTATTTTATTCTATTTGGGATCATTGTAATGACATTTTTTTCTTTCTGATACTTTATTGTTAGTGTGTAGAAATGTTACTGATTTCTGGGTATTGATTTTGTACCTTGCACTTTACTGAATTCATTCATTACTTCTAGTAATGTCTTCGTTGAGTCTTTAGAATTTTCTATGCCTAAAACCATGTCATCAATAAATAGTGACAGTTTAATTTTTACTTTCCTAATATGGATGACCCTTATTTCGTTTTCTTGTCTGATTGCTGTGGCTAGGACTTCCAGAACTATGTTGAATAAAAGTGCTGAGAGTGGGCATCTTAGCCTTGTTCCTGACATTAGGGGAAAAACTCTCAGTTTTTCACATTTGAGCATGATGTTATCTGTGGGTTTTTTCATATATGAACTTTATTATGTTGGGGTATGTTCCATCTATCCCTACTTTGTTGAGAGTTTTTATCATGAGTGAATTTTAAATCTTGTTAAATGCTTTTTCTGCCTCTATCGAGATGAGCATATGTTTTTCAGCCTTCATTTTCTTGATGTGGTGTATGACATTGATTGATTTACAAATATTGAAACATGCTTATATCCCTGAAATAAATCCCCACCTGATCAGGGTGAATTATCTTTTCAATATATTGTAACATGTGATTTGCTAGTATTTTCTTGAGGATTTTTGCATCTACCTTCATCAGGGATGTTGAACTATAGTTTTCTTTTTTTTGTGGTGTCTTAGTTTGGTTCTAGTATCAGGGTAATGCTGGTCTCATACAATGTATTTGAAAGCTTTCCTTCCTCTTCTGTGTTTTGGAATAGTTTGAGGAGAATAAGTATTAACTCTTCTTTAATAGTCCGGTAGACTGAACTTTTAGGTGGTTTTTCGATTATCAATTAAATTTTGTTACCTATGGTTGGTCTGTTTAGATTTTCTATCTTTTCCTGGTTCCATTTTGGAAGACTGTGTTCTATGACATTATCCATTTGTTCTAGGTTATCCACTTTGTAGGCATATACTTTTTCATAACATAATTTTTAAAATTTAAATTTAAATTCAATTAGCCAACATATACTAAGTACATAATTAGTTTTTGATATAATGTTCAATGATTCATTAGTTGTGTATAACACTCAGTACTCATCACATCAAGTGTCCTCCTTACTGCCTGCCCATTACCCAGTTACCCCATCCCCCCACCCTCCTCCCTACCCACAACCTTCAGTTTGTTTCCCGGAGTCAAGAGTCTCTCACGATTTGTCTCCCTCTCTGATTTCTTCCCATTTAGTGTTCCCTCCCATCCCCGATTACCCTCTGCACTATTTCTTATATTCTACATATGAGTGAAACCACACGATAATTGTCTTTCTTTGATTGATTTATTTCACTTAGCAAAATATTGTCTTATAATTGCATTTCTAAGGTATCCTTTGTTCCTTCTCCTCTCTTGTTTTTTTTATTTTATTTCTTTGTCTCCTTTCTCTCTCTTTTTTAAAAGAGTGTGGCTAAGGGTTGGTCAATTTTGTTTGTCTTTTCAAAGGACCAGCTCTTGGCTTCATTGAATTTTTCCATTTTTTGTCTCTGTGTCATTTATTTCTGCTCTGATTTTTATTATTTCCTTTCTTTTACTCACATTGGACTTTGTTTGTTCTTTGGGAAACAGTACTTTGAATATAAAATTAGTACCTGATAGTGATTTAGAGCAGATGTACCAAATGTGAATTGCCTTAATTTAGTTTCATTGATACAATATCCATATACACACTTTGCTTTCTTTATAGTTAGAAGATATATCTACCATCCCTCTTCAATGTGGATCAGCTATACCAGTGTTCTATATCCTACCTAAGCCATGCTCCACTAGACTTTTACCTTTTAGTTATATCACTGAAGTAAGATTATATATATAATAAACTGCACCTATTTAAAGGATACAGTTTGACACTTGTGGTGAGCACGGCATAACATAAAGAGTTGTTGGCTGAAGCACTATGTTGTACACTGGAAACTAATGTAACATTGTGCATCAACTATACTTCACGAAAATAATATTTTTAAATAATGTATACAGTTTGTTGCATTAAAGGAGTTGGACAAAATTTAGGAGAATATTCTGAATGATTCTGTTTGTATGTAATTCCAGAAAGTGCACAATAAGCTTTAACTACTTGATTCTATAACTTATGAAAATTTAATGCTTCTGAGCCTCAGTTTTCTTATTTCTGAAGATAAATGGGATAATAAAACTAATTTCAGAGGGCTACTGTAAGAATAAACAAATGTGGGGTCATATTTTGTAGATTCCTAAGAAATTGTTCAGTGGGGAGGTTTATGATATATGTGTGTGGGTGTTTATACAAATTTTTCATTCACGTAAATATGGACACTCATATGCACACACACAGCCTCATTATTAGGTGATCTTTTTATCGCAAGGAAACCTGAGAGAAAGTGAGAAAATATATGAATGAAAAGAATGAACATTTGGATAAATATGCATGTAAAATTATGAAGAAATTTGGACCCAAATATTTAAAATAGAACAGGTGGCATTAATGATTCAATTTCTCTGCCTTAGTGTTGGCGAGTCAGCACGGTTCATGGCATGGGAGATTTTCTGTACCAGCTATTTGGGTTGAACAATTCCAAAGTGACTTCAGATTCCTTGTTCTATTTAAAGCGGGATTTCAATACCAAAAATCCTTATCCAAGAGAATATAAAGGAAAGAGATCCAAGGCTGAATTCATTTCCCTTCAACAAAGTGTTATCAGATAAATGTTAAGATTAGATTTTTGTTGTGATTGTTAACAAATGACCATGCTGTTTCCTTAAAACAAATCAATTTATTTTCTGATAGTTCTGGAAGTCAGAAGTCTGAAATACGTCTCCGTGGGGTAAAATCACTCTATCAGCAGAGAGGAGTGCATTCTGGAAGTCTGCAGAGAATAGGTTTTCTTGCCTATTCCAGCTTTAGAGCCACCTGTACTCCCTGGCTCTTGTGCCCTCCCTTTATCTTCAAAGCCAGCAACAGGACATCTCAAGATCTCTCTCTCTGACCTCAAGTCTTCTGCCTCCCTCTTCCACATTTGGAGGATGCTTGTGACCTATTGAGCACACCTGATTATCAGAATAACTTTTTCTTAGGGTCCGCTGACTAGCAAGTGTTAATACCATTTGCAATTTTAATTCCCCATTGTCATGACACAAGACATATCCACAGATTCTATCGATTACGATGTGGAAATCTTTTGGGGACATTATTCTGCTACTAAAAGTCTTTTTCAGAGGTATATTTGATATCAACTCAGGGGCCCTCACCTTGAAGAATCAAAAACAGAATTTATTTCAGACTGCAGGTTCACTACTGAGACTTTTCTTTCCAAACCACACATGAAGAGGATCACTTGGCTTATTTATTAACATCACCCCAAAGCTATAAATGGTAAAGTAAACCCTCAACTAAATAAATTCAATATCATCTCAAGGTTAAGGGAAAGTGCAAGGAGGTTAGACCTCTGGAAGGCAGGCAAGTTCATGACAATGAGGAATACAAAACTAGATTCACCTGAGTTCTACTCTGGTCCCCCAGGAACAGAGTCTCAGCAGGAAAAGTTTCCTTTCTGTCCAGACCAGGGGCCCACAGGGAATGAAGTGCTCTGAGGAGGGAGTAACAATGGAAACATCGCTTAATGAGCAGACATGGGGAGCTGTAAATAACTCCTCTGCTTCAGAACGTTAGCATGTGGATCCTTGGACTGGCTGGGACATGGTTGTTATTGTTGGGTTCCTAAGTCTGGCTGGGGGATCCATGTTTCACTGCTTCCTGCTGTTGTATCTGGAAACTGAGCTTCGGTCTCCATCATCAACCATCCAGGAAGGAATCGGCACCTCCACACAGAGACCTTCATCTTATAGACCCCACCCAGGTGAGTCTGAGAGCTCAGCAGGTATTTCAGGAAAGGGTCAGAGAGAATGGAACCTGAGAACATGTCCTGAGGTCACCTGAGATGCGATAGACTCATTTATAACTTCTTATATAATGTGTTCAAAAGAGAAGTGTCCTTCGGACTCAGCAATACAGGCATCATTGTTGATGACACGTGGTGTGAGTGGAAGTGCAGTTGGATGCGGAGGGGGAGGGAACTGGAGGACCTAAAGTGGTTCCAGTGACATTAGAACATATTCAAGGAGTTTGTGCTAAGGGAGCAGGAAAATAGAGTATTGGGCTTAGAGGCATGTGCGGTGAACTTTTAAAGATGTGATGTTTTCGAGCGTGTTCTGTATTTATAGAAAGCCCCAGACCCATGCAGGTAGCTGTTCCCTTGCAACAGCAGTTCCTTAGACATACATTTCTCAGCATCTTCTCTCACACTGAGTATTCACATAAAATAATTGTGTTTCGCATGCAAAATGGGATATGCTAATTGCTTTACTTTGTAATACTTCATTACCAAGAGGCGTGGAAACCATGACGACTTTGTGAGGTAGATGAAACTCAGGCAAATCTCTTCACCAGTGATAATCACGTATTTGCTCACAGGAAGGAACTGTACTGTAAGCTTTTTACATATACTGAGGTAGGCTGTCTGCCACCCTAGGAGGAAGGGTGCTGCTATCTCCAGTATTTGAGTGAGGATGTTCACGTTTGGAACAAATTGGTTGTCTCTCCCAAGCTTAAACATTTTATATGTGGTAGATCTGACATTCAATACCCAGTTGTCTGATTTCAAGAGTTTTGCATTTAAATCTTTAGGGAAAGTCTTTTATTATTTTATCTTTAAAAATCTCCTTCTATTGTCCTATATTGTGTATTTTCTCTTGTAAATTGCAGTTTATTCCCTTCGCACTTTTTTCCCCTAGAGAGATATTCAATTAGTAAAATGTCTTGCTATCTTAAAAATACCACTCCATTCATATTTAGATATATTATTATTTTTCTGCATTGTTAATCATTCTGGGCAGCAAGGGGATGTGGACTGGGGCTTGAATGCTGCCAGAACCAGGGAGGCTTTCTGCTTATCAGTCTCTCAGGGACCCCCTGAGCTTATTAGATCTCCTTTACCTCTTGCGTCCATTTCTTTCCTCTCTGTGTTTTTTAAATCATTTTTTAAAGTTTATTTAAATGCAGGACACAATGTGATCTGATTAAAATGGACCCCAGTGTTTTTACGTCCAGTAGAGGCTTTACTAACCAGATTTTAAGTACTGTTCACACAGTCTTCAGGGTAAAGGTAATCTCATGTTGACAGCTTGCCTTCTACCACTTCCTTCAACAGTATTGTGGCTAAAGGCAGGAAAAGCATGAGAGTAACATAGCGGCGGGAGGCCATATTGTACTGTGTTCATGTGTGAGCCAACGATATGTGTGTGTGTGTGTGTGTGTGTGTGTGTGTGTGTGTGTGTGTGTGTGTTGTGGGGCATGAGAAGTCCTCAGGGCAATGGTACCTGAGTTCATATACTCCAGTATGGGACCCTTAAATGCCAGAATGTTCACCAACAGATGGAAATAAGGAAGGGATCTATCCCTATTTATAGAATACCTTGGAACACAATTAATAAGATGCAAAGAACACCATGTGAAGGAAGGACTCCCTGTGTCTTGAAGTCCCAACAGTGGCAGGAAAGCCACCTTGGTCCTCAACATTCTCTGCCACCACCTGTCATCTCTCTCCTCTTGCTCATTCCCTCACCGCACTGACTGCATGTTGAGATCTGCAGATCTGCAGTAAGTGCCTTCTGCAGGGCCTTTGCTCTCTTTTCCCTCCTGGGCAAACATCTCCCCCAGATATCCTCCCGCTTTCTGCTCAGTCTTTCTGGAACCTCTGTTAAAATGTCACCTTCCTTGCAGGTGTTCCTGAACTCCTATTAAAATTTAGCACTGCCCCCATTCAGTGCTTTTTATGCTGACTTTCCCCCCCCCTTTATAGCACCTGTAACTCTCTGACATGTATATGATTTATATATATATTCTTTCTCCATCATTGGATTGTATGGAATTTTCTTATTTGTTTCTACAAGTTTTTACTTAATTCTCATTAGTTAACATACAGTGTGATAGTAGTGTCAGGTGCAGAATTTAGTGATTCCGCACTTCCATACATCACCTGGTGCTCATCACCACAAGTGCCCTCCTTCATCCCCATCATCTATTTCTCCCCCCATCCACCTGCCTCCAACAACCCTCAGTTTGTTCTCTATAGCTAGCAGTCTCTTTCCTGATTTGCCTCTCTTTTCTCCCCCACCACCCGCCGTGTTCATTTGTTTTGTTTCTTAAGTTATGGAGTTTAAGAAAGAAAACATGAGTGAAATCATATGGTATTTGTCTTTATTTCACTTAGCAGACTATGCTCTAGCTCCATCCTGGTCATTGTAAATGGGAAGATGTCATTCATTCCTTTTAATGTTTGAGTAATATATATATATATATATATATATATATATATATATATATATATGCCATGTCTTTTTTATACATTCATCAGTCGGTCGACATTTGGGCTCTCTCCATAGTTTGGCTACTGTTGATAATGCTGCTATAAACATTAGGGTGCATGTGCTCCTTTGAATTAGTATTTTTGTACACTTGGGTAGATACCTAGTGGTGCAACCTACAGAATGGGAGAAGATATTTGAAAATGACATATAATAAAGGGTTAGTATCCAAAATATATACAGAAATTATCAACCTCAACACCCAAAAAACAAATAATCCAGGTAAAAATAAAAAGTGCAGAGATACGAATAGACACTTTTCCAAAGAAGACATCCAGATGGCTAACAGACACATGAAAAGATGCTCAGCTTCACTCATCAGCAGGGGAATACACATGAAAACTACAATGAGGTATCACCTCAACCGGTGAGAATAGGTAAAATTAACAAAAGAATCAACAGATGTTGGCAAGGAAGTGGAGAAAGGGGAACCCTCTTGCATTGTTGGTGGAAATGCAAGCTGGTGCAGCCACTCGGGAAAACAGTATGGAGTTCCTCAAAAAGTTAAAAACAGAACTACCATATGATCCAGCATTTGCACACCTAGGTATTTACCCCAAGATGTATGAAGTTTTCTATCTCAACACCCTTTGCTCTTTGCCTAGAAAATGTCAGCACTCAACATACATCCCTTAAATTCAGGAAAGCATTTCTCATTAAAATTATACTATATCACTTCTTAGGGAAAAGGCTGAATGGACAGGAATTTCTAATCAAAGATGTTAGGTAACTTTTCTTAAATGGGATCAGATCTGTAAAATTAATATATATAGAAACATATATATATATATATATGTATATATATATAGAAATAATAATATATAGAGAAATATATATCTTAATTTCAAAATATTAATTTTAGCATGTCACTCTGTTAACAATGCCCATTTGATACAAGTCAAAACTACAATGAGGTATCATCTCAAGCTGTCAGAATGGTTAAAAAAATCCACAAGGAACAACCTTTATTGTTGAGATATGGATAAAGGGAACCTCCTTGCCCTGTTGTATGGAATGCAAACTGATATAGCCACTGTTGAAAACAGTATGGAGGAGTATCAGAAAGTGAAAAATAGGACTACCCTATGATCCCATAATCACTGCCAGAGAATACAAAGTACCCAAAGAATACAGAAATACAAATTCAAAAAGATAACATTTACCAGCATTATCTATAATAGCCAGACTGTGGAAACCATCCAAGTGTTCACTGACTGATGAACGGATAAAAAAGAAGTAGTATATGTATACAAAGGAATAATACTCAGCCATAAAAAAGAATAAAATATTGTTGCAACAATGTGAAAGGAACTAGAGTTTATTAGGATAAGCAAAATAAATCAGTCAGAGACAGATGATTACCATATGATTTCAGTGATATGTGGAATTAAAGAAACAAAACAAATGATCATAGGGGAAAAGAGAGAGAGAGAGGAAACCAAGACACAGAGTCTTAATTCTAGAGAACAAACTACTGGTTATCAGACGGTAGGTGGGGGAGGGGTTGGATGAAATAGATTTTGGGGTTGAAGGAGGGTACTTGTGATGAGCACAGAGTGATGTATGGAAGTGTTGAATCACTAAATTCTGTACATGAAACTCATATTGCACTGTATGTTAGCTAATTGGAATTTAAATAAAAACTTAAAAAATTAAAAATAATAAAGGGTAATAAATAAATAAATGAAGACCATTTGTTTGAAAATTATCATTTTGTTTTTTTTTTCTTTTTTTCCCTTCCTAGTAGTCATCTCCACCAAATGAAATCATGCAATGATACACAAATGTCAGAGATTCTTCTTCTAGGCTTTTCACAAGAGCCAGAACTGCAGCCCCTCATATTTGGGCTTTTCCTCTCCATGTACCTGATCACTGTGTTTGGAAACCTGCTTCTCATCCTGGCCGTCAGCTCTGACTCCCATCTCCACACCCCCATGTACTTCTTCCTGGCCAACCTGTCCTTTGCAGACATCTGTTTCACCTCTACCATCGTCCCCAAGATGCTGGTGAACATCCAGACTAAGAGCAAAGTGATCACTTATTCAGGCTGCATCACACAACTGTATTTTATCATGCTTTTTGCAGGATTAGAAATCTTTCTACTGACTGCGATGGCCTATGACCGCTTTGTGGCCATCTGTCACCCCCTGCATTACACGGTCATCATGAACCCCCGGCTCTGTGGACTGCTGGTTCTGGATTTCTTGCATTTCTTGCATTCCTTGTTAGAAAACTTACTGGTGTTACAGCTGGCCTTCTGTACAGACTTGGAAATCCCCCACTTTTTCTGTGAACTCAATCAGGTCATCCAACTTGTATGTTCTGACACTTTTATTAACAACTTGGTGATTTATTTTGCAACTGCTCTGCTGGGTGGGGGTCCTTTTGCTGGGATCCTTTACTCTTACTCTAAGATTGTTTCCTCCATACGTAGAATATCATCAGCTCAAGGCAAGTATAAAGCATTTTCCACCTGTGCATCTCACCTCTCAGTTGTCTCCTTATTTTATTGTACCAGCCTAGGAGTGTACCTTAGCTCTGCTGCTCCCCAGAGCCCCCACGCAAGTGCTGTGGCCTCGGTGATGTACACGGTGGTCACCCCCATGCTGAACCCCTTCATCTATAGCCTGAGGAACAGAGACATAAAGAGGGCTCTGAAAAGAATCATTGGGCTTCCAGTGATGTAAAGGCCAATCATTCTGGGTCTGAAGAAGTGCCCCTGATTGTACGGCTCAAGCTTCAGAGCCAGGAACTGTCATTCCTCTATCAGGCTGTGAAAGTAGAATAGGTTCCTTTTATTTATTTCCTGGCATTTCCATTTGTTTGAATTCAACTTCTCCATGCATTTAAGTAACTCACTTTATTAGGCTTCTGCTCTGTCTGATATACAGACAGTTTTCCTCTTTGTCCATTTCCTACTTTTTCGAAGATTTTTCCAGCCTTGAACAAAAATATTTGGAGATTCCCATTTATGTCATAGGTTACTGTGATTTTCATAAGAGTACTTTCTACTCAAAGAACATATATCACCCCAAGTAATTTTCTCTTATTTTACTAAAAGGATAGTCATGAGTCGTAGTATTTATTAAGAAGAAACTAGTTTGGACTATGGACTCTGAGAAACAAACTGAGGGCTTCAGAGGGGAGGGGGCGGGGGGAATGGGATAGACTGGTGATGGGTAGTAAGGAGGGCACATATTGCATGGTGCACTGGGTGTTATACGCAACTAATGAATCATCGAACTTTACATCAGAAATCAGGTATGTACTGTATGGTGACTAACATAATATAATAAAAAAATTTAAAAAAATAAAAAGAAAAAAGAAAAAAAGAAGAAACTAGTTTGATAATGAAGGACATTTATATAATTTTACATTAAAGGAAAATATGAGATCCCAGTTTTTTCACTTTTGTCTACATCAATACTTTGTACCTCACTGCCTTCACTGCTCATCCTGACAATGTAGACTAACTTATAGTCTTTCCTATAGGTAGTGACTGAGTTTCACTCTCCTTATTAGGATCATGTCCTTAATGCAGTTGTGTCCACTGTACCTACCACACTAATTGGCAAAATTATTACCAAGTACAACTCTCCAAGTGGAGCCTACATAGAAATTTGTATTAGAATAAATATATTAATTTCATATGGCCTTTGAGCCAGGGAAGATCTTAAATAGAATGAAGGAAACTTGAAATTGTAATTTGTATTACAGAACAAAATATTCCATTTTATGTTGTCCATCTACTCATTGAATGTGGAGTTTGATGTCCACGTAGAAGAGTTGGGTTTTCCCCACTCGGGTAGAAGAATTGGTTGGCATATTCATGGTATTTTACTGAATCGTCTTCTGCTTTCTGCTGCATAGAAATAAGACTCTATCCTCTGCTCCAAATAAAATATCTCCTCTTTTCTAAACTTTGTCATAACCAGGAAATGGGCAATGATTGAACAACGTCAATATCATCCATTCTATATCATCCATATATATCCTCAGGATCAAAGATGACTCGTTAGAGAGATTGAATTCCTGTTCAGTCATGTGATTCGGGTCACATCTTTTGTGCAAGAGGCATGTCCTTCCAGCCTCTCTTGGTTACCTGGAAGGAATCCTAAGACTGTCTTTATTACAGTCCTCTGAAATAAACGTGTAGAAGCACTTTGTTGAGTCCAAAGAAGATGTGCAAGTTTAGGAGTGTGAGTACGTTTACGTGTGTGTACATTTGTATTCATCTTTCTCTCAAATAAACACATTCACCCACATTTATGTAGACACGCAGAGACTTATTTACATCTCATCTATTGTGTTGAAAGAAAACCTGAAAGTTGGAGGGGATACATATTAAAGGATAAAAATTTGAATCAACATAAAAGAGAAAGAATGTAGAATTTTGACACAAACAATTAAAATAGAATGGGTGACCTTTATCTTATTTTACTATGCAAACATATTTTTTCTTTTTTAATTTTTTAAATTTATATTCAATTAATTAACATATGTTGTGTCATTTGTTTTGGGGTACAGATCTGTGATTCATCAGTCTTATATAATACACAATGCTCATTACGGCACGGCCACACCACCCTGAACATGCCCAATCCTGTCGGATCTCAGAAGCTTAGCAGAGCCTGATTAGTACTTGGATGGGAGACCTTAATTTTAATAAGGCATTTTTTAAAAATCTCAGCTCTTCAAAGGTCTCAGAGCCAAAACCACATTTGCATTTATTCAGTGGGAAATCACTGTCCAGCTAATGGGGCAGAATATGTCCAAACTAAAGCTAATTTTCCCCTTCCATTTTGGTGGGATTTCAATACCAAATGCCTTTCCTGAAGGGAAGTTCACTGAATGAGTTGAAACGTTCAAACTCCATTTCTACAAACAATATTTTTTCTGAACAAATGTCTGTATTTGATTCCTGCTTTAACAAATGACCACATGAGTGGCTTAAAACAAAGATTTATCCTATGTTTCTAGAAAATCAGAAGCCTGAAATGGGTCTCATTGGACTAAAATTAAGAGGTCTGCAGAGCTGCAATCTTTCTAGACACTCCGGAGGAGAATTCACTCCCTTTCCTATTTCACTTTTCAGTGGCTATTTGCCTTTCTTGTCTCATGGCCCTTTTCCACCCTCAAAGCACACAGCCCAGAGTCTGAAAATGTCTCTCAGATTCCAATTCTTTGTTCTCCCTCTTCCACATGCAGAGTTCCACTGTGATTCCGCTAGTTCCATCTGGATAATCGAGGCTAATCTTTTTATATCAAGATCACCGATTAGCAGCCTTATTCCATCTACTAGCTGAATTCCCCTTGCTCTGCAAATAAACATTTTCAAAAGTTCTTTGTATTAGGTTGTGGATATCTTTTAGAAGACCTTATTCTGTCTATTATGAAGTCTTTTTCAAATATGAATTTCGTGGTGTCACTCAAGAGCCCTTATATAATAGAATTGAAGGGTGCCTGGGTGGCTCAGTCATGTGAGCATCAAACTCTTTATGTAGGCTCAGGTCATGACCTAAGGGTCCTGGGATCAAAAACTGCATCAGGCTTTGTGCTCAGCTAAGAATCTGCTGGAGATGTCTCCCTCACCCTCTCCCTCCACTCCTTCCCTACTGTCCCTCTCCCTAAAATATTTTTAAATTAAAATTAAAAAGAATTGAACACAGAATTTATCAACACCTATAGAGTTATGGGAAAAACTTTTCTTTCAAAATTATAAACACAGAAGAATCCTAGTGGAGAAGACCTAAAGATAACTACGTGTGATTCTAAAACAGGTAGACAGCCTTGTTCTCAAACTGTGCCCCACAGACCAGGACCTGTAGCATCAACATCACCTGGGAGCTTATTAGAAATGCAGAGTCCCTGGGCACTGGACACGTGATGAATCAGAATTTGCATTTTAACTCCAAATGTTGGTGATTTGTATGCACAACAAAAGGAGACAAATGCTGGTCTAGAATCATATTTCTCACCTTCTAACTGTTGATGCTTGTAGCTGGATAAATATTTGTGTCGGGTGCTGTCTCAATGACTATAAATGTTTAGTTGCATTCCTTCAAACATGGCCCCAAATATCCTCAAAGACAATATCATGCCTGGATGAGAACCACTGTGCCCGTGTTTGAGAACTGGAATCATAGTGACAGCATTCCAGTTAAGGCTTCAACCATGGAACACTACATCAAAAGCTAATGATGTACTGTATGGTGACTCACATATCATAATAAAAAATTAAATAAAAAAAACAAAAAGAAAGGCTTCAACTAGTACTACAGTTATAACTATGATTTTGTGATTTATACTAAAAAAATATAGATTTGGTCTTCATCCCCATTTCTGGCAGAGTTTCTCAAACTTTGAATTTCCTAAGTGATGAGAGCCATAAAGATGTCTTTTGTTAAGTTAACGAGGTGACTTTGGGAAAGCACCTAAGGAGAGAGGCTGCTTGCCAGGGGACAAACCATGTGGTTAGAGGACTAGAATGTTAGGACCCACCCCCTGACCTCTTGGGATGGGAAAGGGGCTAGAGATGGTGTCTAATCACCAATGGACAATGATTTAATCAATCATATCAATATCATGAAGCTTCCATAAAACCCAAAATGATGGTTCAGAGAGCTTCCAGGTTGGTGAACACATGGAGATGGTAGAGTGGCAAACCTGGAGAAGGCATGGAAGCTCCACACCCTTTCCCCATACCTTGTCCTATGCATCTCTTCCATCTGGCTTCATCCCTCCCCTGAGGCAGCACAGCTCAAGAGGGAAATCCTCAAGAGGCTGGCATAAACTTGAACACCTGCAAGCTCACCTACTGAGTCCATCATGTGACCACCTAAGATCAGACCTGAGATGAGCATGAGGATTCCTGGTAGAGAAGGTCTAGAAACAACTCTCCCTGACTCAAACACTGAACCACAGCCTTAGTACTCAAATATTGGCCCACAGACCAGGACTGGTGGCATCAGTAACAATTGGGAAGCAGTTATAATTATAGGATCTCTGAGCCTCACCCACATCCTGCCAAATCAGATCTGAATTTGAACAGGATCCTCAAGTGATTCATATACATGTTAATGTTAGAGAAGTTCTGGTCTAGAATACTGTTCTCAACTTCTCCACTGTTGACATCTGTGCTAGATAATTCTTTGTAGTGGGGGCCATCCTGTGCATTGTGGGATATGGGGCAGCATTCCTGGGCTCAAGCCAATAGGTGCCAGTAGTATGTCCCTACTTATGACAACAAGAGATTTCTCCATATCTTGTCAAGTGCTGTCTGGAGGCAAAATGGCCCCTGGTTGAGAACCACTGACCTAGAGCATGAGAACTGGACATATCTTGTTCCAGTCAAAGATCATCCTTCCCTCAGCTCATAACTAAGATAGCTCATTTCACACTTCTGAGCCCCACTTGTGCAGGTGTGGATTAAGGTTCATTATAGTACAGACCTTACAGAGTGGACTTTCGTAAATATGAAATAAAAAATCCACATAGGATTCTCAGCTCAGGGTATGGTGCATAAAACGATCTAAATATGTCATAATTAACACACTTTTTAAAATGGAGCACTAAATGACAGCTCTTAATTTGTATTATCAGCATGATTCACCTGGTTGAATAGTCGAAAGCATCATGAAGACAAGAGCACAGCACCAAAATGTTCATAGCAAATTAATGCATCCCTGTCGTTGAAGAGGGGAGTAGCATGTTTCTAGAGATATTAGGAGATCTTTTCGGCCATAACACAATACTTTGGAGGACCGTGAGACCTGGTTAAACAGATTCCTCAGTCTTAGATTTAGAGAAAACGCGATCTCCAAATAAGGATAAAATGGAAATAGAGCTCTAGAGGTCAGGCAAGAACATGGAGAAGAAGTAAGAAAAACTGCATTCACCTGACTTCTAATCTGGTCTCTGGGGAAAAGAATCGGTTGGCAAACATTTCCTTTCTGCCCAGACCAGTGGCCCACAGGGAAATAATATCCTCAGAGATGGGATAACAAAGGAAACAGTACTTAAAGAGCAGACAGAGGGAGCTGTAAATATCTCCTCCACTGCAGTCCATCGCCATGTTGCATCCTTGTGCAAAAAAGGGCATGGTTGTTGCTTTTGTGTTCCTAAGTCTGGCTGGGGGACCCATGCTTCACTGCTTCCTGCTGTCCTGTCTGTAAGCGGGCTTGAGTTTTCATCATTAAACATCCAGGGAGGAATTTGGACCCCTACACGGAGACTTTCATCTTATAGTCCCCACCCAGGTGAGTCTGAGAGCTCAACAGGAATTTCAGGAATGGATCAGAGAGAGTGGAACCTGAGAGACTTTACCTGAGGTCATCTGAGAGCCTAACCAGCCTATCCCAGAGCCAAGAAATTGCATGTGTGTTTGTTGGGTTGACTACTAAGGTTAAAAATATTGCATTTAATATATCTTAAAAAGAAGTGTTCATTGGACTCAGCAATACAGGGATCACAGTACATGGTGGGAATCAAAGTCCAGTTGGATGGGACAGAGGAAGGAATGAGGGACATAAAGTGATTCCAGTGAAATTAGAACACAATGAAGCAGTTTGCACCTAAGGGGAGCAGGAAAACAGAGTATAAAGCTTGGAAGTGTGAGCATTGGAGTGAGAGTATTTTTTAAAATTTTTCAGATGGGGTGCATTTAGTTGTTCTGTATTTATTAGAAGGATCCTATGTATGGTGACTAACATAATATAAAAAAAATAATTATTAATAAAAAAAAATAAAAAAAAATAAAGAAAAAAAATAAAGAAAAAAAAATAAAGAAAAAAAAAAAAAAAAAAAAAAAGAAGGATCCAGGCCCATGGAGGGTAATACTACCTGTGACGGCAGTTTTTGAGAGATACATTTCACAGTATCAAGTCTCCCATTGGTATTCACTAGGGGAAAAATGTACTTAATATGCAGAAAGGGATATGCCAAGGAGCATGATTTTGCAACTATTTTATTACCAAGGAGGCTGAATATATTTTTAACTTTGTTGGCCATTTACTTCAGATATACAAATTGTTTTTGCAAGTCCATTGCTTTCATGTACTGGGATCTGTGTGTTTTTATTGTGTTTTGATTGTATTCTCATAAGAAAAGAATGGCAATTTTTTCACCAGGTTTGCTGTTTGCCACTTAATCCTTGTAGTGTGTGTAGATGTATGTATGGGATCAAGTGAGAGCCTGTGTATTTTGCGTGGTCAAATCTAACAGTTGGTCACATCGTGTTCCCCTCCTTGCTTTTAAAAGTTGAAATTCTTCTGCATCCTTAGTAGTTAAGAACTGCTTTTTACACTTACTGCCATCTTATTGCATGTCTAATTGTTATTTCTACCATTTTATATTCTCGAATTACATCTTTTTTTATTTTTATTTTTTTAAATAGCAATCACCACCTGTTGTTATGTGAAACATGTTCTTTCCTCTTCAACTAAAGATCCCCTGCATCTTTTTCATAAGCATGATTTTTTATTATAATAATATTTTTTATTATATTATGTTAGTCACCATACAGTACACGATTGAGTCCATTTACGGTCACATACAATCAAATTATAACTTGAGCTACTGCTTCCTGCACTCTGTTAAAGAGTGTATTTTCCTATTCTTTGATTTCCAAGCTTTTAGCCATTTCATGCTAAATTAGAGACCCATGTTAATGTGATTTTTACTATTGTATATCTTTTCTGTAAGATGTTAGTATTAGATTATTGTTCAGTTTTGTTGGAGACAGTTATTTGAATCCACCATATTTAACATGATCTTATTTTCCCCACCATTCTCTCTATTTAATGAATTCTCATTTTCCTAAAACATGTTTCTCTACAAATGCACACCTTTGTGGACACAAAGACAGGAACAAAGCAGATGAGGCCCCTTCTCCTTTGGATCATATGTTATAATGGAGAACAGGGAACTAAGTGATCATATGACACAGGGTCTTCAAGGATAAATCATATACAAAGGAGGGTAGATTGTCACGGAACATGCCAGATTTTACAGAGTATGGTCTGGGGAGGTTTCTGAATGGCAGACAAGGAGCAGAGAAGCAGGACTGGCATGTACCCATTGGATTTTGTGTCAAACAAAGATCAAATCCCAAAGCCTAAGATAACAAAGGAAGGAATGCCACCAAGGAAAGTAGGAGAAGAACCACCTTCATCCACTCTCTGGACACATAAAAACAAGTGTGGTCAAATAAACATGACATGGGGACAGAAATGACAATTAGATCAGGGGCCTGAGGTGGACCCCACGATGAGGCCAGTGGAGCAGTCAGCAGGGCTCCCTGGACTCTGATGTAACCTCAGCACCCACACTGGCTGCCTTTTCCCTCTGCAGCCTGGTCTTCTGATGAACTCTTCATTCATACTGTTTTTCCCACATCAGCAGGCAGTTGTCATCTATTAAAACCATTCTTTTCCTTTCTGCAGTGGATTCCAATTTTTTTTATTGTACGCATTAAACATGCACTCACATTATGATCAAGCATGTATGCACCTGCAAACACACAAATCCAAATGTACATACAGACACATGTACAGAGACGACTGAACAAAGAAAATAACCATTCATATACTAACAGTAAGGAACTATGCCTTACTTTTTACATATAGGAACTCAATCTGTCAACCACCCAAGGAGGATGGATACCCTACCCCCAATATTCTAGTGAGAATATTAACATTTTAAAATGAATTGGTTGTCTTCCCAAATTCAAAGAGCTAATATGTGGTAAATACATGAATCAAAACTCATTCACTGATTCCAAAATTTTACACTTAATATCATTTAGAAAAGTCCTTTATAATTTCATCTTTTTAAAAATTTTTATTATGTCATGTTAGTCACCATACAGTACTTCATTAGTTTTTGATGTAGTGTTCCATGATTCATTTTTGCATATAACACAATACATGCCCTCCTTAATACCCATCACCTGGTTACACCATCCTTCCACCCCCCTCCCCTCTGAAACCCTCAGTTTGTTTCCTGGAGTCCATATTCTCTCATGGTTCATCTCCTCCTCTGTTTCACACTTTCATTTTTCCCTTCCTTCTCTTAATGTCCTCTATGCTTTTCTTATGTTCCACATATAAGTGAAACCATATGATGATTGTCTTTCTCTGCTTGACTTATTTCACTTAGCATAATCTCCTCCAGTTCCATCCATGTTGATGCAAATGGTGGGTATTCATCCTTTCTGATGGCTGAGTAATAGCCATTGTATATATGGACCACATCTTCTTTACCCATTCATCTGTTGAAGGGCATCTCAGCTCCTTCCACAGTTTGACTATTGTGGACATTGCTGCTATGAATATTAGTGTGCATTTGGCCCTTCTTTTTACTACATCTGTATCTTTGTGGTAAATAACCTAGTAGTGCAGTTGCTGGTCTAGAAGGCATATTGGAGAAAATTGTAGCTGAGAACTTCCCTAATCTGGGAAAGGAAACAAGCATTCGTGTCCAAGAGGCAGAAAGGATCCCTCCCAAGATCAATGAGAACAGACTGACTCCATAACATATAATAGTACAGTTCACAAATCTTAGATCAAAGGAAACAAGCTCAAAAGTAGCAAGGGGGAAGAGACTTCTTACACACAGAGGGGGGAGCATCAGAATAACATCAGACCTGTCCACAGAGACCTGGCAAGCCAGAAAGGGCTGGCAAGACATATTCATGATATTAAATGAGAAGAACATGCAGCGAAGAACACTTTAACCATCAAGGCTGTCATTCAGAATGGATGGAGAGACAAGGAGCTTCCAAGACTGGCAGAAACTGAGAGAATATGTGACCACCAAGCCAGCCCTGCAAGAAATATTAAGGGGGGTTCTATAAAAGGAGCAAGAATCCAAGGGTTATATAGACCAGAAATTTACAGAGACAATCTATAGAAACAAGGACTTCACAGGGAACATGATGGCAATAAAATCATATCTTTCAATAATCACTCTCAACGTGAATGGCCTTAATGATCCCATGGAATGCCACAGGGTTGCAGATTGGATAAAAAGACAAAACCCATCCATTTGCTGTCTATAAGAGACTCATTCTGAACCTAAAGTTACATCCAGACTGAAAGTGAGGGTATAGAGTACCATTTTTCATGACAATGGACCTCAAAAGAAAGCTGGGGTAGCCATTCTCGTATCAGACAAATTAGATTTTAAGCTAAAGAGTGCAGTTAGAGATATATCATTCTTAAAGAGTCTATCCAACAAGAGGGTCTAACAATTATAAATACCTATGTCCCCAACATAGGAGCAGCCGGCTACATAAGCCAACTCTTAGCCAAAATAAAGAGACATATTGATAATAATATGTTAATAGTAGGAGACCTCAGCACTCCACTCTCAGCAATAGAGAGATCATCTAAACAGAAAATCAACAGAGAAACAAGAGCTTTGAATGATGCACTGGACCAGCTGGACCTCATAGATATATACAGAGCATTCCACCCTAAAACAACAGAATACTCATTCTTCTTAAATGTACAATATAATCTTGATAAATCCCCACTATTTTTGTACATTGTGTATTTCCTTTTGTCCATTATGGAATTGTTCCTTTTACTCATATTTCTAGTGGATGTTCATACATTAAGGTGTCTTGTCACCATAAATATATCACTCTTCGCTTTTGAAGTATTGGTTTATACTGCTTTATTAATTATTCTGAGCATCACAGAGATATACCTAGGGTTAGAATTCAGCCAGAACCAGGGAAGCTTTCTCGTCATCAGGATCTCTCAGGGACCCCCTGGGCTTGTTAGACCTTTCTCCCCCATCTTCCTTTTCTCTGTCACCTGTTAGTTTTTTATACTTCTATAAATACAGGCCAAAATAGTCATATTAAAATGGAACACCAAGTTCCAGGTTCATGGCAGTCTTACCACCTAGAATTTGTGTACTTTTCTATATTTGTTAGGGTAATGATAATTTGATGTTGAGAGATTAACTAATATCATTTCTTTTCTAAATATTGTAGCTGGAGGTGAGAAGAGCTTGGTAGTCACATGGCCCCAGGAATCCGTAGTGTTCCAATATTGGACTCTTAAAATACAGACACCGGGATGCTAACCAATACTTGGAAATAAAGAATGGATCCATTTTTATTGACAGGATTCCATGGACACAAATTAATGAAGTGCAAGGAACACCATGTGAATGAAGAACTCCCTGTATCTTGAAGTCTCAGCTGCAGCGGGGAGGCCACCTCATTCCTCAACCTTCCCTGACACCACCTCTCATCACTCTCTGTCTTGTTGGTCTCCTGACCACACTGGCTCCATTTTTCATCCTGGATATCCATTAAATACAACTGCCTTCCTCTGGGACTCTCCACTGGCTCTTTCTCCTGCAGGGTACACATGTCCGCAAATCAACTTGTGTCTCCCTTGCAGATTTCCCTGAAGTCTCTCTTCAAATGTCACCTTGTATTTAGGTCTTCCTGAACTCCCAGTAAAGATAATACCACATTCACTTTCTTTTATGCCTGCATTGGTTTCCCACATGTCATTGTAATTATACCTTTTCTGCCATGTGACTAATGTCCATTTGTGTTAAAAATTAATCATTTTTTATAATTTCTAGTCATCACCACCACCACATGGGAGCAGGCAATGATACCCACATTTCAGGATTTCTTCTTCTGGGATTATCAAATGATGAAGAACTGCAGCCCCTCATATTTGCGGTTTTCCTCTCCATGTACCTGATAACGGTGTTTGGAAACCTACTCATCATCCTGGCCGTCAGCTCTGACTCCCACCTCCATACTGCCATGTACTTCCTCCTGGCCAACTTGTCCTTTGTTGACATCTGTTTCACCTCCACCACCGTCCCCAAGATGCTGGTGAATATACAGACACACAGCAAAGTTATAACCTATACAGGATGCATCAGCCAGATCTGCTTTTCAGTACTCTTTGCAGGCTGGGATGACTTTCTCCTGGCTTTGATGGCCTATGACCGGTTTGTGGCCATCTGCCACCCCCTGCACTACAGGGTCATCATGAACCCCCGGCTCTGTGGACTGCTGATTCTGGTGTCCTGGATCATGAGTGCCCTGAATTCCTTATTACAAAGCTTAATGGTATTGCAGTCGTCCTTCTGTACAGACTTGGAAATCCCCCACTTTTTCTGTGAACTCAATCAAATGATCCAACTTGCCTGTTCTGATACCTTTCTTAATGACACAGTGCTGTATGTTTCAATTGTGTTGCTGGCTGGTGGCCCCCTTGCTGGGATCCTTTGTTCATACTCTAAGATTATTTCCTCCATATGTAGAATCTCATCAGCTGAGGGCAAGTACAAAGCATTTTCCACCTGTACATCTCACCTCTCAGTTGTCTCCTTATTTTATTGTACAGTCCTCGGTGTGTATCTTATCTCTGCTTCTACCCAGAGCTCCCACTCAAGTGCAGTGGCCTCAGTGATGTACACGGTGGTCACTCCCATGCTGAACCCCTTCATCTACAGCCTGAAAAACAGAGACATACAGGGTGCTCTAAAAAGATTTTGCAAGAGGGCAACTATAAAAGGGACAATTGTCCTGGTAGTGAAAAAGTGCCCTTGACTGCAGGATTCAAGGACATGGTTTTTGATCATTGTGAAGTAAGATTTGCTCCTATGTATTTCCAGAAATCTCCATTTATTAGAATTCCACTTCTCTATACAATTTTCCAAAAATCCACTTATTAAGCTTTCTGCTCTGTCTGATATATATATTTTTTTATACATTTCCACAGTTCTTCCCAACTTTGAATCAGAAATATTCGAAAATGTACATATTTTTACAGGACCACTTTGATTTCTTAAAAAATGTTTTATTTTCAAAAGACATATATCATGCCAAGTAAAATTTCCCTAGACTTCCTGAAGGGAATAATCATGAGTTGTATTACTCATATGGATGAAGCTACACTTGGCATTTAAGGCCATTTATATAATTTCATCATAGAGGAAAACATGAAATCACTGTTTCCAGGTTGGCTGTATTGTCATTCTTTTTTACTCCTTCACTGCTCTTTTGGATAACATAGACTTTATCATCGTCCCTTTTAAGCCTAGCCTATGGATCATGATGCCATAGGCTAAGAATTTCCCTGACAGTCACCTGGGCCCAAGATACTTGTGAATCAAACCTGAGCCAATGTTATGGATAAACTATCCCTTTTGATTATTATTACTATTGCTGTTGATAATGAGTTAAAATATAATCGACATCATGTTGCATTAATTTCATGTGCATAATGTGATGACTCAATAGTTGTTTATATTGCAGTGTGATCAGAACAAGTTCAGTTATCAGCCATCTCAATATATACTTACAAACTTTCTCTTATGATGACAGTTGTCAAGATCCCCTCTTCTAGCTACTTTCAAGTCTACAATGCAGTTTTGTTAGCAAGAGTCACCATGCTGGACATGACACCCCCTGACTTACTCACTTTATAAGTGGAAATTTGTACATTTTCACACTTTCGCCAATGTCACCCACTCCCCATGCCCTAGCTCAGGCTACTGCCAATTTGTTCTGAATATCCACAAGCTTGGTCTGGTTTTGTTCTTGTTTTCAAGATTCCACACATAAATGGGATCATATGGTATTTATCTTCCTCTGTGTGACTTATTTCTTTATTTGTTTTTGTTTTGTTTTGTAGAGATGAGGCCTTTATTTTTTAAAGAGTATTTTTATTTTATTTTATTTATGTTTTATTATGTTCAATTAGCCAACTTACAGTACATCATTAGTTTTTGATGTAGTGCTCAATGATTCATTAGTTGCATATCACACCCAGTTCTCATCACCACACGTGCCCTCCTTAATACCAATCACCTGACTACCCTGTCCCCCAACACCCTCCTTCTGTAACCCTGTTTGTTTCCCAGAGTCCAGAGTCTCTCATGGTTTGTCTCCCTCTCTGATTTCTTCCCATTCAGTTTTCGCTTCCTTCCCCTGTGGTCTTCCACATTATTCCTTATGTTCCATATATGAGTGAAACCATATGATAATTGTCTTTCTCTGCTTGACTTATTTCACTTAGCATAATCCCCTCCAGTTTCATCCATGTCGTTTTCAGAAGTTAAGTATGCATCCGTTCTGATGGCTGAGTAGTATTCCATTGTATATATGAACCACATCTTCTCTATCCATTCGTCTGTTGAAGGACATCTTGGAAACACTTTGGCTAATGCGGACATTGCTGCTGTGAACATTGGGGTGCATGTGACCCTTCATTTCACTACATCTGTATCTTTGGGGTAAATATCCAGTAGTGCAATTGCTAGGTCATAGGATAGCTCTGTTTTTCACTTTTTGAAGAACCTCCATACTGTTTTCCAGAGTGGCTCTACCAGTTTGCATTCCCACCAACAGTATAAGAGGGTTCCCCTTTCTCCACAACCTCGCCAACATTTATTGTCTCCTGTCTTGTTAATTTTTGCCATTCTAACTGGTGTAACGTGGTATCTCAATGTGGCTTTGATTTGTATTTGTCTGACTTATTTCCCTGAGCATAAAGCCTCAAGGTCCATCCTTGTTGTCATGATTGTCAACATTTCTTTCATCTTTATGGATAAATAACATTCTATTCTATTCTAATAGAATATTCTTTTTTATTCTCTCCTCTCTCTCTCTCTCTCTCTCTCTCTCTCTCTCCACACACACACACACACACACACACACACACATATATATATATAATATATATATGTTTATTTTAATTACAGCATAGTTAACACACAGTGTTACTTTAGTTTCATTTGTGCAATATAGTGATTCAATACTTCCATACAGCACCTGGTACAGCACACTTACTTTATCCATTCATCCACTGATGAATATAGGTTGTTTCCATGTCTCAGCTATTGTAATACCGCCACCATGAAATGGTGGTGTGCATATCTTTTTGAATTTCTGTATTCGTTTTCTTAAGATAAATGATCAGAAGGAGAATTGCTGGATCATAGAGCATTTATATTTTTAATGTTTCAAGGAAATTTTATACTGTTTTTCACAGTGTCTGCCCCAATTTACATCCCCACCAACAGTGCATGGGATACCCTTTTCGCCACATCCTCAACAACACTTATTCTTTTTTGTCTTTTTGATACTGACCATTCCAAGAGGAGTGAGGTGATACCTCATTGTGCTTCTGATTTGCATTTCCCTGATGACTAGTGATGTTGAGCATCTTTTCATGAACCTGTTGGCCATCTGTGTATCTTCATTGGAAAAATGTCTATTCAGATCCTCTGCTCATTGTTTAATCAGATTGTTTGTTTGCTTGTTGCTATTGAGTTGTATGAATTCTTCACATATTTGGAATATTTACCCCTTATCAGATATATGATTTGCAAATATCCTCTGCCATTCAGGATTTTCCCTTTGCATTTTGTTGATGGTTTTCTTTGGTGTGCAGAAGTTTTTAGTTTGAGGTCTATCTTGTTTATTTTTTGCTTTTGTTCCCTTGTTTTTGGTGTCAAATTCCAAAACTCATTGTCAAGACCAATAAGTTTTCTTCTAGAAGTTTTATGGCTTTGGGTCTTACATTCAAGTCTTTAATCCATTTTGAGTTAATTTTTGCCTATGGTATAAGATAGTGGTCCAGCTGCATTCTTTTGCATGTGGCTGTCCAGTTTACCCAACAACATTTATTGAAGAGACTTTTCCTTCCTTGTTATAGATTTTTGCTTCCTTGTCATGAAGTAATTAACCACATCGTTGTGGCTTTATTTCTGGGCTCTATATTATGTTCCATTGATCTGTGTGTTTTTTATGTCAATATCATGCTGTTTTGGTTACCATAGCTTTGTAATACTGTTCAACATCAGGGAGGATGATGCTTCCAGTTTTGCTCTTCTTTCTCAAGATTGCTTTAGCTATTCAGGTCTTTGCAATTTCATAAAAATTGTAGGAGTGTTTGTTCTATTTCACTAAAATATGCCACTGGAATTTTGACAGGGATTACACTGAATCCACAAATGCTTTGGGTAGTATGGGCATTTTAACAGTATTAATTCTTTCAATCAATGAGGATGGAATATCTTTCCATTTCTTTGTGTCATCTTCAGTTTCTTTCAGCAATGTCATAGTTTTCAATGTACAAGTGTTTAGCCTCCTTGTTTAAACTTATTCTTAGGTATTTTATTATTTTTAAAAATATTTTATTTATTTATTTGAGGGAGAAATAATGAGAGAGAGCATGAGCAGGGGGGATAGTGGAAAAAGAGGCTCTCTGCTGAGCAGGGAGCCTGACATGGGGCTCGATCCCAGGATGGTGGGATCACGACCTGAGCCAAAGGTAGATGCTTAACCAAATGAGCCACCCAGGTGCCCATATTCTCACGTATTTTATTCTTGTTGATGCAGTTGTAAATGGGATTGTTTTCTTAATTTCTCTTTCTGAGAGCTTGTGATTAGTATATACAAATGCAACCGATTGTTTTGTATATTGACTTTATATCATGGTGAATGTATTGATTAGTTATAACAGATTTTTTCTTTTAAACAATTCATTAAAGTGCATTGACATACAAGAAAGTAAACAGATTTAAAATGCAAAATTTTCTGAATTCAAGGAATCATATGAAAATTAAGAGTACATTAAGCATGAGTCCATTTATATATAATGAAGAAACTACGCAAAAGCATTAAATCTTTGTTATATAATTGTAAAAAGTGTAACCAACTTGAAACCTCTGTTTCCTTATTTCTAATGGGGATGTGAGATATGAACCTAATTCAGGAGGATGTTGTTAGGAATAAATACAGTATTTGGAATTATTTGCTGAGTCCAAGAAGTCTTTCATGGGTATGGGATGTATGCATATATATGTATGTGTTCATTTGTGCCTTACTTCCTACAAATATACTCTTACACATATATATAACACATACTCAATAATCCCATCTTTTATGTTGAAAGGAAATTTGAAAAAAATTTGGAGAGGCTAGGAATCAAAAGAGTAAATGTTTGAATTAGCATGAAATTAAGAGAATATAGATATTTAGACACAAAGACTTAAATTAGAATGGGCAAACTTAATTTTAGTAATGAATTACTGTTTTTAATCTTAATGCACAAAGGGCTCAAAGTCAGAATTTATATTTTAAAAATATATATTTAAAGCTAAAATCACAGGGTGCCTGGCTGGCTCAATCAGTGGAACGAGCAGCTCCTTTTTTTTTTTTAAAGATTTTATTTTTAAGTGACCTCTACACCCAACATGGGTCTCAAACTCACAATCATGAGAACAAGAGTCATGCGCTCCACAAACTAGGCCAGCGGAGCACACAATTCTTGATCTTGGGGTCATGAGTTCCAGTCCCATGTTAGGCACAAAGATTACCCTAAAAATAAATAAATGGGGCACTTGGATGGCTCAGTCAGTTAAGGGTCTGACTTACTTTCAGTTCAGATCATGAACTCAGGGTCCTGGATTCGAGTACAACATTGAGCTCCATGCTCAGTGGGGAGTCTACTTGAGGTTTCTCTCTCCCTCTCCCTGTGACTCTCCCCTCCTCACCCATATGTGCATATACTCTCTCTCTAAAATAAATAATCTTAAATAAATAAATAAATAAATAAATAAATAAATAAATCAGTCACATGTATATTTTAGCAATAGGAAATTCTCTTTTTCCATTCCATTTCAACAATGGAGTAGAAGCTCCATATTGACTTTATTATTATTTTTCTTCCAGTTAATCTTGGATATCAACACAAAATGCCCTTAACCAAGAGCAGAGAAATAAATTAATTGAGAGACCAGAAATCACTCTCCTCTTGGATAAATGTCTATATAACACTCCTATTTCTGCTATAACAAATTACCACACTAGAGGCTTCAAAGAAACAAATCTATGCTCTTACTGTGTTGGAGGTCAGAAGTCTGAAAGAAGTCTCAGTGGGCTAAAAACAAGATTTCTCAGGGCTTGATTCCTTCTGGATGCTACAGGAGAATCCCTTTTCTTTCCTATTGTAGATTCTAGTGACAACAAGTATTCTCTGGCTCATTGCCCTTTCTCCATCTTCAAAGCCAATGATGTGGCATCTTCACATCTCTCTATATCCAACTATTTTACTTAATTCTCATCACCCAATTACCATATCACCCCATCCACCTTCCCTCCAGCAACCCTCAGTTTATATCCTACAGTTAAGTCTCTCATGATTTTTCTCCTTCTTGATTTATTCCCCTTCAGTTTTCCCTCCCTTCCCCTATGATCCTCTGCTCTGTTTCTTATATTCAACATATGAGTGAAACCACTTCATAATTGTCTTTCTCTGATTGACTTCTTTCGCTCAGCATAATACCCTCCAGTTCCATGCACATTGATGTAAGTGCTAACTAATCATTTTTTCTGATGGCTGAGTAATATTCCATTGTATTTAGGACCCGCATTTTCTTTATCCATTCATCTGTTGAAGGATATCATGGCTCTTTCCACAGTTTGGCTATTGTGGACATCATTGCTATGAACTTTGGGGAGCAGATGCCCCTTTGGATCACTACATTTTTATCTTTGGGGTAAATACGTAGTATTGCAATTGTTGGGTCATAGGGAAGCTCTATTTTTAACTTCTTGGGGAACTTCCATACTGTTTTCCAGAGGGGTTGTACCAGCTTGAATTCCTACCAACATTAAAAGAGGGTTCCCCTTTCTCCACATCCTCACCACCATTTGTTGTTTACTGCCTTGTTAATTTTATGGATTGGAAGAATAAACATTGTTTAAATTTCTATGCCACTGGAGTGCCTGGGTGGCTCTGTCAGTTAAGTGTCTGCCTTCAGCTCAGGTCATGATCCCAGGGTTCTGGGATCAAGCCCCAAGTCAAGCTCCCTGCTCAGCGGGAAGTCTGCTTCTCCCTCTCACTCTCCATCTGTGCTCACTCTCTCTCTCTCACAAATAAATAAATAAAATCTTAAAAAATGAAAAAATAAATACCTATGCTATCAAGAACAATCTACACATTCAATGCAATCCCTATGAAAATACCATCTATATTTTTTCACAAAGCTGGAACCAATACTCCTCAAATTTGTATGGAAGCAGAAAAGATCCTGAGCAGCCAGAGGAATGTTGAAAAAGAAAACCAAAGCTGGGAGTATCACAATGCCTGACTTCAAGCTATATTACAAAGCTATAATCATCAAGACAGCATGGCATGGGCACAAAAACAGACACATAAATCAATGGAAGAATAAAGAACCAAGAAATGGACCCTCAGTTATATGGTAAACTAATCTTTGACAAAGCAGGAAAGAATAACCAATGAAAAAAGGACGACTGTCCTTTGAAGAGACTTCTTCAACAAGTGGTGAGGGGAAAAATGGACAGTCATGTGTAGAAGAATGAAAGTGGACCATTCCCTTACACCATACACAAAAATAAACTCAAAATGGATGAAAGACCTAAATGTGAGACAGGAATCCATCAAAATCCTGGGTAAGAACACAGGCAGCAATCTTTTTGATCTTGGCCACAGCAACTTCTTGCTAGACATGTCTACAAAAGCAAGGGAAACAAATATTTTATAGTGACATTGTAACTCCTAGCACTAATCTTGTGATAGAAGTGTGAAATTCCTAATTGTTTTGTCAAGATTGTCATGAAGCCAAGGAGTGTAGTGCCCATGTTTTATATTAAAGGAACAAACTTATCATCTTTGTTGAAAAAGGGGAAAGCAACTTGCTAGAGATATCAGGGGTTGTGTCTCCACCACAAGTCAATGCTTTGAAGAACCAAGGGATCTAGTCAAGACCAATTCCTAAGGCTTCCATCCAAGTACTAACCAGGCCAGATCTGGCTTATGTTCTGAGATCAGACAAGATTGGGTGCATTCAGGGTGGTATGACCATAGACCAATTCTTAAGTCTTATACAGGAGAAGATGTTCACTCTTAAGTGGGATAAGGTGCTGGGAGTTTAGGTCTCTGAAAGGCAGAAGAAGTCATAGACAAAAAGTAAGAAAAACTGTCTTTACTTGGCTTATCTCTGCTTCTCCTAGTAACAGAAATGCAACAGGATAAATGTCCTTTCTGTCCACACAAGTGTCCCACAGGGAAATCATGTGCCTACAGGTGGGAGAAACAGAGGGAAATGATCCTAATGAGCAGACCGAACCAGCTGTAAATACTCCTCTGTTGCAGTCCCGCAGCTCAGACAACCTCGGGCTGGACAAGACCTAGTCGTCTCTTGTGCAGTCCTATGTCTGGATGGGACACTGAAGTCTGACCCATTCCTGCTCTCTTGTCTGGGGACAGAGCTTCATCCTCCATCATCTATCAACCACAGAGGTACTTTGATTTCCACGTAGAAACCTTCCTCTCAGAGACCCCATCTAGATAAGTTTTACCACCCAGTAGGGACTGCATGAGAAGGTCAAGAGAATGAAAGTCAAAGCATTTAGCTGAGGTCATCTGAGGGTGAATCCAGCCTAGCCCAGAGCTGAGAGTTTGCTGTGGCTGTTTGCTGGCTTGATTAAGGAATTTATGATTGATTCATTTATGTATATATGAAACAAATCAAAAAATGGGCAGAAGATATGAACAGACACTTTTCCAATGAAGACATACAAATGGCTAACAGACACATGAAAAAATGTTCAAAATCATTAGCCATCAAGGAAATTCAAATCAAAACCACACTGAGATACCACCTTACGCCAGTTAGAATGGCAAAAATAGACAAGGCAAGAAACAACAATTGTTGGAGAGGATGTGGAGAGAGGGGATCCCTCCTACATTGTTGGTGGGAATGCAAGTTGGTGCAGCCACTCTGGAAAACAGTGTGGAGGTCCCTTAAAAGGTTAAAAATTGAGCTACCCTACGATCCAGCCATTGCACTACTGGGTGTTTACCCCAAAGATACAGACGTAGTGAAGAGAAGGGCCATATGCACCCCAATGTTCATAGCAGCAATGTCCACAATAGCTAAATCGTGGAAGGAGCCGAGATGCCCTGCAACAGATGACTGGATTAAGAAGTTGTGGTCCATATATGCAATGGAATATTACTCAGCAATCAGAAAGAATGAGTTCTCAACATTTGCTACAACATGGACAGCACTGGAGGAGATAATGCTTAGTGAAATAAGTCAAGCAGAGAAAGACAACTATCATATGATTTCTCTCATCTATGGAACATAAGAACTAGAATGATCAGTAGGGGAAGAAAGGGATAAAGAAAGGGGGGGTAATCAGAAGGGGGAATGAAACATGAGAGACTATGGACTATGAGAAACAAACTGAGGGCTACAGAGGGGAGGGGGGTGGGGGAATGGGATAGACCGGTGATGGGTAGTAAGGAGGGCACATATTGCATGGTGCACTGGGTGTTATACACAACTAATGAATCATCGAGCCTTACATCGAAAACCGGGGATGTACTGTATGGTGACTAACATAATATAATAAAAAATCATTATTAATAAAAAATAAAAAATAAAAATAAAAAAAATAAAAATGAAAGTGAATATTGAACTCAGAAATGCAACGTTCAAAATTAACAAATGAGTTTAAATAACAGAAACCCAATTACATAAGGGATGGGAAGAATAAAAGAAGAACATGAGACCAAGGATCTTTACAATACACTAGAGGAGAAAAGTCAAATATTAGCTGTGGAGAGTTATACAGTGATCTGAGTATATGGCTTTTCATTTTTAAGATGGGACATATTAGATTACATGTCTATACTGAGGAGAAAAATCCAGACAAAAGAATTCTTGCAGGTATATGCTTACAGGACCAATACATGAAAACTATATATCATAGTACCTCCTGTTTCTTGGGTATTCAAATGAAAATTTTGTGAAAAGGGGTGTGTTAATGAGCTTCCTTTCCCACTACCTCATTACCCCTGGGCCTGAATATGGTCTGGCTTAGCTAGCCACTCACTTTCTCTGTTGAAAATAGTCTATGTGAGTCCTTGGGGTTTGCATTAGTGGGGAGGAGTGGTTTTATTCTTATTTTTTTTTTGCATTCTTTCAAGCAAAGAATTGCTCTTTATTTCACCAATTTAGCTATTTCCCGTTTTGCTTTTTAGAGTATGTGTAGTCGTATTTGTGCAGAATGTGTGAGAGTGTATGAATTTTGTGGGGTAAAGTCTGTGAGTTACTCATAATATAGGCCCTCCACTGATTCTTCTAGTTTTTTTGTTTTGTTTTGTTTGTTTGTTTGTTTGTTTTGCTGGAAGAATTGATCTGTCACCTTAATATTCTTCACTTCTGAATACCTGTTTTCCAACAATGAAAGTGAATGTCCTTCTCCATATCTGGTGTTCACAAATCACCCTTTACGCATATTTCCAACTAGTGTTCATGTCTCTGCAGTCTCTATTGTTCCTTTTGTCCTTTTATAATTGGATCTATTTCTAAAATAGAAATGTGATCACTTGTAAGGCATTCCTTCTTCCATTTGAGCAAGAATCACCTTTACCTTCCACAAGCATTCTTGTCTCATATCTCTTTATGTGACATGAAACTCAAACTTTAGGTAACACTTTCTCTCCACCTTAAAAGACTTCTTCATATTCTTTTATTCCCAAACCTTGGAAAGCTAATTTAGATTTGGACCTATGTGGACTTCAGTAATGTATTACTCTTTAAAACTTTTTGTTCTGAAGTTGGTGTTGGATCTCCTTCAATTTCATTTCAGACAGTTTTTTGAGCCACTCTGCTTCACTTAAGTGCAATTTCACTGTCCTTTCTTTCCAAAGTCTTTTGTTTTTTATTTTTTTAAGGAAGAGGTAAAATGTTTATTGTCATTGAGAAAGCAGAAGAAGCAGATGTACACACTGAGGCTCTGGAATTTTCCAGTGAGAGTGCGGCACAGTAGGAAGCAGTATCGGATTCACTAATTCATTTGGAAATGCCATGACAGGCAGAACATGCACCTTTAATTTCATTTCAAACTCACTCTTTATTTCTTTTAAAACTATTCTGTGTTACGCACACTTACACATTCACACACTTTCAATTCGAATATAAGAAAGGACACCTACATACGTCGTAAGTACTCTTTGTGTTCTGGCACAATCTTCTTTTTGTAGCTTTTCTCCCTCAGCCTTCTGACTTAGGAGTACCTTCCACAAGTCCTCTAGTCAACCAGTGTAATGCTGATTCATTACTTCAAAGCCTGCATGACATTTCATGGTGTGGCTGTGCTGTTTACACTTTTGATGGTGTTTCCTATTTTTCCTTGTCATTTAATGAGAAAAGAAATGGAAACACCATCAATGAGATGAGTAATTTAATGAGAAAAATATTTAATATCAATGCTGCAAAATATTTTAAGTAGTTAAAACTATGCTTCTTAGCCAAAGTTGATTGTGTCCTCCAGGGGTCATTGAGAAATGTTCAAAAACATCTTGGGCTGTCATACTGGGAAGGGATCCATGGAAACCAGGGATACTCTAAAATCCTACAATGCACAGGACACAGGCCATCACAGGAAGGATCTGTCCCAGAATATAAATAGTGCAGAGACTGAGAAACCCTGAGATAAAGAATGCCTGTATTGTGGGGGGTGCCTGGGTGGCTCAGTCATTAAGCATCTGCCTTCGGCTCAGGTCTTGATCCTGAAGTCCTGGAATCGAGCCCTGCATGGGCTCCCTGCTCTGCTGGGAGCCTGCTTCTTCCTCTTCCACTCCCCCTGCTTGTGCTCCCTCTCTCTCTGGCTGTCTCTCTCTGTGTCAAATAAATAAATAAAATCTTTAAAAAAAGGAATGCCTGTATTGTTTAAGCAATTTCTACACCCAACATGAACTTAAAACCCTGAGCTCAAGCGTCCCATGCTCTACTGAATGAGCCAGCCAGGCACCCCAGTGAACATCTGTATTTTTAACATGTGTACCTGTCTTCAGAGGCTCTCCAAAGCATTGTAACACTTCACAATTCTGACAGCAAAATTAGAAAGTGCCCCTTTGCAATTGTTTAGAAGTTTTAACCCTGATCACTGTGACAGCCCTTTGAGTATTTTCTTGGGGTAATGGGTGTGAAAGAGAATTCTTTTTTAGTTTCTAAACTATTAGTTAGCTACAACAAAGCTTCATATATTTGATCACCATGTTTATTTGTCTATTATTATTATATGACCACATATTATATGCCGATTTATTTATAATTATCAGCATTTCAAATAATTTTTATAAATCACAGGTTCCCTATTGATTTTTCGTTAGATATTTCTGGCCATTAAATAGTTTTACATTTTATTTACTTAAATATATCGATGTTCTTACTTTGAGTGTTTGCCTTAATTATGATGATTTACCTATCTGCGGATTTTATATGTAGTTTCCTAGACGTGCATCTAAAATGGAATGGTTCCTCCTAAACTGAGGGTTTACTCCTGATTTTTGTGAGATGTGTGAGATAAGGAACCACTGCACTTCCATGTAGAAAACTATTTGTGCCAACTTCTATCAACAATCCAATCTTTTCCAACCAAATCCAAATGCAGATTTCTCATGTATTTAATGTCCATATATAATGAGACCTAATTCCTAATTCATTCAACAAATACTAAAAGAACACCTGGTGTGTGTCAGAAATTACTAAGAACTTTATATCTTATGCTGTTCTATTTTAATGTCTTGGCGAATTTTATTATTCGTCCATGTTGATTTTGTGAAATTACTGCTCCTGTAGATCCCGTTTCAGTTAGTTCTCTAAACTCCTTTCCATTTTATTGAATACGGTTGTACCAAAACTGCTCTCTTTAACCTGGTTTTATCTCCACTGTCATTCTTTGTATTTCATAATGTCTCATTTTCTTGAATTTGTTTCCATGTAAGTGCATATGCATCCACACCCATAAAGAAAAAAGATGAACAGCACAGGTGAAGTCCCTGCTCCTTTGGTCCTTATGTCAGAGTGACAGACAAAAGTGCAGTGAGATAAATGTGAGCAAGAGATAATGTCCTCAGATAAGTCACATGAAGAGTATTCAGAGTAAGAAGATAGATTGCCATGGGGTGTCTAGGAATTTACAGTCTGGGGAGGCCTTTGCATGGTGGACAAGGAACAGAACCATGAGTAGTTGTGCTCATGGACTTGTGAACAAATTGCCTAAAATCCAAAGCCTGAGTTAATAAATAAACAAAAAAAAGGTGTCACATAAAAAAGGTAATAAAGGGGCTCACCTCATCCTCTATTGGACCAAATAAAACCAACTGTCAAATAAATATGGAATAGGCACAGAAAAAACAAGTCTTCACCTATGTGGTAATAAAAATGCCCAGATTTTGTGAAGTGTTAGTTTATTCTTTTTATCATTTTTCTCTACTGTTGTTCAATCTGTAAGGTGTTTCACACTATAAAGGTGTCAGTACTTTTGTCTTTTGGAGAATTTATTTTTGCTCTTTTATTATTTTTGATGATTACAAATGGGAGAAAACCAGGATTGGATGTCACGAGCACGGACGAAGCTGTCATTCCTCACAGTCTCTCAGGACAACGGAGCTTATTAGATCAGTTTACTCTTTAAAAAATTATTAATTAATTAATCCATCCATTCATTCATTCATTTATTTAGAGAGACCCAGAAAGCAGTGGGAGGGGCAGAGGGAGAGGGAAAGAGAGAATCTCAAGCAGATTCTGCATTGAGCATAGACCTGGAGCCTAACAGGGGGCCCAGTCTCACAACCCTGATATCATGACCTGAGCCAAAACCAAATTTGGACATTTAACCAACGGAGCCACATAGGTGCCCCTAGATAACTTTAGTCTTTATGTCTTTCTCATTTCTCTCTTGCACTATCTTTGTTTACTGAACACAATTTTTTAAGTACCTCATTAGTTTGTGATATAATGTTCAATGATTCATTAATTCTGTATAACACCCCATGCTCATCACATCACCTTCCCTCCTTAACTGAACAGAATATTTTATGTTCCTTTACACACAGGCCAGAAAGAGGCCATTCCAAAATGGAACCCCAAAGTGATTTGTCCTTGGGAAGCTATGAATAGGAATTACTGGGTGCTATGTCTATATTCCTTATGGGAAAGGTAATATGTGTATGCATTCACATACTAAGCAGTGTGTTGGAAAGGTGGGGGAGAGGTGAGAAGGACATAGAAGTAACACACCAGGAAGACATGGTGTTCTATGTTTGTGAAGTGTGTGTGTGTGTGTGTGTGTGTGTGTGTGTGTGTGTGTGTGTGTACACATGGGCCCAGGAAACTTGATAAGTGAGAAGAGTCCTCGGAGCAGGGATACATGGGCGCTTCTATTACAAGGTGACCCTTATGATACAGAGGCCAAGCTCAACAGATGATACTAAGGTGGGATGTTCAATTGACAGGGCACTATTGAAACAAGATCATAAAGTGGAAGAGGTACATAGTGTGGATGAGGAAGTCCCGTGTCTTGAACTTTAAGCAGCCATGAAGCCACATGGTTCTGGAAAATACACTACCACCACCTCTCAACATTCTCCCTCTTGGCCATTCCCCTCAACACACTGGCTTCCTTCTGACCCTTGATTTTCTGACAGAAGCAGGGTCTCAGGGCCCTTGCACCAGCCGTCACCTCTGCCAGAAAGACCACCTATCTTCTACCCTCTCTTCCATGAAGCCTCTGTTCAAATGTCACCTTCTCAGCCAGTCTTGACAGAATACCCATCATAACACCCATCCACTCTCTCCCTTAACCTGCTTCTGTTTTCTTCATAGCATCTGTCTCCAACTTACGATTATTTAATCTTTATATATGCTTCTAACCTATCACCATCAGTGATTGTAGGACTTTCACTTTTCAGCACCCTCTACTTTATGACTAGAACTTCTTTTTTTTTTTTTAAAGATTTTATTTATTTATTCGACAGAGATAGAGACAGCCAGCGAGAGAGGGAACACAAGCAGGGGGAGTGGGAGAGGAAGAAGCAGGCTCATAGCGGAGGAGCCTGATGTGGGGCTCGATCCCATAACGCCGGGATCACGCCCTGAGCCGAAGGCAGATGCTTAACCACTATGCCACCCAGGCGCCCCTATGACTAGAACTTCTGAAACATGGTCAACATTCTATATATTCCTCAAATGTATGAAATAATTTCTTACTAAAACCGTGCCATACCTGACCTTTTGGGGAACATCTGATGTTGGGATGGAAATTGCTAAACAGACAGGACATGGGGATCCCTTCAAGTGCCCCAGATCAATTCACAAAATATTGAAATCAGTTTCATGACTGGAAAATACAAATTGTTGCATTTATACAATTTGAGCAATTACTATTTGTGTGAAAATTAATCATGTTATTTTCCTCTGTGTTGTTAGTCATCTCCACCACATGGACCCAGGAAACTATACAGGAATTTCAAATTTACAGCTTCTGGGATTTTCAGAGGAACCAGAACTGCAGCCCCTCCTATTCGGGCTTTTCCTCTCCATGTACCTGATCACTGTGTTTGGAAACCTGCTCCTCATCCTGGCCGTCACCTTTGACTCCCACCTTCACACCCCCATGTACTTCTTCCTCTCCAACCTGTCCTTTGAAGACATCTGTTTCACCTCCACGACCATCCCCAAGATGCTGCTGAACATCCAGACTCAGAGCAAAGTGATCAGTTATGCAGGCTGCATCACACAAATGTATTTTTTCATACTGTTTACAGGATTAGAAATCTTTCTCCTGACTGTGATGGCCTATGACCGATTTGTGGCCATCTGTTATCCCCTGAACTACATAGTCATCATGAACCCTCGGCTCTGTGGACTGCTGGTTCTGGTGTCCTGGATCCTGAGTGTCTTGGATTCCTTGTTACACACTTCCATGGTGTTGCAGCTGTCCTTCTGTACAGAGGTGGAAATTCCCCACTTCTTCTGTGAACTCAATCAGATGATACAACTTGCATGTTCTGATACTTTTCTTAATAACATGGTGATATATTTTGCAGCTATGCTACTGGTTGTTGGTCCTTTTGTTGGGATCCTATACTCTTACTCTAAGATAGTTTCCTCCATCTTAAGGATCTCATCAGCTCAGGGCAAGTATAAAGCATTTTCCACCTGTGCATCTCACCTCTCCATTGTCTCCTTATTTTATTGCACGGGCCTAGGAGTGTACCTTAGCTCTGCTGCTCCCCAGAGCTCCCATGCAAGTGCAGTGGCCTCAGTGATGTACACGGTGGTCACCCCCATGCTGAACCCCTTCTTCTACAGGCTAAGGAACAAAGACATAAAGGAGGCTTTGATGAGATTCCTTGACATGTCAGCTCTAAAAGGGCCAATCATCCTGGGGTTGAAGAAGTGCCCAGGATTCAAGAGCCCAAAGCCTGTGCCAAATATTGAGATACTTTGATTAGATTGTGGAAGTGGAACAGACCTCTTCTATATTTTTCTTGAATTTTTTTAAAAAAATAGAAATTTTTAAAAAAAATTTGGCCACTCTGTATAATTGATGTAACTAAATTTGTTAAGCTTTATGATATCTCTGTTATCCGAGAGATTTTCCCTTTGTCGTTTTGCTACTCTCTCAATGGCATTCCTAAACTGGAATGTGAAATATTTGAAAATCCTCACTTATTCAAAGGACTACATGAATATGCTAAGAATAATTTCTTCTGAAATAAAATATACCATAGTGAGTATTTTTTCTCGTCTTTGACTGAATACAATTCCTATGGAAAATCTACTCTTGGCCATGAGAGCTACTTATATAACTTTAAAACAGAAACCTTTGAAAGCCCTGTGCTTTACTCCTGTGGACATCATTGCATTGTACATCACTGCCTTACTGCTCTTCCCGAGAATGCACTTCGACATATGGGAGGCTACAGCTGATCCTGGGGATTTTTCTACACATTAGGATCCTGTTGTTACACAGCTGTAACCATGTTGTTAACCATGCCTCCCATTGTCACTGGCAAAAGAAATGATAATAAAATACATGTCTCCGAGTGGAACTACACAGAAAGACAAATATGGGAAAAATTGATTGACTTAATATGGCCTTAGAATCACACTTGACTTTAAAGGTGATGAAGCAAAATATTAAATCATACATTTATTCCTATGCAAAATATTTCTTTCTTAGGCATGTCATCTAGTCATTGAATTATGGAATATCAGGTTCCATTTATAAGGTGTATTCATTAACATGAAAGACTGGTGGCATGCTTGGGGTTTTAAATTATATTCAAATTTATATTTTTATTTAAATTATATTTAAATATATTTATATTTATAAATATATTTATGTTTAAATTATATTTATATTAAACTCTATTTGTATTAAGTATATAAATATAAACTATATATAAAAATATATAAAATATATAAATATATAAAATATAAATATAAATATAAACTATATAAATACATATAGTTTTTATATATTATATATATAAATTATATATAACATATATAAATATATAAATATAAACTATATATAAAATATAAGCTATATTTATATCAAACTATATTTATATTTATTTTTTTAAAGATTTATTTATTTATTGGACAGAGAGACAGCCAGCGAGAGAGGGAACACAAGCAGGGGGAGCGGGAGAGGAAGAAGCCAGCCCCCAGTGGAGAAGCCTGATGTGGGGCTCGATCCCAGGACCCTGGGGTCACGCCCTGAGCCGAAGGCAGGTGCTCAACGACTGCACTACCCAGGCACCCCTATATTTATATTTAAATTGTATTCTGGATTCTGACTGAAAATTGCAGTGATATATATATATATATATATATATATATATATATATATATATATATATATGATCCCTTCAATTTCTCTAAATAAAGTATCTCCCACTATTCAAAAATTTGCCATAAACACTAGAGGAGAGGAGCAATGGAAGAACAATATCAGTATCATCCATTATATGTGATCCTCATAACCACAGGATGACTCATCAGCAAGCTTGGATTCCTGTCCAGGGGTGATTCAGAGTCACAAGTATTTTTTTGTTTGTTTTTTTTTGTTTGTTTTTTTAAGATTTTATTTATTTATTTGACAGAGAGAGACACAGCCAGTGAGAGAGGGAACACAAGCAGGGGGAGTGGGAGACAAAGAAGCAGGCTCCCAGTGCAGGAGGCTGATGTGGGGCTCGATCCCAGGACTCTGGGATCATGACCTGAGCTGAAGGCAGACGCTTAACGACCAAGGCACCCAGGCGCCCCCAGAGTCAGAAGTTTTGTGCATACATGCATGTCCTTCCAACCTTTCCATGTGACCTCATAGGGGCCTCAGTGGAGTCATTTTTTAATATAGTTACAACAGATAAACTTGAAGAACAGTGTGATCATGAAAACTAATTTCAAGTATCAGAAGAAATGCCTAGATTTAAAAGAATCATATTATTACAAATGCTATGAGATCTGCCTGATTTCATTATTATGTCCGTTAGCTATTGCTGCATACAAACCATCTAAAATAAAATGGCTTAATGTAACATCTTTATTATCGAAGGGGATTGCAGGGTAGGGAGTGGTTCTGATCTCTGCAGTGCTCCTCATGAATCCTTACTCAGGTGTGAATCTCTACTTTGCATTTCTAAGGCTCATCCTTGAGGTGTGTGGCTGTAGAGCTCTTCTGTCTTGAACCAACTTATGTCATCTTACTCCTTTTGTATATTTAGGCTCTTCTTCTAGTTAAGAAAAATGATTTCAACAAAGGTTAATTGTCTTAATTTAATTCCACTATTTTAACATTCCCCTGCTTTTTCATGGTTGGACGAGAGCTCTCCAACCCCGATAGGTGGGACTCAGCTAACTGTGCTCCATATCTGACCCTGAGTCATGCACCCCTAGAATTTCTAAATTCTAATTAATCTACTGGAGTAAAATTACATGGGATACACTGTGGATAGGAGTTAAGATGGCGGAGGAGTAGGGGACCCCTTTTTCAGCCTGTCCCCTGAGTCGAGCTGGATAGGTAACAGACCAGCCTAAATAACCACGGAATCAGCCTGAGACACAGGAAGATACATCTGGATCTCTACAAATGAACATCTCCAGCGCTGAGTATTGAGATACCAAGAGGGGAGCTGTAAACCGTGCACAGATATCGGAAGATAAACGGAAAGGGGAGGGAGCCGCCGCGTTTGGGCGCTGGGAAGCGGCAGCCACCTGCATGGGGGAACAGGCGGACTCACGGAGGGCACCCTCAAGAGAGCGGACTGAGACCGGTGAGCCGTGAACGCCCGCCACCAGGCATCTCCCGGAACACCGGAATCCCGGTGTGCTCACGGGATCCAGACTGAGACCGGGAGCTCCCAAGCGCGCGCGGGGTGGCTGGCGGCTGGCGGGCCACCTGCACGGGGGAGCGGGCGGACTCGCATTCGGCACCCGCGAAAGAGCAGACTGAGACCCTGAACCGGGTGCGCGCGCCACCAGGCTTCTCACGAAACTCCGGAATCAAGGTGTGCTCACCAGGCATAGACTGAGACCGGGAGACCCAGGAGCGCGCGGGGCGAACGGTGGCTGGCGGCATTAGAAACACAAAGGACAGAGACGCGCCGGCCCTGGAAGTGAGGGCAGGGACGCCGGGTTGGTGTGCACATCCTGGGACGCTGCAGGGTTGAGCAGCACCAACAGAAACAGAGTTAAAGTGGCCAGAACATCAGTGGAGAATGGGCCACAATCCCTCTGTTCTGTGACAATGCAGCCTCTGCTGCTCTGACTCTCAGAAGAGGCATAGCCGACCGCCAGGGAAAGCCGCCAGAGAACAAAAGCCTGGAAATACCTGCTCACAGCATGCCCATCCCATCCCCCCTCACAGGGGACACGGAGACTCTACCCAAACAGGGTTGCCTGAGTATTGGTGCGGCAGGCCCCTCCCCCAGAACACAGAAGGCAGACTGAAAAATCAAGAAGTCCACAACCCGAGGCGCCTGAGTGGCGCAGTCATTGAGCGCCTATCTCCGGCTTAGGGCGTGATCCCAGCATTCTGGAAAGGAGTCCCTCATCGGGCTCTTCCACTGGGAGCCTGCTTCTTCCTCTCTCACTTCCCTGCTTCTGTTCCGTTCTTGCTGACTGTCTGTCTCCCTCTCTCAGATAAATAAATAAATAAAATCTTTAAGGAAGAAGCCCACATCCCTAAGATCCCTATAAAACAAGGGGCACGGCCTGGGACCCAGTCAATAATTTGGGCTCTGGACAACCCCGCAACCTCTCCTCATCAGAATGACAAGAGGGAGAAGCCCCCCCCCCCCCCAGCAAAGAAAAGACAGTGAGTCTGTGGCCTCTGCCACAGAAGTAACGGATATGGATGTAACCAAATTATCAGAAATGGAATTCAGAGTAACAATGGTCAAGATGATGAGCAGACTTGAAAAAAGTATTAAGGAAAATGTTACTGAGAATATAGAATCCCTAAGGGCGGAAATGAGAGCGAATTTGACAGAAATTAAAAATTCTATGAGCCAAATGCAGGCAAAACTAGAGGCTCTGATGGCCAGGGTCACTGAAGCAGAGGAAAGGGTTAGTGAATTGGAGGATGGGTTAATAGAGGAAAAAATGAAAATAGAAGATGGTCTTAAAAAAATCCACACCCCCGAATGTTGGCTACGGAAGATTACTGACTCAACGAAACGATCCAATGTTAGAATCATCGGCATCCCCGAGGGGGTGGAGAAAAACAGAGGTCTAGAAGAGATATTTGAACAAATTGTAGCTGAAAACTTCCCTAATCTAGCAAGGGAAACAAACATTCGTGTCCAAGAGGCAGAGAGGACCCCTCCCAAGTTCAACCAAGACAAACCTACGCCACGTCACGTCATAGTGCAATTCACAAATATTAGACCCAAGGATACAGTATTGAAAGCGGCCAGGGCAAAGAAATTTCTCACGTACCAAGGCAAAGGCATCAGAATTACGTCAGACCTGTCTACACAGACCTGGAATGAGAGAAAGGGTTGGGGGAGCATTTTTAAAGCTCTTTCAGAGAAAAACATGCAGCCAAAGATCCTTTATCCAGCAAGGCTGTCATTCAGAATTGATGGAGAAATAAAGACATTTCAGAATCGCCAGTCACTAACCAATTTCATAACCACGAAACCAGCCCTACAGGAGGTAGTACGGGGGGTTCTATAAAAGGAAAAAGGCCCCAAGAGTGATACAAAACAGAAAGTCACAGCCAATACAAACAAAGACTTTACTGACAACATGGCATCATTAAAAGCATATCTCTCAGTACTCAGTCTTAATATTAATGGTTTAAATTCTTCCTTAATACGCCACAGAGTTGCAGATTGGTTAAAAAGAAATGACCCATCCATTTGCTGTCTACAAGAGACTCATTTCGAACCCAAAGATGCATTCAGACGGAGAGTAAGGGGATGGAGTACCATTTTCATGCAAATGGACCTCAAAAGAAAGCTGGGGTAGCAATTCTCATATCAGATAAACTGGATTTTAAACTACAGACTATAGTTAGAGATGCAGAAGGGCACTATATTATTCTTAAAGGAATTATTCAACAAGTGGATATGACAATTATAAATATATATGCCCCCAACAGGGGAGCAGCAAGATACACAAGCCAACTCTTAACCAGAATAAAGAGACATATAAATAAAAATACATTAATAGTAGGGGACCTCAACACTCCACTCTCAGAAATAGACAGAACACCCTGGCTAAAACTAAGCAAAGAATCAAAGCCTTTGAATGCCATACTCGACAAGTTGGACCTCATAGATATATATAGAACACTACACCCCAGAAGCAAAGAATACTCATTCTATTCTAATGCCCATGGAACATTCTCAAGAATAGACCATGTTCTGGGACACAAAACAGGTCTCAGCCGATACCAAAAGATTGAAATTATCCCCTGCATATTCTCAGACCACAACGCTCTGAAATTGGAACTCAACCACAAGGAAAAATTTGGAGGAAACTCAAACACTTGGAGACTAAGAACCATCCTGCTCAGGAATGACTCGATAAACCAGGAAGTCAAAAATCAAATTAAACAATTTATGGAGACCAATGAGAATGAAAATACAACAGTCCAAAACCTATGGGATACTGCAAAGGCAGTCCTAACGGGGAAATACATAGCCATCCAAGCCTCACTCAAAAGAATAGAAAAATCTAAAATGCAGTTTTTATATTCTCACCTCAAGAAGCTGGAACAGCAACAGAGGGACAGGCCTAATCCATGCACGAGGAAGCAGTTGACCAAAATTAGAGCTGAAATCAATCAAGCAGAAACCAGAAGTACAGTAGAGCAGATCAACAGGACTAGAAGCTGGTTCAATGAGAGAATCAATAAAATTGACAGACCACTGGCATCACTTATCCAAAAGAAAAGAGAAAGGACCCAGATTATTAAAATTATGAATGAAAAAGGAGAGGTCAAGACGAACACCATGGAAATTGGAAGGATTATTAGAAATTTTTATCAACAGCTATATGCCAATAAACTAAGCAATCTGGAAGAGATGGAATCCTTCCTGGAAACCTATAAACTACCAAGATTGAAACAGGAAGAAATTGATTTCTTAAACAGGCCAATTATTTATGAAGAAATTGAGTCAGTCATAAACAACCTTCCAAATAACAAAACTCCAGGCCCAGATGGTTTTCCTAGGGAATTCTACCAAACATTGAAGGAAGAAATAATACCTATTCTCCTAAAGCTATTTCAAAAAATAGAAACAGAAGGAAAGCTACCAAACTCATTCTATGAGGCCAATATTACCTTGATCCCCAAACCAGGCAAAGACCCCCTCAAAAAGGAGAATTACAGACCGATTTCCCTAATGAATATGGACACCAAAATCCTCAACAAGATACTTGCTAATAGAATCCACCAGTACATTAAAAGGATTATCCACCACGATCAAGTGGGATTCATACCTGTGATGCAAGCGTGGTTCAATATTCATAAATCAATCAGCGTGATACATCATATCAACAAGAAAAGACACAGGAACCATATGATCCTCTCAATCGATGCCGAAAAAGCATTTGACAAAATACAACATCCTTTCCTGATTAAAACCCTTCAGAGTGTAGGAATAGAAGGTACATTTCTCAATCTCATAAAAGCCATCTATGAAAAGCCTACTGCAAATATTATTCTCAATGGGGAAAAACTGGAAGCCTTTCCCTTAAGATCAGGAACTCGACAAGGATGCCCACTCTCGCCACTATTATTCAACATAGTACTAGAAGTCCTTGCAACAGCAATCAGACAACAAAAAGGGATCAAAGGTATTCAAATTGGCAAAGAAAAAGTCAAAATGTCTCTCTTCGCAGATGACATGATACTCTATATGGAAAACCCAAAAGAAGCCACTCCCAAACTATTAGAAGTTATAGAGCAATTCAGTAACGTGGCGGGATACAAAATCAATGCTCAGAAATCAGTTGCATTTCTGTACACGAATAACGAGAACGAAGAAAGAGAAATCAGGGAATCCATCCCATTTACAATAGCACCAAAAACCATACGTTACCTTGGAATTAACTTAACCAGAGACGTAAAGGACCTTTATTCTAGAAACTATAAATCACTCTTAAAAGACATTGAGGAAGACATAAAAAGATGGACAGATATTCCATGCTCATGGATCGGAAGAATTAACATAGTTAAAATGTCCATGCTACCCAGAGCAATCTACACTTTCAATGCTATCCCGATCAAAATACCGAGGACATTTTTCAAAGAACTGGAACAAATAGTCCTTAAATTTGTATGGAACCAGAAAAGACCCCGAATCTCCAAGGAACTGTTGAAAAGGAAAAACAAAGCTGGGGGCATCACAGTGCCGAATTTCAAGCTGTGCTACAAAGCTGTGATCACAAAGACAGCATGGTACTGGCACAAAACAGACACATAGACCAATGGAACAGAATAGAGAGCCCAGAAATGGACCCTTAGCTCTTTGGGCAACTAATCTTTGATAAAGCAGGAAAAAACATCTGGTGGGAAAAAGACAGTCTCTTCAATAAATGGTGCTGGGAAAATTGGACAGCTACATGCAAAAGAATGAAACTTGACCACTATCTCACACCATACACAAAAATAAACTCCAAATGGATGAAAGACCTCGTTGTGAGACAGGAATCCATCAAAATTCTAGAGGAGAACATAGGCAGCAACCTCTACGACATTAGCCAAAGCAACCTTTTTCATGATACATCCCCAAAGGCAAGAGAAACAAAAGATAAAATGAATTCATGGGACTTCATCAAGATTAAAAGTTTCTGCACAGCCAAGGAAACAGTCAGAAAAACTAAGAGGCAGCCCACGGAATGGGAGAATATATTTGCAAATGACACTACAGATAAAGGACTGGTATCCATGATCTACAAAGAACTTCTCAAACTCAATACACGAGAAACAAATAAACAAATCAAAAAATGGGCAGAAGATATGAACAGACAGTTTTCCAATGAAGACATACAAATGGCTAACAGACACATGAAAAAATTTTCAAAATCATTAGCCATCAAGAAATTTCAAATCAAAACCACACTGAGATACCACCTTACGCCAGTTAGAATGGCAAAAATAGACAAGGCAAGAAACAACAATTGTTGGAGAAGATGTGGAGAAAGGGGATCCCTCCTACATTGTTGGTGGGAATGCAAGTTGGTACAGCCACTCTGGAAAACCGTGTGGAGGTCCCTTAAAAAGTTAAAAATTGAGCTACCCTATGATCCAGCCATTGCACTACTGGGTGTTTACCCCAAAGATACAGACGTAGTGAAGAGATGGGCCATATGCACCCCAATGTTCATAGCAGCAATGTCCACAATAGCTAAATCATGGAAGGAGCCGAGATGCCCTTCAACAGATGACTGGATTAAGAAGTGTGGTCCATATATACAATGGAATATTACTCAGCTATCAGAAAAAACGAGTTCTCAACATTTGCTACAACATGGACAGCACTGGAGGAGATAATGCTAAGTGAAATAAGTCAAACAGAGAAAGACAACTATCATATGATTTCTCTCATCTATGGAACATAAGAACTGGAATGATCAGTAGGGGAAGAAAGGGATAAAGAAAGGGTGGGTAATCAGAAGGGGGAATGAAACATGAGAGACTATGGACTATGAGAAACAAACTGAGGCCTACAGAGGGGAGGGGGGTGGGGGAATGGGATAGGCCGGTGATGGGTAGTAAGGAGGGCACATATTGCATGGTGCACTGGGTGTTATACACAACTAATGAATCATCGAGCCTTACATCGAAAACCGGGGATGTACTGTATGGTGACTAACATAATATAATAAAAAATCATTATAAAAAAATAAAATAAATAAAATAAATAAAAATCACCTTCATGTGAAAAAAAAATAAAAATAAATAAAAGTAGCTTAAATTCATTTCGAGGTCTAACTAAAAGAAGAACATCATACTACTGTTGCTTGTATCTAATCAAATGCAGTATACAAAATATTTAATTTGTGGTTCTTCAAGAAAGTTATGATAAATTTGGCAAGTGTTCATATATGAAATAAAAATAAAACAGTGTAAAAAAAAACATGGGATACACTGTACATATTTAAAGTGTATAACTTTAGGAATTGAAAGAGTCATTGAAAAAGCATGAGAACACGTTGCCTGATTCTATTTCCATAGAGCTCCCAAAGATGCACAGTAAGCTCTTACTACTTCATTATGCAACTGTTAAGGTGTAATCCCTCCAGCCTTCGTTTTCTTCTGATGGCAATGTGGAATCATAAACATAACTTCAAAGATGTTGTAAGGTTAGATGTAATGTGTGGAAATACTTTTTGGGTCCAAAGAATGTTCAAGACTGAGGGCTGTGTGTATGTAAATGTCTGTATATTCATATACATTTTAATTTCAAGAAAACACACTCACATGCATAGATGTACATTCAGCAGGCTCATAACCCTCATTATAACCCATTATAACCTACCTATTGTGTTGAAAGGAAGCTTGAGAGAAACTTGGAGGGTAAAGAAATTAAAAGAATGAACATTTGCTTTCGGGTGAAATGTTAAGAATGTAGAAATTTAGACGGAAAAATTAGAGAATAGGTGGCCTTATTGTACACAGTGTATCCGTTTTCCTATCTTATTGCCCGGAGTTCTCAAAGACAGAACCACATTGACCTTTATGCAAGGAGCACTCCTCTATACCAGCTAATAAGGCTGAATATCTCCAAACTGTTTTTTAGATTTTTTCTTCTACTTAAGGTAGAAGGGCCTTTTCAACACAAAGGGCCATTACCCAAGGAAACTAAGTGAATTACCTGAGAGGCTTAAATTCAGATTCTTCGATGATAATTTTATTAGAGAAATGGCTTTGTCACTTTCCTATTGGTGCTATCACAGTTATCACACTGAGGGTTTAGAAGAAACAAATTTACGTTCTTCCAGTCCTGGATGTCAGAGCCAAAAACGAGTCTCATTGGGCTAAAAGCAAAAGGTTTCTGCAGGACACAGAGAGTGTAAATTCCTGCTGAGTTACATGATTCTGGTTCACAGTTTATTCTCCACAAAGATGCATGTCCTTCCAAAGTCTTCTTGGTGCCAGAAAAGGATCTTCATTAGAGTCCCTCTTTTTGTTTAAGATTTGTTTATTTATTTGAGAGAGGGAGAGAGAGAGGGAGAGAGAGAGAGAAAGTGGGATGGGGCAAAGGAGAGGGAGAGAGAATCTCGAGAAGACTCCTAGCTAAGCTTGGGGCCCAAAGTCAGGCTTCATCCTATGAACCTGAGACCATGACCTAAGCCAAAACCACAATTGGAAGCTCAACTGACTGAGCCACCCAGATGTGCCTACCGGCAATTTTTAAAAGTTATCTGAAATAAACTTGAATAACAGAATGATTATGAATGTTGCTGCGTAATAAGCCATCCTGAAAGCACATGGCTTGCTATAATGTCTTTAGTATCAAGTGGAATTGTATGGTGATGAGTTGTATAATCTGTTGAGTAAGAGAAACCATTGCACACTGTTGGGCGGAATGCAAACCGGAGCAGCCAATGTGGAAAACAGAATAGAAGTGCCTCAAAAAACTGAAAATAAAAGTATCATATGGTCCAGTAATTACACTACTGGGCATTAACCCAAATAAAATGCATCCTCATGTTGACGGTCATCTCTGACACTGAGAACATGTGAGGTCACTATTTATTCTTATATGTCTTTCCATGTAGACTCCAAGGGACATATACGTTTGCTAATCAGTGCTTGACAGTAGCTGTGGTAGGTATTCTGGACACCTAGGAGAATAATAGAATAAACCAAGATTATTTATACAATATTTTTTAGGGGAAGAGGGTGAGAAGATGGGTTAGCCTGGTGATGGGTATTAAGAAGGGCATGTATTGCATGGAGCACTGGGTGTTATACACAAATAATGAATCATGGAACACTACATCAAAAACTAATGATGTATTGTATGGTGACTAATATAACATAATAAAATTTAAAAACAAATTAATTTTTTTTTAAATTAAGAAAAAAAAGCAAAAACCCCCACAGTATCATGGTAGTAGAGAGATTGCCAGAAATTAAGCTTTTGATTTCTAAGGCATCCATTTCAAGGACAACCATGCTGAATAAACACACTGTCAGGTGTGGGACACTATTATCACATAAGGTCTCAAGTGGCCCCAGCCATGAAGTACTCTTCAGAAAGCCCTGGGTAACCTCCATACTGTCATATGAGTGACCCCACTTCCCCTCTCCATGGCAGAATTTCATTCTTATGTTTTAAAACTGTCACTGAAGAGTGAACCTAGTAAGCCTTAGCCACTCTGCTCATGGACCCCAACAAAAGCAGGGCCCCCAGTTGTGGCCTTTCTCGCTCCCTCTGAATCTCAGCCCCCTCTCTCCCAGACTGCTCTGCCTCTGTCCTCCAGGACCTGTGAATAGTAAACCTGGTTTTGTTAGAGTTCTCTGATGGTGCTGCTGAGGCCTGTCTTGCAGTCACAGTGAGAACCCAAGGGCTGGTGCAGCCATAGCAGAGGCTCTGGTCAGGGAAGCATCTGTGGGAATGTCCACAAGCACAGGGGCCCAGGGGAGTGTCCCGGCTTTCCAAGCCTGAGCATCCCTGTCAGGAAACTGAGATGTAAACAGAACAAGGTTAGAGTCCACATCATCAGGAAGAGGAGTGAAGGTAGCGATGTGAAAAGATGGACAGACTCAAGGTGAAAACTGGTTTTGTATTTTCATCCACAATAAAGTTATGTGGCAGGCTTAGTGGCCAAGTGTAATTTCGTCCACTGAAGAATACAAGTCATCAATATTCCTTTGGGAAATCGAGGGAAAATTTACCCAGCATGATATAAGTCATTTGAAATGAAAGTGGTTTTTAAAGATTTTATTTATTTATTGGGGAGAGATAGTGACAGAGAGCACAAGCAAGGAGGAGAGGGAGAAGCAGGCTCCCTGCTGACCAGGGAGCCCAACACTGGGCTCCCTCCCAAGACCCTGGGATCATGACCTGAGCCAAAGGTGATGCTTAATCATCTGAACCACCCAGGAGCTCCTGAAATGAAAGTATTTTAAGAAATCCAACTTGCTCCTTGTAAGATAGAGAAATTCCCTTGCATTTGAGATCCAACTTTGGGGAAAACACAGGGGACATATGAAAATGGAAAAAGAAGAAAACTGTCTGTATATCAGACAGAGCAGAAACTTAATAAGTGAGTTACTTAAATGTATGGAGAAGTTGAATTATTCAAACAAATGGAAATTCCATGAAATATGTGGAAGTAGCAGATTCTACTTCCACAGCCTGATCAAAGAATAGCAGGTCCAGGCTCTGAGGCTGTGAGCCCTGCAATCATGGGCACTTCTTCAGCCCCAGGACAATGGGCCCTCACATCACTGGAACCCCAACAATTCTTTTCAGAGCCCCCTTTATGTCTCTGTTCCTCAGGCTGTAGATGAAGGGGTTCAGCATGGGTGTGACCACCGTGTACATCACCGAGGCCACTGCACTTGCGTGGGAGCTCTGGGGAGCAGCAGAGCTAAGGTACACTCCTAGGCCCGTACAATAAAATAAGGAGACAACCAAGAGGTGAAATGAACAGGTGGAAAATGCTTTATATTTGCCCTGAGCTGATGATATTCCACATATGGAGGAAATAATCTTAGAGTAAGAGTAAAGAATCCCAGCCAGGGAAGCACCACCCAACAATCCAGCTGCAAAATGCATCACCATGTCATTAAGAAAGTTTTCAGAACAGGCAAGTTGGACTACCTGGTTGATTTCACAGAAAAAATGGGAGATTCCCACCTCTCTACAGAAGGACAGCCACAATACCATTAAGCTTTGTAATAAGGAATTCAGGGCACTCATCATCCAGGACATCAGCACAAGCAGCATGCAGTAGGAGGGTTTCATCATGACCATGTAGTGCAGGGGGTGACAGATGGCCACGAATCGGTCACAGGCCATCACAGCCAGAAGAAAGTTGTCCAATCCAATAAACAGTAGGAAAAAGTATATCTGAGTGATGCAGCCTTCATAAGTGATAACTTTGCTCTGAGTCTGGATGTTCCACAGCATCTTGGGGACGGTGGTAGAGGTGAAACAGATGTCTGCAAAGGACAGGTTGGCCAGAAAGAAGTACATGGGGGTGTGGAGGTGGGAGTCAGAGCTGACGGCCAGGATGAGGAGCAGGTTTCCAAACACAGTGATCAGGTACATGGAGAGGAAAAGCCCAAATATAAGGGGCTGCAGTTCTGGTTTCTCTGAAAATCCCAGAAGATAAAATTCAGAAATTTCTGTATCATTTCCTGGTTCCATGTGTTGGAGATTACTTTGGGAAAGAGGGAAATATCATGACTAATTTTCATACAATCTTGCATTACTCACAGATTTGAAATGGTACATTTTATATTTTGCAGTCCAGAAATTTATTTTAATATTTTATGTATGGATTTGGTCCCCTCTAGGGGATTCCCCCATGTCATCTTATTGTTTGATTTTTCTTCCAACACTTCTTTTCCCTACGGGTCTTGAATTCTGAAGTTTTATTGAGAAACCCCCCTAAATTTCAGGAATATTAACTGGGTGCTGTGTTTTAGGCATTGTCTATGGAAGGAATATAGGATGCTAAAGTACAAAGGTCCCTACAGTTCAATGATGGAGCAAATAATAAAATAATAAAATTAAGTAGCATTTCATATGGTGACAGTTAATGCATAGGATAGAGTAAATACAGCATGCTATTTTCATGGGTATTTAGGCCAATACTGCAAACAAGATGACATTGGAATACAAAACTCAAATTACAGAGGTAGGTAGATCAAGGGTATGAGGAAAGTGTGTGCCCAGCAGAGGGAATGGCCAGTGCAAAGGCCCTGAGGAAGGTACTTGTTTCCAATGTTCAAGTCAAAGAAGTAAAGTCAGTGCTGCAAGGGGAATGAGCCAGAGGGAGACTGAGGAGAGATGCTGTCAGACATGCTGAGGAGGGAAGTGGCCTCTCTGCTACCTCTGAACCCTCAAGGCACAGGGACTCCCTTGTCCACACTGCCTCTCCCACTGCATTCATCGTGTTGCAAAGACATCCGTGAATTGAACCAGATCCCCTTCTTAGTGGTCTCTCTTGATCGATTTCTGGCCGCTGTGTTGTGTCATCTTGGGATTTATGAGTCCTGGCACCCTGTTGTGGGGACTGCTCACACTCTACAGTCACATACACGGAGGACACCATGGCCTCCTGGGTTGTGTTATTCCCCCGTCTTTCTCAGACCCACCATCCTGATTATGCTAGGAATGGATCCAATGCAAGTAGGCCAGATCAGTGATCTTTCCCCTACAAAGTGCAGAAATGGCTCTCAGAAGTGCCAATTCTTAAGCCTCCCATGGAAAAATAAAGTGGGGCTCCCTATGGGGATGGCTATTGTCTTCACCATAAGCTCATATGATCCATGAGAGACTGTGAGGAAGAAAAACCTTTTGTTTTGGCAACTTTCCACCCCTGATGGCCAGAAAAAATAATAAGAGAACAAAATAAGAGATCAGAAACACTCCCCAGCATACCATTCCATTTGACTGTAAAGGTATTATGCTATCCCATTTGACAAGGACAGCCTGTTACACAGCAAGAGCTGACTGACACAATCACCCAAGTGAACAGACCTGAGGCAGTTAGAACATGTACTGTTTTTATTTGTGGCACAGGATCTGACATTAAGGAGAACAGTCATGATCATTCTGTGATTCAAATTCATTTCCAACGACTTTATGAACAAGTGACTATAAGTGAGCTCCCTTGCAGGTCACTGGGAGAGTGTGAAGGACGTGCACATTTGTGCAGAACTGGTGACCCTGAACCACACAAGCAGCAGGGCATCCGGGCGACCCTCAATCTCTTTCTTGACAAAACCTACAGACACACTCTACTCTTGTTTCCGATTTTTGTCCCATAGGTGTTGGCATCCCTACAATATACTCTATAATGGGAGACATGCCACAAACCCTATTTCCTTCCTTCACATGAATATCACTGAGGACATCAGTCACGTTCACATTCATGTCATCCGCTCTGCTTTCTACATTTAGCATAAGATCCAAGGGAGCAGGGACCTCACCTCCTTCATTCACCTTCGCAGTTTCATAAAGGTGTGCATTTAGATAGAAACACATTTTTAGAAGATAGAATTTATAAAATAAAAAGAATAGCAGGGAAAAGAAAACTGGGATAAACACAGTGGATTCAAAACAACCTTATTAATCAAAATTGAATTTAAAAAGCTATCTTTAGCAAGAAAAGAGAAAATAACAATACGTTCATCACATTAACCGAGGTCTCTAATCAAAATGAAATGGGCAAAAACCTAAAAAAAAAAAGGAAAAAAAGAAAAAAAGAAAAAGAAAACATAAGTTGTTATTTATAATTTTATAATTATAAATGATTTCTAAAATAGTGCAGTAAGCAGCATCTAAAATTATAATTTTATCCTATATAAACGTAAGTAGAGTCATCCATGCTTGTTAAAAAGATGTAAGTTGAATGCCAAAGAATGTGCTGCACAGGATGGCAGAAGATGAGCGCTAGTTCAGAAAATAGATCTAATCAGAAAAGGCAAAAGATAGCAGTAAGCAGCAGACACAGGTGTGAAGTTAGAGGGCAATGCACACAAAAGAAAGTTTATTAGGACAATGCACATAAAAAGCAATAGGTGGAGGACAAAATATGACCGACTGATAAATTTGACTGCTCAAATTTATAAACTCTCATACTACCTACCAACTAGATCTGTACATACATACAAGAATTAAACAGCAAATCGCAAACTTGGCTTAAACATTTGTAATTATTTGTTGGAAAGAGTGCAATCAAATAGAAGAAAACAGCGATTTGACAAGAACAACAAAGAAACAGAAACAAGAATTAGAACCCGCAGACCCCAGTACACAAAGCAAGAACTTGCACAGACAACTTGGGATAGAGAAAGTAAATGGCCAATAAACCCCAAAATATAATCCGCCTCCAGGTAGTGAAATAAGTGCAAACTAAAGCCCTTTAGCTTATGCCTGAATGTGCTTTAATAAACTTTTTAAGAGAATACCTAATGTGAGAGAGGATTCTGTGACATGTATGTTTCAAAAACAGCAGTTGCAAGGTAGTGGCTCCCTCCATTGGTCTGGACTTTCTCTACTTTTTAAAAAAATAATTTTATTTAAATTCAATTAATTCACATACAGTGTATTATTAGCTTCAGAGGTAGAGTTGAGTGATTCATCAGTTGCATGGAACACCCAGTACCCATTACATCACATGCCCTCCTTAATGCCCATCACCCAGTTACCACTTCTCCCCGCCCACTTCCCCTCCAGCAATCCTCAGTGTTTCCTAGAATTAAGAATCCAGGTCTGGATCTTTCTAGTGAATACAGAACATGCTACAATATGCCCCATTTGAACAATATATTTAAATGCCCCCACTGGACTGCACCCGCCTCCATACCCAATAGTCTATTTTCATATTTCCCTTTACTGCAAATCTCCTTGGAACTGTTCACATTTTCCTGGAAGACAGTACCTCCCATTCCTTCTTTAGTCTCATTTAACTAGACTTTTATTCCCACCACTTATTGTCAACAGTAATCCTTGTATCACTAAGTGCACAGACATTTCTTTGTTTAAAATATTAAATAAATTGACCATAAATGATCTTGTGGCTCTGGCTAGGCTGCTTAAGCTTTCAGGTGACCTCAGGTAAAAACTTTCAGCTTCCATTCTCTCTGACCTTTCCTGAAATACTTGCTGAGCTGAAACTCACCAGGATGCAATCTTTGAGAGGAAGGTCTCTATGTGGAGGTCTGAATTCCTCCCTGGATGGTTGATGATGGAGACCAAAACTCTTGTTTCCAGACAGGACAGCAGGAAGGAGTGAAGCATGGGTCCCCCAGCAGACGTAGGAATCCAAACACAAAAACCATGTCTCCTCCAGCTGAAGGTTGAACATTCCCAGGGGCTGTAGCAGAGGGGATATTTACAGCTCCTTATGTTTGCTGTGTCTGTTCGCTATCCTTACTCATTAGACACGTATCCTATTGTTATTCCAACCCCTGAGCACATCTCCCCATGGGAATGTATCTGCACTGAATGGAATTATTTCCTGTAGATTCTCTGTTCCCAAGAGACCAGGTTAGAATTCAGGTACATCCAATGTTTATTACTCCTCCCCAAACTTGCCTGCCTTCCAGAGCTCCAAGAATTGAAACGTTCTGCAGACTTGAGTGAACGTTTTTTTCCAAATCTAAGACTGAGGAAACGTGTCTTGACCATGCCCCTTGGGTCTCCAAAATATTGACTTGTGGTGGGAGCACAACTCCTGATAGCTCTAGAAAATTGCTCTTCCTTCTCCAATAAACAAATGTGTGTTCCTTTGCTATAAAAACACAGGTACAACAATCCTTGGGTTCATAAGTCTTTTGACAAATCAATTAGGGCTTTTGTGTTTTTATTTTTTTTATTTTTTTTATAATGATTTTTTATTATATTATGTTAGTCACCATACAGTACATCCCCGGTTTTCGATGTAAGGCTCGATGATTCATTAGTTGTGTATAACACCCAGTGCACCATGCAATATGTGCCCTCCTTACTACCCATCACCGGTCTATCCCATTACCCCACCCCCCTCCCCTCTGTAGCCCTCAGTTTGTTTCTCATAGTCCATAGTCTCTCATGTTTCATTCCCCCTTCTGATTACCCCCCTTTCTTTATCCCTTTCTTCCCCTACTGATCATTCTAGTTCTTATGTTCCATAGATGAGAGAAATCATATGATAGTTGTCTTTCTCTGTTTGACTTATTTCACTAAGCATTATCTCCTCCAGTGCCGTCCATGTTGTAGCAAATGTTGAGAACTCATTCTTTCTGATTGCTGAGTAATATTCCATTGTATATATGGACCACAACTTCTTAATCCAGTCATCTGTTGCAGGGCATCTCGGCTCCTTCCATGATTTAGCTATTGTGGACATTGCTGCTATGAACATTGGGGTGCATATGGCCCTTCTCTTCACTACGTCTGTATCTTTGGGGTAAACACCCAGTAGTGCAATGGCTGGATCATAGGGTAGCTCAATTTTTAACTTTTTAAGGGACCTCCACACGGTTTTCCAGAGTGGCTGTACCAACTTGCATTCCCACCAACAATGGAGGAGGGATCCCCTTTCTCCACATCCTCTCCAACAATTGTTGTTTCTTGCCTTGTCTATTTTTGCCATTCTAACTGGCGTAAGGTGGTATCTCAGTGTGGTTTTGATTTGAATTTCCTTGATGGCTAATGATTTTGAACATTTTTTCATGTGTCTGTTAGCCATTTGTATGTCTTCATTGGAAAAGTGTCTGTTAATATATTCTGCCCATTTTTTGATTTGTTTATTTGTTTCTCGTGTATTGAGTTTGAGAATTTCTTTGTAGATCTTGGATACCAGTCCTTTATCTGTAGTGTCATTTCCAAAGTTGAAAGTTGACATCTAGTCCTTGACCTATAAACCATTTGCTAATTATAAGAGATGTATTTAGACCTTTTAATGCACCATGGGCTGAGCTTAGAATCTTATATGAATTGTCTCACTTTGAACTTTTGTGCAAAAGCTATTCTATGAGGACCGTAAAATTACGAGCCTCAATACACCTTTGTAGAGATGTGACTTGGAAGGGTTTAGTGATCAACCTGAAATTATGACTTGGATCCTTATGAACTGATGTGTGTTGGTTAGAATGCAACAAGATAGGCCAGTGGTTCTCAGCCAGGGATGATTTTTTCCTCCAGAGGATGCTTGAAAATATCTGGAGAAATTTTTGACTGTCATAGCTTGGTTCATGCTACTACTAACTTGGCTTGTCTAGGGTGGCCCAAAGATTCTGCAGTTGTAACCGGTCCCCAGTCATTGATGCTGCCTGTCTTTGTCTGTACTCATGTTTATGTGTTAAGGCTGTGATCCAGTGTCAGAGTCAGGTCTATTCTTCTTCTCCCAGAGTTTCCCCACCCACCTCATATTTGACCTTAGGTGGTCAAACTAGTCTACGGGTGTCTCTTTTCCCTCAGGAAAGGAAATGGACCTGCCAATCCTTTGTTCCCTTGTCCCTAAACTGGAGAAATTCCATCTAACACTTCAGTCTGAGAACTTAGTAATATTTTAGAGCTCACAGGAAATTCCATGGAACAGAGCAGGTGCTCCAACCACGGGAACTATTGTGACCATCTAAGTTCCACATTTTCCTAAGCTTGTTATGACACCAAGATCTCTTGGGACAGGAAGTGAGTCCAGGATTCCTCAGCCTCCTGGACAATTTTATGGGTGGCTTGGGAATGAAGCGGGTGTCACTGGCAGCATCCTGCATACCTGGGGAAGCCAAGCACTTACTTGCACACTCATATTCATCCACAGAAGTCCCTGACCAAAAAGATCTCCTGTGGCTCTGAGTGTGCAGTGTTGGGATAGAGGGTACGTGGATAAAGTGTAATTGTTCCTCTTACTCTTTTCAGTGTGTTCAATGCTGACTGTATTATGCTCCAATTTCAGGCTTGAATTTCTTCGTCAGATCCCTGGACTTCCACAAAGGTGCTCTCAACCATGAGTTATTGTCAAAAGTGTTGCTCTTTGGGGAAAAGGTGTGAGAAAACACCTATTTCATCATTTTGGGGATGTATTTTTTTATTCATTAGGAAAATACATGTTTTCCTAGAAGTTCCACTAACAGATTTCAGCTCTCATACATTTGGGCAAATTTGTGTTATATGGTATGTTAGGTAGAATGATTGTCTTCCCAAAACGCCTATATCCCAATCCTCGTAACCTGTGAAGATGTTAGGTTACAGGAGAAAAAGAATTAGTTATCGAAGTAATTAGGTTTGCTAATCACCTGACCTTAAAATAGAGTTTACCTGGGGATATCCATACCAAGCCAGTGTACTTACACAGGTCCATGAATGGAAAAGGGAGGCAGCAATAAGAGTCTGAGAGATGAGACATGAGAAAGACTCAGCCAGCCACTTCGGGCATTGAAGATGGAGGGTGGGGCCATGGGACAGGGATGAGGGATGCTGGCAGTCTCTAGAAGCTGGGGAAGGGAAGAAAGTGGGTTACTCCTTAGAGACTCTACCAAGGGATGCAGCCCTGCAGACAAATTGACTTTTATTCCAGGGAGACCTGTTTTGGACTTCTGATCTCCAGAACTGTAAGGTAATACCTTTGTGCTCTTTTTAAGCCACTAAGTCTGCAGCCACTGGTTACCACAGCAACAGGAAGCCAAGGCACATGATCACACCTATACTGATGTTTTAATCTGAGTACATTGTCACCCCTCTCAAATCAGTGTCCTTCCCCTAGGAAAAATGGAGAATCAATATTGAAAATGTGACCTACCCTCTGTTCATAATTAAAATGTATAATAAACTTCTGTTTATCAAAACATTGTGAAATCGGTTTGAGCCTAAATTGTTGTCAAGATGGGTGAATGAAGAAAATACAAATCCTATAAAATAAAAAGCTGTTGTATTATAAAAGTGGAATCAAAACCAACAAGGAAAGCAAGACTTTGAAATAAATGGTATTTGGACAATTGGTTCTTAATTAGAAGCAAAATTTCTATCTTAATGCCAGCCACTTATTGTCATAAACTGAGTGAATTTGTAGAAAAATAAAATGACAAAAATGAACTTGTAGAAAAAATAGAAAATAGCAGCAGACTTCTAGAAGAAAGATTAGAGTAATCCTCTGAGCATAAGTAAAAGATTGAAGTAAAAGAACTGAAAACAATAACTGATGGATTCCAGCTCGTGAAAACCTATAGGTCCAAAAACAAAGAAAATTTAAAAACAAGTGTAAAACTAGGGAAAATATATCGAACACATTGGATATTACCAAATATGAAGTGTAGTCATGTACAAAGTTTTTTTAAACCAATTAGAATTAACATACCTAAAGTGAGAAATGATGCAAGGATGCAAACCAGAAATATAGGAAGAATACGTATGAAGAAATATATATAAATGTGAAAATGTGCTCACCTTTGTAACACTCAAATAAAGTGAAATTATAACAACAAGGAAATCTTTTTTTAAAATTTTAATAATTTGTTATATTATGTTAGTCACCATACAGTACATCCCTAGTTTTTGACATAACGTTCCATGATTCATTAGTTGCGTATAACACCCAGTGCACCATGCAATACTTGCCATCCTTAATACCCATCACCAGCCTATCCCATTCCCCCACCCACTCCCCTCTGAAGCCCTCAGTTTGTTTCCCAGAGTCCATAGTCTCTCATGCTTCGTTCCCCCTTCTGTTTACCCCCCCTTTCTTCTTCCCTTTCTTCTCCTACCGATCTTCCTACTTCTTATGTTCCATAAATGAGTGAAACCATATGATAACAATAAGGAAATCTTAATAAATCTCAGTGTAGGGTTTGATTTATTTCTAAGGCTGCAACGCTCAAAGACACAACATTTCTTAGTTCTGGAGCTGACTTCTAGAAGTGTGCATTTATGCATTAGGGGTTAAAATGTTACTATAATAAAATTTAGCTGGAGGCAACATAACCTGATGCCTGAGGACCATCTGAATCAGGAAGCCCTCCACAGACCTCAGAAGGGGTGAGCTTTTTCATCACAGCCGTGACCTTGAGTGAATCAGCTAGATTCCAAAATCTCCTCTTCCTCCATAATAAATGGGGAATGATACTAATCACATAAGCGTTACTAGAAAACTACATGAGAGAATGGGTATAAACACTTAAACAGCACTGGCACAGTGTTATTACTATTTTTTGTTATCAAGAACCATATCAATAATCAAATTTCTTGAGGCACCTGGTGGCTCAGTCGGTTGACCTGGTGACTCTTGATCTCAGCTCAGGTCCTGATCTCAGGGTCTTGAGTTCAAGCCCTGCCTGAGGCTCCATACTGGGTGCAGAGACTGCTAAAAACAAACAAAACACCACATTTCTTTTCTGGCTCCAAAGCTTTCATTAAATCAATACATTTTATTTTCTGGTCCTGACTCTATTTAAACACCTGCCCAACTACTTTTCACTGAACAAATATTCACTGAGCACAAACTCCATCCCAAGAACTGTACTAGGCACTGCAGTTTCAAAGATACGGAAGAGAAAGTTCTGAAATTCAAGGAGTCTATATTGTGGATGAGCAGAGAAATTTAGTAAAGCTGGTGTGACTGGAAAGAAATTGAATCATATCAGGAACAAAAAGGGAGGTGCAAATCTTTGAGTTGATTTTATTCATGTGACATAATAGAAAAACTCTGTAAAATGAGTTTTCATGACATCTCCAAAATAGGGATACATCCATCACTCTGAGGATAGATATTAACTATGTGAGATTTGACTTATTATTTTTTTGAGAAATCCAAACCATTATCAAAGATTACTCAGACAATAACAGGTTGTATTCACACCAAGTGAAAATGACTGGTTATAAAGTGAAAAGGGGAACCCAGGTTATAACCTGAAGAAAAACAGAGAAGGAAGACCCAAGGAAAGAACTGCTTTAACATGTGTACACCTGGGGAAAAAAATAAAAATAGTGGATGAAGGAAGTCAGGATCTCTGGGCCTCCATATTGTGTGCCCAGCTACTCAGGAGAGTCCGGTGATGGTCCTGACGCTGAGAGGCACCCCCTGCCGAGGAGCCTACTCTGGGCCCCCTTCATGTCCCTGTTCTTCAAGCCGTAGATGAAGGGGTTCAGCATGGGGGTGACAATGGTGTACATCACCGAGGCCACCAGACTCGTCCTGGAGGACGAAGTTGTTGTAGAACTGAGGTCGACCCCAAGGCCTGTGCCATACAACAGGGAGACTACCAAGAGGTGAGAACTAGACTTGGAAAAAACTTTGTACTTCCCCGCAGCTGAGGAAATGCTGGGTATGGAGGAAACAATTTGATAGTAAGACAACAGTATTGCATGGAGAGGAATCACGGCCAGAAGGCCAGGTGCAGAATACACCACTACGTTATTGATGAGGGTGTCAGAACAGGCGAGCTTCAGGACTTCAGGAAGATCACAAAAAAGTGTGGGATTTCCATGTTTGCGCAGAAGGACAACCTCAAAATCATCAAGGTCTTGAGCAGGAAGCCCATGACACTGATGCACCTGGACTCCAAGGCCAGCAGCCCACAGAGCTGGGGGTTCATGATGACTGAGTAGTGCAGGGGGTGACAGATAGCCACAAAGCGGTCATAGGCCATCACAGTCAGGAGTACATTGTCCAAGAATCCAAACACAGATGCAAAAAATGTCTGGCTGAGGCATCCTGCATATATTATGGCTTTGCTCTGAGTCTGGATGTTCAGAGCATCTTGGGGTCGGTGGTGGAGGTGAAACAGATGTCAGCAGAGGACAGGTTGGAGAGGAAGAAGTACATGGGGGTGTGGAGGTGGGAGTCTGAGCAGATGGCCAGGATGATGAGCACGTTCCCAGTGAACGTGACCAACTATATGCACAGAAACAGCCTGAAGAGCATGAACTGAGTCTCCGACTTTGCTGAAAACCCCAGGAGGAGAAATTCTGAAGCATGTGTTTGATTTCCTGATTCCATGGGGATGAAAAAACTAGCAGGAAAGAAAAAAAATCAGCATTCAATGACCATCACAGTGACAGCACAGAAATGTGATTGCCTTTAATTTCAGGTGAGTGGATTAATAAAGTAATTCCCCTTTATAATCGCCTCAGTTGGGGAATTTGAGATGCTACCATGCTTCCCTCTGCTGCCACTGTCATCTGGAAATGTCATCCTAGTTCCACAGCAGTCGTGCCCTTTATAGCCCAGCTACTCAGAGTGTGGTCTGTGGCAGGAGCAGCATTGCCCTGAGCTGCTTTGAATGCAGAGTCCCAGGCCACATTCAGACTTGCTGAATCACAGTCCACATGGTGACAAGATCACAGGGGATTCCCCTGCTCATTCATGACTGAGTAGTGCGGTCTAGATCATCTGTGCCTTTCAGTCCTTCAACTTTTATCTCCTCATTTTTATTTTCTTCTACACCTTCCCTCAAATCTCCTTACCTCATTTATAGGCAAACATATGGGCTAGATAATTAGGGCGTTTTCATGCCATCTGTGTGGAGTTAATAATTTTCATACATTGGTCTTAATTATTCCAAATGCTGTGTATGGATCCTATATTTGGTTTTTCAAAACAAATATCCGTAACTTTCACAGTCATTTGCATTGCTAAGTGACCCGATTACGTTATTTTGCATGTTCATTTTCTGACACTCTGTTCTTTGTCATTGGAAAGCCTGCCAGCCATGTGCCTTCTTTGTTTCATCTTTGAGTAGAATTTCTTTAAATACCATTTTTAGAAGTAAATAAGCACCACATATTATGTTGATGTTATATTTTGGCATGCTTTTAAGGTTAGGATTCCAAATCCTGTACTTTCCGTGACTCCAGGTCAAGGCTGTTCTCACACTGCAGGGGTGCCTCAGACAGTCAGTGCATTGCAAACAAGGGGAAAGGCTAAGTTTTTCCAAATTATTGTTTTTGGTTTTTTTTGGAAACAGTAGTGGAATTATCAGACCAATGGGACTTCCATTTTTAAGTTTTTGAGGGAACTCCATACCGTTTTCCACAGTGGCTATACCAGTTTGCATTCCTACCAACAGTGTGTGAGGGTTCCTTTTTCTCCACATCCTCACCAACACTTGTTGTTTCTTGTGTTTTTTATTTTAGCCATTCTGACAGGTGTGAGGTGGTATCTAATTGTGGTTTTGCTTTCCATTACCCTGATGATGTTGAGCACCTTTTCATGTGTTTGTTGTCTATCTGTATGTCTTCTTTAAAGAAATGTTTATTCAGATTCTCTGCTCATTTTTTAATTAGATTACTTGTTATTGTTATTGTTGTTGTTGTTTTCTTGGTGTTGAGTGGTAGGAGTTCTTTATGTATTTTAGATATTAACCCCTTATTAAGATATATCATTTGCAAATATCTTCTCCCATTCAAGTTGTCTTTTTGTTTTATTGATTGTTTACTTTGCTATGTACAAGCTTTTAATTTTGATGTTGTCCCAATAGTTTATTTCTCTTTTTTCCCATAACCTTAGGAGGCTTATCCTGAAAAATGTTGCTATGGCTGATGTCAGAGAAATTACTGTCAGTGCTCTCTCTAGGATTTTTAAGGTTTCAGGTCCCACATTTATGCCTTTAATCTAATTTGAGATTATTTTTCTGTGTATGGTATTAGAGAATATTCCAGTTTCATGCTTTTACATGTAGCTGTCCAGTTTTCCCAGCACCATTTACTGAAAAGATGGTCTTGTCCCCATATTCTTGCTGCTTTTGTCATAGATTATTTGACCCTATAATCGTGGATTTATTTCTGGGATCTCTAGTCTGTTCCATTGACCTATGTGTTTTTATTTTTGTGCCAGTACCATACTTTTTTGATTACTAGAGCTTTGTACTGTATCTTGAAATCTGGCATTGTGATACCTCTAACTCTGTTCTTCTTTCTCAGGATTGCTTGGCTATTCAGGATCTTCTCTGGTTCGATACAGATTTTAGTATTATTTGTTCTAGTTTTGTGAAAAACACTCTTGCTATTTTGATAGATTGCTTTAAATCTGTAGATTGCCTTGGGTAATATGGACATTTTCACAATATTCATTCTTCTAATGCTTGAGCATGGTATATCTTTCCATTTGTTCATGTTATCTTCAATTCCTTTCAGCAGCGTTTTATAGTTTTTGGAGTACTGGTATTTTACCTCTTTGTTTAAATTTATTCCTAAGTATTTTATTCTGTTTGGTTCAATTGTAAATGGTGTTTTTATTTTTTTTTTCTTTCTCCTACTTCATTGTTAGTGCATAAAACTGTTACTGATTTCTGGGTATTGATTTTCGATTTTGCATCTTGCACTTTACTGAATTTGTTTATGACTTCTCGTAGTTGTTGTTGTTGTTTTTTTGGACAGTCTTTAGGATCTTCTATGCAAAAAGTCATGTCTTGTGACAATTTAACTTATTTTTCCCCCATATGGATGACCCCTATTCCTTTTTCTTGTCAGATTGCTGTGGCTAAGACTTCCAGTACTATGTTGAATAAAAGTGGAGAGAGTGGACATCTTTGCCTTGGTCCTGACATTAGCGGAAAATCTCTCAGTTTTTCACCATGGAGTGTAATGTTATCTATGGGTTTTTCATATATGACCTTTATTTTTTTTTTTACTGAAATGATTACTTATTTTATTTTTTTTTATTTTTTAAATAATATTTATTTTGTTATATTAGTCACCATACAGTACATCCCCAGTTCTTGATGCAATGTTCCATGATTCATTACTTGCATATAAAACCCAGTGCTCCATGCAATACGTGCCCTCCTTACTACCCATCACAGGTCTATCCCATTCCCCCACACCCCTCCCCTCTGAGGCCCTCAGTTTGTTTCTCATAGTCCATAGTCTCTCATGCTTCATTCCCCCTTCTGATTACCCCCGTTTCTTTATCCCTTTCTTCCCCTACCAATCTTCCTAGTTCTTATGTTCCGTAGATGAGAGAAATCATATGATAATTGTCTTTCTCTGCTTGACTTATTTCACTTAGCTTTCTCTCCTCCAGTTCCATCCATGTTGCAGCAAATGTTGAGAATTCGTTCTTTCTGATAGCTGAATAATATTCCATTGTATATATGGACCACACTTCTTAATCCAGTCATCTGTTGAAGGGCATCTTGGTTCCTTCCACAATTTAGCTATTGTGGACAATGCTGCTATGAACATTGGGGTGCATATGGCCCTTCTCTTCACTACGTCTGTATCTTTGGGGTAAATACCCAGTAGTGCAATGGCTGGGTCATAGGGTAGCTCAATTTTTAATTTTTTGAGGGACCTCCACACTGTTTTCCAGAGTGGCTGTACCAACTTGCATTCCCACCAACAGTGTAAAAGGGATCCCCTTTCTCCACATCCTCTCCAACATTCATTGTTCCTTGCCTTGGTAATTTTTCCCATTCTAATTGGTATAAGGTAGTAGCTCAATGTGGTTTTGATTTGAATTTCCCTGATGGCTAATGGAGACTTTTCATTCAAAACCACACACACAGAGGAACACATGGCTTATTTATTAACATCACTTCAAAGCTATAAATGGTAAAGTGAACCATCAACTAAATAAATTCAGTTTCATCTCAAGGTTAGAGGAAAGTGCAAGGAGGTTAGACCTCTAGAAGGCTGGCAAGTTCATGAGAATGAGGAATATAAAGCTGGAATACCTGACTTCTAATCTGGTCTCTTGGGAATAGAGTATCAGCAGGAAAATTTTCCTTTCTGTCCAGACCAGTGGCCCACTGGGAATGAAATGCTCTGAGGTGGGAGTAACAATGGAAACAGTGCCTAATGAGCAGACACAGGGTGTTATAAATATCTCTTCTTTCTCTGAACTTCAGTATGTGAAACCTTGCTCTCACCAGGACATGGTTGCTGCTTTTGGATTCCTAAGTCTGGCTGGGGGACCCATGCTTCACTCCTTCCTGCTGTCCTGCCTGGAAACAGAATTTGGTCTCCATCATCAACCATCCAGGGAGGAATTGGGACCTTGACACGGAGCCTTTTATCTTATAGACCTCACCCAGGTGAGTCTAAGAGCTCAGCACACATTTCATGAATCGACATGGATGGAACTGGAGGGGATTATGCTAAGTGAAATAAGTCAAGCAGAGAAACAATTATCATATGGCTTCACTCATATGTGGAACATCAGAAATAGCACAGAGGACCTTAGGGGAAGGAAGGGAGAACTGAAGGGGGGTGGAATTCGAGGGGGAGACTAACCATGAGAGACTATGGACTCGAGAAACAATCTGAGGGTTTCAGAGGGGAGGGGACGGGGATAGGTTAGCCAGGTGATGGGTATTAAGGAGGGCACATGTTATAATGAGCACTGGGTGTTATATGCAAATAATGAATTGTTGAACACTACATCGAAAACTAATGATGCACTGTATGGTAAGTAACGTAACATAATAAAAAAATTAAATAAAAATGGCTAACACACACACACACACACACACACACACACACACACACACCCTCATTGCCAGGATTAATGTTAGGGAGCTTTTCCCCCTATGGTTTCTTCTAGGAGTTATATGGCTTAATGTCTTACATTTAAGTCTTTACTCCATTTCTGAGTTAATTTTTGTGAGTGATGTAAGATTATGTTCTGACTTCATTCTTTTGCACGTGAGTATTACTTTCCAACAACATTTATTGAGGAGAGTATCTTAAAAAAAAAAAAAGAATCAGAGAGAATGGAACCTGAGAAAATTTCCTGAGATCACCTGAAAGTAGATAGACTCATTACAATTAATTTATGTAATGTGTTCAAAAGAGAAGTGTCCACTGGACTCAGCAATACAGGCATCATTGTTGACAATAAGTCCAGTTGGATGAGACGGGGGAAGGAAATGGGGGACATAAAGAGGTTCCAGTGAAATTACAACATGCCCAAGAAGTTTGCAGCTAAGTGGGAAGGAAAACAGAGTATTTGGCTTGGAGTTGTTTTTGGTGAACTGTTTAAGATGTGGTCTTTTTAAGCGTGTTTTGTATTTATAGAAAGACCCAGACCCATGCAGGTAGCTATTCCCCTGCAACAGCAGTTGTTGAGACATACAATTCTCAGCATCTTCTCTCACAGTGAGTATTCAAATAAAAAATTGTGTTTCATATGCAAAACGGGGTATGCTAACTAGCTTTACATTGTAATAGTTCATTGCCAAGAGCTGTGGAAAGGATGGAGACATCTGTGAGGTAGAAGGAAAAACTCAGCCACATCTCTTTACAGGTGATCATTACTCACTTGCCCACATGAAGGAACTGTATTGTAAGATTGGTACGTACACTGAAGAACACCGTCTGCCCCCCTAGGAGGATGGGTGCTGCTATCCCCTTCATTTGATTAAGGAAATTCATATTTGGGTTGGATTGGTTGTCTCTCACAAGTTCAAGCTGCTCATATGTGGTAGATCTGACATTCAAAACCTGGTTGATTCCAAAAGTTTTGCCTTTAAAATCATTTGGAAAATCTCTTACTATTTCATCTTTAAAAATCCCCCTCTATTGTCAAACATTGTATATATTCTGTTGTAAATTGCAGGTTTATTCCCTTTGCACATTTTTTCTAGAGGGGTATCAAATAATAAAATGTCCTGACACCTTAAAAATAGGACTCCCTTCTAGTTTGGATACATTGTGTTTTTTCCAGCTTCGCTAATTTTTCTGGGCATCAGGGGATGTGGACTGGGACTGGAATGCTGCCAGAACCAGGGAAGATTTCTGCTCATCACAGTTTCTCAGGGATCCCCTGAGCTTATTAGATCTCTTTTCCCCCTTGTGTCCATTTCTTTCCTTTCTTCGTTTTTAGAACTGCTTTCTTATGTTGCTTTAAATACAGGACACATGATGATCATATTAACATGGAGCCCATGTTTCCATGTTCTTGGGAAGCTTACTAACCAGAATTTAAGTACTATTTACACATTCCTCAGGGTAAAGATAATCTCATGTTGACAGCTTCCCTTCCACCATTTCTTTCAACGTTATTGTGGCTGGAGTGAGAAAAGCGTGTTAGTAACATAGTGCCAGGAGGCTGGAGTGCACTGTGTGTGTGTGTGTGTGTGTGTGTGTGTGTGTGTGTGTACATGTGTGTTGTGGGGCGTGAGCAGTCCTCAGGGCAATGGTACCCAAGTTCATATAGTCCAATATGTGACTCATATTTTTTTTTATTTTATAATAATTTTTTATTATATTAGTCACCATACAGTATATCCTTAGTTTTTGATGTAATGTTCCATGATTCATTATTATATGTGACTCTTAAATGCTAGAATGTTCACCAACAGATAGAAATAAGGAAGGGATCCATCTCTATTCACAGAATACCTTGGAACACAACTAATAAGATGCAAAGAACACCATGTGAAGGAAGGACTCCCTGTGTCTTGAAGTCCCATCAGTGGCAGGAAAGCCCCCTTGGTCCTCAACATTCTCTGCCACCACCTCTCCTCTCTCCCTCTTGCTCATTCCCTCACTGCACTGACTGCATGTTGAAATCTGCAGATCTGCAGTAAGTGCCTTCTGCAGGGCCTTTGCTCTGCTTTCCCTGCAGGGCCCACACCTCCCCCAGATATCCTCCTGCCTCCTGCTCAGTCTTTTGTTAAAACTTCTGTTAAAATGTCACCTTCTTTGCAGGTCTTCCTGAACTCCTATTAAAACTTAGCACCTTCCCCATCCACTCCTTTATATACGATTTTTTTTTTTATTCCTGCATGGTACCTGTTGCTATCTGACATGATATACGACTTTTTTATATATATTCTTTCCCCATCACTGGATTCTATGGACTGTTTTTTTCTCCAAGTTTTTATTTAAATTCCAGTTAGTTAACATACAGTGAAATATTATTTTCAGGGGTAGAACTTAGTGATTCAACACTTCTGTACAACACCTGGTGCTCGTCACCACAAGTGCCCTCCTTCATCCCCATCATTTTCACACTTCCCCCTACCTGCCTCCCTCCAGCAACACTCAGTTTGTTCTCTATAGTTGAGTCTGTTTCTTGCTTTGCCTCTCTTTTTCTCACACTAGGTTCTTTGTTTTGTTTCTTAAATTCCACACATGAGTGAAATCATATGGTATTTGTCTTTCTGTGACTGACTTATTTCACTTAGCGTAACACAGTTTGGCATCATCCACATCATTGGCAAGATTTCATTCCTTTTTGTCACTTAGTAATATTCCATTATGTTATATTAATTATGTTAATTATATATTAATTATATATTATATTATATTAATTATACCATCTGTGTGTGTATGTGTGAGATATATATATATCAAGAAAATGTGATATATATATCTCACACATACACGGTATAATTAATATAATATAATATATTATATATAATTAATATATAATTAACATAATATATCTCATTTATACATATATATCTCATTTTCTTGATCCATTCGTCACTTGATGGACATTTAGCATTTCTCCATAGTTTGGCTATTACAGATATTGCTGCTATAAACTTTGGGGTGTATGTATTCCCTTTGAATTAATATTTTTGTATCCTTGGGTAAGTACATAGTAGTATAATCTTTGGAATGGGAGAAGATATTCACAAATGACATATCTGATAGAGTGTTAGTATCCAAAATTTATAAAGAACTTATCAAACTCAACATCCAAAAAATAAATAATCCAGTTAAGAAATGGGCAGAAGACATGAAGCGATACTTTTCCAAAGAAGACATACAGATGGCCAAGAGATGCATGAAAAGATGCTCAACATCACTCATCCTCAGGGAAATACAAATAAAAACTAAGTGAGATATCACCTCACAGCCGTCAGAATGGCTAAAATTAACAACACAGGAAACAACAGGTGTTGTCAAGGATGCAGAGATAGGGGAACCCTCATGGAGTGTTGGTGGGAATGCAAACTGGTGCAGACACTCTGGAAAACGGTATGGTGGTTCCTGAAAAAGTTAAAAAATAGAGCTACCCTATGATCCATTGCACTCTTAGGTATTTACCCAAAGGATGTATGCAGTTTTCTATCTCAGCACCCTATGCTCTTTGTCTAGAAGATGACGTACTGGACATTATTCCTCACATGCAGGAAAACATTTCTCATTAAAACTATAATACATGCCCTCTTAGGGAAAAGGCTGAATGCACAGGAATTCCTACAGGGATGTCAAGTAACATCACTTAAATGGGATCAGAACTATACAAAAAATAAATAGCTTTTTCTTGATTGCAAAATACAAATGGTAGCATGTCACTCTGTTAATAATGCCCATTTGCTACAAATCAAAACTACAATGAGGTATCACCTCACTTTGTCCGAATGGCTAAAATCAACAAGACAAGAAACAACAGACGTTGGTGAGGCTGTGCAGAAAGAGGAACCCTCTTGCCCTGTTGGTGGGAATGCAAACTGGTGGGGGTGCTCTGGAAAACAGTAGAGAGGTTCCTCAAAGAGTTAAAAACAGAATGACCCTACAATCCAGCAATTGCTTTGCTATGCATTTACGCAGAGAACACAAAAATACTAATTCAAAGGGACACATCACTCCAAGGTATATAGAAGCAGCAGCTACAACAGCCAAATTGTGCAAACAACCCAAGTGTCTGTAGACTGATTAATGGATAAAGAAGTTGTGTGTGTGTGTCTGTGTGTGTGTGTGTGTGTGTGTGTGTGTATCATTCAGCCATCAAATGAAATGTTGCCATTTGCAACAACATGGATGGAGCTAAAGAGTATTGTGTTAAACGAAATAAGTTGGTTAGAGAAAGACAAACCCATATGATTTCACACATGTGTGTAAATTAAGAAAAATATCATTAAAAACATGAAATAAAAATAATTTAATTAAAAAAAACAAATCAAAAGAACCTGGGAGGGAGGAAGAGAGGGAGAGACAAACGAAGAACAGAAATTCAATTACACAGAAGAAATTAACAGTTGCAAGAAGGGAGGTGAGTGAGGTGTTGGGTGAGACAGGTGATGGGGATGCAGGAGTGCACTTGCCGTGGTGAGAACTGGACACTGGATGGAAGTGTTGAATCCCTATATCATCAACCAGAAACTAATATTACTATAGGGAAAACTGAAGGGGAAGAGATCAGTGAGGGAGACAAACAATGAGAGACTGAACTCTGAGAAACAAACTGAGGGTTTCAGAGGAGAGGGGGGTGGTGAGTGAGGTAGCAGGGTGATGGGTATTAGGAAGGCACATGTTGTGATGAGCACCGGGTGTTATATGCAGCCAATGAATCACTGAACACTACATCAAAAACGAATGATGTACTCGATGTTGGCTAACTGAACATAATAAAAAATAAAAAATAGTGATGGGTATTAAGGAGGGCACATATTGCATGGTGAACTGGGTGTTATATGCAAGTAATGAATCATGGAACTTTACATCAAAAACTAGGGATGTACTGTATGGTGACTAACATAATACAATAAAAAAATAAAAATAAAAAAATAAATATAAAAAATGGTTTTTAAATAAAAACTTTAAAAAATGAAAAAAAGGAAAGAGTAAAGAAATGATAAATAAATAAAACCCATTTGCTTGAATATTTACCATTTTTTTTCTTTCCTAGTGGTTATCTCCACCACATGGTACTACATAATGATACACGAATTTCAGAGTTTCTTCTTCAGGGATTTTCAGAGAAACCAGAACTGCATCCCCTCCTATTTGGGCTTTTCCTCTCCATGTACCTGATCACTGTATTTGGAAACCTGCTCATCATCCTGGCCGTCAGCTCTGACTCCCACCTCCACACCCCCATGTACTTCTTCCTGGCCAACCTGTCCTTTGCAGACATCTGTTTCACCTCCTCCACCGTCCCCAAGATGCTGTGGAACATCCAGACTCAGAGTCAAGTCATCACTTTTGAAGGCTGCCTCAGCCAGATGTATTTTTTCCTACTGTGTGCAGAGTTAGATGACTTTATCCTGTCCGCAATGGCCTATGACCGCTTCATGGCCATCTGTCACCCCCTGCACTACACGGTCATCATGAACCCCCAGCTCTGTGGACTGCTGGTTCTGGTGTCCTGGGTCATCAGTGCTCTCAATTCTTTGTTACAGAGCTTAATGCTGTTGCTGCTGTCCTTCTGTACAGGCATGGAAATCCCCCATTTTTTTTGTGACCTCAATCAGGTAGTTGGGCACGCCTGTTCGGACACCTTTGTTAATGACATGGTGATGTATTTTGCAACTGTGCTGTTGGGTGGTGCTCCCCTGGCTGGGGTCCTTTACTCTTACTCTAAGATTATTTCCTCCATATATAAGATCTCCTCAGCTCAGGGCAAGTATAAAGCATTTACCACCTGTGCCTCTCACCTCTCAGTTGTCTCCTTATTTTATTGTACAGGCCTAGGAGTGTACCTTAGCTCTGCTGCTCCCCAGAGCTCCCACACAAGTGCAGTGGCCTCGGTGATGTACACGGTGGTCACCCCCATGCTGAACCCCTTCATCTACAGCCTGAGGAACAGAGACATAAAGAGGGCTCTGAAAGGAATCATTGGGGATCCAGTGATGTGAGGGCCCATTGTCCTGAGGCTTAAGAAGTGCCCATGTTTGAAGGGCTCACAACCTCAGAGCCGGGAACTGTTATTCTTTGATCATATTATGGAAATAGAATCTGCTCCTCTGTTTATTTCCTGGAATTTCCATTTGTTTGAATTCAATTTCTTCATAAATTTAAGTAACTCACTTTCTTGAGCTTTTCCTCTGTCTGATATACAGTTTTCCCCTTTGTCCATTTCCCACTTTTTCAAAGTTTTCCTAGCATTGATCAAATATATTTGGAAATTCCCATTTATGACATGGGGTACCATGGATTTCTTAAGAATACTTTCTACTCAAACAGCACATACCATCCCAAGTAATTTTTCTCTTGTTTTACTAAAAGGATAGCCATGAGTCATATTATTCATATAGAAAAACTACTTTTGGTAACCAAAGCCATTTATGTAATTCTACAATGAAGGAAAGCATGAGACCCCAATCATTCACTTTGTGTCCATCAGTACTTTGTAGATCTCTGCCTTCGTTGCTCATCCTGATCATGCAGACTAACTTACAGTTTGCCCTATAGGGAGTCACTGAGCTTCATTCTCCTTATTATGATCAAGTCCCCCTACGCAGCTGTGTCCACTGTACCCACCACACTGATCAGAAAAGTGATTGCCAAGTACAGTCGCCAAGTGGAGTCTGCAGAGATACATGTATTAAAATAAATAAACTAACTTCATATGGCTGCTGAGCCAGGGAAGATTGTAAATATGATGAAGAAAAATTGAAAGTATACTTTGTATTACTGAGCAAAATATTTCATTTTATATTGTCCAGCTACTCATTGAAGTATGGAGTTTGGTATCCCTGTACAAGAGTTGGTTTTGTTTTCCCAGTGGGATGAAGAATTGGTTGGCATGTTTCTGGTGTTTGTATTGATTCATAATCACTTTCTGCTGCATAGACATAGGACTCTTTCCTCTACTCTAAATGAAATACCTCCTCTTTTCTAAATTTTGTCATAACCATGAAATGGGCAATGATCGAACAACATTGTTATCATCCATCATATCCCATCCATATATATTCTCAGGATCAGAGGATGCCTCATTAGAGAGATTGAAATCCTGTCCAGTCCTGTGGTTCAGGTCACATCTTTTGTGCAAAGAGGCATGTCCTTCCAACCTCTCTTGGTTACCTGGAAGGAACCCTAACTAAGACTCTCTATTACAGTCATCTCTGAAATGGATGTGTAGAAGCATTTCGTGGAGTCCAAAGGAAACATTCAAGGTTAGGAGTGTGACTATGTATGTGTGTGTGTACATCTGTACGCATCTTTTTCTCAAATAAACACATTCACACATGTTTATGTAGACACATAGAGACTTATTTATTTTTATTTATTTTTTTGATGTAAAGTTTGATGATTCATTAGTTGCATATAACACCCAGTGCACCATGCAATACGTGCCCTCCTTACTACCCATCACCGGCCTATCCCATTCCCCCACCCCCCTTCCCTCAGAGACTGTGGACTCTGAGAAACAAACTGAGGGAAACTAATTTAAATACCATCTACTGTGTTGAGAGAAAACTTGAATGTTGGATGGGATACAAATGAAAAGAACAAACATTTGAATCAACATAAAATGGAAAGAAGGTAAATTTTTGACACAAAGATTTCCTTAATTTTAATAAGGAATTGTTTTTCATCCCAAATTTTCAAAAACCTAGGGTCAAAACCACATTTACATTTATGCAGAGGGAAATGAGGCAGAATATCTCCAAACTAAAACTAATATTCTCCTTTGAGTTAAGGTGGGATTTCAATACTAAATGCCTTTACCCAAGGGAAGTTCACTAAATGAGATGAAGGGCTCAAACTCCATTCCTACAAACAATAATTTTCTGAACAAATGTCTGTACTCGATTCCTACTCTTTCTTTTTTCCCCTTTTTTATTTTTTTTATTATATTCAATTAGCCAACTCACAGTACATCATTAGTTTTTGATGTACAGTTCAACGATTCATTAGTTGCATATAACATCCAGTGCTTGGGGCGCCTAGGTAGCGCAGTCGTTAAGCGTCTGCCTTCGGCTTGAGGCGTGATCCCGGAGTTCTGGGATCGAGCCCCACATCGGGCTCCTCCGCTGGGAGCCTACTTCTTCCTCTCCCACTCCCCTGCTTGTGTTCCCTCTCTCGCTGGCTGTCTCTCTCTGTCTAATAAATAAATAAATAAATAAATAAATAAATAAATAAATCTTAAAAAAAAAAAACAAAACAAAACCCAGTGCTCACCACAACACCTGCCCTCCTTAATAACTATCACCCAGTTACCTTATCCCCACACCCCTCCCTCTGGAACCCTCAGTTTGTTTCCCAGACTCCAGAGTCTCTCATGGTTTGTCTTCCTCTCTGATTTTTTCCTATTCCATTTTTGCTCCCTTCCCCTATGGTCCTCTGCTCTATTCCTTATGTTCCATATATGAGTGAGACCATGTGATAATTGTCTTTCTCTGCTTGACTTATTTCATTTATCATAATCCCCTCCAGGTCCATCCATGTTGATTCCTATTCCTGCTGTAACAAATGACCACATGAGTGGCTTAAAACAAAGATTTATGCTAAGTTTCTAGAAGGGCAGAAGCTTGAAATGGGTCCTTTTAGGCTAAAATTAAGAGATCCGCAGGGCTTCAATTCTTCTGGACACTCCAGAGGAGAATTCACTCCCTTTCCTATTTCACTTCTCAGTGGTTACCTGCCTTTCTTGACTCATGGCGTTTCTTCCATCTTCAAGTCCACATCATGGAGTCTGGAAGTCTTTCTCAGATTCCAATTCTTTTCCTCCCTCTTCCATATTTAGAAGAGTGTTGTGATTACACTAGTCCTATGTGGATAATCCAGGATAATCAAGATCAGGGATTAGCAGCCTTATTCCATCTACTGGCTGCATTCTCCTTGCTAGGTAAAAAAAAAAAAAAAAAAAAAAAAAAATTCAAAAGTGCTTTGGATTAGAATGTGGACATCTTTAGGAAGCCCTTGTTCTCTCTACTACAAAGACTTCTTGAAATATAAATTACTTTTTGTCACTCAAGAGTCCTTATATATAAGACTTCAGCACAGAATTTATCGACACCTATAGAGTTATGTGGAAACCTCTTCTTTCAAAATTACAAATGCAGAAGATTCCTGATAGAGAAGACATGAAACTACCTACACGTGACTCTAACACAGGAACACAGTCTTTTTCTCAAACTCTTGCCCACAGACCAAGAACTGCACATCAACACCACCTGGGAGCCTGTTAGAAACTCAGAGTCCCTGGGCCCACAGGAGACCTAATGACTCCGAATTTCTGTTTTAACTACTAACTTTGGTGAAGAAGTGCTGGTCTAGAATCATATTTCTCACTTTCTCTCTGTAGATATATGGGGCTGAATAAATATTTGTGTTAGGTGCTGTCTCAGGGATTATAAGTGTTCAGCAGCATCCCTCCAGCCATGGCCAAATACCCCCAGGGGCAAGATCATGTCTGGCTAAGAGTCACTGTGCCAGAGTTTGAGAACAGGATGCATCATGACAGATTTCCAAACAAGCTTTCATCCGGTGCTACATATATAAATGCAATATTGTGATTTATACTAAAAACATTTGGTCTTCATCTCCATTTCTGGGACAGAACAGAAGGTGGAATGAACCATGAGAGACCATTGACTCTGGGAAACAAACTGAGGGCTTCAGAGGGGAGGGGGGTGGGGGACTGGGATAGACTGGTGATGGGTAGTAAGGAGGGCACGTATTGCATGGTGCACTGGGTGTTATACGCAAGTAATAAATCATAGAACTTTACATCAAAAACTAGGGATGTACTGTATGGTGACTAACAATATAATAAAAAATTATTATAAAAAATAATTTCTAAAACTTCAAATTTCCTAAGTAATGAGAGCCATAAAGATGTCTTTTGTAGGTTAATGAGGTGACATTAGGAAAGCACCTAAGGAGAGGGGATGCTTGTCAAGGGGACCAACCATGTGATTAGAGAACTGAAACTTTACTTCTCATCACCTGACCACCTGGGAAGGGAAAAGGGCTGGAGATGGAGTTTAATCAGCAATGGCCAATGATTTAATCATTCATATCTTTTATGAAGCTTCCATGAAACCCCAAATGATGGTTCAGAATGCTTCCAGGTTGGTGAACACATGGAGACGGGTAGAGTGAATACCTGGAGAAGGCGTGGAAGCTCCACACCACTTCCTCATACCTTGTCCTGTGCATCTCTTCCATCTGGCACCATCCCTCCCCTGAGGCAGCTCAGCTCAGGAGGGAAATACTCAAGAAGCACACATAAACTTGAGTATGCACAACCTCGCCTCTGGGAGTCCATCACGTGACCACCTAAGGTCAGTCCTGTGGGGAGCATGAGGATTCTTGGTAGAGAAGGTTGAGAAACAAACTGAGGGCTACAGAGGGGAGAGGGGTGGGGGAATGGGATAGACCGGTGATGGGTAGTAAGGAGGGCACATATTGCATGGTGCACTGGGTGTTATACACAACTAATGAATCATCGAGCCTTACATCGAAAACCGGGGATGTACTGTATGGTGACTAACATAATATAATAAAAAATCGTTATTAATAAAAAAAAAAAAAAAAAAAAAAAAAGAAACAACTATCCCTGACTCAAACACTGAACCACAGCCTTAGTACTCAAAGACTGTTCTGCAGATCAGGGCTGGTGGCATCAGTAGGCTCTGGGACACAGTTACAAATAGGGTCTCTGAGCCTCACACTTGTCCTGCCAAATCAGATCTGAATTTGACCAGGATCCTCAAATGATCAAATACACATTAATGTTAGAGAAGTTCTGATCTAGAATAGTGTTTCTCAACCTCTCACTGTTGACATTTGTGCTAAATAATTCTTTATGGTGGGGGCCATCCTGTGCATTGTGGGATATGGGGCAACATCCCTGGTCTCAACCCACTAGGTGCCAGTAGCCCCTCCCTAGTTATGACAACCAAGATTTCTCCATTATTGTCAAGTTTTTTTCTGGAGGCAATGTGGCCCCTGATTGAGAACCACTGACCTAGAGCATGAGAAATGGAAATATCTTGGTGGAGTTCCAGTCAAAGCTCATCCCTCCCTCAGCTCTTAACTCAGGATAGCTCACTCCAGACTTCTGAGGCCCACTTTTACAAGTGTTGAATAAGGTTCATTATAGTACAGACCTTACAGAGTGGAATTTTGTAAAAATGAAATAAAACAATCCACATAGGATTCTCACTCAGTGTATGGTGCATAAAATGATCTAAATATCTCATAACTAATGAACTTTTCAAAATGAAGTAGCAAATGGCAGCTCTGAATTTGTGTTATCAGCATGAATCACCTAATTGATTAATCAAAAGCATCATGAAGACAAGGGCATAATATCTATATGTTTATAGCAAATTAAGGTACCCCTCTCTGTTATTGATGTTGGGAGTAGAAATTTTCTAGATATATCAGGGGATCTTCTCTGTCATAAGATAGTACTTTTGAGGTCCATGAGACCTGGTTAGGCAGTTTCCTCAGTCTTAGATTTGGAGAAAACATTAACTCAAAACTGGGATAAGATGTAAGGAGGTTGCATGGTGCACTGGGTGTTATACGTGACTAATGAATCATCGAACTTTACATCAAAAACCAGGGATGTACTGTATGGTGACTAACATAATATAACAAAAAATATTAATAATAAAAAAAAAGATGTAAGGAGGTTGGAGCTCTGGAAGGCAGGCAAGATCATGGACAAGAAGTAAGAAAAACTAGATTTACCTGACTTCTAATCTGGTCTCCTGGAAACACAGAATTAGCAGGAAGAAATTTCCTTTCTGTCCAGACCAGTGGTCCATGGGGAAATAATATGCTCCGAGGTGAGGGTAACAATGCAAACAGTGCCTAATGAGCAGACTATAAACATCTCCTGTGCTACAGTTCCTTACCATGGTGCATCCTTGTGCAGGAAAGGACGTGGTTGTTGCCTTTGGTTCCTTAGTCTGGCTGGGGGACCCATGCTGCACTGCTTCCTGCTGTCCTGTCTGGGAACAGGGCTTCGGTCTCCATCATCAACCATCCAGGGATGAATTTGGATCTCCACACACAGACTTTCATCTTATAGACCCCACCCACGAGGGTCTGAGAGCTCAGCAGGTATTTCAGGAAAGGATCGGAGAGAATGGAAACTGAGAACCTTTACCTGAGGTCACCTGAGAGCCCAACCAGCCTATTCCAGAGCTGAGAGATTGCATGTTTGTTTGCTGGGTTGATGACCAAGTTTAAAACTAGTTTATTTAATATATTTTAAAAAGTGGTTTTCACTGGACTCAGCATTACAGGGATCATTGTTGACAATACATGGTGGGAACAGAAGTTCAGTTGGTTGAGACAGAGGAAGGACTGGGGGACATGAAGTGGTTCCAGTGAAATTAGAACATATTCAAGGAGCTTTGCAGCTAAGGGAGTAGGAAAACAGAGTATCAGACTTGAAGGTGTGAGCATTTTTTAAAATGCTCAGGCCGGGTACATTTAGCTTGTTCTGTATTTGTTAGAAGGATTCAGGCCCGTGGAGGTAAACGCTACCTTGTGATGTCAGTTTTTAAGACATACACTTCACAGTATTGTCTCTCCCATTGATATTCACTGGAAAAAAATTGCCTAATATGCATGAAGGGATATGTCAAGGAACATTACTTTGCAATTTTATTACCAAAGAGGCTGAATATATTTTTAATGTTGTTGCCCTTTACTTAATATATGCAAATTGTTTCTGCAAGTACATTGCTTTTATGTACTGGGATTTGTGTGTTTTTATTGTCTTTTGACCCCATTCTTTCAAAATAGAATGGCAATTTTTTTTCACCAACTTTGCTGTTTGCCAATTAATCCTTGTATTGTGTATAGATGTATGTACGGGATCCAGTGAAAGCCTACGTATTTTGTGAGGTCCCATCTATCAGTTGGCCATATTGTGTTCCCCTCATTGCTTTTGAACATTGGAATTCTTCTGCATCCTTAGTAGTAAGAATTGCTTTTGTACATATTGCCATTTTATTTCACATCTAATTTTCTTTATTTCCTTTTTTCCTACCATTTTTTTAAAAATTTTGAAATTAGATTTGTTTTTTAAAATAACAACCCCCTCCTGTCATTATGTGAAACGTGTTCTTTTGTATTCAATGGAAGATCCCCTGCATCTTTCTCATAAGCATGATTGAGTCCAATTATGGTCACATATTATCAAATTATAACTTGAGCTACTGCTTCTAGCACTGTATATTAAAAAGTATATTTTCCTATTCTTTTAGCCATTTCATCCTGAATTAGAGACCCACGTTGATGTGATTTTTTGCTATTGTTTATCTTTTCTCTAAGATGTTAGTATTAGATTATTGTTCAGTTTTGTTGAAGACAATTATTTGAATTCACCATATTTAACATGAGTTTATTTTCCCTACCATTCCTTCTACTTAATGAATTCTCATTTTTTAAAAGCTTGTTTCTATACAAACGTGCACCTTTGTGAGCACAAGGAGTCAAACAAAGCAGGGGAGGCCCTGGTCCTTTGGATCATATATCAGAATGGAGAGCAGGGAACTAAGTGCTCATATGATACAGGGTCTTCAAAGATAAATCATATACAGAAAGGGATAGATTGTCACGGAACATGCCAGATATTGCAGAGTATGGTCTGGGAAGGCTTCTGCATGGCAGACGAGGAACAGAGAACCAGAACAGGCATGTACCCATTGGATTTTGTGTCAAACAAAGATCAAACCCCAAAGCCCAAGGCAACAAAGGAACGAATGCCACCGAGGAAAGTCAGAGAAGAGCCAGCCTCATCCACTCTCGGGCCACATAAAAACAAGTGTGGTCAAATAAATAGGGTATAGGGACAGAAATGACACTTAGATCAGGGGCCTGAGGTGGACCCCATCATGAGGCCAGTGGAGCAGTCAGCACGGGCTCCTTGGAGTCTGATGTGACATCAGCACCCATGCTGACCTCTGCAACCTCATTTTCTGTAAACTCATCCATACTGCTTCTCCCACATTAACAGCCACTGGCCTTGTATTAAACCATTTTCTTCCTTTACTGCAGTGGATTCCATTTTTTTTTGTCCACAGTAAACATGCGTTTTACATTATGATCAAACATGTGTGCACATGCAAACACACAAATCCACATGTATGTACACACACACACACACACACACACACACACACACACATGACTGACCAGAGAATAACCATTCATATACTAACAGGAAGGAACTATGCTCAACTTTTTACACACATGGACTCAATCTGTCGCCCACCCCAGGAGGATGGTACCACTACCCCCAGTATTCTGGTGAGAATGTTAACATTTTATAATGAATGTATTGTCTTCTCAAATTCAGACAGCAAACGTGTGGTAGATCCAAGGTTCAAAACTCATTCACAGATTCCAAAATTGTGATTTAATATCATTTAGTGGAGTCTTCTACCATTTCATCTTGGTAAATCCCTGCTATTTTTGCACATTGTGTATTTCCTTTGGTCAGTTGTGGATTTAGTCCTTTTGCTCATATTTCTAGCAGATGTTCATACATTATGGTGTCCTGACATCATAAATATATCACTCTTTTCTCTTTTGGCGAAATTGGTTTTTGCTGTTTTATTAGGTATTTTGGTCATTGAAGGGATATACCTAGCGTTGGAATGCAGCCAGAATCAGGAAACGTTTCTTGTCATCACGATCTCTGAGGGACCATCTGGCTTACAAAAACTTTCTCCCCTCTGTTCCCTTTCTCTTCCTTCTGAGTTTTTTATACTTCTATAAATGCAGGACAAAATGTTCATATTAAAAGGGAGCACCAAGTTCCATGTTCATGGGAGTCTTACCAACTGGAATTTGTGAACTTTTCTATATTTGTTAGAATAATGATAATTTGATGTTGAGAGCATAACTAGTATAATTTTTTCCTAAATATTTTATCTGCGGGGTGAGAAGAGCCTGGCAGTCACAAGGCCCCAAGAGTCTGTAGTGTGCCAATATGGGACCCTTAAAATACAGACTCCAGGATGTTAACCAACACCTGGAAATAAGGAAGGGATCCATTTCTATTGACAGGATTCCTTGGACACAAATTAATAAAGTGTAAGGAACACCATGTGAATGAAGGACTCCCCGTGTCTTGAAGTCTCACCTGCAGTGGGGAGCCCACCTCATTCCTCAACATTCCCTGACACCACTTCTCATTGCTCTCCCTCTTGCTGCTCTCCTGACAACACTGGCTTCATTGTGAGTGCTGGATATCTGTCCAAAACAGGTACCTTTCTCAGGGCCTTTGAACTGGCTCTTTCTCCTGCAGGAGACACACATCCCCAGATAATCTCCTGTCTCTCTTGCAGTCTTCCCTGAGGTATGTCTTCAAATGTCACTTGTTTTAGGTCTTCCAGATCTTCCAGAAAAGATAACACCCTATCCACTTTATTTTATGTCTGCTTATTTTTCCCCACATGTCTCTGGTAATTATAGCATTTCTGCCATGTTAATAATGCCCAACTGTGTTAAAATTCATCATTTTTTCCTAATTTCCAGTCATCACAACAACCACATGGGACCAGGCAATGACACCCAAATTTCAGGATTTTTTCTTCTGGGATTATCAAGTGATCCAGAACTGCAGCCCCTCATCTTTGGGCTTTTCCTTTCCATGTACCCGATCACTGTGTTTGGAAACCTGCTCATCATCCTGGCCGTCAGCTCTGACTCCCACCTCCACACCCCCATGTACTTCTTCCTGGCCAACCTGTCCTTTCTAGACATCTGTGTCACCTCTACCATCATCCCAAAGATGCTGGTGAATATACAGACACAGAACAATGTTATAACCTATACAGGATGCATTAGCCAGGCCTTTTTTTTTTTTTCATACACTTTGTAGACTGGGACAACTTTCTCCTGGCTGTGATGGCCTATGACCAATTCATGGCCATCTGTAACCCCCTGCACTACACGGACATCATGAACCCCCACCTCTGTGGATTGCTGGTTCAGGTGTCCTGGATCATGAGTGTCCTGAATTCCTTGTTATACAACTTAATGGTGCTGCAGCTGTCTTTCTGTACAGAGGTGGAACTCCCCCACTTTTTCTGTGAACTCCATCAGATGATCCAACGTGCCTGTTCTGACACCTTTGTTAATGACATAATGCTATATGTTTCAGCTGTGCTGCTGGCTGGTGGTCCCCTTGCTGGGATCCTTTACTCTTACTCTAAGATTATTTCCTCCATACATAGAATCTCATCAGCTCAGGGCAAGTACAAAGCATTTTCCATCTGTGCATCTCACCTCTCAGTTGTCTCCTCATTTTATTGCACAGTCCTGGGAGTGTACCTGAGCTCTGCTGTTACCCAGAGTTCCCACGCAAGTGCAGTGGCCTCGGTGATGTACACGGTGGTCACCCCCATGCTGAACCCCTTCATCTACAGCCTGAGGAACACAGACATAAAAGGGGCTCTGATAAGATTTTTCAGGAGGGCAGCTATAAAAGGCACACTTGTCCTAGTGGTGAAGAAGTGATCTTGATTGCAGCATTCAAAGCTATGTGTTCTGTATGGATACAGGCATTTGTGGCTTGTCCCACATAACAGACCACGTGGACCTGCATGTACACAGACAGGCTAAGGAATGTTGTTTGTGAGACTCCTGCTGTGGGAATAACCTTGGGAGCCTAGTTGTCTAAATATACTATCTGGTCTCCAGGTCAGATCTGAGCCTTCTGGTCTTGATGCCAAGAGCTACAAATCTTGTCTCTTGCCCCCGCCTGCTCCAGTCTGGACTGGTCCCCCGAAATACAATCCAGGAGGGGAGGCAGACACACATAGCCCACGCTGTTTGAAAATATAGAAACATGGTAACATGGAATTGCAGCTTGTTCCAAATGGCACGTAGGCAATGCAGATGTTTAATTTCAAACCTTATTATTTGCCCTATGAATGTGGCCATTATGAGGATGGTCAGTTGCTCACCGGGGCTCTGCCCAGGCCTCTCAATCAGGACTCCAGTGTGGCTGTTTCCAGGGCCTTCCCCAGCTGATGAGGTTGTATGTTGTAAGCACTGGGTTTAATGTAACTTTGCCTTATTCTCATTTATTGCCTACTATTACTTTCATCTATGTGTAGATTCCTTCCCTCTCCTGTCTATGTTAGGTTTCTATAATAATAATAGTAATAATAATAATAATAATAATAATAATAATAATAATAAAGTTTCCTTTCCTTTTCTTTTTTTTAAAGGTTTTATTCATTTATTTGAGAGAGAGAGGGAGAGACAGAGAGAGCACAAGAGCAAGTGGGTGGAGAGGGTCAGAGGGAGAGGGAGAATCAGACACCCTGCTGAACAAGGAGCCTGATGCAAGCTCAATCCCAGGAACCTAGGAGCATGAACTGAGTCAAAGGCAGCTGCTTAACCAATGGAGCCACCCAGGCGCCCTCCTTTCCTGTTCAAAACCAAATGTTGAAGAGGATGTGGAGAAAGGAGATCCCTCTTACATTTTTGGTGGGAATGCAAGTTGGTACAGCTCCTTTGGAAAACAGTATGAAGGTCCCTCAAAAAGTTAAAAATAGAGCTACCCTATGATCCAGCCATTGCACTCCTGGGTATTTACCCCAAAGATACAGACTAGTGGTGAATAGAAGGGCCATATGCACCCCAATGTTCATAGCAACATTGTCCACAATAGCTAAATTGTGGAAGGAGCTGAGATGCCCTTCAACAGATGAGTGTATAAAGAAGATGTTGTCCATATATACAATGGAATATTACTCAGCCATCAGAAGGGATGAATACCCAACATTTTCAGCAACATGGATGGAACTGGAGGAGATTGCTAAGTGAAGTAAGTCAAGCAGAGAAAGACAATTATCATATGGTTTCACTCATTTGTGGAACATAAAGAATAGCAGGGAGATTGGTAGGAGAAGAAAGGGAAGAATGAAGGGGGGGTAAACAGAAGGGGGAATGAGCCATGAGAGACTATGGACTCTGGGAAAAAAACTGAGGGTTTTGGGGGGTGGGGTGGGGAGATGGGCTAGCCTGGTGATGGGTATTAAGGAGGGCACATAATTCATGGAGCATTGGGTATTATATGCAGATAATGAATCATGGAACACTACATAAAAAACTAATGATGTACTGTATGGTGACTAACATAACATAATAAAAAACAGACAAACAAACAAAACCACCCAAAACACAGCTGCCGTAATTCTTTTGTGTAAAACACAATTCTTTGATCACTATGAAGTAGAATCTGCTCCTATGTATTTCCAGAAATTTCCATTTCTTACAATTCAACTTCACTAAAGACAAATATCGTATAATTTCACTCATATGTAAAATTTAAGAAACAGAACAGAGGATCATAGGGGAAGGGAGAGAAAAATAAAATAAGATGAAATCAGAGAGAAAGACAATCCATGAGAGACTCTTAACTATAGGAGACACTGAGAGTTGCTGGAACAGAGATGGATGAGGGGATGGGGTAACTGGGTGGTGGACATTAAGGAGGGCATGTGATGTAATGAACACTGGGTGTTATATGCAACTGTTGAATCACTGAACTCTACCTCTGAAACTACTAATACACTATATGTTAACTAAATTGAATTTAAATAAAATAAAATTTTATTTTATTTTTTAATGATTTTTTATTATATTATATTAGTCACCATACAGTACTTCCCCGATTTCCGGTGTAAGGCTCGATGATTCATTAGTTGTGTATAACACCCAGTGCACCATGCAATACGTGCCCTCCTTACTACCCATCACCGGTCTATCCCATTCCCCCACCCCCTTCCCCTCTGAGGCCCTCAGTTTGTTTCTCATAGTCCATAGTCTCTCATGTTTCATTCCCCCTTCTGATTACCCCCCCTTCTTTATCCCTTTCTTCCCCTACTGATCATCCTAGTTCTTATGTTCCATAGATGAGAGAAATCATATGATAGTTGTCTTTCTCTGCTTGACTTATTTCACTTAGCATTATGTCCTCCAGTGCCGTCCATGTTGTAGCAAATGTTGAGAACTCGTTCTTTCTGATAGCTGAGTAATATTCCATTGTATATATGGACCACATCTTCTTAATCCAGTCATCTGTTGAAGAGCATCTCGGCTCCTTCCACGATTTAGCTATTGTGGACATTGCTGCTATGAACATTGGGGTGCATATGGCCCTTCTCTTTACTACGTCTGTATCTTTGGGGTAAACACCCAGTAGTGCAATGGTTGGATCATAGGGTAGCTCCATTTTTAACTTTTTAAGGGACCTCCACACTGTTTTCCAGAGTGGCTGTACCAACTTGCATTCTCACCAACAATGTAGGAGGGATCCCCTTTCTCCACATCCTCTCCAACAATTGTTGTTTCTTGTCTTGTCTTGTCACTTTTTATGCAAACACAATTTTTTTTTTTTTGTGAAGAACACCTAAAACCACCTGCACCTTACTCTATCACAGGACGACAGCCTTGCTACTCAAAGAGTGGTGCACAGACCATGACCTGCAGCATCAACGTCACTCAGGAGCTTCTTGGAAACACTGAACTCCTGGGCCTACCAGCAACTGGTAAAGAAGAATCTGCATTTAAATCAGAATCCTAGGTGATTCACATGCACTTTGATGTTGGAGAAGTGCTGGCCTAGAGTACATTTTCTCACACTCTCAATTTGACCTATGAGGCAGAGTCTCTACTTGTTTTGGGAGCTGTCCTGCTCATTGGAGGTGTTTAACAGCATCTCTTAGATAGTGCCAGATATGCCCAGGGGAAAGGACCACCTCTGGTTGGGACCACTGGCACAGAGGTTGAAAACTGGGAGCATCCTGAGAGAATACAATCAGCAGCCATCCCTTTCTGCAATGATAACTCTGAGAAGCTCACTAAATTCTTCAAGCCCCATTTCTCCATGGGTAATGTAGTTCACACTAGTGCTTCCTCACAGAATAAACTTTTATAAAAATTAAATCAGGCACCTCCTATAAGGTGCTAAACTTGGATCATAGCGCATAAAATATCTCTTACATTGAACAAATATTTTATAGTGATGTTTTAAGTCATAGCCCTGATTTTGTGACAGAAGTCTGAAATTACTAATTGTTTTGGCAAAATTGTCATGAAGCCAAGGAGTGCAGAGTCCAGGGTTTTATATTAAAGGAATAAACATCATCTTTTTTGAGAAAGGGAAAAGTAACTTTTTAGAGATATCAGGGGTTGTCTCTCCACCACAAGTCAATGCTCTTAAGAACCCAAGGGATCTAGTCAAGACAGATTCCTCAGCCTTAAAAAGGAGATGTTCATTGAGCATTACATCAAAAACAAATGATGTACTGTGTGTTGGCTAATTGAATTTAAATTTAAAAAATTAAAACAAATTAAGGATGACTGGATTAAGAAGTTGTGGTCCATATATACAATGGAATATTACTCAGCAATCAGAAAGAATGAGTTCTCAACATTTGCTACAACATGGACGGCACTGGAGGAGATAATGCTTAGTGAAATAAGTCAAGCAGAGAAAGACAACTATCATATGATTTCTCTCATCTATGGAACATAAGAACTAGAATGATCAGTAGGGGAAGAAAGGGATAAAGAAAGGGGGGTAATCAGAAGGGGGAATGAAACATGAGAGACTATGGACTATGAGAAACAAACTGAGGGCTACAGAGGGGAGGGGGGTGGGGGAATGGGATAGACCGGTGATGGGTACTAAGGAGGGCACATATTGCATGGTGCACTGGGTGTTATACACAACTAATGAATCATCGAGCCTTACATCGAAAACCGGGGATGTACTGTATGGTGACTAACATAATATAATAAAAAATCATTATTAAAAAAAAAAGAGATAAGATGTTCACTCGGTAGTGGGATAAGGGGCTGGGAGTTGAGATCTCTGAAAGGCAGAAGAAGTCATTGAAAAAGAATAAGAAAAACTGACTTCACCTGGCTCATCACCCAGTCTCCTAGGAAGAAATTCAACAGGAAAAATTTTCTTTCTGTCCACACTAGTGTCCCACAAGGAAATCATGTGCCTACAGGTGGGAGGAACAGAGGGAAATGTGCCTAATGAGCAGACTGAACCAGCTGTAAATACTTCCTCTGTTGCAGTCCCGCAGCACAGGCAACCTCGGGCTGGACAGGACCTGGTCATCTCTTGTGCAGTCCTAAGTCTGGATGGGGCACTGAAGTCTGACCCATTCCTGCTCTCTTGTCTGGGGACAGAGCTTCATCCTCCATCATCTACCAACCAGACAGGTATTTTGATGTCCATGCAGGACCTTCCTCTCAGAGACCCCATCTAGATGAGTTTTACTGCCCAGGAGGGACTGCAGGAGAAGGTCAAGAGAATGAAAGTCAAAAGCATTTACCTGAGGTCACCTGAGGGCCAATCCAGCCTAGCCCTGAGCTAAGAGTTTGCTGTGGCTGTTTGCTGGCTTGATTACAAAATGTATTGATTGAATCATTTATGTATTTATGATGGTAAAAATAGAAGTGAATTTTGAACTCAGAAATGCAAGGTTCAAACTTACCTACTAAATTATAATAATAGAAACCCGATTAGACAGGGGATGGGAAGCATAAAAGAAGAACATGAGACCAAGGATTTTTGCACTTAACCAGTGTAGAAAAGTCAAATATTAGCTCTGGAGGGATATACAGTCAAGTGAGGACAAGCCTTTTCTCTTTTAAGATGGGACATATTAGACTATATTTCCATACCTAGGGAAAAAATCGAGATGAAAGAATTCTCGCAGGTACTTCCTTGCAAGAGCAGTACATGAAACCTACGTATCACAGTACCTCCTCTCCTTGAGCGTTCACATGAAATTTTTAAAATATATTATGTGAAAAGGGTGTGCTAATGAGCTTCCTTTCCTACTACCTCAGTACCTGTGAGCCTGAACATGGGCTGGGTTAGCTAGCCACACACTCTCTGTCAAAAATTGTCTGTGGGAGTCCATGGGGTTTGCATAGTGGGGTTGGAATGGTTTTATTTCTGTATTTATTATGTTCTTCCAAAGAATTGCTGTTTATTTCATGAATTTAGCTACTTGCTATTTTGCTTTTTTTATGTATGTGTATGTATGTATGTCAATTTCATTAAATTATTACTCTTTTAAATATTTTTGTTCAGAATTTGGTTTTGGGTCTTCTTTCAATTTCTTTTCAGACAGTCGTTTTGAGCCACTCTGCTTAACTTCAGTGCATTTTCACTGTTCTTTCTTCAAAAGGCTCCATTACTTTTAAAACTATTCTGTGTTATACACACACATTCACGCACTTCCAATGGACTGTACAAAAAGACACCTGTGCATATCGTAAGTTCTCTTTATGTTCTGACACAATCTTTTATTCTAGCTCCCCGCCCCAGTCCTTCTGACTCAAGAACACCTTCTACATGTCCCTTGACTCCACCAGTGTAATGCTGACTCATTATTTCAGCACCTGCATGACATTACAGGGTATGGCTGTGCCATTTACACTTCTGATGATCTTTCTTTTTTTCTTATTAAATTATGATTATATCAATGCTACAAAAATCTTCAAATAGTTAAATCTATGTTTCACAACCAAAGGTGATATTGTCTCCAGGGAACATTGAGCAATGAAGACATTTTGGGCTGTCACTCCGGGAGGGGTGCGTGGAGGCCGGGGATGTTCTAAACATCCTACAATACACAGGACACAGCCCAGCACAGAGAAGGTTTTGGCCCAGAATGTTCATAGTTCAGAGACTGAGAAACCGGGAGTTAAAGAATATCTGTATTTTTTTAATATTTTATTTTTTTAAGTAATCTCTACACCCAACATGGGGCTTGAATTTATGACACCAACCTCAAGAGTCCCATGCTTTACCGACTGAGCCAACTGGATGCTCCAAAAATTATCTGTATTTTTAATATTTGTAATTGTCTTCAGAGCCTCCCCAAGACATTTTAACACTTCACAATTCTGACAACAAAATTAGAAAGTACCCCTCTGCCATTTGTTGAAAAGTTCCAACCCCAGTCGATGTGACGGCCCTTTGAGTGTTTTCTCAGAGTGATGGGTGTGATAGAGAATTTTTGTTGAGTTTTTAAACTATTAGTGAGCTCAAAGATTCCTACATTTGATCACCATGTTTATTTGCCTATTATTATTATTATAGTTCACATATTATATGCCTATTTATCTATAATTTCAGCATTTCAAATAATTGTTGTGAATCACATTTTCTCTGATGACTTAGCAAAATATTTTTGATTATCAACTAGTTTTAAATTTTCATTAGTTAGATATATCTATCTTCTTACTTCTTTTTTTTAAATAATAATATTTTTTAATTATATTATGTTAGTCACCATACAGTACATTCCTGGTTTCTGATGTAAAGTTCAATGATTCATTAGTTGCGTATAACACCCAGTGCACCATGCAATACATGCCCTCCTTACTACGCATCACCAGCCTATCCCATTCCCCCATCCCCCTCCCCTCTGAAGCACTCAGTTTGTTTGATTTCTGCCGTAATTATGATGGTTTGTCCACCTGTGGGTTTTATATGTTGGTTTCTAGATGTGCATCCAAAATGGAATGGTTACTCCAAAACTGAGATTACTCCTGATTTTTGTGAGATGTATGAGATAAGGAACCACTGCACTTACTTCCACGTAGAAAGCTATTTGTGCCAACTTCCATCAACAATATAATCTTTTCCAAATAAATTGAAATGCAACTTTGTCTTGTATTAAATACCCATATATTCACTGTTGGTGGGAATGCAGGCTGGTACAGACAGTCTGGAAAACAGTACGGAGGTTCCTCAAGATGTTAAAAATAGAGCTACCCTGTGGAAGGGGAAGTGGGTGGGGGAATGGGGTAACCAGGTGATGGACATCAAGGAGGGCATGTGATGTAATGAGCACTGGGTGTTATAAGCAACTAATGAATCATTGAACATTATATCAAAAACTAATTTGATACATTGGCTAATTGAATTTAAATAAAAAAGATTTTTTTTTTAAAAAGAGTAAAATCATGGAACACCACATCAAAAACTAATGATGTACTGTATGGTGACCATCATAACATAATAATTTTAAAAAAGTAAAATATAAATAAATAAACATAAATATCCATATATAATGAGACCTAATTCCTAATTCATTCAACAAATACTAAAAGAGCATCTGTTGTGTGCCAAAAATTTCTAAGAACATTCTATGTTTTACTGTTCTATTTCAAAGTCTTCGGGAATTTTATCATTCATCCATGTTGATTTAGTGAAATTACTACTCCTGTAGATCCCATTTCAGTTCGTTCTCTAAACTCCCTTCAATGTTGTTGAATATAGTTGTACTGAAACTACTTTCTTTAACCTGTTTTTATCTCCTCTGTCATTCTTTGCATTTCATAATGTTTCGTTTTCTTGAATTTGTTTCCATATAAGTGCACAGCCACACCCATAAAGAAAAAGACGAACAGAGCAGGTGAAGTCCCTGCTCCTTTGGTCCTTATGTCAGAGTGACAGACAAAAGCACAGTGAGATAAATGTTGAGTACAAGATAAAGTCCTTGGATAAGTCACATGAAGAATATTCAGAGTAAAAAGGTAGATTGCTATGGGATATTTAGGATTTCACAGAGTCTGTGGGGGAAGGCGTTTGCATGTTGGACAAGGACCAGACCGTGAGTACTTGTGTTCATCGGACTTGTCAAGAAAGTGACTAAAACCCAAAGCCCAAGAATGACAGACAAACAAACAAAAGGATGTCACATAAGGAAAGTAATAAAGGGGTTCATGTCGTCCTCTATTGGACAAAATAAAAACCAATTGGTCAAATAAATATGGAATAGGCACAGAAAAAAACAGGTCTTCTGCTATCTGCTTTCTGGTAATAAAAACGCCTAATTTTGTGAAGTGTTGATTTATTCTCTTTACTCATTTTTCTCTTGTGATGTTCAGTCCAGTCTGTAAGGTGTTTTACGTCATAGAGATGTCACTACTTTTGTCTTTTGGACAATTTATGTTTGCTCTTTTATTATTTTGGGTGGGTATAAATGGGATAAAGCCAGGACTGGATGCCACCAGTGGCATGGAAGCTTTCCTTCCTCGCGGTCTCCAGGACAACTGAGCTTATGAGATTATTTTACTCTTTATGTCCATGTCATTTCTCCCTCCCTCCATCTCTCTTTCCCTCTCTCTTTCTCTCCATTTATTGAACACAATTATTTGTTTCCTTACATGCAGATTGGAAAGTGACCACCCCAAAATGGATCCCTAAGATGATTTGTCCCTGGGAAAGTATGAATAGGAATTTCTGGGTACTATTTCTACATTCCTTATGGGAAAGTTAGTTTGATGTATATTCATTCATATCTTATACAGTGTGTTGCAGCAGATGGGGGAGAGGTGAGAAGGACATAGAGGTAACACACACAAGGAGGACATGGTGTGCTGTGTTCTGTGTATGTGACTGTGTGTGTGTGTGTGCGTGCGTTTGTGTGTCTGCACACACATGTGTGCATGCACCTTGACGAGTGAAAGCAGTCCTCAGCATAGGGATACACAGAATCCTCTATTCTAAGATACCCTTATAATACACCGTCCAAACTCAATCAACAGATGATACTAAGGCAGGATGTTCAATTGACAGGACATTATTGCAACCAGAGTCATAAAGTGCAAGAGGTACATAGTGTGGACAAGGAAGTCCCTGTGTCTTGAACATTAAGCAGCTATGGGGTCACACGCTTCTACGAAATTCACTGCCACCACCTCCCATCACTCTCCTTCTTGTCCATTCCCCTCAACACGCTGGCTTCCTTCCAAGCCTTGATTTTCTGATAGAAGCTCTTCCTCATGACCTTTGAACGAGCAGTTCCCTCTTCCAGGAAGACCTCCTGTCTTCCACCCTCTCTTGCTTGAGGTCTCAGTTCAAATGTCACCTTCTTAGCCAACCTTGACTAAGACCCAACCTAACACCCTACCCACGCTCTCTTTTAACCTGCTTCTGTTTTCTTCATAATATCTGTCCAGGGGAGAGATATCTATATCCACTTCTATCCTATGATCATCATTGAAGTATAGGGACTTTGGCTCTTTAGCACCCTCTAATTTATGACTAGGAATTTCCAAAACAGGTCGACCCTCTATTTTTTCCTCAAATGCTTCAAATAACTGCTTATTCAAACTGTAAAATGACTGATCTTTTGGGGATATATCTGATGTTGGGATGGAAATCGCTAAACAGAGAGGACATAGGGATCCCCTCAAGGGACCCAGATCCATTCACAAAATAGTGAAATGAGTTTCTTGACTGGAAAATATACATTGTGGCATTTCTAGAATCTGAGCAATGTGCATTTGTATGAAAATTTGTCCTGTTATTTTCTCCTGTGCTGGTAGTCACCTCCACCACATGGATGCAGGAAACTATACAAGAATTTCAGAGTTTCTTCTTCTGGGACTTTCAGAGGAAGCAGAACTGCAGCCCCTCATTTTTGGGCTTTTCCTCATTATGTACCTGATCACTGTGTTTGGAAACCTGCTCATCATCCTGGCCGTCAGTTCTGACTCCCACCTCCACACCCCCATGTACTTCTTCCTGGCCAACCTGTCCTTTGTAGACATCTGTTCCACCTCCACCACCATCCCCAAGATGCTGTGGAACATCCAGACTCAGAGGAAAGTGATCACTTATGAAGACTGCGTCAGCCAGATATACTTTTTCATACTGTTTGGAGGATTAGACAACTTCCTTCTGGCTGCAATGGCTTATGACCGCTTTGTGGCCATCTGTCACCCCATGCACTACATGGCCATCATGAATCCCCAGATCTGCAGACTGTTGGTTCTGGTGTCCTGGATCATGAGTGCCCTCTATTCCTTGTTACACACCTCAATGGTGCTACGGCTGTCCTTCTGTACAGTCATAAAAATCCCCCATTTTTTCTGTGAACTCAATCAGATGATACAACTTGCATGTTCTGACACCTTTCTCAATAACATGGTGATATATTTTGCAGCTGTGTTGCTGGGTGGTGGTCCCTTCCTTGGGATCCTTTACTCTTACTCTAAGATAGTTTCCTCCATACTTGGGATCTCATCAACTCAGGGCAAGTATAAAGCATTTTCCACCTGTGTGTCTCACCTCTCAGTTGTCTCCTTATTTTATTGTACGAGCCTAGGAGTGTACCTTAGCTCTGCTGCTACCCAGAGCTCCCATGCAAGTGCTGTGGCCTCGGTGATGTACATGGTGGTCATGCCCATGCTGAACCCCTTCATCTACAGTCTGAGGAACAAAGAAATAAAGAGGGCCTTGATGAGATTCTCTGGATGGGCAGGTCTAAAAGGGCCAGTTGTCCTGGGGCTGAAAACATGCACAGGATTGCAGAGCCCATAGCCTAAGTGAAGTGTTGATGTTTTTTTTTTGTTTGTTTGTTTGTTTGTTTTGTTTTTTATCAGATTCTGGAAGTGGAACATGACTTTTCTATTTTTTTTTCTGGGAATTTGTTTTTATTATTTTTCCCTCTCTGTATAATTTATGTAACTTGCTTTATTAAGCTTTGTGATATCTCTGATATCCAAGAGATTTTCCCTTTGTCATTTTCCTACTCTCAATGGTATTCCTAACCTCACATGTGAAATATTTGGAAATTCTCATTTATTCAAAGGACTACATGGATCAGTTAAAAGTAATTTCTTTTTAAATAAAATACATCGTAGTATTATTTCTTTTGTTTGACTGAATATTACTCCTGTGGAAAATACACTCTTGGTCACCACAGCTATTACATAACAGAGAAAAATCTGAGGCTGTGCTTCACTTTTCTGAAGATCATTCCTCTGTCTATCTCTACCTTCACTGCTCTTCCAAAGAATGCAGACTTTGATGTACTGGTGGTTCTAGCAGATCATGGGGATTTTTCTACACATTAGGATCCTGTTATTATACAGCTTGTGTCCACCATGCCTGCCATAGTCTCTGGCAAATGAAATAATAATAAAATACATGTGTCCAAGTGGAATCTACACAGAAAGACAAATATGGAAAATATCGATCGACATAATAAGACCTTAGAATCACACTTGACTTTAAGGATGATGAAGCAGAATATTAAATCATACATATATTTCTATGCAGAGTATTTCTTTCTTAGCCACTTCATCTACTCATTGATTTATGGAATATCAGAATCCATTTGTAAGGTGTATTCATTAAGATGAAAGACTGGTGGCATTTTTGGGGTTTAACTAAATTATTTTCTAGGATTTTGATGGATTCCTGTCTCACATCGAGGTCTTTCATCCATTTGGAGTTTATCGTTGTGTATGGTGTGAGGAAGTGGTCAACTTTCATTCTTTTGCATGTAGCTGTCCAATTTTCCCAGCACCATTTATTGAAGACTGTCTTTTTTCCACTGGATGTTTTTTCCTGCTTTGTCAAAGATTAGTTGCCCAAAGAGCCGAGGGTCCATATCTGGGTTCTCTATTCTGTTCCATTGGTCTATGTGTCTGTTTTTGTGCCAGTACCATGCTCTCTTTGTGATCACACCTTTGTAGTACAGCTTGAAATCCGGCATTGTTATGCCCCTAGCTTTTTTTTTTTCCCCTTTTCAACACTTCCTTGGTGATTCGTGGCCTTTTCTGGTTCCACACAAATTTAAGGGCAGTTTGTTCCAGTTTTTTGAAAAATGTCATTGATAGGCAGCAACCTCTACGACATCGGCCACAGCAACCTTTTTCATGACACATCTCCAAAGGCAAGAGAAACAAAAGATAAAATGAACTTGTGGGACTTCATCAAGATAAAAAGCTTCTGCACAGCCAAGGAAACAGTCAGAAAAACTAAGAGGCAGCCCACAGAATGGAAGAAGATATTTGCAAATGACACTACAGATAAAAGACTGGTATCCAAGATCTACAAAGAACTTCTCAAACTCAATACACAAGAAACAAATAAACAAATCAAAAAATGGGCAGAAGATATGAATAGACACTTTTCCAATGATGACATACAAATGGCTAACAGACACATGAAAAAATGTTCAACATCATTAGCCATCAGGGAAATTCAAATCAAAACCACACTGAAATACCACCTTACACCATTTAGAATGGCAAAAAGTAACAAGACAAGAAACAATAATTGTTGGAGAGGATGTGGAGAAAGGGGATCCCTCCTACATTGTTGGTGGGAATGTAGGTTGGTGCAGCCACTCTGGAAAACAGTGTGGAAGTCCCTTAAAAAGTTAAAAATGGACCTACCCTGTGATCCAGCCATTGCACTACTGGGTATTTACCTCAAAGATACAGACGTAGTGAAGAGAAGGGCCATATGCACCCCAATGTTCATAGCGGCATTGTCCACAAAGCTAAATTGTGAATGGAGCCGAGATGCCCTTCAACAGATGATTGGATTAAGAAGATGTAGTCCATGTATACAATGGAATATTACTCAGCTATCAGAAAGAACGATTTCTCAACATTTGCTGCAACATGGATGACACTGGAGAAGATAACACTAAATGAAATAAGTCAAGCAGAGAAAGACAATTATCATATGATTTCTCTTATCTATGGAACATAAGAACTAGGAAGATTGTTAGGGGATGAAAGGGATAAAGAAGGGGGGTAATCAGAAGGGGGAATGAAGCATGATAGACTATGGACTCTGAGAAACAAACTGAGGGCTTCAGAGGGGAGGGAGTTGGGGGAATGGGATAGGCTGATGATGGGTAGTAAGGAGGGCACATATTGCATGGTGCACTGGGTGTTATACGCAGCTAATGAATCATCGAAGTTTACATCAAAACCAGGGATATACTGTATGGTGACATAATATAATAAAAAAATATTATAATAAAAAAAAGAAAAAGAAAAAGAAGTACTTGTTAATGATTTCTGGGTGCTCTGGGCCAAGGGCCTTTAGGTATTCTCTGTTTTTTGTTTTGTTGTATGCCCCATTTTGTTTTGTTTTGTTTTGTTTTTTATCATATAGGGTGTTTTTTGGTTTTGATAATTTGGCCTCCACTCACTTATATTTTCAAATTCATAAGAATATTTTGTTACCTAATTTGATCAAAGATATTTTTTGGTTTTTGTTTGTTTGTTTTTTGTGTTGGTTGTTTATTTCGTTTTGATTTAATTCAAGGAGAATAAAAAGCTACTCCCCAGCCAAAAAAAAAAAAAAAAAAAAAGAAGAAGAAGAAGAAGTGCACTATGACCCAGCAATTGCACTACTAGGTATTTACCCAAAGAATACAAAAATACTAATTCAAAGAGATACATGCACCCCAATGCTTATAGCAACATTATCTGCAATAGCCAAATTATGGAAACAGCCCAAGTGTTCTTTAGTAGATGAATGGATAAAAAAGACATTATAACAATATATGTTCTTCCAATCCATGATCATGGAATGTTTTTCCATTTCCTTGTGTCTTCCTCAATTTCTTTAATAAGTGCTCTTTAGTTTTCAGAGTATATATCCTTTACCTCCTGGTTAGGTTTATTCCTAGGTATCTTATGGGGTTTGGTGAAAACATATAGTGTTCCTAAAAGAATTCATTATCCAATCTATAGAATACAAATATTAGCAAGGAAGTATGTTTCTTGAATCACTTACTATATTCCTATAGTACAAAGAGATGTATACACATTGAGTTATTATTAAATGTAAATATGAACACACCAACATATATCTCTCCCTCTATCCTTCTTTCTGCCCCTCTGCTGGCAACCTGATAAGTCCTGACATTTCTCAGAGACAGCTTAACAATCACATGTCCAAAATGGTTCTTTCCAATTAATGATAACAAAAATAAACTCATAAATTGTTTAGTTCTTTAGCTGTACTTTTTATCATACATTGTCACCTCAGGACATCCAAAAAGCTTAGATGTTAGTTTACTAATTAGTTAGTATGTTAACTAACTGGAATTTAAATAAAAACTAAAAAAAATAGTATACTTATTTTAATGAGTACTTAGAAATATATAGAATTGTTGAATCATTATATTGTATCACTAAACTAATAAAACACTGTTGTTAATTGTACTTCAATTTAAGACTGTGGACTCTGGGAAACAAACTGAGGGCTTCAGAGGGGAGGGGGAGGGGGATTGGGATAGGCCGGTAATGGGTAGTAAGGAGGGCACGTATTGCATGGAGCACTGGGTGTTATACTCAAACAGTGAATCATTGAACACTGCATCAAAAACTAAGGATGCACTGTATGGTGACTAACATAACATAACAAAAAATTTTAAAAAAAAATTAAAGACACAATTTAAAAAATTAAAAAGTCAAAAAGATAAGATAACTTTCAAGTTTGTAATTAAATAACATTCACTAATACTTAGAAAATTATGTCCTGAAGAATATTAGCTGATACATGTTTTGTAGGCAGGTATTCTTTTCTTCTGCATTTACACCTTTATTTTTTTTTCTAAGTATCAACAAATGTTATTTAATTACTAACTTGAAAGCTAGTATGCAATTGCCAACAATTTAATGCAGTCAAAGAGGATCAGAAGAAAGCATTCAGAGCTACAACACACAATATGTTAGTCTCGCAAAATATAAACAACTAAATCTAAAGTTGCAAAGGGTACGAAAAGCAAATGTTAAATAATAATCTATTATAGCCAGACTTTCATGTACCAAGGAGTGCAGATTACCTAAGAGTGAGCCTCTGTTGAAAACGACAATTGTTTTCTTTAAATAGTAGAATTTTATATATTCATTTACAAACTATGTCAAAGCCAAGACTTCTCTGGTCATTAGCTACACAAAAGATAAAGAAGCATAGATGCATGTGTTTGAATTCCTAGGGCCTTTCATAAATAAACTCCTGCATGCTTACATCTACTGAAATTTTAAGGTGCATTCTGAGGGAATTCAAACACTGAGACCTGGGACCACAATATGAAGTGAAGCAACTCTACCCACAGAAACGGAACTGTGAATAAGGTACCTACGATATGTGTGCGTGGGCAAAACTTGAGGCAGGTTCCTAAATAATAAAATGCTGTTAAATTTTTTAAGTTACTAAGTAAAGAATTTTCTTTCTTTAAAAAATAAGATAAGATGACTGAATATAATAAAAATTAATTAATTAATTAATTATAAACAAGATAAAATGCTTACCTATGATTGTCCAGGTGGGACGAAGGTAATGACAACAGTCCTGCAAATGTTGATGAGAGCGACAAAAGAGTTGGTGTCAGAGAGACTTTGAAAATGCTGCCCTGCTCTCTCTGAAGGTGGAAGAAGGTCCATGAGTCCAGGAATGCAGGCGGCCAGCAAGAGAGCCTGGAATTGGTAAACAAACAACAGACCCTCCCTTCAGCTTGTAGAAGGAACTCAACCCTGCAGACATCTTGCTATTAGCCCGATGAGACTCCTTCCGAGCTTCTGACTCCGGAACTGTAAGAGCACATGTGTGTTTGTTTTTAGCAATGAGTGTGGGGATATTTTACCGCAGCAGGAGGATTCTCATATGGGCATAGTCAACACAATTATTTGAGGTAACGGAGTTTAAGCCTCTCAATTCACTTATCAGCTTACCTTGGATAAGGACAACTTACATTAAAAACCCACAGTAGGTAGAAAGGAAATTTTAAATTGATTTGGAGATATTCTGCCCCATCACCTGGTGCAGTGAGTTCCTTGTGGCACCTGACTATGGGACCTTTGAGACAGTGACATAGGAAAGAAACTCATGATCAAAATTAAGGTCAACCATCACAGTTTAAATCTTTGTCTGTATTTCTGCATCATTTTATTTTACATAAATTGAAAAGTTCATTCTTTTTTTAGTGCTATCCTCTCCAGCTTTCTCAAGATTCCTTTCAACATAAGAGATGAGATCATATATGCAACTGTGTGTGTACACATGTGATGAGCTTATTTGAAAGAAAATGTATGGAAACACACACATACACAAGACACAACTGTTACCCTCAAATGTTTTCTTTGAGGTAAAATAGTAAGTTCCACACATTTTATTCATTCCCCACAATGTCCATATGAAGTCATGTTTAGAATCCCACGTTACCTTCAGAAATAGGGAATATGATGCTCGGGATGCTTAAATATTTAGTAATTACCTCCCAAAGCAGTTAAAACTTATGTACAGCCTTAACTCATATACAAATAGAAACTTGCAGCATGTACTCTTCATTTTTGTGGAGCTCCTTTAATTCACCAATGTGTACATTTCATATATGCAGGTTATTGTTGTAATTGTACACCAATGGTTGATTCAGTGGAACAAACCTAACGGTGCATGGCTACGGGTATGATCTAGAGCACAGGTAGCTGACTCTCACTTAGGAGGGGTAAAAAAACACATTTCTAATGGGGAAGAAAGCCAGCTGTTCACTATGGATATATGAACAATGGAATTAAATTTAAGTAATTCACATGATAAACCAATTTTTCTATGAATACAAGATTAACCTACATATGGAAACGTAGTAATAAGAGGCAATATTACCAGAAGACAGAAGAACACCACAACCACAAACAACATCATGGATGAGTCTTAGAAAAATATGTAGATGGGCACCTGGGTGGCTCAATCAGTTGAGCATCTGACTTTTGATTTCAGCTCAGGTCATGATCCTAAAGTCCTGGGATTGATCTCTGTGTCAGGCTCCCTGCTCAGTGGAGAGCCTGATTCTCCTCCTCCCTCTTCACCCCCCCCCACTTATGTTCTCTTTCTCTTTCCCTCTCTTTCACTTGCTCTTACTCTTTCTATCTCAAATAAATAAATATTTTAAAAAATAAAGAAACGCAACATAGAGATTCACTCCTGACTCCAGACCCATGAGGACCCAGCAGAGATCAGAAACGCTCCCCAGCACATAATTCCATTTGATTGTAAAGGTATTATGCTATCCCATTTGACAAAGACAGACTGTTACACAGCGAGAGCTGACTGACACAATCATCCGAGTGAACAGATCCGAGGCAGTTAGAACTTGTGCTTTTTATCTGTGGCATATGATCTGACATTAAGGAGAACAGTCATGGTCTTTCTGTTACTCAAGTTCATTTCCGATGACATGATGAACAAGTGACTATATGTGGGCTCCCTTCCAGGTCACTTCAAGAGTACAAAAGACATGCACGTTCGTGCAGAAGAACCGGTGACTCTGAACCACAGGACTAGCAGGACATCCAGCTCTTGTGTGAAGCATCCTCTGGACATGCAGGGGGAAGAGATTTCTGAGGAGGAAGAAGGTGCACAATGGACACTACTGATATTGCTCATTCTCTATCCCTTAGCATTTGTTAGAAATACTAGGAATAGGGTGTTATTTCATGGAACAATAGAGAGAGTCATATTAGCAGGTAGCAGTGGAAGTTTTCAAGTAGAAACAGTAAGATAACTGTGATAAAACATAGAAGAAACTAAGCAATCCTTCACCTCAATGAATAAACCCCTTCCGGTGTGGACACTAATCTTCCATGCTTCCCAATACATGCACAGCATGAAAAAGAAATATTTTGGATCGTAATAAAATGGGTGGTGTGAAACGTGCACACTTTTATTTAATTTTTTTATTATTTTAATTCCAGCGTAATTAACATACAGTTTTATATTAGCTTCAGGTGTACAATACAGTGATTCAGCAATTCTCTACATTACTCAGTGCTCACGATAACTGTACTCTTAATCCCCATCACCTACGTCACCCATTCTCCCACCCATCTCCCCTCTGGCAACCTCACCACTTTCTTCTCCATATTAAAGAGTCTGTTCTTTTGTTTGTCTCTTTTTTCTTTCTTTGTTTGTTTTGTTTCCTAAATTCTATATATGAATTAAATCATACAGTATTTGTTTTTCTGTGACTGACTGATTTTACCTAGCATTATACCCTCTATAACCAACTATGTTACAAATGGCTACATCAAAATTAAAAGCTTTTCCACAGTGAAGGAAGCAAACAACAAACAAAAAGATAACTTACTGAATGGGAGAAGGTATTTGTGATTGATATATCCAATAAGGGGTTAATATCCAAAACATATGAAGAACTTATACAACTCAACACTAAAAAAATAAATATATAATAATTCAATTTAAAAATGGCCAGAAGACATGAAAACATTTCTCCCAAGGAGACACATAAATGTCCAACAGACACGTGAAAAGATGTTCAAAATCACTCATTATCAGGGAAATGCATTCAAAAACACAATGAGATATCACCTCACACCCGTCAGAATGGCTAAAGTGAAAGCCACAAGGAACAATAAGTCTTGCTGGGGATGTGGAGTAAGAGAAACCTTTGCACACTGTTGGTGGGAATGCAAACTGGAGAAGCCAATGCGGAAAACAGAATAGAAATTCCTCAAAAAACTGAAAATAGAAGTAGCATATGATCCAGTAATTACACTACTGGGCATTAACCCAAATAAAATGCATCCTCACGTTTACGATCATCTCTGACACTGACACATATGAGGTCACGCTATTTATTCACATTTGTATTTCCATGTAGACTGCACTGGGAGACACATACTTGCTAACAGGTTTTGCCAGTGCCTATGGTGGGCATTCTGGACACACACGACATAGAATAAAACAAGACTAGTTAGAAACACGGTACCATGTTTGTAGAGTAAGTGCCTGACATTAAGCTTGAGTTCTGAAGCATCCATTTCAAGGACAACCATGCCGAATAAACATGTTGTCAGGTGTGGGACACTATCAGCCAGGCAGCTTCAGCCATGAAGCACCTCCTCAGAAAGCCCCGGGTAACCTCAATACTGACATATGAGTGACCCCGCTTTCCCTTTCCATGCCAGAATTTCACTCCTATGTTTTAAAATCATAAATAGAGAGTGAACCTGCAAACTTCCACCCACCCTCCCATGGACCCCAGTAAAGGCAGTACCCCAGGTCTGGCCTTCATCTCTCTCTGAAACTCTGCACTCCCTCTCCCCCCAGACTTTTCTGCCTCTGCCCTCCAGGACCTGAGTACTAAACCTGGTTTTGTTAGAGTTCTCTGATGGGTGCTGCTGAGGCCTGTCTTGCAGTCACAATGAGAACCCAAGGGCTGGTGCAGCCACAGCAGAGGCTCTGGTCAGGGAAGCATCAGTGGGAATGTCCACAAGCACAGGGGTGCAGGGGGTGCCCGGGCTTTCCTAGCCTGAGCATTCCTACCAGGAGCCTAAGACTTAAAGGGGACAGTATTAGAATCCACATTATCAAGAAGAGGAGTGATGGTAGTGATGTAAAAAGATTGACAAACCCCAGGTGAAAACGGGTTTTTTATTCTCCTCTACAATGAAGTTATGTAAAGGGCTTAGTGGCCAAGTGTAGATTCTTCCATATGGGGAATGCAACTCATGATTATTCTTTGGGGAAATCTAGGGGAAATGTACTCGGCATGATATAAGTCATGTAAATTGAAATTACTTAAAGAAATCCAACATATCCCATGTAAGATACAGAAATTTCCAGGCATTTGTGACACAAAGTTGGGGAAAATATTGGGAATAGCCAAAAATGGACAAAGGGGAAGCTGTGTATCAGAGAGAGTGGAACCTTAATAAAGTGAGTTACCTAAGTGTGTGGAGAAAATTAATTCAAACAAATGGAAATTCCAGGAAATAAATAGAAGGAACAGATTCTACTTCCATAGTCTGATAAAAAAATAACAGTTCCTGCCTCCAAGTCTGTAAGCCCTGCAATAATGGGCACTCTTACAACATTGGATCCCCAATGATTCTTTTCAGAGCCCTCTTTATGTCTCTGTTCCTCAGGCTGTAGATGAAGGGGATCAGCATGGGGGTGACCACCATGTACATCACCGAGGCCACTGCACTTGCGTGGGAGCTCTGGGTAGCAGCAGAGCTAAGGTACACTCCTAGGCTCGTACAATAAAATAAGGAGACAACTGAGAGGTGAGATGCACAGGTGGAAAATGCTTTGTACTTCCCCTCAGCTGATTCAATTTCATGTATCAAGGAGACTATCTTAGAGCAAGAGTAAAGAATCCCAGCCAGGGAAGCACCACCCAACAATGCAACTGCAAAATGCATCACCATGTCATTAAGAAACTTGTCGGAAAAGGCAAGTTGGACCACCTGATTGATTTCACAGAAAAAGTGGGAGATTTCCACCAATCTACAGAAAGACAGCCACAACACCATTAAACTTCGTATTAAGGAATTCAGGGCACTCATCGTCCAGGACACCAGAACAAACAGTACACAGTAGGTAGGTTTCACGATGACCGTGTAGTGCAGGGGGTGACAGATGGCCACAAAGCGGTCATAGGCCATCACAGCCAGAAGAAAGTTGTCCAATCCAGCCAATAGCAGGAAAACGTATATCTGAGTGATGCAACCTTCATAGGTTATGACTTTGCTCTGAGTCTGGATGCTCCACAGCATCTTGGAGACGGTGGTGGAGGTGAAACAGATGTCTACAAAGGAAGGACAGGTTGGCCAGGAAGAAGTACATGGGGGTGTGGAGGTGGGAGTCAGAGCTGACGGCCAGGATGAGGAGCAGGTTTCCAAACACAGTGATCAGGTACATAGAGAGGAAAAGCCCAAATATGAGGGGCTGCAGTTCTGGTTCCCCTGATAATCCCAGAAGAAGAAACACTGACATTCGTGTATCATTTCCTGGTTCCACGTGGTGGAGGTCACTACCAGGGAACAAAAAATAACCTGACTAATTTTCTCTATAATGAACATTACAAATATCATTGAAATTCTACAATTTTTATTTTACATTCACAGAGTCAATTTCCATAGGTTTTATATGAAATCTGTCCCCTCTCAAGACCTTCCCAGCTCTGAATAGGAACGTGCATCCCACCCTTGGCCTTTCCCCCAAGTACTGATGTATTTTATACTTTCAATGAGAAATTCTGTCACACGTTTGAGGAATAAACTTGAGTACTGACTGACCTCCAGGCAAAGAGTACAGGTGTCAGGAAACAAGTGTCTGCACATTCAGTGATGGAGATGATAAGCAAATAAAAGATCAGACAGAATATCAGAAGGTGACAGGTGCTATGAGGAAATACAAAGTGGGATAAAAGGAAAGAGTGGATGGAGGTGTTAGTTTCCACAGGTTGCTCGGGCAGACCAGCCCATGTTTACACAAGGCCTCCTTCACGGAGGAGACAGCAGGAGACACCAAGTTATCTGGGGAAATGTGTGCCCATCAGGGAGGACAACCAACACAAAGGCTCTGAGAAAATACTTGAGTTTTTAAAGTTAATTTTTAAATCCTGTGTGATTGACATATATGTTACATTGGTTTTGGGTGTACAACACAGTGACTCAACAATTTAAATGTTACACCCTGCTCAACACATGTGGAGCTGCCATCTGTCACCACACAACACTATGACAATATCACTGACTATAGTCCCTAAGCTGTGCCTTTTATTCCCATGACTCATTCATTCTTTAACTGGAAGCCTGTATCTCTCACTACCCTTCACCATTCTGCTTTATATTTGTTCATTTATTGGTTTAAAAATCACTACCAGGCTATTGTCACCTCCAGCCACAATAATTAGGCAAATAGTGACACATGGCAAGCTGTAGATATCCAATTGTCTTTCTCCTAAAAATATCAAACTGCATTCAAATTCCAGGAGTTTAATCTCTTATGATCCTGTAATCATGGGTCTCCATTTTAATAGGATCATATTGTGTCCAGTTTTTAAACAAACATAAAAGGGGCACCTGTGTGCCTCAGTCAGTTAAAGGTCTGCCTTCAGCTCAGGCCATGACCCTTGGGTCCTGGGTTCAAGACCCACATTGGCAGGGAGTCTGATTCTCCCTCTCCCACTCCCCCTGCTTGTGATCTCTTCTCTCTCCACCTTTTCTTCTTCTCTCCCTCTCTCAAGTAAGAAAGAAAGAAAGAAAGAAAGAAAGAAAGAAAGAAAGAAAGAAAGAAAGAAAGAAAGAAAGAAAGAAAGAAAGATACAAAAAATATCAGTTGCAAAAATTTTTAGGAAGTGGGGAGAAAGATGAAATAAGCTCAGGGGGCCCCTAGAGATGGTAAGGAGGAGCAAATGTTCTTGTTTCTGCAACATTCCAACCTCAGTTACAGCTCTTAGATGCCCAGAATAATGAAGTAGCAAAAGGCAATTTATCCAAAGGAAAAAGTAGAGAGGATTTTACACTATCAGGTCATCTGACCCATTGAACATCCCACCAGAATAACAAGCAAGGGGAAGACACTCACAACACACAAAAGGAAATACACACAGTACAACAAAAATGGGGGATGTTGAAAGATTATTTGCTAAAAGAACTTTTCTAAATGATATAAAATGCAAAACTTTTATAATCAGAAACTCAGATTTTTATTTTAGATCTCTGCATATTTTCTATTTGAACTTGGAGGGCCAAACTGTTCTAAATGTTAATATCACCCCTCCAAAATAGTAGGGCTAGAGGTGTCCGTCATCTCAAGGTGGTTGGCAGAGTTAGGAAATATATGTAAAGAGCTTAGCATAGTTCCCTCTTGTTGATAATGAGTGCTTATCACTGATGATGAGATTTGGCTGAGTTTTTTCTTCTCTCCAATGTCCCCATTGCTCCCTCACCTCTGGGTTTCCAGTTCCACAGCCTTCTTTGAGTTCCTTGTTTGCTCTCCACCTACCACAGGCTGACACCCTCTAGCCAATATTCACATTTACCCAGAGATATATTTCTATATTGCATTTAAGTTACTGTCTACCTCCCCACCTTAACCCCTCCCTGGTGACTTCCTGCTGGAGACTGAACCCCAAATTCCGTAGCTTTGAACACTTGGCTTGCCTTTCCTAACCAATCCACTAGCTTCCCACTCATGCTGCCTCGCCCGCATCCATGTCACAAACACTGAACTTGAGTTGCAGCTTCACCTGAAGCCCCAGTCTCCAGGCTCAGAGCCTCCATGTACCTGCTGCCTTCTGCTGGGAGTCGCCCACTGGTCTCTTAGTCATTATTCGCCTCCTCTCTATCTTCACAATCCCATCACCGCTTTCAGACTGCAAGGAGTCATCTCCATGAACGTTTTTTTTTTTTGTTTTTTTTTAACATTTCCACAAAAAAAGGACATTTTCTCTTGCAGTAATTTACATGTGGGGGTTATCGCTGTGTAACTTTTATTTAATTCTTTGTATGTTTCCCTGCCAGAATGTGAGTGCATGGGACATGTTATACAGACTCCTGCCTTTTACCCCCCAACATAGTTTGGTTGGGAACAGTAGGAACAAATACATATTGCATGAAGGAAAGAGCGAATCTGTGCTCACAGAAGTTGCCAGTGATGAGAGAGAGAACAGAAGCAGGGAGTTACTAGCAGGGATGGAAGACGTGGGAGAGAAATGTAGTTTTTATGAATAAGTAAATGGACAAAGAACATAAGGAATTATATATATATATATATATGGAATATTATCTCTCTCTCTCTCTCTCTCTCTCTCTCTCTATATATATATATATATATATATATATATATATATATATATAATGAAATATTACTGAGCCATCAGGGAAAATGAAGTCTTACCATTTGCAATGACATGGATGGAGCTAAAAGGTATTATGTTAAGCAAAATAAATCAATCAGAGAAAGACAATTATCATAAGATTTCACTCATGTGGAATTTAAGAAACAAAACAGAGGATCATAGGGGGAGGGAGGGAAAAATGAAATAAGAGGAAATCAGAGAGGGAGACAAACCATAAAAGATGCTGAACTCTGGAAACAAACTGAGGGTTGCTGGGGGGAGGAGGGTAAAGGGATGGGACATTAAGGAGGGCACGTGATGTAATGAGCACTGGGTGTTGTATGCAAATGATGAATCACTAAACTCTACCTCTGAAACTAATAATAGACTAGATGTTAATTAATTGAATTTAAATATTTTTTTAAAAAAGAATAGAATAAAGCACAATAGAAAATATCAGAGTGCATTGTACATAGTCAGGGTACATAGTAAATCATTTTCATGCTAAGTTCAAAAGACATTTCTTTTTTAAATATATTAAACAAATTGACTATAAATGAATGAGTTCACCACACACACACACACACAAAAACCAACCAACCAACCAACCAAACAAACAAACAAACAAAACAAAAAACAAAAAAACAAAAAAACCCCACAAACCCAAGGGTCTTTTGGCCCCAGGCTTCACTGGTTAGGCTGTCAGGTGACTTCAGGTAAAAGCTTTCAGCTTCCATTCTCTCTGACCCTTTCCTGAAATACCTGCTGAGCTCTGAGACTCACCTGGAAGGGGTCTCTGAGAGGGAGGTCTCCATGTGGAGGTCCAAATTCCTCCCTGGATGGTTGGTGGTGGAGACTGAAGCTCTGTTCCCAGACAGGACAGCAGGAAGGAGTGAAGCATGGGTCCTCCAACAGACTTAGGAATCCAAATGCAAAAACCATGTCCCCTCCAGCTCAAGGTTGAACATGCCCAGGGGCTGCAGCAGATGAGATATTACAGCTCCTGTGTTTGCTGTGTCTGTTCCCTCTCCTTGCTCATTAGATGCATTTCCCATTATTACTCCAACCCCTGAGCACATCTCCCATGGGAACTATCTGGACAGAATGGCATTTTTTCCTGTAGATTCTCTGTTCCCAAGAGACCAGATTAGAATTCAGGTACATCCAATGCTTATTATTCCTTCCTGAACTTCCCTAGCTTCCAGAGCTCCAACACTGAAACTTTCCACAGATCTGAGTGAAAGTTTTTTTTTTCCAAATCTAAGACTGAGGAACCTATCTTGACCATGTTTCTAGGTCTGTAAATCATTGACTTGTAGTGGGAGAACACCTCCTCATAGCCTTAGAAAATTGGTCTTCCTTCTCCAACAAGCAAAAGTGAGTTCTTTTGATATAAAACCATGGGTACAACAATCCTTGGATTCATAATTCTTTTGACAAATCAATTAAGAGTTTACTGTTTTTCATACAGATTAAAATATGACATTTAGTCCTTCACTAATAAAACATTTGATATTATAAAAAATCTGTTTAGACCATTTAATGCACTGGGTTGAGCTCATAATCATATATGGATTGTCTCATTTATATTTTGCAAAAGGCATTCTATAAGGACCATAAAATGATGAACTTCATTCCGCATTTGTAGAAATGTGACTTGAAAGGGTTGAGTGAACAACCCAGAATTATGAACTGGGTCATTATGAACCAATGTGTTTCGACTTGAAGGCAATGAGATAGGCCAGTGGTTCTCAACCAGGGATGATTTTGCCTCCAGATGACTTGAAAATGTCTGGATAAATTATTGACTGTCATAACTTGGGAAGTGCTGTTACTAATTTGGCATGTCAAGTGTGACCCAGAGAGTCTGCGTTTGTAACTAGCTCCCAGTCATTGATGCTGCCTGTCTTGGTCTGTACACATGTTTGTGTGTTAAGGCTGTGGTCCAGTGTCAGAGTCAGGTGCTTTCTTCTTCCCCCAGAATCCTCCCACCTCAGATCTGACCTTAGGTGGTCAGGAAAGTTTACATGTGTCTCCTTTCCCTCAGGAAAGGAAATGAACCTTGGAAGCCTTTGTTCCCTAACCTGTAAACTGGAGGTTTACATCTAAGGATTTGGTCTGAGAACTTAGTAATATTTTAGAGCTCATGGGAAATTCCCTGGCACAAAGCAGGTGCTCCCTCAGGAACTACTGTGACCATCTTTCCTAAGATCATGATGACACCATTTATTTTCTGATAGTTCTGGAAGTCAGAAGTCTCAACTAAGTCTCCCTGCACTAAAATCACTCTGTCTGCAGAGAAGAGCTCAGTCTGAAGGTCTGGGGAGAATATGTTTTCTTGCCTATTCTAGCTTTAGAGCCACCTGTACTCCCTGACTCATGTGCCCTCCCTTTATCTTCAGAGCCAGCAACATAGCATCTGGAGATCTCTCTCTGACTCCAAGTCTTCTGCGTCCCTCTTCCACATTTGAAGTTCCTTCTGATCTATTGAGCTTTCCTGGATCATCAGAATAACTTTATCCTAGGTCAGCTGACTAGCAATGTTAATACTATTTGCAACCTTAATTCTCCCTTGAATACACAAGACATACCCAGAGATTCTGTAGATTAAGATGTGGAAATATCTTGCGGACATTATTCTGCCTACTAAAGTCTTTGTCAGAGGCATTTTTGATATCAGTTCAGAGGCCCTCCCTTTTAAGGAGCAAACACAGAATTTATTTCAGACTCTAAGGTGGATACTTGGACTTTTCTTTCAAAATCACACATGAAAAAGATCTCATGGCTTATTTATTAATATCACCCCAAAGCTATAAATAGTAAAGCAAACCCTCAACTAAAACAATTCAATATCATCTCAAGGTTAAGGGGATGTGCAAGGAGATTAGATCTCTGGAAGGCAGGCAAGTTCATGAGAAGGAGGAATACAAACTGGATTCACCTGACTTCTAATCTGGTCTCCCAGCAACAGAGTCTCAGCAGGAAAAGTTTCCTTTCTGTCCAGACCAGTGGCCCACAGGGAACGAAGTGCTCTGAGGTGGGAGTAACAATGGAAACAGTGCCTAATGAGAAAACATGGGGAGCTGTAAATATCTCCTCTGCTGTAGAACGTCAGCATCTGGAACCTTGGACTCGTCAAGACATGGTTGTTGCTTTTGGATTCCTAAGTCTGGCTGGGGGACCCATGCTTCACTGCTTCCTGCTGTCCCATTTGGGAACAAAGCTCTGGTCTCCATTATCAACCATCAAGGGAGAAATTGGGACCTTGACATGGAGACTTTCATTTTATATACCCCACCCAGGTGAGTCTGAGCGCTGAGCAGGTATTTCAGGAAAGGATTGGAGAGAATGGAATCTGAGAAGTTTTACATGAGGTCCCCTGAGACTAGGTAGACTCATTAATTAATTTATGCAATGTGTTCAAAAGAGAAGTGTCCACTGGTCTCAGCAATACAGGCATCATTGTTGACAATACGTGATGGGAATGGAAGACCAGTTGGATGAGGAGGGGGAAGGAACTGGGGGACCTGAAGTGGTTCCAGTGAAATTAGGACATATCCAAGGATTTTGCAGCTAAGGGAAGCAAAAACAGAGTATTGGGACTGGAGGTGTGAGCTGTGAACTTTCTAAGATGTGTGTTTTTGATCATGTTCCATATTTATGGAAAGCCCCATACCCATGCAGGCAGGTTTTTACCCATACTGATGACCGCTGTCTGTCACCCTAGGAGGACGGATGCTGCTATCCCCACTATCTGAGTAAGGATATTCACATTTTTTTAAAGATTTTATTTATTTATTTGACAGAGAGAGAGAGACAGCCAGCGAGAGAGGGAACACAGTCAGGGGGAGTGGGAGAGGAAGAAGCAGGCTTCCAGTGGAGGAGCCTGATGTGGGGCTCAATCCCAGGACTCTGGGATCATGCCCTGAGCCAAAGGCAGATGCTTAATGACTGAGCCACCCAGGCGCCCCAGGATATTCACATTTGGAATGGATTGCTTGTCTCTCCCAAGTTCAAACACTTTACATGTGGTAGATCTGACATTCAAAACCTGGTTGTCTGATTCCAAAAGTTTTGCTTTAAAATCATTTGGAAAATCTCTTATTATTTCATCTTTTAAAAAAAACTTCTATTATCCTATATTGTGTACTTTCTGTTGTAAATTGCAGGTTTATTCCCTTTGCACATTTTTCTAGAGGGATATTCAATGACTAAAATATCTTGATATCATAAAAATACCACTCCTTTCTTGTTTGGATGCATTGCTTTTTTTTCCTTCTTTGTTAATTATTCTGGGCATCAGGGGATGTGAAATGGGGCTGGAATGCTTCCAGAACCAGGGAAGATTTCTGCTCGTCACAGTCTCTCAGGGACCCCCTGAGCTTATTAGATCTCTTTTCCCTCTTGTGTCCTTTTCTTTCCTCTCTGTGTTTCTGGAACTGCTTTTTTATGTTTCTTTAATACAGGACAAAAGATGATTGTATTAAAATAGAGCCCAAGTTTCCCTGTCCTTGGGAGGCTTACTAACTGGAATTTAAGTGATATTTACACTGTCTTCAGGGTAAAGGTAATCTGATGTTGACTGCTTGCCTTATTCTTTTTTTTAATAATAATATTTTTATTATATTATGCTAGTCACCATACAGTACATCCCTAGTTTTTGATGTAAAGTTCCATGATTCATTACTTGCATATAACACCCAGTGCACCATGCAATATGTGCCCTCCTTACTACCCATCACCAGCCTATCCCATTCCCCCACCCTCTCCCTCTGAAGCCCTCAGTTTGTTTCTCAGAGTCCATAGTCTCTCATGTTTCATTCCCCCTTCTGTTTGCTTGACTGCTTGCCTTCTATCATTCTTTCAACATTATTGTGGCTGGGGTGAGAAAAGCATAATAGTAACACAGTGCCAGGAGATCAGATTGCACTCTGTGCATCTGTGTGTGAGTGTGTGTGAGTGTGAGTGTGTGTGTGTGTGTATGTGTGTGTGTGTGTGTGTTGTGGGCATGAGCAGTCCTCAGGACAATGGTACCCGAGTTCATATATTCCAATATGTGACCCTTAGGTGCCAGAATGTTCACCAACAACGGAAATTAGGAAGGGATCTATCTCCATTCCCACAACTCCTAGGAATACAAGTAATAGAATGAAAAGAACACCATGTGAAGGAAGGACTCCCTGTGTCATGAAGTCCCATCAGTGGCAGGAAAGCCACCTCGGTCCTCAACATTCTCTGCCACCACCTCTCATCTCTCTCCTCTTGCTCATTCTCTCACCACACTGATTGCATGTTGAGATCTGCAGATCTGCAGTAAGTGCCTTCTGCAGGGCATTTGCTCTGCTTTCCCTGCAGGGCAACCACCTCCCCCAGATATCCTCCTGCTTCCTGCTTCATCTTTCTTGAAGCCTCTGTTAAAATGTCACCTTCTTTGCAGGTCTTCCTGAACTCCTATTAAAACTTAGCACCCTCCCCATCCACTTGTTTTTATACCGACTTTTTTTTTTTCCTTTATACCACCTGTCACCGTCTGACATGGCACATGATTGTATTTTTTTATATCTGTCTTCTTTCTTCATCATTGGATTGTATAGATTTTTCTTTTTTCTCCATGTTTTTCTTTAAATTCCAGTTAGTAAACATACAGAGCAATATTAGTGTCTGGTGTAGAATTTATTGATTCAACACTTCCATACAACACCTGGTGCTCATCACCACAAGTGCCCCCCTTCACCCCGATCAACTATTTCACCATCCCCCCACCCACCTCTCTCCAACACCCCTCAGTTTGTTCTCTATAGTTAAGGGTCGGCTTCCTAGTTTGTCTCTCCTTTTTTCCCTCTCTATGTTCATTTGCTTTGTTTCTAAAATTCCACACACAAGTGAAATTTTATAGTATTTGTCTTTCTCTGGCTGCCTAATTTAACTTACCATGATACTTTCTAACTCCATCCAGGTCATTGTAAATGGCAAGATTTCATTCCTTTAGGTGGCTGAGTATTATTCCTTTATATATATGCACCACATCTCCGTTATCCATTCATCAGTTGATGGACATTTGGGCTCTCTCCATAGTTGGGCTATTGTTGATAACACTACTATAAACATCAGGGTGCATGTACCCCTTCAATTAGTATTTTTGTATCCTTTGGGTAAATACCTAGTAGTGCAACCTGCAGTAATGGGAAAAGATATTTGCAAATGACATATCTGATAAAGGCTTAGTATCCAATATCTATAAAGAAGTTTTGAAACTCAACACCCAAAGCACAAATAATCCAGTTAAGAAATGTGCAGAAGACATGAATAGACACTTTTCCAAAGAAGACATACAGATGGACAACAGACACGTGAAAAGATGCTCAAAATCTCTCATCATCAGGGAAACACAAATCAAAACTGCAATGACGTAACACCTCACACCTGTCACCATGGCTGAAATTAACAACACAGGAAACAAGAGGTGTTGGAGCGGATGTGGACAAGAGGAACCCTCTTGCACTGTTGGTAGGAATTCAGACTAGGGCAGGTGCTCCAGAAAACAGTATGGAATTTCCTCAGAAAGTTAAAAATAGAACAACCCTATGATCCAGCAATTGCACTGCTAGGTATTTACCCAAGAATACAAAAACACTAATTCAAAAGGGATGCATGCTCCCCAATGTTTATAGCAGCATTCTCTGTAATAGCCAAACCATGGAAGCAACCCAGGTGTCCATGGATAGAGGAATGGATAAAGAATAAGTGGTATATACATAGAAAATGGAATAGTATTCAGCCTAAAAGAGAATGAAATTTTGCCATTTTAATGACACAGATGGCGCTAGAGAGTAGTGTGCTAAGTGAAATAAGTCAGTCAGAGAAAGACGAGTGACACATGATTTCAGTCATCTGTGGAATTTAAGAAACAAAGCAAATAAGCAAAGGGAAAAAGAAAGAGAGAGATGCAAACCAAGAAACAGACCCTCAATCACAGAGACACACTCCTGGTTACCAGAGGAGAGATGGTGGAGGATGGGGGAAATAGGTGATGGAGATCGAGGAGGGTACTTGTAGTGAGCGCCGGGTGTTATTTGGTTGTATTGAATCACTGTTTTGTGCACCTAAAACTAATAGTACACTTTCTGCTAACTAACTGGAATTTAAATAAAAACCTAAAAATTAAAAAAAAATAAATGTAATAAATAAATTAATGAAGCCTATTTGCAAAAATTATTATTTTTTTTTTTCCTGGTAGTCACCTCCGTGGAACCAGGAAATGATACACACATTTCAGAGTTTCTTCTTCTGGGATTTTCAGAGAAACCAGAACTTCAGCCCCTCCTATTTGGGCTTTTCCTCTCCATGTACCTGATCACTGTGCTTGGAAACCTGCTTCTCATCCTGGCTGTCAGCTCTGACTCCCACCTCCACACCCCCATGTACTTCTTTCTGGCCAACCTGTCCTTTGTAGACATCTGTTTCACCTCCACCACCGTCCCCAAGATGCTGTGGAACATCCAGACTCAGAGCCAAGAGATCACTTATGAAGGCTGCCTCAGCCAGATTTTTTTTTTCAGTGTCTTTGGATGCCTGGACAATTTACTCCTGAGTGTGATGGCCTATGACCGCTTCATGGCCATCTGTCACCCCCTGCACTACATGGTCATCATTAACCCCCAGCTCTGTGGACTGCTGGTTCTGGTGTCCTGGATTATCAGTGTTCTGAATTCCTCGTTACAGAGCTCAATGCTGTTGCGGTTGTCCTTCCGTACAGAGGTGGAAATTCCCCATTTTTTCTGTGAACTCAATCAGATCATCCAACTTGCCTGTTCTGACCCCTTCCTTAATGACGTGTTGATGTATTTTGTAATTGTGCTGCTGGTTGGTGCTCCCCTAGCTGGTATCCTTTACTCTTATTCTAAGATAGTTTCTTCTATATGTAGAATTTCATCAGCTCAGGGCAAGTATAAAGCATTTTCCACCTGTGCATCTCACCTCTCAGTTATCTCCTTATTTTTTTGTACCAGCCTAGGAGTGTACCTTAGCTCTGCTGCTCCCCAGAGCTCCCACGCAAGTGCAGTGGTCTCGGTGATGTACACTGTGGTCACCCCCATGCTGAACCCCTTCATCTACAGCCTGAGGAACACAGACATAAAGAGGGCTCTGAAAGGAATCCTTGGGGATCCAGTGATGTAAGGGCCCATAGTCCTGGTGCTGAAGAAGTGCCCATGATTGCAGGGCTCAGAGTCTCAGAGCTAGAACTGCTATTCATTGACCAGCCTGTGGAAATAGAATCTGTTCCTTATATTTATTTTCTGGAAATTCCATTTGTTTGAATTCAACTTCTCTATACATTCAAGTAACTCACTTTATTAAACTTCTGCTCTATATACATACAGTTTCCCCTTTGTCCATTTTCATATATTTCTAATGTTTTCTGCAATCTTGGATCTCGAATGCCTGGAAATTTCAGTATCTTACATGGGACATGTTGGATTTCTTAAAAATAGTTTCATTCCAAATGACTTATATCATGCAAGTAAATTTTCCCTAGACTTCCCAAAAGAACAATCATGAGTTGTATGCTTCATATGGAAGAATCTACAGTTGGCCACGAAGCCCTTCACATGACTTTATTGTAGATGAAAATACAAAACCCCTGTTTTCACCTAGAGTCTGTCAATCTTTTTACATCACTATCTTCACTCCCCTTCCTGCTAATGTGGACTCTAACCTTGTTCTGTTTACATCTCAGGCTCCTGGCAGGGATGCTCAGGCTAGGAAAGCCCGGGCACCCCCTGCGCCCTGTGCTTATGGACATTTCCACAGATTCTTCCCTGACCAGAGCCTCTGCTGTGGCTGCAGCAACCCTTGGGTTCTTACTGTGACTGCAAGACAGGCCTCAGCAGCACCCATCAGAGAACTCTAACAAAACTTTATTCCTCACAGGTCCTGGAAGGCACAGGAGTTGCCCTAAGGTCTTTTGGAGATGTTTCAGAGTGGGGGAGATGCATTGAGAGGGATGGAGAGAGTGAGCTCCCCTGAAGGATTGGCCTTTATTAGGGTCCATGGCCAGAGTGGTTAGGGGATTGTGGGTTCAGGATTTATTGGAGAATTTAAATGAGTAGAATTTGGGTGCTGAAGGGGACAGCAGGGTCACTCATGTGTCAGAATGGAGGTGACCCAGAGCTTTCTGAAGAGGTACCTCATGGCTGGGGTAGGCTGAGTGCTTCCCTGGTAATTGTGCCCCCACTGACAATGTGTTTATTCACCATGGCTGTCTTTGAAATGGATGCCTCAGAAATCCAAAGCTTCATGTCAGGCACTTTCTCTACAAACATGCTCCTGTGTTTCCTAACTGGTCTCCTGCTTTTGCTCTCTTGAATCAGCTCCAGTCCAAAAAGCCTCCCACAGCCCCTGGCAAGGACTGATTAGCAAACATCGCTCTCCCAGTGGAGTCTCCATGGAAAGAAAAATTTGAATAAACAGATCCACCTGATATGATCTTAGTGTCAGGATGACCATAAATATGATGAAGCAAAATTTCAAAACACTCATTTTATTACTACTCAAAATAGTTCTTTTTTTTAAACACATAGTTCATACTGTGCATCTACTTATTGAAACATGGAAGATGTGTGTCCACAACTGAGGGGGTTTATTCATTCATTGAGGTGAAGGGCTGGTTAGAGTCTTCTGTGTTTTATCACTGAATAAGGTCTTTCATCCAATATGAATTTATTTCTGTGTATGGTATAAAAAAGTGGTCCAGGTTTTTTATTCTGCATGCTGCTGTCCAGTTTTCCAAACACAATTTCTTGAAGAGATTGTCTTTTTTTCCATTGGATATTCTTACCGTTTTGCCAAAGATTAGTTAACCATGTAGTTATGTGTCCATTTCTGGGATCTTTATTCTGTTCCATTGATCTATGTGTGTGTTTTTGTGTCGGTACCATTCTGTCTTAATTACTACATCTCTGAATCATGATGCCTCCAGCTTTGCTTTTCTTTTTCAGGATTGCTTTGGCTATTCAGGGCCTTTTTGGTTCCAAACATATTTTGGGATAGTTTGTTCCTGCTCTATGAAAAATGTTGATGGTAATTTGATAAGGATTGCATTAAATGTAGATTTCTTCGGGTATATATACCTTTTAACAATGTTTCTTCTTCCAATCCATAAGCATAGACTGCTTTTCCATTTCTTTGTGTCCTCTTCAGTTTCTTTTTTTAATTTTATTTTTTATTTTTTATTTATTTTTATTTTTTATTTATTTTAATGTTTTTTTTATTATATTATGTCAGGCACCATACAGTTTCTTTCACAAGTGTTCTATAGTTTTCAGAGTACAGATCTTTTACCTCTTCAGTTAGGTTTATTTCCAGCTATCTTATGGTTTTGGTGCAATTGTAAATGGGATCAATTCCTTGATCGTTCCTTCTGCTGCTTCGTTATTGATGTATAGAAATGCAACAGATTTCTGTGTTGATTTTAAAATTTTTCATTATGATCAGTTAGCCAACATATAGTGATGAAGTCGTAGAATATAAGTGAGGTTCAGTGGGGTGGAGTCCCAAGCCGACGACCAAGAAAGAATTCTTGAGGCATCTTTGGTGCAAAATTGGTGGTTTATTAAAGCACGGGGACAGGACCCGTGGGCAGAAAGAGCTGCTGCCCCGGGTTGTGAGAGGTGGCTGATTATATACCATGGGGTTGGGGGAGGTGAGGAAAAAGGGAGGCTGAGAAAGCACTTTCATATGTCAAAGAAGACTCGCAGGATATCGGAGGCCCTGCTTTTGTCAAGCCGAGGCTGTCCACACTATCACTGTGTCCTATCAATGAGCTGCAGCTACTTTCATATGTCAAAGAAGACTCGCAGGATATTGGAGGCCCTGCTTTTGTCAAGCCGAGGCTGTCCATACTATCACTGTGCCCCTATCAATGAGCTGCAGCTACTTTCATATGTCAAAGAAGACTCGCAGGATATTGGAGGCCCTGCTTTTGTCAAGCCGAGGCTGTCCATACTATCACTGTGCCCCTATCAATGAGCTGCAGCTACTTTCATATGTCAAAGAAGACTCGCAGGATATTGGAGGCCCTGCTTTTGTCAAGCCGAGGCTGTCCATACTATCACTGTGCCCCTATCAATGAGCTGCAGCTACTTTCATATGTCAAAGAAGACTCGCAGGATATTGGAGGCCCTGCTATTGTCAAGCCGAGGCTGTCCATACTATCACTGTGCCCCTATCAATGAGCTGCAGGTGCTTTCCTTAGTTTTAGGGCAGCCAGGAGTGCCGAGGAATGTTGCATACATGGGGGGGTGGTTACAGGGTGTCAGCTTCTGCTTTGTCTTCAGCCGGCCTTCTATTCCCTCATCATATAGTACATCATAAGTTTTTGTTGTAGTGTTCAATGATTCATTAGTTGCATATAACACCCAGTACTCATCATATCTTGTGGCCTTGTTCTCTTTTTTGAGGTGTGTTTTTCTGTCTTGTCATTCTGTCCAGAGAAGAATAGATGAGTAATGAATCATGGAACTTTACATCAAAAACTAGGGATGTACTGTATGGTGACTAACATAATATAATAAAAAAATCGTATTATAAAAAAACAAATAAATAAACATGAAACAAAGCCCCCCCCCAAAAAGAATAGATGAACAAGAGAACAAAATACTAAAACAGCAACAATGTGACCCTAGAGAAATATACACTAAACAAATTAGAAGAGACCCGAACCCGAACAAATAAAAATTTAAATTAAAAAAAAGAGAGAGAGAGAGAATATGATCAAACACATGAACAGAACAGAGCAATACACCAGATCCTGTGTGTATTTTGGTCTGTTTGTTAGAAAACTAGATCCCAAAATTGTAAAGAAAGAAAAACTTATATACACACAAAAATAAAATTACGTACAATGAAAGGATAGAATGTAACAGTAAATGAAAATTAAAAGATAAAAAAAGACAATATAAACAAACAGGTGAACAGAATAGAGCAATACAGTCTACCCTGGGTGTATTTTGGTCTGTTTCTTAGAAGAAACTATATCCCAAAATTATAAAGAAAGAAAAACTTATATATATATATATATATATATATATATATATATATATATATATATAAGTTTTGCATATATATGTAAAAATAAAATTAAATGCAATGAAAAGATAGAATGAAACTGTAAAGATGAAAATTTAAAAAGACTTTTAAAAAAGAGAGTGAATATAATCAGACAGGTGGGGAGAATAGAGCAATACACTAGATTCTGGGTGTAATTTAGTCTGTTTGGTAGAAGAAATTGCATCCTATAATTGTAAAGAAAGAAAAACATGTACACACAAAAATAAAACTAAATACACTGAAAGGATAGAATGTAACTATAAAAATGAAAATTAAAAAAGACTTTAAAAAAGAGTTGATAAGAAATTGGTTGAAAAGGAAAGAGAAAAAACATTAAAATAGAAAGAATAAAGAACCATGAAAAAAAAAAAAACATGAATTCTATATACTGTTTTCCCCCAGTGCTGGAGTTTTGCAGTTTTGTGTGATCTGTAAACTTGGTCTTAGCTGGATGTTCTTGCTGACCTTCTGGGGGAGGGGCCCGTTGTGCTGATTCTCAGGTGTCTGTGCCCAGAGGAGCTGTGCTGCCCTTGACCCAGGGCCAAGCTAAGTAATCTGCTCTGGATTGCTCCCTGTGGCTTTTGTTCCCCGAAGTCTTTCTGTGCAGTTTTAGGGGATGGGAATGAAAATGGCAGCCTCCCAATCTCCAGCCCCAGAGCCAGAAGCTTGCAGCATCCACTCCTCAGTGCACCCTCAGGAAAAAACTGTCAGTCACTCCTGTCTCCCTGGTCTCCATCTGCACTCCGCACTCACCCAGCCTGTGACCGAGCATTTCTATCTCAGACACTAGACCCCACTTGGAGTCCCAGGAGCGTATGGTTCTTACCCTTTATTTTATTAATGTGGTGTATCACGTGGATTGATGTACGGATACTGAACCGCTCCTGCTGGCCTCACTCCTGCTCACTTTGATTATTGAGTCAGTTAGCTATTGCTACATAACCAGCCAACCTAAAAGAAAACGATTTAACATAACGCCTTCATTATCAAGGGATACATACACTGACGAGTTGTTCTGAGCTGCGCTCTTCTCCTTGTGGGTCTGCAGTCAGCTGTGGGTCTCTCCATTGTGTTTCTGTGGCTCATTCATGATGTCGTGTGTGTAGCCTTGGTGCTTTTCTCTCCTGAGCCGTATATGATCAGTCAACTCTATTTCTGCATGGATTTTTATATTCTATTTTGCAGGGGAGAAAAGAGTATCAAATATGAATTGTTTTAACTTACTTCTCCTGTTCCAGTGTCCATATATGACCATTTGCTTTCTTCCTAGTTCGAAGAGATTTCTCCTGCCCCTACTCTGTGTGAATCAGCTGCCTGTGCTCTACTCTCATGCTCATGCACCGTTAGACCTTTTTCCTTCTAACCGATTTATTGGAGTGTAATAATATACTATAAACTGCAACTATTTAGAATGTAAGATTTGATGAATTAAGGGAGACATACAAAAATTAGAATACATACTGCATGTTTCTACTTGGTGTTTTCAAGAAAATGCAAAATAAACTTTAATGGCTTTTTAATGTAATTGTTAAAATGTCATCTCCCTGAGTCTCAACTTCTTTCTTTCTTTTTTTTTTAAGATTTTATTTGTTTATTTGAGAGAGAGTGAGAGAGATCAATCAGGAACAGGGGGGAAGGGTAGGGGAAGAAGCAGACTCCCCACTGAGCAGGGAGCCCAACATGAACTGGATCCCAGGACCCTGGGATCACGACCTGAGCCAAAGGCAGATGCTTAACTGACTGTGTCATCCAGGCGCCCCTCAGCTTCTTTATTTCTGAAAGTAATATGGGATAGTAAACATAACTTCAAATGACTGTTGTAAGAAGTAAATAAAATGGGTGGGCATATTTTGTTGACTCCAAAGGAAATGTTCAGTTACAAAGGTGTATGCATATCTATGCATGTATTTATTTGTATACATTTTTATTTCAAATAAACACACATGTGCATAAACCCAGACTCATTTTTATTTTTGGACTATTTAATCTTTTATTATTGAGTACAATATTTAATATTTTTATTAATAGACTATATTTTTTAGAACAGTTGTAGATTTCTAGAAAAATTGAGCCAATAGAACAGAGAATTTCCATATATTCCCACCTCCCCTTCCAGTTTCCTCTATTATTAATACTTTACCTTAATATAATCATTTTGTTACCATTAATAAAGAAATATTTTATGTTATTATTCACTAAAGCCCATTATTTATTTGGATTTCTTTTTTTTATTATTTTTTACCCAATGTCTCCAATTTTTGACATCAAAATTAAAGTAACGTTTTCAACCATTTCTTCTCTTTTGATTTTCCCACAACTTCATCACAAAGAAGGGAACAGAAGATATTTCTGAAGATAATAATGTCAACAGGACTTTTAATGTACTTGAAAATAGATCTATAGTGAATGAAGTTTAAGCTTTTTAAATTTTTTTAAAAAAATTATCATTTGTTTTTTATTTAAATTCAGTTAGCCAACATATAGTACAATATAGGATTTTGATATATTGTTCAATGATTCATTAGTTGCGTATAACACCCAGTGCTCATCACATCATGTGCCCTTCTTAATACCCATCACCTGGTTACCCCATCCCCCCTAACTTCCTATCTGCAGCCCTCAGTTTGTTTCCCAGAGTCAAGAGTCTCTCATTATTTGTCTCCCTCTCTGATTTCTTCTCATTCGGTTTTTCCTCCCTTCCCCAATTGTCCTCTGCACTATTCCTTATGTTCCACATATGAGTGAAACCATATGATAATTGTCTTTCTCTGCTTGATTTATTTCACTTAGCATAATAGCACAGACTTGTTTTTTAAAATAATTTTCTTATTTGAGTATAGTTGGTCTATGGCCATACCACCCTGAACGCGCCCGATCTTGTCTGAGTATAGTTGGCACACAATGACACACTAGCTTCAAGTGTGCAACATAGTGATTCAACCTCTCTATCCATTATGAGGTGCTCACCACAAGTGTAGTTACTGTCTGTCACCACGCAACACTATTACAATATTATTGACAATATTCCATATGATGCACCTATTACTCCCATGACTCATTCATTTCATAACTGGAAGCTTGTACTTCCCACTCCCCTTCACCCATTCTGCCCATCCACCTACCTCCCTTCTGGCAACCATGAGTTTGTTCTCTATATTTATAGGACTGGTTCTGTTTTGTTTGTTTGTTTTTTAAAGATTTAATTTATTTGTGAGAGAGTACAGGGGGAGGGATTGAAGCAGACTCCCCCTTTGAGAGCAGAACCTGATGCGGGGCTCGATCTCATGACCCTGAGGTTATGACCTGACCCAAAATCAAGAGTTGGACATTCAACCAACTGAGCCACCCAGACACCCCTGCTTCTCCTTTTTTGTGTGTTTGTTGATTCGTTTTATTTTATTTATTTATTTTATATTCATGATCCATGTTTCTTTGATGAAAATTTTATTTTTTTATTAAGTTAGCCACCATTTTGATTCGTTCTAAATACAGACTATTTTATAATCTTTTCATGTTGAAAGAAAGCTTGAGAGAAAGTTGTAGAGTGTAGATATAAAAAGAATAGATGTTTACCCCCCTTTCTTTATCCCTTTCTTCTCCTACCGATCTTCCTAGTTCTTATGTTCCATAGATAAAAAAATATTATTATAAAAAAAAATAAAGTTTACATTAGAAAAGAAAAAAAATAGTCAAAATACAAAAAAAAGAGTAGATGTTTGAATTATCATGAAATTAAAAGAATGTAGTCATGCAGACACAAAGATTTAAAGTAAATGATAGAATACATTTAAATGATGGATTACTTTTTCTATCTTAATGCCTCAAAGACATCAACATGTAAAGCACATTTGTATTTATTCCCTGAGAAGTTCTCTACCAGCTAAAGAGGATGAATATCTCTAAGTTGATTTTAAAGTTCTTCCTCTACTTAAAGGTGTAATATAACACAAAATGTTTTTACCCAGGGGAAGCTCAGCGACTGAGTGTAAAAGCTTAATCTCAGGTTTCTCAGCACAAGTTTGTTGGATAAATATTTGTATTCAAGTATTAATGCCAATGTAAAATGACAACATTAGTGTTTTATTTTTTATTTTATTTTTTTAAATTTTTATATATTTTTAGCTTGTCTAACTTTTATTTATTTATTTTATTTTTTTGTAATATTTTTTATTATATTATGTTAGTCACCATACAGTACATCCCTAGATTTTGATGTAAAGTTCCATGATTCATTACTTGCATATAACACCCAGTGCACTATGCAATACGTGCTCTCCTTAATAGCCATCTCTGGGCTAACCCATGCCACCACACCCCTCCCCTCTGAAACCCTCGGTTTGTTTCCCAGAGTCCATATTCTCCCATGGTTCATTCCCCCTTCTGTTTACCCCCCCTTTCTTCTTCCCTTTCTTCTTTTACCCATCTTCCTACTTCTTATGTTCCATAAATGAGTGAAACCATATGATAATTGTCTTTCTCTGCTTGACTTATTTCGCTTAGCATTATCTAAGCGAAATAAGTCAAGCAGGGACTGGAGGAGATAACATTAGTGTTTTAAAACAAGTTTATGCTCTTAGAATTCTATGGGTCAGAACCTTGAAGTGGTTCTCATTGGACTAAAATGAAGACATTTGCAAGGCTTGGTTCATTCTGGAGGCTATAAGGAATAATCTACCTCTCTGTTCCAAGCTCATATTATAATGCAAAAAAATATAAATATATTTCTTTATTGTTTTAAGATTCTATTTATTTATGAGAGAGAGAGAGAGCTTGCATGAGAGGGGGGAGTAGTAGAGGTGGAGGGAGAGAGACAAAGAGACTCCATGCAGAGCCTGGGACCCCACAGGGTTGATCCCAGAACACAGAGTCAATGACCTGAGCTAAAACCAAGAGTGGGATGCTCAACGGACTGAGCCACCCAGGCGCCCTTAAATATGTTTCTTATAATTAACAAATGCTTCACAATGAGGGACTAAATGACAGCTCTGAATTTATAACTATGAAAATCCTAATTGTTTGTTAAATATGTCAAGAAGCTGAGGTATGTCTTGCTCAAGGTTTATATCAAAGGAACTTAGTTTCCCTCCTTGTTGAAAAGAAAAACAACAACTGTCTGTAGATAGCAGGGCAATGTCTGCACCACAAGTCAACATTTTGGAGACCCAAGTGATCTAATCCAGAGAGATTGCTCAGTCCTAGACTTTGGGGAATAGTTGAAGTCAGGGTTGGGTAAGGTGCCAGGAGGTCTGAACTCTGGGAGCAGTGGAGTTCCCCAGGAAGGAGTAATTAACTCTGGATTCACTCGTTTATAAGCTGGTCTGTTGAGCACATATAATCTCCAGGATACTTTCCTTTGTGTCCACACCAGTGTCCCATGGGGAAATCATGTGCTTGGAGGTTGGAGGAGCAGGAGGGAAATGTGCCTCATGAACAGACAAAGGAAGCTCTAAATATCTCCTGTGTGGCAGTCCCTCTGCCTGTGCCACCTTGGGCCGGATGGGACCTGGTTGTTGCCTCTGGAATTCTAAGCTTGGCTGGGAGACTGACGTCAGCCTCCTTCCCACTGTCTGGTGTGGGGACAGAGTTTAGTCACCAACATCCCCAACCAGGAGGAATTCAGACTGCCACACGGAGACCCCTTCCTTAGAGTTCCCACGCAGGTGAGTCTGAGAACCCACCAAGTACTGCAGGAAAGGGTCAGAGACAATCCAAGCCAGGTGCATTTACCTGAGGTCAGCTGGCAGTTGCCATCCTAGCCCAGAACCTAGAGATCTCTATGCTTGGTTGATGGCCAGATGAGCTGATTAATGGATTCATTGATGATGTTAAAGAAAGAAGTGGACATTGGTTTTCTGTATTGTGCATTGTCTCTACCAGGTCTTTGGGGATTATTTTGTTTTAGTTTTAGACAGTAATCTTTTTTTTAATTAAAATTCAATTAACCAACATAGAGCACATCATTAGTTTTTGATGGAGTGTTCAATGATTCATTAGTTGCCTATAACATCCAGTGCTCATCACCACACATACCCTCCTGAATGCCCATCACCCAGTTACCCCATCCCCCCACCCACCTCCCTTTCCACAACCCTCCATTTGTTTCTAGGGATCAAGAGTCTCTCAAGATTTGACTCCCTCTCTGGTTTCTTCCCATTCAGTTTTCCCTCCCTTCCCCTATGATCCTCTGCACTATTCCTTATACTCCACATGTGAGTGAAACCATATTATAATTGTCTTTCTCTGCTTGACTTATTTCACTTAGCATAATCCCCTCAGTTTCACCCATGTTGATGTAAATGGTAGGTGTTCATCCTTCCTGATGGCTGAGGAATATTCTATTGTATATACGAAACACAGCTTTTTTTTTGTGAGAGCCATTAACATTATTTTATTTATGAAATTTCAATAATAGATACACTGAATACACTATTGTTAGAATAAGTTTAGATGTCTCAGTAATTATCACCTTTGATTGCACTTAGAATACGCATTGGAAAGATGAATGACAGAGTTGACATATTGGCAAAATCTTTGCAATTTGTTTCAGTAATGGTTGGTAAACAGGGGTAATGTTAAGTAAAACAGATTTACAGTAATCATACAAAGGGTGATTTTTCACAGTTGTTGTCAATCAAAATAATAATTTCCAAAATCCCATAGCTGCTTCTTATGAAGTGCTGTGTATTTAGTTTCACACACAGTAGTCAACATATCAGCATGCTTTATTATTTTATATAGGTAGTAAAAATGCTTGCTGGTTATCTGAAGTGACTTTAGCTGAATTCAGCTTTAACTGAATCCTCCTCCAGCTCCTCCTCTTTCTCCTCCTCTTCCTCCTTCTCCTCCTCCTCCTCTCTTCCTCTTCCTCTTAATGGAGGAGAAGTAGAAGGGGGAAGAATTGGTAAACTAAGAGCAGTTCTAATAACTAACTTCTGTCTTATGAGTTTTCCAAATGGGCTGTCAGACTCTTAATATAAATCCATTCCTGAGGCCTTTCTTCCTAAAAAAAAAAAAAAAAAATTAGAACACACAAATGATTTAGAAAAATCATACCTCCCCCACAGACCCTGAGGTATATACACTCTGTAGATCCTACATAGAATATTGTCTTGCTATGGAGTCTTAAAAGGAATTAAGAGGGTTAAACAATGATTGATCCGACAGTAATAATTTTTTGGTAATGTTATCTGGTGTTTTATTATATTCACTGCTGTTAGGGTTCAGGGAATCAATAAGTAATACCCTGTTATTCCCCTCCTGAGTTTAAAATCAATACAGAATTAAGGCCCAGGAGACAGACAAATGGAGGTCAAGTAGCCAGTTTTCTTATAAACATAAACATCTTATAAAAAGTGTGGTTTTAAATGTGTAGGCAAATTGGCTCAATACTCCAGCACTGAGTTAAGCAGACTTTCCAATGTAGTCATTGGCAGGTCTGAACAACCAGATGCCTCCCCAACAGGGCCAGATTGGCCCCTTTAAGTTTATTGCATGACATCAGAGAAATTGCCTGAGATACGATGACCAAGAAGCACTGAAAGAGGCAAGAGGCTGGAGGGTGCTGAGCTAGATGTGGTCAGTGCCTTCTGCCAAACTTGGGGAACAGTGGAGCTGGGAGAAGACCAGGCGGGTTGCTCTAATGGAGCCCTTCATGAAAGCAAGAGGCTAAGGGGAGGGGGAAGAGTCTACTCATCATCCTCTATCTAGTGGTTCTATTAACCTATTGGACTTTCCCACACTACTCATTTCTTCCATCACCAATTATTATTGTTCATGTTGTCAATTACAGATTAAAATACTACGTGAAAAATGAATATCAGTATACAGACAATAATGGAATGTCTCTGATATAAGAGCATCAAATATGGAGAGCATAATTTTTCCATTATTGAATTCCTAGATACTGATTAAAATTCCCATAATTAATCAACCTGCTATGTGAAAATCCAAATAAAAAGCCAAAGTTGCTTCGTTAAGTCCAGAGAATTAAAGTCCAAAATCAAAATTTTTGCTTTGCCAGCCAGTGGTAACTGTTGTGATACCTGAGTAGTGAGTGACTTCAGGGGCTGTCATTCAGTAAAATTAGGCATAGTTCCTTCATCATTTCAGATGCACTCTTTTCTTTTTTTATGTTATGTTAGTCACCATACAGTACATCACTAGTTTTTGATGTAGTGTTCCATGATTCATTATTTGCATATAAAACCCAGTGCACCATGCAACACATGCCCTCCTTAATAGCCATCACTGCGCTAACCCATGCCACCACGTCCCTCCCCTCTGAAACCCTCAGTTTGTTTCCCAGAGTCCATAGTCTCTCATGGTTTGTCTCTCCCTCTGATTTCCCTTCCTTCAGTTTTCCCTTCCTTCTCCTAATGTCCTCCATGTTACTCCTTATGTTCCACGTGTAAGTAAAACCATATGATAATTGTCTTTCTCTGCTTGACTTATTTCACTTAGCATAATCTCCTCCAGTTCCATCCATGTCAATGCAAATGGTGGGTATTCATCCTTTCTGATGGCTGAGTAATATTCCATTGTATATATGGACCACATCTTCTTTATCCATTCATCTGCCGAAGGGCATCTCAGCTCCTTCCACAGTTTGGCTATTGTGGACATTGCTGCTATGAACATTGGGGTGCAGTTCCCCCAGTGGTTCTAAACTTTGAAGCAGTGACCCCTTTGAAAATTTGCTGCAAACTGTGGACTCTTGTGCCTGAAAAGTGCATTTATACACATGCATATATTTAAGTTCAGAAACCTCCTGTTCCCTCAGTATCTTGTGTATGCTAGTTAAGGATTCTTGCTCAAAAGTACAGTTAAATTTTCAGATCAAGTCTGCATCCAGAGGACTATGTACTCAGACCACACTGTTTTGCTTCACCTGATTACATTGCTTTTATTGAATTGAGCATTGTTACACTTCACCTGGTATTGAGGAACATTTTGAGAAACAGCTCCGTGAAATTCACTCATGTTTTCATCGTAGTACTAATGGAGACTTTGTCCCTATCTCAGTGTTTTACACAGCATGAGATTACAGTCCATTAGTGGGATGTGAAATCAATTTCACGGTCTCAAACACCAAATATTTCTTGGTTTTGTACTCTTTATCTCACTCTTGTGTGTGTGATATTTAATTTTAATGTTACCCTTTCCTTTATAATAAGTTTAAGTAAGTATTTTTTCATGAAACTTTTAGTTTTTTATATGTGTGTACTGGATTGCTGTACAAAATGTGTTTCTTAAATAACTATATTTGGGGTCAAAAATGCTTGAAACTACTGTACTCTATCATACTTCTCTTAACATGGACTCAGAGGAGAAAAGTCTTCTCTTTATTTTCCTCAGTAAAATGGGAATAATAGTTGCTACTTCACAGGGTTATCATGAAGAGGAAATGCATATAAAGTGCTTAGAACAGGGGCGCCTGGGTGGCACAGCAGTTAAGCGTCTGCCTTCGGCTCAGGGCGTGATCCCGGCGTTATGGGATCAAGCCCCACATCAAGCTCCCCCACTATGAGCCTGCTTCTTCCTCTCCCACTCCCCCTGCTGTGTTCCCTCTCTCACTGGCTGTCTCTCCCTCTGTTAAATAAATAAATAAAATCTTAAAAAAAGTGCTTAGAACAGTGCTATCCTAGCACATAGCAGGTGCTCAATAAACACTAACTGTTAGTGCCAGGAAATGGCATCTTCAGAGCTAATGCTTTGATTTTATCTTACACACATCAAAAAGCAAATGATGTCCTTTATTTTGGCTGTTAAAAAATGAGAAACTCAGAGATATATTTGTGACAAAAGTACTCTGGAAAACAATATGGAGATTTCTCAAGAAGTTTTAAATAGAGCTACCCTACGACCAGCAATTGCACTACTAGGTATTTACCTCAAAGATACAGATCTACCAGGTCTTCATATTTCTACAGTAGGGTCAGGGGGTTGGGGGTTTTTCCCGTTTTTTATTGCATTCTTTCAAACAAGGAATTGGAGGGGGGTTTGTTTCTTTTTACCAACTTGGCTGCATGCATTGAGTTCTATTCATGTATGTATAGACATGTATGTGGGGAATTGTGTTTATTAGTAGTATGGGCTCAAGTCTGTACTCAGTTGTATGGTGTTCTCTACATTGCTTTTTTGATTTTATTTTCCTTGCTGAAAAAATTGAACTGTCACTGATCTTCTTCACTTGCCAATCCTTGCAACACATGAAGTAGAAAATAAATGGCATTTTAGACATTAAGTGCTAATAAATCACCTCTAGATACATTCCCCACCTGTTTCCACATCTCTGTCATTCCCCAGGGTCCTTCTGGCTGTGTGTGATGAGATCCATTTCTAACAGTTGCATCGTCTTTGACCATCATCTCTTCTTTACATGTGACTGAAGATATCACCTTTAGCTTCCAAAAGCTTATTTGATTCCATATATCTTTATGTAAGAAAAACGTTTTCAGTTACATGCTGCTTCCTCCCCAGTTGTAAAGTTCATTCTATCATGTCCTGTTATTCCAAGTCCTTGAACATTTAATCTGGAATGAGTGTCCCATCTTGATAGCACAAAATTACTGTTTTATTTTTTTAATAATATTTTTAATTTTATTATGTTAGTCACCATACAGTACATCCCTGGTTTCTGATGTAAAGTTCCATGATTCATTACTTGCGTATAACACCCAGTGCACCATGCTATACGTGCCCTCCTTACTACCCATCACCAGCCTATCCCAGTACCCCAACCCCCTCCCCTCTGAAGCCCTCAGTTTGTTTCTCATAGTCCATAGTCTCTCACAGTTCCTTCCCTCTTCTGATTACCCCCCCTTTCTTTATCCCTTTCTTCTCCTACCGATCTTCCTTCTTCTTATGTTCCATAAATGAGTGAAACCATATGATAATTGTCTTTATATACGATAGTTTTAGATTCTCATAGAATTTTGTTTCACACAGTTGTTTTGAAAACACTACACTTGACCTAATTTCATTCCTCCTGACAATCTTTCTTCCTTAAGTACTTAGTGTCTAAAACTTCTGTTCCTAGACGATGCACACATACCCATTCATCCACTGTACAAATGATGAGTGGTATCCTGTGCTCATCATAAATGCTCTTAGTTTCAGGGCAGTCTTTTTTCTACTTGTGTCCATTCTTCCTTCTTTCTCAATAATACCTCATGGACTTGCCTCCAGTCTACTAGAGAAGTGCTGATTCTTTATTTCGGGGTCTGCATCATATTTCACAATGTGGCCATGCTGCTCACACTGTGAAAGCTTTTTCTCTCTTCCTCAAAACATTGCTATTAAAACAATTCTACAAAAATATTTGGTGATTGTTATGTTAAAAATCTGGTTCTCCTCTAGAGGAAATACTGTTACCTAGGGGGACACTGAGCAATTTGGAGTCAGAAAATAGGTGTCAGGAGAGGCCAGGGACTTCTAAACATCCTACAAAGCCCAGGACACAGGCCACCACAGAGAATAGTCTGGACCACAATGTCAATATGCTGAGATTAAGAACCCCTGAGCTAAAGAATATCTGTATTTTCATATTTATAGCTGTCCTCAGGTTGTTTTCCTAACATTGTGACAGTTCACATTTCTGCCAGCAAAATTAGAGAAACTTCTTTTTCTACCTGGTTAAAAATTCCAACCCAATCAGCATGAAAGATCTTTACACTGTCTTAGAGGCTGATGGGTGTGAAGAGATCTCTTGTTGTTTTCTTAAACTATTACTAAATTTGACAAATATTTATATACTGGAGCACCAGGTCCATTGTTAGATGCCTATTATTACGATATGTCCATAAACTCCATGCCTATTCTGCAGTTAGCAGCATTATTCCAAGGTGACTCTTAAAATAGAGAGGTCAGAACTCAATCACCAGATTGTACCTCAGGCTGGACTGTATTGCAATTTACAGGACACAATTGCAAGTAGATTATAAACCAACTGAGACACACACATGCTCCCCAAAAATAATTTCATGACTGCAGAATACAAATTGTCCCAGGTCAACCATGTGAGCAATGCCCTTCGTGTGAAAATTAATGATCTTTCTTCCTCTTTCCTGGTAGTTAATACAAGCACATGCAACCAGGCAATGATACAAGCATATCAGAATTCCTTCTTCTGGGACTGTCAGAGGAACCAGAGCTGCAGCCCCTCCTATTCGGGCTTTTCCTCTCCATGTACCTGATCACTGTGTGTGGAAACCTGCTCCTCATCCTGGCCGTCAGCTCTGACTTCCGCCTCCACACCCCCATGTACTTCTTCCTGGCCAACCTGTCCTTTGTAGACATATGTGTCACGTCCACCACCATCCCCAAGATGCTGTGGAACATCCAGACTCAGAGCAAAGTCATAACCTACACAGGCTGCATCACCCAAATGTACTTCTTCATAATCTTTTCAGGGTTGGACATTTATCTCCTGAGTGTGATGGCTTACGACAGGTTTGCGGCTATCTGTCACCCCCTGCACTACACAGTCATCATGACCCCCCGGCTCTGTGGACTGTTGGTTCTGGTGTCTTGGATCACAAATGTCTTGCATTCCTTGTTACAGACCTCAACTGTGTTGCAGCTGTCCTTCCGAAGAGAGGTAGAGATCACCCACTTTTTCTGTGAACTCAATCAGATCATCCAACTTGCATGTTCTGACACCTTTCTTAATAACGTGGTGATGTATTTTGCAGCTGTCCTGCTGGGTGGTGGTCCTTTTGCTGGGATCCTTTACTCTTACTCTAAGATAGTTTCCTCCATCCTTGGGATCTCATCAGCTCAGGGCAAGTATAAAGCATTTTCCACCTGTGCATCTCACCTCTCAGTTGTCTCCTTATTTTTTTGTACATGCCTAGGAGTGTACCTTAGCTCTGCTGCTCCCCAGAGCTCCCACACAAGTGCAGTGGCCTCGGTGATGTACACGGTGGTCACCCCCATGCTGAACCCCTTCTTCTACAGCCTGAGGAATGGAGATGTAAAGAGGGCTCTGAAAATAATCATTGGGCTTCCAGTGATGTAAGGGACAATGGTCCTGGGGCTGAAGAAGTGCCCATGATCGCAGGGCTCACAGCCTCAGAGCCAGGAACTGCTTTTCTTTGATCAGGCTGTGGAAGTAGAATCTGCCCCTTCTATTTATTTCCTGGAAATTCCATTTGTTTGAATTCAACTTATCCATACCTTTAAGTATTTACTTTATTAAACTTCTGCTCTGTCTGATACACAGTTTTCTCCTTTGTCCATTTTCATATGTCCCCAGTGTTTTCCCCAAGCTTGGATCTCAAATGCCTGGAAATTTCTGTATCTTACATGAGGCAAGTTGGATTTCTTAAAAATAGTTTCATTCCACATGACTTATATCATACCAGGTAAATTTTCCCTCGATTTTCCAAAGGTATAATCATGGGTTGTATTCTTCATATGGAAGAAACTACATTGGCCACTAAGCCCTTCAGGTAACTTTATTGTAGAGGAGAATACAAACCCCACCTTTTCTCCTGAGTCTGTCAGTCTTTTTACATCACTACCTTCACCCTTCTTCCTGAAAATGGACTCCAACACTGTTCTCTTTATGTCTCAGGCTCCTGACAGGGATGCTCAGGCTAGGAAAGCCCAGGTACCCCCTGCGTCCTATGCTTGTGGACATTCCCACAGATGCTTCCCTGACCAGAGCCTCTGCTGTGGCTGCACCAGCCCTTGGGTTCTTACTGTGATTACAAGACAGGCCTCAGCAGCACCCATCAGAGAACTCTAACAAAACCAGGTCTATTCCTCACAGGTCCTGGAGGTCACATGGAATGCCCAAAGGCTATTCTATGAGGTCTCAGAGTGGGGGAGAGGCATTGAGAAGGAGAGAGAGAGAGACAGTGCCTCTGAGGGATCTAACTTTATTAGGGTTCATGGCCAGAGTGCTTAGGGGTTTGCGTTTTAACACTTTATTGGAGAATTTTATATGAGTAGAATTCAGCTGCTCGAGGGGAAAAAGCAGTCACTCATGTGTCAGTATGGAGGCTACCCAGGGCTTTCTGAAGAGGTACTTCATGGCTGGGGCAACCTGAGTACTTATCTGATAATTATGTCCCACACCTGACAATGTATGATTCAACGTGGCTGTCTTTGAAATGGATGCTTCAGCAATCCAAAGCTTCATGTCAGGCACCTACTCTACAAACAGCCTGCTGTGTTTCCTTTTTTTTTTTTTTGAGTTTACAAGAGCCTTTAATACACTTTAAATACAGACACAGTAGGTTGAAATCAAAAGGGTGGAGAAGTTATATGTAAAAACCAATCAAAAAAAGTTGAAGTGGCAGTATTAATATCAGATAAAATAGACTTTAAGACAAAGAACATTACCAGAAATAAAGAAGTAGATTTCATAATGATATAAAGTAAATATACCAGGAAGACATAACAAATATCAATGTACATGTGTCTAATAACAGGTTAAAAAATACTTTTAAAGAGTATATTGCACTGGGTGTTATACGCAACTAATGAACCATGGAACTTTACATTAAAAAACCAGGGATTGGGGCGCCTGGGTGGCGCAGTCGTTAAGCGTCTGCCTTCGGCTTAGGACGTGATTCCTGAGTCCTGGGATCAAGCCCCACAACAGGCTTCTCTGCTGGGAGCCTGCTTCTTCCTCTCCCACTCCCCCTGCTTGTGTTTCCTCTCTCACTGGCTGTCTCTGTCAAATAAATAAATAAAATCTTTAAAAAATAAGGATGTACTGTATAATAAAATATTAGTAATCAATAATTATTGATTAATAATTAATCGATAATTAATTAATTAATAATTAATAATAAAATATTATTATAATAAAAATAAAAAGTTTATTTTGAGGTATAGTTGACGTACAATGTTGTATCAGCTTCAGGTGTACAACATACGGATTCGACACTTCTCTACATTACACAGTGCTCACCACAGTAAGCGTCGTCACCCTCTGTCACCAGACAATGTTATTATAATATTATTGACTATATTCCCTATGCTGTATTTGATCCTGTGTTACTTAACCGGTCTCCTGATTTTACTCTGTGATTCAACTGAGTGTCCAGAAAGCCCACTGTAGCCACAGCAAACACTGATTAGCAAGTATCTCTCTCCCAGTGGAGTCATGGAAAGACACTTTTGAATAAACAGATCAACCTGATATGTTCTTCATGTCAGGATGACCATGAATATGCAAAATTTCAAAACATTCATTTTCTTACCACACAAAAGATTTCTTTTTCTTCTTCCCTTTTTTTTATATCACGTTTCATGTTGTGCATCTCTTAGCTGAAGCATGGAACACTGGTGTCCACAACTGAGGGGGATATTCACTGAGGTGAAGGTTTGCTTAGTGTCGTGTATGTTTTATCACTGAATTATCTTCCTGTTCTCAGTTCTGGTTTCGTTTATAATTGTATCTGATCGCTGGGACTGCACACAAGCCATTCTGAAAACACGTATCTTCATATAACACCTTTATTGTCAAAAGAGATTGTCTGGTGGGGAGTCTTTCTCATTTGTTCTGCACTACTTATCAGTCTGTACACTGTATTTCTAAAGGTCATGCACGGTGTTGTGCGGAGCTGTAGTTCACTGCTTTCTTCGACTAATACATTTGACTCCATTTATATATGTAGGTTAATCTTACAGTTTATGAAAAAAAATAATTTACCAAATGTAAATTGCCTTAATTGAATTTCACTATTTCTATACCCATATGTGACACTTCACCTTCTTCCCAGTTATGAGACGTTTCTCTGACCCTTGTCAGATGGGACTCAGCTACATGTGCTTTTGGTCTGACATGAGTCATACACCATCAGAATTTAAATTCTCACTAATTTTTAAAGTATACTTACATACAATAAATGGCACATATATTAAATGTACATTTTGCTGAATTAAAGGCATCATACTTGAATTCAGCATACATACTGTACAGGTCTGTTTGAAAGAACATGAGAAGAGGCACAGGAAGTTTTAGTACATTTTTATGTTATTGTTAAAAATGTGATTCACCTGGACATCCATTTCATTATTTCTGAAGAAAATCTGCAACTTGAAATGAATGCTGTGAGGAATAAATAAAGTGATGAATACACTTTGTGGAGTCCACAGAAAATACTTGAGAGTGAGGAGTGTGTGTGTGTACATGAGTGTGTGCACTTGTGCACATCCTTCTTTCAAATAAACACGCTCATAAAACATGTGTGCACACATACACTCATTTATAATCCCAACAATGTCATTGAAAGAAAACTTGAGAGAAAGTTGGAAAATATTGAAATGAAAAGGAATGTTTGCACGTAAGTGACATAGAAAGAATGCAGAGGGGCGCCTGGGTAGCGCAGTCGTTAAAGCGTCTGCCTTCGGCTCAGGGCGTGATCCCGGCATTCTGGGATCGAGTCCCACATCGGGCTCCTCCGCTGGGAGCCTGCTTCTTCCTCTCTCACTCCCCCTGCTGTGTTCCCTCTCTCACTGGCTGTCTCTCTGTCACATAAATAAATAAAATCTTAAAAAAAAAAAAAAAAGAAAGAATGCAGAAATTTTGACAGAAAGATTTGAAGTAGAATGAGTGGCTTTAATTTATAAAATTTTTATGGTGGGGCACCCAGGTGACACCGTCGGTGAGTGTCTGACTCTTGATTTCAGCTCAGGTCGAGATCTCAGCATCCTGGGATTGACCCCGAGTCAGGCTCCACACTCACCACAGAGTCTGCTTCAGTTTCTATCTCCCTCTCCCTGCCCCTCCCCCCCAACTGTCTCTCAAGCAGATAAATAAATCTTTGAGAAACACTTTAGGGTGACTTAATTTTAATAATGAATTACTGTTCCTATCTTAATGCCTCAAAGGCCTCAAAATCAGAGCCATATTTACATTTATGCACTGGGAAATTGTCTGTACCATCTGATGAGGTGGTTATCTCAAAATTAACTCCAATTTCTCTATTTAACGTGGGATTTCAACACAAAATGCCTTGACCTAGGGGATGCTAACTGAATGATTTGAGATGCTCAAACTCAGTTCTTACAAACAATATCTTATTGGATAAATATCTGTATTAGTTTCCTTTCACTATTGCCTCAAATTACCTCATTAATGTCTAAAAAAAAATAATTCTCTGAAAGTTCTAGAGATCAGAAGCATGAACGGGGTCTCCTGGGCTAAAATAATGATGTCTGTGGGCCATGACCATCTGGATGCTCTGGAGGAGAACATCCCCATTCCCGCTCCAGTGTCCAGTGGCCCCCACATTGCTTGACGCATGGTCTTTCCTCCATCTGCAAAACCAACACAACAGTAGTTTCAAGTGTCTGTCTCACTCCATTCTTCTTCCTCACTCTTCCACATTTAGAGAACCATTGTGATTACACTAGTTCAATGTGGATAATCCAGGCCTAACTTCTTATCATAGGGTAATGACTAGTAGCTTTAGTCCATCTGCTACCTTAATTATACTGCTAAGTAACATTTTTAAATGTCCTTTGGGATACCATCATTTGGAGGTCCTTCTGGTGCCTAATACAAAATCATTTTGTATATATGATTTGATTTCCTCAAGAACCCTTCTATTTTTCATCACCCAAAGAGTGAGTGAAAAACTATTCTTTTCAAAAATATGTGCAAGGAAGATTCCTGGTGGAGAAGACCTAAAACTACGTACATGTGACACTAACACAGGACCACAGCCTTGCTCTCAAACTATGTTCCACAGACCAGGACCTGCTGCATCAGCACCACCTGGGAGCTTATTAGAAATCCAGAGTCACAGGGGCACCTGTGGGACTCAGTCCGTTAAGTGTCTACTCTAGGTTTTGGCTCAGGTCATGATCTCAGGGTCAGGAGATGAAGCCCCACATTGGGTTCTGCACTCAGTGCAGAGTCAGCTTGATATTGTCCTCTCCCTCTGCCCCCACTTATGCTCTCTTGAAACAAATGAAATATAAAAACATTTTAGAAAGTGCAGAATCTCTGGGCCCACTGGAGACCTGATGAGTCAGAATTTGCATTTTAACTACAAACGTTGGTGATCTGTATGCACAGTGAAGGTAGAGAAGAGCTGGTCTAGAATCCTATCTCTCACCTTCTCACTGTGGACACTGGGGCTGGATAATTCCTTTTGCTGGGTGCTGGCCTGTGGGTTACAGGTGTTTGGGAGCAGCCCTCAGACATGGCCAAATATCCCCAGTTGAGAACCACCATGCCAGGATTTCAGAACTAAAAACATTCTGACATAATTCTAATCGAAACTCCATCCATTCCTTGCTTTATACATTAGAGCAGAATGTAAATCCCTTTGAGCCCCATTTCTACAATAGAGAATGGAGTTCATAAAAGTACTACCGCAGAGAATGAACATTTGTCAAAAATAAATGTGACACGCCCTATGATGTACTAAGCTAGGTTGTGGTACATGATGTGTAAATGTATCTCTTACAATTAGTAAACATTTCACAATGAGGGACTGAAGGCCAGTTCTTAATGTGTGATCTAACTGTGACATTCTTCATTGTTTTGGCTAAACTATCATGTAACCAAAGAGTTCAGTACCCAAGATTTTATAGTAAAGGAACAAATGTCTCCCCTTTCTCAAAGAAGGAAATGGTAATTTTCTAGAGATATCAGGGGGTGTGTCTTCACCATAAGTCAATGCTTTGAAGACCTAAGGGAACGAGTCAAACGAATTCCTCAGTATCTGACCTTTGAGAAAACTTTAAGTCAGAGTTGTAATCAAGCTGGGAAGATTAGACCTGTGGAAACAAGAAAATTAATGGAGAAAAAGTAATAAAAACTGAATTCACCTGGCATACAATGTGGTCTCCTAGGAACAGAGACTCATCCAGAAATATCTCCATTCTGTCCAGACCAGTTTCCCTGGGAGAAATCATGCACTTAATGGTGGGAGCACCAAGAGAAATGTGCCTAATGAGCAGAGGTGGAGAGCTGTAAATATCTCTTCAGCTACAGAACCCCAGGGTGGGCATTTTGGTTGGACAGAACATTGTTGTTGCTTTTGGAGTCCTACATCTGGCTGGGAGACCAATGTTTGACACCTTCCTGCTGTCCTGTCTGCAAACAGAGTTTGATCTCCCTCAACAACTATCCAAGGAGGAATTGTGACTTGCAAAGGGAAAGCTTCTCTCGGAGTGCTCATGCAGGTGAGTTCAAGAGCCCAGCAGGCACTGCAGGAGAGGGTCAGAGGGAACAGAAGCCAAGACTTCTGCCTAAGGTCACTGAGAATGCATCCAGCACAGCCAGGATTCCACAGATCACAGCATTACCAATAAATGGATGTATTTATTTAGGAAGCTGAAAAGAAAAGTGAACCTTGCAATCAGAAGTACAAGTAGTAATGTTGGTAATTAACTGGTACAAATGGAAGCCAGTTAGAAGGAATGGGGAGGCATAAAATGCTTCCAGTAAAAGTAGAACAGAAGTGGAAGTTTCCATGAATAGCGTATTAGCTGTGGATGTATATACAGTGAAGTGAGGGTATGTCCTCTTATTTTAAGATGGGGCATCCTAGACTATGTTTCCACGTGGATGAGAAATATCCAGACCAAGGGATGATTGTAAATACATCCTTGCAATAGTGGTGCATGAAACATACACACATTGTCTTCTCTTATCTTGGGAATTCACATGAAACAAACATATGTGATAGATGAAAATGGGTTTGCTAATGAGCTTTACTTTGCATTATTTTAGAACCTGTAGACTGACTGTATTTGTGGATTTGTAGGTCATTTGGTAGCTTCTCTGTTAAAAATTGTCTATGCAAGTCTTTTGCTTTTGCATAGTGTTTTAAGAGTTTGTTTTTCTTCTTTTTTAAAAACGTGATCCTTGGGGTGCCTGGCTGGCTCATCAGGTGGAGCATGCGATGCTTGATCAAAGGGTTGTGAGTTTGAGTGCCATGCTGGATGTAGAGATTGCTTGAAAATAAAATCTTTTAAAAATATAAATAAAATAAAAATTGGATCATTTCTAACAAAGAATTGGAGTTTTTGTACAAACTGAATGTTGGCCACTTAGTTCTTTTATGTCTATATAAATGTATTCATGGGGAATGTATGAAAGTTTATGAATTTTGTGTGGTCAAATCCATCAGTCCGTCGTATTGTGCTCTCTCATTTGCTTAAAAATTTTTCTATTGAGGTATAATTGACATATACCTTCCTATTAGTTTGGGTGTAAAACATAAGGATCCCATATTTCTATATATTGCAAAATGATCACCACACCTGTCACCGTGCATCATCACAAAGTTTTTTTCTTGTGCTGAGGGCTTTTAAGCTATACTCTCTTGGTGACTCTCTGATCTGTGACACGATGTTATTAACTGTAATCACCACTCTGTACATTCCTTCTCATACACTGGTTTTCGTTTTTCTTCTTCTTACTAAAAGCGTCCAGCATGCTCTTCAATATCCTTCATGTGTTGGTCCGTACTATACATGACGTAGAAGTGCTTCATCCTTAGCGGTGGTAAATTACCCTTTGAACATGTTGTCTGACTTGTTTTCCCATCTCCGTTATTCCTTAGTATTCTTTTTGGGCTTCTGTGATTAGGTCTGTTTCTAAAGGTTGCATCCTCTTTGGCCATCATCTGGAAGACATTTTTCTTTACCATTTGACTAAAGATCACCTTTCTGTTGTATAAGCCTACTTGAATCCCTAGATATTTACATAAGATGAAATTACACCTTAGTCACTGCTTCCTCCCCACGTGTAAATGCACTTTAGACATATCCTTTTATTTCCAGGTCTTTGGCAATTTAATCTAAAATCAGAATTAGTGACTCATGTTGGTGTCATTAAGCTATTGCTCTTGTAGGTCTTTATATAAGTCAGTAGCAGATTTTTCATTCCATTTTCCTGTTTTCATTGAATTCAGTTGTTTAGAAAGAACAGACTTAACCTAATGTCATTCTCACTGACATTCTTTGTTCCATAAGTTGTTAGTTGCTTTTACAACTTCTCTTTCATTTTCTGCATGTATACATATTCATACAGTTTCATACAAATGCTTCAATAGGACCCTATGCACATCATAAATTCTCTTTATGTTTTAGTACAGTCTTTCTTTTCCCTTGTGTCCACTTTTCCTTCATTCTCAACAATTTCTCATGAAGTTGCCTCCAATCAATGGATATAACCGTAGTTCCTTAGTTCAATGTCTGTACAACTTTTCATGGTGTGGCCATGCTAGTCACACATCAGTGGTTGTTCATTTTTTTTTCTTTTTTGAAAGAAGTACTATTGTGTCACTACTACAAAAATATTTGGGGATTATTAAGTTAAAATGGTCTTCTCAACCAGGGGCCGTCTTGTCACCCAGGGAACATTGAATAATATCCAGCAGTTTTCACCATCACACTGGGGAGGGACAGGTGGTGGTCAGGGTGCTAAACACGTTACCATGCACAGGGAGACCCACCACAGACACGGATCTGGTCCAGAACATCAGTCAGTGCAGAGACTGAGAAACCCTATGTTAAAGAGTATCTGTATTTTTAATATTTATAGTTGCCTTTAGGTTGTTTCCCCATTATTCCACACTTCCCATTTCTACCCCCAAATTAGAAAGTGCCCCTTTCACTGCCAGTTACGAAGTTCCAGCCCAATCAACAAGGCAGCTCTTCGTGGGCTTTCCCAGCTGATGGGTGTGAGAGAGAAGTCTTTCTTGTTGTTTTCTCAAACTATCACTCACCTTGAGCAAGGATTCATATATTGGATCCTCATTCTTGTCCATTATTATTATTATTTGTCCATACATTCCATACCTATTTCCCACATTTAATTGCATTTCAAATTATTTTTACAAAGTGTTATTATTCAACTAAGTTTTGGTTGGGTATTTTTGACCATAAAAAATAAATTTTATGGAGTTAAATATGTTTTCCTTTTTTGCTTCTGATTTTCCTACCTTAATCGTGATGGTTTTTCCCACCTGTAGATTTTATATGCACTTTTTCCTATGTTCATCTACAAAGGATTATTTACTTTTATGCCGGTCTTTAATCACCTGATTTGTTTTCAGGCAGGTAAAATAAGGAACCACTTCTTCCCTTCCAGACAGACAGCTATTTGTGCCAGGTTTTATTCAACAATCCAGGCTATTCCAATCGAAGTATAACGTCCCCATCCATTAAATGTCCATATTTACTGTGACCTATGTTCTAACTAATTCAGCAAATAATTACATCACAATCACTATGCCAGAAAGGTCTCGATACATTTTATGTTATATTCTCTTTGCTAAATTAACTACTAATTGATGTCGATACAATTTAATGAGTGTGTGGTCTATCATGTTCATTTTCAATGTTCTTTTCAGTTTTGTTTAATACAGTTGTGTGAAATTACCCTAGTTAATGGGTTTCGTCTCCTTTGCCATTTTTCTTATTCTATAACTTCTCATTTTCTTCAATGTGTGCTTACATAAAGGCACATATACTCCCATAGTTTGGGGGGGAAAGGGAACAATGCACATGAGGTGACTGCTCACTTGGTCCTGCACATACTGGCAAAGGCAGAAAGCAGTAAAATTAATGTTTGTGTGACATAATGTCCTCATGGAAAAATCATGTGGAGAGCTATCTTGAGTAAAGATGAATTATTATGGCAGGTGCAGGACATAAGGTGCAGGATCTGGGCAAAGACCAGAAACAGGACTAGAGAGTATCCATTGGATTTATCAAAAATATCAAAACCCAAAGAATAGGAATAACAAAGAAAAGATGTCACATAAGACAAGTGAAGAAGGGACTTGCTTCAATCCCCAACAAGCCAAATAAACAGTGATTGGTCAAATAAATGTGGACTGGCCACCAGGAAAGTAAGCCTTCTGCTCCTTGATATTAAAACAGCCCACCTGCTGTTCTACTTTGTATATTTCCTGTTGTGAAGTGTTGGTTTGTACCTTTGCTCATTTTTCTCTCAGAGCATCCCATCTATAACATGTTTCACACCATGAAAATATCACTACTTTTGTCTTTTTGATCCTTTGTGTTTCTTTGCCGGGCATCAAGGGATCTAAGGAGAGCAGGAATGCCACCAGAACCAAAGTCACTTTTTCTTCCCCTTCGTTGGTTTCTTGAGGGCCACCTGTACTATTAGATCTGTGTTCCCTCTCATGTCCATGTCCCTCCACTCTTTCCTCTCTGTCTCTACCGAACAGATTGCCCGTGTTTCTTTAAAATGATATTAGTCATAAAATGAACACACCAATAGGTACCCCAAGTTTATTTGTCCATAGGAATTTCTGGGTACCATTTCTGCATTATTTAGGGGAAAGATAATGAGATCTGGTGAGCTTGATGTGTATCCACTGCTGGCCTAACTAGTGTGGTTGGGGGTGAAAAGGCGAGTAGCACAGGAGACCATAGCAGGACATGGTGTGTGTGTGTGTCTGTGTGTGTTGTTAAGTGAGGGCAGTTCTTAGAGCAGGGGTACCAGGGCTCACATATTCCAAGGGGATGCTTATTGAGAGATGTCAGAACTCAATCAACAGAAGTTACTAATGGGGGTGTCCATTTCAACTCACAAGACATATTTACAACAAAATTTAAAAAGCCCTGCAAAATTAACAAAATGAAGAGTTCCCTGTGTCTTGAAGTTTCAGCTGATATGGGGTGACCACTTTATTTATTAATACACCTGCCACCATCTCATCACTCTCCTTCTTGCTCCTTTCCCTCATCACCCTGGCTTTCCTTTGAGCTTTGGTTTTCTGAATCAAGCAGCTTCCTCAGGGCATTGGCACTGGCTGTTGCCCCTCAGATAACCTCAGTCTCCCTTCCTATCTCCCTCAAGGTCTTATTCACATGTCACCTTCTTTGAAGGTCTCGTGTGGACATCCAGTATAAAAAATAACACCCCACCCGCTCTGTCCTTTATACCTGCTTCCCTTGTCTTCACAGCTCCTGTCACCATCTGGCATGTTATTAGACTATTTGTATTTGCTTATATTTTCTCTCCATCATAGGATTATAAGGACATTTTTTTTATCAGCACCCTATATTCATTGCCTAAGCAGTGCCTGGAACATTCTTAATACTCAGTATGTATTCCTTAAAGGAAGGAAAAACATTCTCGATAAAATGACAGTCTACATTATATTTGAGGAACAGACTGAGGAGGAAACGCAAATCCTGATGTGAATTGGTGCTAATGATGCCTTAATTGGGGATGAGACCTCACACATACAATGAAATTAATTTCCTGAAACTAAAATATATCTGGCAGCAGTTATGCTAGATTATTAATGCTTGCTTGTGTGAAAATTAGTCGTTTAATTTTCTATATCCTGGTAGTTACCTCTAACCCATGGAGCCAGGGAACCTTACAGGAGTATCAGAATTTCTTCTTCTGGGATTTTCAGAGGGACCAGAACTGCAGCCCCTCATATTTGGGCTTTTCCTCTCCATGTATGTGATCACTGTGTTTGGAAAACTGCTCCTCATCCTGGCTGTCAGCTCTGACTCCCACCTCCACACCCCCATGTACTTCTTCCTCACCAACCTGTCCTTTGTAGACATCTGTTCCAGCTCTACCATCATCCCCAAGATGCTGATGAACACCCAGACTCAAAGCAAACTGATCACTTATGAAGGCTGCCTCTGCCAGATATATTTTTTTATGCTCTTTGCGGGATTAGACATCTATCTCCTGACTGTAATGGCTTATGACCGCTTTGTGGCCATCTGTCACCCCCTGCACTACACGGTCATCATGAACCCCCAGCTCTGCAGACTGTTGGTTCTTATATCCTGGATCATGAGCATCCTGCATGCCTTGTTACAAACCTTAATGATATTGTGGCTGTCCTTCTGTACAAAGGTGGAAATTCCCCACTTTTTCTGTGAACTCAATCAGATGATCCAACTGGCCTGTTCTTACACCTTTCTTAATAACATGGTGATGTATTTTGCAGTTGTGTTGATGGCTGGTGGTCCCTTCATTGGGATCCTATACTCTTACTCTAAGATAGTTTCTTCCATCCTAAGGATCTCATCAGTTCAGGGGAAGTATAAAACATTTTCCACCTGTGCATCTCACCTCTCCGTTGTCTCCTTATTTTATTGTATGGGCCTAGGAGTGTACCTTAGCTCTGCTGCTACCCAGAGCTCCCATGCAAGTGCAGTGGCCTTGGTAATGTATGCTGTGGTCACCCCCATGCTGAACCCCTTCATCTACAGCCTGAGGAACAAAGACATTAAGGAGGCTCTGATGAGATTCTCTGGGATGGCAGCTCTGAAAGGGTCAACTGTCCAGGGTTAAAGAAGTGCCCATGATTGCAGGGCCCAAAGCCTGATCCAAATGTTGATATTCTTTGATCTAATTGTGGAAGTGGATAATGCCTCTTCTAATGTTTTTCCTGAAATTTCTAATTTTTTAAATTTTGATCTCTCTGTAAAATGTACATAACTCACTTTATTAAAGCTTTATGATATCTCTGATATACAGATTATTCTTTTGTCAATTTCCTACTCTCTCAAAGTCATTCCTACACTAGGATGTGAAATATTTGGATGTTCTCACTTATTCAATAAAGATGATGTGGATCTGCTAACAATAATTTCTTCAAATAAAATATATCATAGTGAGTATTTTATCGTTTGTTTGACTGAACACTACTCCTATGGAAAATCTACTCTTGGCCACCAAAGCTATTTGTGTAACTTTATAACAGAGAAAAATCTGAGACCATGTGCTTCACTTTTGTGAATATCATTTTGTTGTACATCACTACCTTCCCTGCTCTTCCTGAGAATGCGGACTTTGACGTACTGGTGGTTTTAGCTAATTGTGGGGATTTTTCTACACATTAGGATCCTTTTGTTACACAGCTAGTGTCTATCATGACTACCATGGTCACTGGCAAAAAAGAATTATATAAAATACACATCTCCAGGTGGAATCTACACAGAAAGACATATATAGAAAAAATAGATTGACATAATATGGCCTTAGAGTCAAACTTGATCTTAAGGATGATGAAGCAAAATATTAAATCATACATTTATTGCGATGCAAAATATTTCTTTCTCAGGCACTTCATCTACTCATTGAATTATGGAATATCAGGGTTGATTTGTAAGGTGTATTCATTAGTATGAGAGACTGGTAGTATGTTTGGGGTTTTATTAAATTATTTTCTGGATTCTGGTTGAAGTTTTCCAGTGCTACCAACAAATATGATTCCTTCCATTTCTTTAAATGAACTGTCTCCCACTATTTGAAATTTTGCCATAACCTCAATAGGGGCAGTGAATGAACAACATCAGTACCATCCATTACATTTCATCCTTATAATCACAGGATGACTCACCAGCAGGCTTGGATTCCTGTCCAGGTGTATGATTTGGAGTCACAAGTTGTGGGCACACATGCACATCCTTCCAACCTTTCCATGTGACCTGAAAGGGGCCTCAATAGAGTCCTCTTTAAACATGATTATGTTAGATAAACTTGAAGAACAGAGTAATCATGAAACTTTACCTTCAATTATCAGGAAAAAAAGCCTAGAATAAAAAGAATCAGATTATTACAAATGCTGTCTAATCTATCTGATTTGATTATTACATTTTTAGCCATTGCTGCATACAAAGCATCCTAAAATAAAATGGCTTAATATAATGTCTTTATTGTGGAAGGGGAACCTAAGGTAGGGAGTTGTTCTGATCCCTGCAGGGCTCCTCATGAGTCCTTAGATAAGTGTGAATCTATATATTGTGTTTCTAAGACTCATCCATGAGGTGTGTGGCTGTAATGCTCTTCTGTCTTGAACCAAATTATGTCATTTTATTCCTTTTATATGTGTAGGCTAGTCTTCTAGTTTAAGAGAAAAATGATTTTATAAAATGTGAATTGTCTTAATATAATTCCACTATTTTAATATCCGCATTTGAACCTTTGCTTTTTCATAGTTGGAAGAGAGCACTCCCACCCTGATAGGTGTGACCCAGCTACCTGTGCTCCAGATCTGATCCTGAGTCATGCACCACTAGAATTTTTAAATTCTAATTAACTTATTGGAGCATTAATACATGTGATAAACTGTACATATTTAAAGTGTGCAACTTCAGGAATTGAAGGAGTCATTGAAAAATCGTGGGTACATACTGCATGATTCCATTTCTATAGAACTCCAGAAGGTGCACAGTAAACTCTAACTGCTTTGTTAGGCAATGGTTAAGGTGTAATTCCTCCTGCTTTCATTTCCTTCTGAAGGCATTGTGGAATCATAAACATAACTTCAAGGGATGAAAGATGAAATGTATGGAAATACTTTGTTGGGTCTAAATAATGTTCAAGACTAGGGGTTGTTTATCTGTAGTGTCATTTGCAAATATCTTCTCCCATTCCGTGGGCTGCCTCTTAGTTTTTCTGACTGTTTCCTTGGCTGTGCAGAAACTTTTAATCTTGATGAAGTCCCATAAATTCATTTTATCTTTTGTTTCTCTTGCCTTTGGGGATGTATCATGAAAAAGGTTGCTTTGGCCAATGTCGTAGAGGTTGCTGCCTATGTTCTCCTCTAGAATTTTGATGGATTCCTGTCTCACATCGAGGTCTTTCATCCATTTGGAGTTTATTTTTGTGTATGGTGTGAGAGAGTGGTCAAGTTTCATTCTTTTGCATGTAGCTGTCCAATTTTCCCAGCACCATTTATTGAAGAGACTGTCTTTTTCCCACCGGATGTTTTTTCCTGCTTTATCAAATATTAGTTGCCCAAAGAGCTGAGGGTCCATTTCTGGGCTCTCTATTCTGTTCCATTGGTCTATGTGTCTGTTTTTGTGCCAGTACCATGCTGTCTTTGTGATCACAGCTTTGTAGTACAGCTCGAAATCCGGCATTGTGATGCCCCCAGCTTTGTTTTTCCTTTTCAACAGTTCCTTGGAGATTCGGGGTCTTTTCTGGTTCCATACAAATTTAAGGACTATTTGTTCCAGTTCTTTGAAAAACGTTCTCGGTATTTTGATCGGGATAGCATTGAAAGTGTAGATTGCTCTGGGTAGCATGGACATTTTAACTATGTTAAGGACTGGTATCCAAGATCTACAAAGAACTTCTCAAACTCAATACACGAGAAACAAATAAACAAATCAAAAAATGGGCAGAAGATATGAACAGACACTTTTCCAATGAAGACATACAAATGGCTAACAGACACATGAAAAAATGTTCAAAATCATTAGCCATCAAGGAAATTCAAATCAAAACCACACTGAGATACCACCTTACGCCAGTTAGAATGGCAAAAATAGACAAGGCAAGAAACAACAATTGCTGGAGAGGATGTGGAGAAAGGGGATCCCTCCTACATTGTTGGTGGGAATGCAAGTTGGTACAGCCACTCTGGAAAATAGTGTGGAGGTCCCTTAAAAAGTTAAAAATTGAGCTACCCTATGATCCAGCCATTGCACTACTGGGTGTTTACCCCAAAGATACAGACGTAGTGAAGAGAAGGGCCATATGCACCCCAATGTTCATAGCAGCAATGTCCACAATAGCTAAATCGTAGAAGGAGCCGAGATGCCCTTCAACAGATGACTGGATTAAGAAGTTGTGGTCCATATATACAATGGAATATTACTCAGCAATCAGAAAGAATGAGTTCTCAACATTTGCTACAACATGGACGGCACTGGAGGAGATAATGGTAAGTGAAATAAGTCAAGCAGAGAAAGACAACTATCATATGATTTCTCTCATCTATGGAACATAAGAACTAGAATGATCAGTAGGGGAAGAAAGGGATAAAGAAAGGGGGGGTAATCAGAAGGGGGAATGAAACATGAAAGACTATGGACTATGAGAAACAAACTGAGGGCCTCAGAGGGGAGGGGGGTGGGGGAATGGGATAGACCGGTGATGGGTAGTAAGGAGGGCACATATTGCATGGTGCACCGGGTGTTATACACAACTAATGAATCATCGAGCCTTACATCGAAAACCGGGGATGTACTGTATGGTGACTAACATAATATAATAAAAAATCATTATTAAAAAAAAAAAGAAAATGGCTAGTGAAAATAAATTACTACAGAAAAGCATAAAAAAAAGACTAGGGGTTGTGTGTATGTCAATTTATGTATATTCATGTACACTTTTATTTCAAGAAAACACACACTCACATGCATGGAGATACATGTACAAGGGCCATAATGCTCATTATAACCCATTATAACCATATCTATTGTGTTGAAAAATCTTGAGAGAAACTTCTAGGGTAAAGAAATGAAAAGAATGAAAGCTTGCATTCACATTATATTGTAGTAATGTAGTAATGTAGAAATTTAGATTAAAAAATTAGAGTAGCTGGCCTTAATTTTAACAGCGAATCCTTTTTCCTATCTTAATGCCCAGAACCTCATATACAGACCAAATGCAAGGAGAACTCATCTATGCCAGCTAATAGGGCTGAATATCCCCAAAATAACTTCAGATTTTTCTTCCACTTATGGTAGAGGTTCAACACAAAATGCCCTCACCCAAGGAAACTAAGTTAATGAACTGAGAGGCTTAAATTCAGTTTCTTCAAAGAAAATTTTGTTGGACAAATGTCATTGTTTCTTTCCTATTGCTGCTGTCAACAATTACCACACTGAAGGTTTAAAAGAAACAAATTTACACTCTTTCATTACTGGAGGTCAACTGAAAATGAATGTCATTGGGCTAGCATTAAGAGGTCTCTGCTGGACACAGAGACCTTAAATTCCTCCTACCTTGTTATGTGATTCTGGGTCACCTTTTTTTTATCTACAAAAGTGCATGTCTTTCCAAACTCTTCTTGGTACCTGAACAAGATCCTCATTAAAGTCAATTTTTTAAAAGAAATTGAAGAAGACACAAAAAGATGGAAAAAGTATTCCATGCTCATGGATCATGAGAATAAACATTATTAAAATGTCTATACTGCCCAGAACAATCTATACTTTCAAAGTCATCCTGATCAAAATACCAATGCCATTTTTCAAAGTGTTGTAACAAATAATCCTCAAATTTTTACGGAACCAGAAAAGACCCTGAATCACAAAGGAAATATTGAAAAACAAAACAAAACAAAAAGCTGGAGGAATCACATTACCTGATTTCAAGCTATATTCAAAGCTGTGATCACCAAGACAGCATGGTTTTGGCACAAAAACAGACATGTAGATCAATGGAACAGAATAGAGAGCCCAGATATGGACCCTCAAACCTTTTGTCAACTAATCTTCAACAAAGCAGGAAAAAAATCCAATGGAAAAAAGACAGTCTCTTCAATAAATTGTCCTAAGAAAATTGGACAGCTATATACAGAAGAATGAAACATGACCATTCTCTCACACCATACACAAAGATAAACTCTAAATGGACGAAGACCTCAATGTGAGGCAGGAATCCATCAAAATCATAGAGGAGATCATAGGCAGTAACCTCTTCAATATCAGCCACAACAACTTCTTTCATGATATGTCTCCAAAGAAAAAGGGGAAAAAAGTGAAAACCTTTGGGACTTCATCAGGATAAAAGGCTTCTGCACAGTAAAGGAAGCAGTCAACAAAACTAAGAGGCAACCCACGGAATGGGAGAAGATATTTGCAAATGCACTACAGATAATAGACTGGTATCCAAGAGCTAAAAAGAACTTCTCAAACTCAATACACGAGAAACAAATAATCAAATAAAAAATGGGCAGAAGATATGAAGAGACACTTTGCAATGAAGACATACAAATGGCTAACAGACACATGAAAAAATGTTCAAAATCATTAGCCATCAGGGAAATTCAAATCAAAACCACACTGAAATACCACCTTACGCCAGTTAGGATGGCAAAAATTGACAAGGCAAGAGACAACAATTGTTGGAGAGGATGTGGAGAAAGGGGATCCCTCCTACACTGTTGGTGGGAATGCAAGTTGGTACAGCCACTCTGGAAAACAGTGTGAAGGTCCCTTAAAAAGTTAAAAATATAGCTACCCTATGATCCAGCAATTGCACTACTGGGTATTTACCCCAAAGATACAGATGTACTGAAGAGAAGGGCCATATGCATCCCAATGTTCATAGCAGCATTGTCCACAATAGCTAAATTGTGCAAGGAGCTGAGATGCCCTGCAACAGATGACTGGATTAAGAAGATGTGGTCCATATATATTACTCAGCCATCAGAAAGAATGATTACCCAACATTTGCAGCAACATGGATGGGACTGGAGGAGATTATGCTAAGTGAAATAAGTCAAGCAGAGAAAGACAATTACCATATGTTTTCACTCATTTATGGAACACAAGAAATAGCAGGGAGATCTGTAGGAGAAAGAAGGGAAGAATGAATCGGGGGTAAACAGAAGGGGGAATGAACCACAAGAGACTATGGGCTCCGGGAAATAAACTGAGGGCTTCAGAGTGGAGGGGTTGGGGGATTGGGATAGGCCGGTGATGGGTATTAAGGAGGGCACATATTGCATGGTGCACTGGGTGTTATATGCAAGCATTGAATCATGGAACGCTACATCAAAAACTAAGGATGTACTGTATGGTGACTAACATAACATTAAAAAATGGCAAAAAATGACAAGACAGGAAACAACAAATGTTGGAGAGAATTTGGAGAAAGGGGATCCCTCCTACATTATTGGTGGGAATGCAAGTTGGTACAGCCACTTTGGAAAACTGTATGGAGGTTCCTCAAAAAGTTAAAAATAGTGCTACCCTAAGACCCAGCAATTGCACTACTTGGTATTTACCCCAAAGATACAGATGTAGTGAATAGAAGGTCCATATGCACCCCAATGTTCATAGCAGCAATGTCCACAAAAACCAAACTGGGGAAGGAGCTGAGATGCCCTTCAGCAGACAAATGGAGAAAGAATATGTGGTCCATATGTACAATGGAATATTACTCAGGCATCAGAAAGGATGATTACCCAACATTTGCATCAACATGGATGGAACTGGAGGAGCTTATGGTAAGTGAAATAAGTCAAGCAGAGAAAGACAATTATCACGTGGTTTCACTTATTTGTGGAACATTAGGAATAGCAGGGAGGACATTAGGAGAAGGAAGGGAAAAATGAAGGGGGGGAATCAGAGGTAGAGACAAACCATGAGAGACTATGGACTCCAGGAAACAAACTGAGGGTTTAAAAGGGAGGGTGTTGGGGGGATTGGTTATCTCAATGATGGGTATTAAGGAGGGCACGTATTGCATGGAGCACTGGGTGTTATACACAAAGAACGAATCATAGAATGCTACATCAAAAAGGAATGATGCACTGCATGGTGACTAACATAACATAATAACAAAAAAATTTTAAAGAACTTCTCAATCTTAACACCCAAATGACAAATAATCATGTCATTAATTTGTTTAACTTTTTCATGCTCTAAACTCTCTTTAAACACAATCAAACAGCAACTCAGACATGAGCCGGAATTCCTGTCCAGTAGTGCTCTGGGAAAGGAAACTTGTGACTGAGGGTCCCACAAGTTATTCCTGCAAAAATATATAAGTCTTTCCAACCTCTACCAGTTACCTGGAAGGGAACCTCAATGGTAGTCACTTTTAATACAGTCCAGGCCATTATGACTACTCCTTTCAAAGATCAGAACAAATGTCAAAAATAAGAAGCAGGAATCCAGTAATCTGTTGAAGGGCATCTCAGCTCCTTCCACAATTTGGCTATTGTGGACAATGCTGGGTTAAGAAGATGCGGTCCATATATACAATGGAATATTACTCAGCCATCAAAAAGAACAATTTCACAACATTTGCAGCAACATGGATGGGACTGGAGGAGATACTGCTCAGCGAAATAAGTAAGCAGAGAAAGACAATTATCATATGGTTTCACTCATTTATGGAACATAAGAAGTAGGAAGATCAGTAGGAGAAGAAAGGGAAGAAGGACGGGGGGTAAAAAGAAGGGGGAATGAACCATGAGAGACTATGGACTCTGGAAAAAAAAAAGAGGGCTTTAGAGGGGAGGGGGTTGGGGGATTGGGATAGGCCATTGATGGGTATTAAGGAGGGCACATATTGCATGGAGCACTGGGTGTTATACACAAGTAATGAATCATGGAACTTTACATCAAAAACTTGGGATGTACTGTATGGTGAATAACATAACATAATAAAATTATTATTAAAAAAATAAAATGTAAATACCACTAGTCAAGCCCTCTGGTGCCTGGCTTTGATCCTGATTTGAACAAAACAAATGTAAGAAGACACTTTGGGGTTCTTTCTAAACTTTTTTGAAAAACGTAATACATTCTTCTTAGACTTCTCTCTTAATAAACTATTTTATGTCAAAAAAAATAAGAAGCAGTAGATTATTCTTAATATTCTCAGTTCTGTTTACACTGATTATTGTATCTGTCAGCTATTGCTGCATAACAATCCATGCCAAAACAAATGATATAAGATAATATTTGTTTGTTTGTTTGTTTGTTTGTTTGTTTTTTCAACTACGTGGGAGTCTATGTTGGGGAATTCTTCTGGTTTCTTTTGGTCTCCTCATGAGGCTGGGGTGTGCTGCGGGTCAGCTGGAAGTGCTCCGCTAACCTTGCTGTGTTCTCATATTTGCAGGCTTAGTAATGGTAGGCTGGTCTAGGTTGGCCATCATTAGTGCAACTTGGCTCTGCTCCACGTGTTTTCTCCTCCTACAGCAGGCTAGCCTGGATTTGTATACATGGGTACAAGGTAGGATTACAAGAGAAAAGCAGAAACACAGCATAGCCCTGTGAGGCACACTGTCATTTTCAGCATACACTATTAGCCAAGGCAAATGAAACACGAATTTCAGCCCAGATTCAAAGGGGGATAAATAGACTCCACCTCTCAATGGGAGGAGCTTCGCAGTCATATTGTGAAGTCCAAGGATCCAGAGATAAGTGGTGAATGGGGGCCAACTCCGTAAAAGGTCTACCACAAGTGTAATTTTCAATTCAATTAAATTTTATTGGTGCAGATCATAAAATCAACATAACAACAATATAGTAGAGTACAATATAGTGATTCAACAATTCTACACATGACTCAGTGCTCATCACAGTGAGTGTGCTCTTAAGGGTTGAGTCTGCAGGATTTTCTATATTTAGTTATATCATCTGTAAATAAAGTCAATTGTACTTCTTTCTTTCTGAGAAGGATGCCTTTTATTTCTTTATCTTGCCTGATTGCTCTACCTAGGTCCTGCAGTATTCTGTTGAATGGGAGTGGTGAGAGTGGGCACTCTTATCTTGTTCTTGATCTGAGAGGAAAAGTCTTCTAACCTTTCACCATTGAGTATGATGTCATTGTGGATTTGTCATATATGGTCTTTCATGCTGAGGTATGTTCCTCCTTTACCAACTTTGTTTCAGGTTTTTTTTTTCTTTTTAATCATGAAAGGATGTATTTTGTCAAAACCCTTTCTGCATGTGTTGAGATGATCATATATTTGTTACATTTTAGTCTATTGACGTGGTGTATCACATATGTTGATTTGCATGTGCTGAAATATCCTTGTATCCCAGGGATAAATCTCACTTGATCATGGCATATAATCCCTCCAATGTGATGTTTAATTCAATTTGGTACTATTTTTTGAAAAAATTGTGTGTCTCTGTTCATCAGGCATATTGGTCTATGATTTTCTTTCTTTCTTTTTTTCTTTCTTTCTTCTTTTTTTTTTTTTTTGGTACTGACATTTTCTGGTTTTGGTATCAGGGTAATGCTGGTCTTGTAAAATGAGGTTGAGAATGTCCCTTCCTTTGTAAGTTTCTGGGAGGGTTTGAGTAGGATTGTCATTAATTCTTCATTAAACGAGTAGTAGAATTCATCTGTGAAGCTCTCTGGTCCTGGGCTTTTCTTTGTTGGGAGATTTTTGATAACTGATTTAGTAGCCTTACTCATTATTGGTTTGTTAATATCCCCTATTTGTTCCTAATTTAGTCATGGTAGTTTGTACATTTCTAGGGATTCATACATTTCTTCTAGGTTTTGCAGTTTGCTGGAGTAAAATTTTTCATAGTGTTCTCCTATGATTCTTTGCATTTCTGTGGTATTGGTTGCCAGGTATCATCTTTTGCTGCTGATTTTATTTATTTGCACCTTCTCCCCCACTCTTTTTCTTTGATCTAACTAAAGATTTGTCAATTTTGCTTAAGTTGTTTGCATATTTATTTCAGGTCATAATGCTCCAATATATTAATTAGAATTTAAAAATTCTAGTGGTGGGGCGCCTGGGTAGCACAGTCGTTAAAGCGTCTGCCTTCGGCTCAGGGCGTGATCCTGGCATACCGGGATCAAGTCCCACATCAGGCTCCTCTGCTATGAGCCTGCTTCTTCCTCTCCCACTCCCCCTGCTGTGTTCCCTCTCTCTCTGGCTGTCTCTCTGTCACATAAATAAATAAAATCTTAAAAAAAATTCTAGTGGTGCATGACTCAGGGTCAGATCTGGAGCACAGGTAGCTGATTACACCTATCAAGGTGGGAGAGATCTCTTCCAACCGTGAATACATGCAGGTATTAAAATAGTGGAATTAAATTAAGACAATTCATATTCGATAAAATCATTTTTCCCTCTTAAACTAGAAGGTTAACCTACATATATAAAAGGAATAAAATGACATAAATTGGCTCAAGACAGAAAAGCACTACAGCCACACACCTCAGAGATGAGCCTTAGAAACAGGATGTAGAGATTCGCACCTGACCATGGATTCCTGAGGAGCCCTGCAGAGATCAGAACTCCCTACCCTACAACTTCTTAAATAATAAAGATGTTACATTAGACCATTTTATTGTAGGATGGCTTGTATGCAGCAATAGCTAACTAATGTAATAAATCAGGCAGAAATGACAGCATTTGTAATAACCTGATTTTTTTTATTCTAGACCATTTTTCAGGTAATTGATTGCAGCCTTCATTGATTACTCTGTTCTTCAACATTATCTCATGCAACTGTACTAAAAAAATGACTCCATTGAGGTCCCTTTGAGGTAACATGGAGAGGCTGGAAGAACATGCATGTGTGCCCACAACCTGTGACTCTGAATCACACACCTGGACAGGAATCCAAGCCTCCTGGTGAGTCATCCTGTGGTTATGAGGATGATACATAATTGATGATACTGATGTTCATTTGCTGCCACGTTAGAGGTTACGGCAGCATTTTGAAACTGGGAGACATTTCATGTAGAGAAATGGAAGGAATCATATTTGTTTGTAGCACTGGAAAATTACAACCAGAATCCAGAAAATAATTTAATAAAACCTCAAACATACAATAGTCTTTCATTCTAATGAATACTCCTTACAAACGTACCCTGATATGCCATAATTCAATAAGTAGATGCAGTGCCTGAGAAAGAAATATTTTGAATAGAAATAAATGTATTATTTAATTTTTCACTTCATCATCCTTAAAGTCAATGTGATTCTAAGGCCATATTATGTCAATCAATTTTTTCTACATTTGTCTTGTGTAGATTCCACTTGCAGACCTGTCTTTCAATATCACTTTTTTTGTGCGTGTGTGAGTGACTATGGTAGTCATGATAGACACAAGCTGTGTAATGACAGGATCCTCATGTGTAGAAAAATCCTCATGAGCAGCTAGAACCACCAGTACGTCAAAGTCTGCATTCTCAGGAAGAGCAGTGAAGGTAGTGAGATACAAAGGAATCATGTTCACAGAAGTGAAGCACATGGTCTCAGGTTTTTATTATAAATTATAAATTTATATAAATAGTTGTTGTGGCCAAAGGTAGATTTTCCATAAAAGTAGTATTCACTCAAACAAAAGAAAAAATACTCAGTATGATATATTTTATTTGAGAAGAAACTATTCTTAGCAGATCCATGTAGTCCTTTGAAATAAGCAAAAAGTCCAAATGTTTCACATCCAAGGTTAGGAATAACATTGAGAGAGTAGGCAAATTACAAAAGGAAAATCTCTTGGGTATCAAAGGTATCATAAAGCTTACTAAATTGGGTTACATATATTGTACGAGAGGTAAAAAAAAAAAAAAAGAAATGTCAGGGAAAAAATTAGAAGAGGCATACAACACTTCCACAATTCAATCAAAGAATCTCAGTATTTGGATCAGGCTTTGGGTCCTGCAATCATGGGCACTTCTTTAACCCTGGACAATTGACCCTTTCACAGCTGCCATCCCAGAGAATCTCATCAGAGCCCCCTTTATGTCTTTGTTCCTCAGGCTGTAGATGAAGGGGTTCAGCATGGGCGTGACCACCGTGTACATCACCGAGGCCACTGCACTTGCGTGGGAGCTCTGGGTAGCAGCAAAGCTAAGGTACACCCCTAGGCTTGTACAATAAAATAAAGAGACAACCGAGAGGTGAGAGGCACAGGTGGAAAATGCTTTATACTTGCTCTGAGCTGATGAGATTCCACATATGGAGGAAACTATCTTAGAGTAAGAGTAAAGGATCCCAGCCAGGGGAGCACCACCCAGCAGCAAAGTTGCTAAATACATCACCATGTTATTAAGAAATGTGTCAGAACATGCAAGTTGGGTCATCTGATTGAGTTCACAGAAAAAGTGGGGGATCTCCACCTCTGTACAGAAGGACAGCCGCAGCACCATTAAACTTTCTAACAAGGAATGCAGGATGCTTATGATCCAGGACACCAGAACCAGCAGTCCACAGAGCTGGGGGTTCATGATGACCATGTAGTGCAGGGGGTGACAGATGGCCACAAAGCGGTCATAAGCCATCACAGTCAGGAGATAGACATCTAATCCTGCAAAAAGTATAAAAAAGTATATCTGGCTGAGGCAGCCTTCGTAAGTGATCACTGTGCTCTGAGTCTGGATGTTCGTCAGCATCTTGGGGATAATGGTAGAGGTGGAACAGATGTCTACAAAGGACAGGTTGGCCAGGAAGAAGTACATGGGGGTGTGGAGGTGGGAGTCAGAGCTGACGGCCAGGATGATGATTAGGTTTCCAAGCACAGTGATCAGGTACATGGAGAGGAAAAGCCCAAATATGAGGGGCTGCAGTTCTGGTCCCTCTGAAAATCCCAGAAGAAGAAACTCTGAAACTCCTGTAAGGTTCCCTGGCTCCATGGGTTGGAAGTAACTACCAGGATATAGAAAAACAAATGACTAATTTCACATGAGCAAGTGTTTTTGTAACCTAGCATAAGTTCTACTGCTTATATTTTAGAGGCAGGAAATTAGTTTCAATATTTGTGTGTAGTCTTGTCCCCATTAGGGCACCCTTAGCACCATTTCTCATCAGAAATTCCATTTCAAACTTACACTGTTCCCCAAGCACAATGTAGACTCTCTTTTTACTGAGAATATTTTTCATTCCTTTGAGGAATACATACTGAGTCTCGAACATGTTCTAGGCACTGTTTGGGCGATGAATATAGGGTGCTGATAAACAATGTCCTTACAATCCTATGATGGAGAGAAAATATAAGCAAATACTAATAATCAAATAACATGTCAGATGGTGACAGGAGCTGTGAAGACAAGAAAAGCACACATAAAGGAGTTGATGGGGTATTATTTTTTTTAAGTTCATTCTGACATTATTTATTGCACTAAATATCCAGTAACGCAGCATAATTTTTAATATACATGTATTTTTAAAATACATATGCAGGGCAAATAAAGGAAGAATATATATCCTATCTTTGACATTTTCTCTGGATGTAAAGTAATAGTTTTTGTTTGTAATTTGTACTTTTTTGTTTCTCACACTTAGAGAATTTCCTCTATTACTTTTATTTTTAAAGAAAGGGGGGTAATCAGAAGGGGGGATGAAGCATGAGAGACTATGGACTCTGAGAAACAAACTCAGGGCTTCAGAGGGGAGGGGGGTGGGGGAATGGGATAGACTGGTGATGGGTAGTAAAGAGGGCAGGTATTGCATGGTGCACTGGGTGTTATACGCAACTAATGAATCATCGAACTTTATATCGGAAACTGGGGTGTACTGTATGGTGACTAACATAATATAATAAAAAAAGATTAAAAAATAATAAAAATAGAATGTCAGCATTATGATCAACATAATAAATAAATAAATAAATAAATAAATAAATAAATAAATAAAAGTTGATGGGATATTATTTTTTATACTGTATGTCCATACAAGACCTGCAAAGAAGGTGACATGTGACCAAGACCTCAAGGGAGATAGGAAGAGAGATTGAGGTTATCTCAGGTAGTGTGTGCCCAACAGGGGCAATGGTCAGTGCCAAGTCCCTGACGAAGCTGCTTGATTCAGAAAACCAAGGCTCAAAAGAAAGCCAGGGTGGTGAGGGGATGGAACAAGAAGGAGAATGATGAGAGGTGGTGGCAGTGTGTTGAGGAATGAAGCAGTCACCCAGCACCAGCTGAAACTTCAAGATATAGGGATTCCTTAATTTTATTAATTTTGGAGAACTTTATTTTGTTATAAAGATGTCCCATGAGTTGAACTAGACACCTCCATTAGTAACTTCTGTTGATTGAGTTCTGGCCTCTCTCAATAAGGGTCACCTTAGAATATGTGAGCCCTGGTACCCCTGCTCAGAGGACCACCCTCAGTTCACAATACACACCCAGATACACACACACACACACACACACACACACACACACACACACACACACATACACACACACACACCACGACTGCCTGGGCTACTGACTGCCATGCCTTTTTCACCCCCAGCCATACTAGTTAGGCCAGCAGTGGATACACATCAAGCTCGCCAGATCTCATTATCTTTCTCCTAAAGAATGGAGAAGTGGAGAGCACCTAAGTGGCTCAGTTGGTTAAGTGTTTGCCTTTGGCTCAGGTCATGATCCCAGGGTCCTGGGGTCAAACCCCACCTTGGGCTCCCTGCTCAGCCAGGAGCCTGCCTCTGCTGCTCCCCCTGCTTGTTCTCTCTGTCTCTCTGTGTCAAATAAACTAATAAAATCTTTTTAAAAGAGAATTCAGAAGTGGTACCCAGAAATTCCTATGGATAATATAAACTTGGGGATAACTACCGATATGTACATTTTCTGCCTAATATCAATCTAAAGAAACATGGGTAATCAGATCAGTAAAAACAGAGAGAAAAGAGAGGAAGGACATGGACATGAGAAGGAAAACAGATCTAATAGTGCAGGAGGCCCTTGAGAGACCAACCAGGAGGAAGAAAGAGTCTCTTTGGTTCTGGTGACATTTCCTGCTCTCCTTAGATCCCCTTGATGGCAGCTAAACCAATAAAGGAGGAAAAAGACAGAGGTAGTGATATTTTCATGGTGTGAAACACATCATAGATGGAGTGTTCTGAAAGAAAAAAAGAGCAAAAGGTGTAAACCAACACTTCACAACAGGAAATATACAAAGTAGAACAGCAGGTGGGCTGTTTTAATATCAAGGAGCAGAAGGCTTACTTTCCTGGTGGCCAGTCCACATTTATTTGACCAATCACTGTTTATTTGCCTTGTTGGGGGGTGAGGCAAGGAAGCAAGTCCCTTCTTCACTTGTCTTATGTGACATCTTTTCTTTGTTATTCCTGTTCTTTGGGTTTTGATGTTTTTGACAAGTTCAATGGACACTCTCTGGTCTTGGTTTTGGTCTTTGCCCAGATCCTGCACCTTATGTCCTGCGCCTGCCATAATAATTCATCCTTACTCAAGAGAGCTCTCCAAGTGATTTTCCCATGAGGACATTATGTCACACACACATCGATTTTACTGCTTTCTGCCTTTGCTAGTATGGGCAGGACCAAGTGAGCAGACACCTCATGCACATTGTCCCCCTTCCCCCCCAAACTATGGGAGTATATGTGCCTTTATGTAAATACACATTGGTGAAACTGAGGACCTATAGAATAAGAAGGATGACAAAGGAGATGAAACCCATTAACTAGGGTGATTTTACACAACTGTATTAAACAAAACTAAAAGGAACGTCAAAAACGAACCGAACAAGACATACCACACACTCATCAACATCAATTAGTAGTTAATTTAGCAAAGAGAATATAACATAAAATGTATCTAGAACTTTCTGGCACATAGTGGTTGTTCTGTAAGTATTTGCTGAATGAGTTAGAAATTAGGTCCCAGCAGAGATAGACATTTAACAGGTGGGAAGATTGTATTTCAATTGGAACAGACTGGATTGTTGAATAATGAAGCATGGGAGACTATGGACTCTGAGAAACAAACTGAGGGCTTCAGAGGGGAGGGGGTGGGGGAATGGGATAGACTGGTGATGGGTAGTAAGGAGGACACATATTGCATGGTGCACTGGGTGTTATACGCAACTAATGAATCATCGAACCTTGCATCAGAAACCAGGGATGTACTGTATGGTGACTAACATAATGTAATAAAAAACATTAAAAAAAAAGCTGGCACAAATGTCTATCTGTCTGGAAGGAAATGAAGTGGTTCCTTATTTTACGCACCTTTAAAATATCAGAGAGATTGAAGACACAACCGTAAAGGTAAATAATTATTTGTAGATGAACATAGAAAAAGTGCACGTGAAATCTACAGGTGGGCAAAACCATCATGATTAAGGTGTGATAATCAGAAGCAAAAAGAAAGGCATATTTAACTCCATAAAATTTAAACTTTTTTTATGGTCAAAAATACCTACCCATAAATCAGTTGAATAATAACAGCTTTGTAAAAATAACTTGAAATGCAATTAAGTATAGCAAATAGGCATGAAATGTATGAACACATAATAATAATAAAGGTCAAAGGAATGGGGATCCAATATACAAATATTTGCTCAAGGTGAGTGATAGTTTGAGAAAACAACAAGACAGATTTCTCTCTCTTACCCATCAGCTAGGAAAGTCCGCAAAGAGCTGCCTTGTTGATTGGGCTGGAACTTCCTAACTGGCAGTGAAAGGGACACTTTCTAATTTTGGGGGTAGAAGTGGGAAGTGTGATGATGGGGAAACAAGCTGAAGACAGCTATAAATATTAAAAATAAAGATATTCTTTAACTTAGGGTTTCTCAGTCTCTGCACTGACTGACACTCTGGGCCAGATCCGTGTCTGCGGTGGGTCTCCCGATGCACGGTAACATGTTTAGCACCCCTGACCACCACCTGCCCCTCCCCAGTGTGATGGTGAAAAATGTCTGGATATTGCTTCAATGTTCCCTGGGCAACAAGATGGCCCCTGGTTGAGAAGACTGTTTTAAATTAACAATCCCCAAATATTTTTGTAGCAGTGACACAATAGTATTTCCTTCAGGAAAAAATATGAAGGACCACTGATTGTGTGAATAGCATGGACACACCATGAAATGTTACAAAGACATTGAGATAAGGACCTAGGATTATACCAGTTGATTGGAGAAAAGTTCAAGAGAAATTGTTGAAAATGAAGGAAAAGTGGACACAAGGAGAAAAAAAAAGACTGTACTAAAACATAAAGAGCATTGATGATGTGCATAGGGTCCTATTGAAACATCTGTATGAAACTCTATGAATATGTATACATGCGGAAAATTAAAGAGAAGTTGTAAAAGCAAATAACAACTTATGGAACAAAGAATGTCAGTGAGAATGACATAGGTTAAATCTATTGTTTCTAAACAACCATACTGAATGAAAACAACAAAATGAAATGAAAAATCTTCTACCGACTTATATATATATATATATATATATATATATATATATATTGTAAGAGCAATAACTTAACAACACCAATGTGAGTCACTAATTCTGATTCAAGATTAAATTGCCAAAGACCCAGAAATAAAAGGATATATCAGAATGGCATTTATGATGTGGAGAGGAAGTAACTAATTTGTAATTTCATCTTATGTAAATATCTATCGATTCAAACAGGCTTATAGAATGGAAAGGTGATCTTTAATCAAATGGTAAAGAAAAATGTCTTCCAGATGATGGCCAAAGAGGATGCAACCTTCAGAAACAGACCTAATCACAAAAGGCAAAAAAAAAAAAATGCTAAAGAATAACGGAGATGGGAAAACAAGTCAGAAACATGTATAAAGGGTAATTTATCACTACTAAGGGTGAAGCACTTTCTTTTTCATATGTAGCAAAGACCAACACGTGAAGAATATTGAAGGGCCTGCTCAACTGTTTCAGTAAGAAAAAGAAAAAGGAAAAAGCAATGCATGAAAAGGAATGTACAAAATGGTGATTACAGTTAATAACACAGTGTCTCAGATGGGACAGGCACCAAGAGGGTAAAGTTTAAAAGTCATCATCACAACAAAAAAACCTAGTGACAATTCATAGTGACAAGTGTGGTGATCATTTTGCAGTATATACAAGTATGGAATGATTATGTTTTACACCCAGAACTAATAGGATGGTATATGTCAATTATAAGTCATAACAAATTTTTTTTACACAAGTGAGAGAGCACAATAAGACTGACTGATAGATTTGGCCACACAAAATTCATAAACTTCCATCCGTTCCCCACAAATACATTTAAGTGGCATAAAAGAACTAAATGGCCAACAGTCAGTTTATATAAAACTCCAATTTTTGTTAGAAATGATCCAATTTTTATTTTATTTATTTCTCTTAAAGATTTTATTTCAAGCAATTCCTGTACCCAACACAGGGCTCAAACTCACAACCCTGAGATCAAGAGTCACATGCTCCATCTGCTGAGCCCAAGGATCACATAAAAATAAATAAATAAATAAAAAATAAAAAACTCGTATAACACTATCCAAAAGCAAAAGACTTGCATAGACAATTTTTAACCGAGAAGCTACCAAATGACCTACAAACCCACAAATACAGTCAGCCTCACAGGTTCTAAAATAGTGTAAAGTAAAGATCACTAGCAAACTCATTTTCATCTACCACATATTTTTTTTTCATGTGAATTCCCAAGATGAGAGAAGACAATGTGTGTATGTTTCATGCACCACTATTGCAAGGATATATTTGCAATCATCCCTTGGTCTGGATCTTTCTCATCCATGTGGAAGCACAGTCCAAGATGCCCCATCTTAAAATAAGAGGACATACCCTCAATTCACTGTATATCTCTCCACAGCTAATACCCTATTCGTGGATCCTTCCACTTCTGTTATACTTTTACTGGAAGCACTTTATGCCTCCCCATTCCTTCTAACCGGCTTCCATTTATACCAGTTAATTATCAACATCACTACTTGCACTCCTGATTGCAAGGTTCACTTTTCTTTTCAGCATCCTAAATAAACACATTCATTTATTGGTAAAGCCAGCAAACAACTGCTGTGACCTGTGGCATCCTGGCTATGCTGGATGGATTCTCAGTGACCGTCGGTAGAAGTCTTGGCTTCTGTTCCCTCTGACCCTCTCCTGCAGTGCCTGCTGGGCTCTTGAACTCACCTGCATGAGAACTCCAAGAGAAGCTTTCCCTTTGAAAGTCACAATTCCTCCCTGGATAGTTGATGGTGGAGATCAAACTGTGTTTGCCAGCAGGACAGCAGGAAGGCGTCAAGCATCAGTCTCCCAGCCAGCTGTAAGACTCCAAAGCAGCAACAATGTTCTGTCAAACCAAAATGCACATCCTGGAGTTCTGTTGCAGAAGAGATATTTACAGCTCCCCACCTCTGCTCATTAGGCACATTTCTCTCTTGGTGCTCCCACCATTTAGTGTATGATTTCTCCTGGGGATCCTGGTCTGGACAGAATATAGATATTTCTGGATGAGTCTCTGTTCCTAGGAGAGCAATTTGTATGCCAGGTGAATTCAGTTTTTACTACTTTTTCTCCATTAATTTTCCTGTTTCCAGAGGTCTAATCTTCACAGCACTTGATCACACTTCTGACTTAAAATTTTCTCAAAAGTGTAATACGGAGGAATTCATCTGACTAGTTCCCTTGGGTCGTCAAAGCATTGACTTATGGTGGGGACACAACCCCTGATATCTCTAGGAAATTATTATGTCCTTCTTCAAGAAAGAGGAGATATTTTTTCCTTTAGTATAAAATCTTGGTTACTGCACTCCTTGGCTTCATGAGAGTTTAGCCAAAATTAGGAATGTCACAGTTAGATCACACGTTAAAAACTGGCATCCAGTCCCTCACGGTGAAGTGTTTACTAATTGTGCAAGATACATTTACACATCATGTACCACAACCTAGCTTAGCACATCATAGGGCGTGTCACATTTATTTTTGACAAATGTTCATTCTCTGCGGTAGTACTTTTATGAACTCCATTCTCTGTTGTAGAAACGGGGCTCAGAGGGATTTACGTTCCACTCTAATGTACAAAGCAAGGAAGGGATGGAGTTTCGATTAGAATTATGTCAGAATGTTTTTAGTTCTGAAATCCTGGCATGGTGGTTCTCAACTGGGGATATTTGGCCATGTCTGGGGGCTGCTCCCAAACACCTGTAACCCACAGGCCAGCACCCAGCAAAAGGAATTATCCAGCCCCAGTGTCCACAGTGCGAAGGTGAGAGATAGGATTCTAGACCAGCTCTTCTCTACATTCATTGTGCGTACAGATCACCAAGATTGTAGTTAAAATGCAAATTCTGACTCATCAGGTCTCCAGTGGGTCCAGAGATTCTGCACTTTCTAAAAAGTTTGTATGTATGTATGTATTTATTTATTTATTTTGAGAGAGCATGAGTGGGGGCAGAGGGAGAGGGATAAAATGAATGCCAAGCTGACTCTGTGCTGAGCGCAGAGCCCAATATGGGGCTTCATCTCCTGACCCTGAGATCATGACCTGAGTCAAAAGCAAGAGTAGACACTTAACGGACTGAGCCCCACAGGTGCCCCTGTGACTCTGGATTTCTAATAAGCTCCCAGGTGGTGCTGATGCTCAGGTCCTGGTCTGTGGAGCACAGCTTGAGAGCAAGGCTGTGGTCCTGTGTTAGTGTCACATGTAGGTATTTTTGGGTCTTCTTCCACAGGAATCTTCCTTGGACATATTTTTGAAAGGAATAGTTTTTCACTCACTCTTTAGGTGATGAAAAATTCTGTGCTCAATTTTTTAAATAGAAGGGCTCTTGAGGGATATCAAATAATATGTACATAAAAGATTTTGTAGTCACCAGACGGACCTCCAAAAGATGTCATTCTGAAGAACGTGTGAAAATGTAGCTTATTTAGCAGAGTAACTAAGACAGGAGATGGAATAAAGCTACTAGTCCTTATCCTACAATAAGAAGATAAGCCTGGATTTTCCACATTGGACTAGTACAATTACAATGGCCCTCTATTTGTGGAAGAGTGAGGAAGAAGAATGGAGTCAGACAGACACTGGAAACTTCTGTTGTGCTGGTTTCACAGATGGAGGAGAGGCCCTGAGCCAAGGAATGTAGGGGCCACGAGACACTGGAGCAGGAAAGGTGATGTTCTCCCCAGAGCATCCAAAAGGGTTATGGCCCAAAGACATCAATAATTTAGCCCATGAGACCCCTTCCATGTTTCTGATATCTAAAACTTTCAGGAAATTATTTGTTTTGAGAAACTAGTGTGGGTATTTGTGACATCAGAGAAAGGAATCTAATGCAGATATTTATCCAATATGATATTGTTTGCAGGAACTGAATTTGAACTACTCAAATCATAGTTAGCTTCCCTTGGGCAAAGGCATTTAAAAAATTTTTTATTATGTTATGTTAATCACCATACACAACATAATTAGTTTCTGATGTAGTGGCCAAGGTATTTTGTGTTGAAATCCCTCATTAAATAGAGAAATTGGACCTAACTTGGAGATATTTGGCCTCATCAGATGGTACAGAGAATTTTCCAGTGCATAAATGTCAGTATGGTTCTAATTTTGAGGCCTTTGAGGCATTAAGATAGGAACAGTAATTCATTATTAAAATTAAGTCATGCTAAAGTTTTTCTCAAAAGATTTATTTATTTGCTTGAGAGACATTTGGGGGGCGGGAGGGGCAGGGAGAGGGAGATAGAAACTGAAGCAGACTCTGCGGTGAGTGTGGAGCCTGACTCGGGGTCAATCCCAGGATGCTGAGATCTCGACCTGAGCTGAAATCAAGAGTCTGACACTCACTGACTGTGCCATCCAGGTGCCCCACCATAAAAAATTTGTAAATTAAGTCACTCAATATCCTTTAAATCTGTCAAAATTTCTACGTTTTTTTTTTCTATTTCATGTTCACACAAACACTCCTTTTCATTTAAATATCCTGCAACTTTCTCTCAAGTTTTCTTTCAACAACATTGTTGGGATTGTAAACCAGTGTGTGAATGTGTGCACACATGTGTGAGCCTGATTATTTGAAAGAAAGATGTGCACGAGTGCACACACTCACATACACACACACACTCCTCACTCCCAAGTGTTGTTTGTTGTTTTTTTTTTTTTTTTGACTTGACAAAGTGTATCCAACACTTTATTTATTCCTCACAGCATTCATTTCAAGTTCCACATTATCTTCAGAAATAATGAAATGGATGTCCAGGTGAATCACATTTTTAATGATAACATAAAAATGCAGATAAGACTTTCTGTGACTCTTCTCAAGTTCTTACAAATGGGCCTATACAGTATGTATGCTGAATTCAAGTATGATGCCTTTAATTCAGCAAAATGTATGCTTAATATGTGTGCAGCTTATTGTATGTAATTATACTCTAAAAATTAGTGAGAATTTAAATTCTGATGGTGTATGACTCATGTTGGATCAAAAACACATGTAGCTGAGTCCCACCTGACAGGGGTGAGAGAAGTGTCTCGTAACTGGGAAGAAGGCGAAGTGTCACATATGGACATAGAAATAACAAAATTCATTTAAGGCAATTTACATTTGGTAAATTATTTTTTTCATAAACTGTAAGATTAACCTACATATATAAATGGAGTCAAATGTATTAGTTGAAGAAAGCAGTGAACTACAGCTCCGCACAACACCGTGCATGACCTTTAGAAATACAGTGTAGACACTGATAATTAGTGCAGAACAAATGAGAAAGACTCCCCACCAGACAATCTCTTTTGACAATAAAGGCGTTATATGAAGACACGTGTTTTCTGAATGGTTTGTGTGCAGTCCCAGCGAACAGATACAATTATAAAAGAAACCAGAACCAAGAACCGGAAGATAATTCAGTGATAAAACATACACGACACTAAGCAAACCTTCACCTCAGTGAATATCCCCCTCAGTTGTGGACACCGTGTTCCATGCTTCAGCTAAGAGATGCACAGCATGAACTGTGATATAAAAAAAAAGGGGGGGGGAAGAAGAAAAATAAATACTTTGTGTGATAAGAAAATGAGGGTTTTGTAATTTTGTGTCATATTTATGGTCATCCTGACACTAAGAATATATAAATGGTGCTGGGAAAATTGGACAGCTACATGCAAAAGAATGAAACTTGACCACTCTCTCACACCATACACAAAGATAAACTCCAAATGGATGAAAGACCTCAACTGGGACAGGAATCCATCAAAATCCTACAGGAGAACATAGGCAGCAACCTCTATGACATCGGCCAAAGCAACCTTTCTCATGACACATCTCCAAAGGCAAGAGAAACAAAAGATAAAATGAACTTGTGGGACTTCATCAAGATAAAAAGCTTCTGCACAGCCAAGGAAACAGTCAAAAAACTAAGAGGCAGCCCATGGAATGGGAGAATATATTTGCAAATGATGCTACAGATAAAAGACTGGTATCCAAGATCTACAAAGAACATCTCAAACTCAATATGTGAGAAACAAATAAACAAATCATAAAATGGGCAGAAGATATGAACAGACACTTTTCCAATGATGACATACAAATGGCTAACAGACACATGAAAAAATGTTCAACATCATTAGCCATCAGGGATATTCAAATCAAAACCACACTAAGATACCGCCTTATGCCAGTTAGAATGGCAAAAATAGACAAGACAATTTTTGGAGAACAACAATTTTGGAGAAACAACAATTGCTGGAGAGGATGTGGAGAAAGGGGATCCCTCCTACATTATTGGTGAGAATGCAAGTTGGTACAGCCACTCTGGAAAACAGTGTGGAGGTCCCTTAAAAAGTTAAAAATTGAGCTACCCTATGACCCAGCCATTGCACTACTGGGTATTTACCCCAAAGATACAGATGTAGTGAAGAGAAGGGCCATATGCACCCCAATGTTCATAGCAGCATTGTCCACAATAGCTAAATCGTGGAAGGAACCGAGATGCCCTTCAACAGACGACTGGATTAAGAAGATGTGGTCCATATATACAATGGAATATTACTCAGCTATCAGAAAGAACGAGTTCTCAACATTTGCTGCAACATGGACGGCACTGGAGGAGATAATGCTAAGTGAAATAAGTCAAGCAGAGAAAGACAATTTTCATATGATTTCTCTCATCTATGGAACATAAGAACTAGGATGATCAGTAGGGGAAGAAAGGGATAAAGAAAGGGGGGTGTAATCAGAAGGGGGAATGAAGCATGAGAGACTATGGACTATGAGAAACAAACTGAGGGCTTCAGAGGGGAGGTAGGTGGGGGAATGGGATAGACTGGTGATGGGTAGTAAGGAGGGCACGTATTGCATGGTGCCCTGGGTGTTATATGCAACTAATGAATCATCGAACTTTACATCAGAAACCAGGGATGTACTGTATGGTGACTAACAGAATATAATAAAAAAAATTAAAAAAAGAATATATCAGGTGGATCTATTTATTCAAATTTGTCTTTCCATGGAGACTCCACTGGGAGAGAGATACTTGCAAATTAGCATTTGCAGTGTCTACGGTGGGCTTTCTGGACACTCAGTTGAATCACAGAGTAAAAGCAGGAGACCGGTTTGGAAATACAGAAGCATGTTTGTAGAATGAGTACCTGACGTTAAGCTTTTGATTTCTGAGGCATCCATTTCAAGGACAACCATGTTGAATAAACACATTGTCAGGTGTGGGACACAATTACCAGGGAAGCACTCAGGCTGCCCCAGCCATGAAATTTCTCTTCAGAAAGCCCTGGATAAACTGGGTATGACAAGTGAGTGATCCTACTTTTCCCCTTGAGCAGCTGAATTCTAATATATAAAATTCACCAATAAAGTGTTAAACTGCAAACCCCTAATCATTCTGGCCATGGACCCTAATAAAGGCAGATCCCTCAGAGGTACTCTCTCCTGTCAATGCCTCTCTCCCCCCTGAGACCTCCCCCAATGGCCTTCGGGATCCCCTGTGCTCTCCAGGCCCTGTGAGGAATAAACCTGGTTTTGTTAGAGTTCTCTGATGTGTGTGCTGAGGCCTGTCTTGCAGTCACAGTAAGAACCCAAGGGCTGGTGCAGCCACAGCAGAAGCTCTGGTCAGGGAAGCTTCTGTCGGAATGTCCAAAAGCACAGGGTGCAAGGGGTGCCCGGGCTTTCCTAGTCTGAGCATCCCTGTCAGGAGCTCAGGAGATGTAAACAGAACAAGGTTAGAGTCGATATTATCAGGAAGAAGAGTGAAGGTAGTGACGTAAAAAGATGAACAGACTCTAGGTGAAAACTGGGGTTTTGTAGTTCCATACAATAAAGTTATGTGAAGGGCTTAGTAGCTAAGTGTAGTTTCTTCCATAAGAAGACTACAACTCATGAAAATTACTTTGGGAAATTTAGGGAGAATTTATGTGGCATGACATAAGTCATTTGAAATGAAAGTATTTTTAAGACTTCCAATTTGCCCCATTAAGATATGAAATTTTCAGGCATTTGTGACCAAGGGTGGTGGAAATATTGGGATTTTATTAAAATGGATAAGGGGAAACTGTCTATATATCAGAGAGAGGAGAAGCTGAATAACATGAGTGACTTAAATGTATGGAGAAGTGGAATTCAAACACATAGAAATTCCAGAATATATATAGAAGCTGCTGAGTCTACTCCCCAATCCTGATTGAAGAATAGCAGTTCCAGCTCCGAGGCTCTGAGCCCTGCAATCACGGGCACTTGTTCAGCCCTAGAACATATGGCCCTTTCATCACTGGAACCCCAATGATTCCTTTCAGAGTCCTCTTTATGTCTCTGTTCCTCAGGCTGTAGATGAAGGGGTTCAGCATGGGCATGACCACCGTGTACATCACCGAGGCCACTGCACTTGCGTGGGAGCTCCGGGGAGCAGCAGAGCTAAGGTACACACCTAGGCTCATATAAAAAATAAGGAGACAATGGAGAGGTGAGATGCACAGGTGGAAAATGCTTTGTACTTGCCCTGAGCTGATGAGATCCCAAGTATGGAGGAAACGATCTTAGAGTAAGAGTAAATGATCCCAGCCAGGGGAACACCAGCCAGTAGCAGTGCTGCAAAATACATCACCATGTCATTAAGAAAGGTGTCAGAACAGGCAAGTTGGATCATCTGATCAGGTTCACAGAAAAAATGGGGTATTTCCACCTCTCTACAGAAGGACAGCTGCAACAGCATTAAGCTCTGTAATGAGGAATTGAAATCACTGATGATCCAGGACACCAGAACCAGCAGTCCACAGAGCTGGGGGTTCATGATGACCGTGTAGTGCAGCGGGTGAAAGATGGCCACAAACCAGTCATAGGCCATCATGCTCAGCATAAAGAAGTCTGAGACACCAAAGACTATAAGGAAATGAATCTGTGTGACACAGCCTGCATAGGTTATGACTTTGCTCTGAGTCTGGATGTTCAGCAGCATCTTGGGGACGGTGGTGGAGGTGAAACAGATGTCTACAGAGGACAGGTTGGCCAGGAAGAAATACATGGTGTGTGGGGGTTGGGGTCCACGCTGATGGCCAGGATGAGGAGCAGGTTTCCAAACACAGTGATCAGGTACATGGAGAGGAAAAGCCCAAATAGGAGGGGCTGCAGTTCTGGGTCCTCTGAAAATCCCAGAAGAAGAAACTCTGAAATTTGTGTATCATTGCCTGGTTCCATGTGGTGGTGGAGACTACAAAGAAAGAAAAAAAAACATAATAATTTTTCAGTTTTTAATTTTTTAAAAAAATTCCAGTTAGTTATCCTACAGTGTCATATTTGTTTCAGGTGGAAAATATAGTGAATCAACATCCATACAACACCTGGTGCTCATCACATGTGCCCTCCTTCATCCCCAGCATTGATTCACCCATGCCCCTCACCACCTCTCCTCTGGTAACTGGTGGTGTGTTTTCTGTAGTTAATCATCTGTTTCTTGATTTGTCTCTCTTTCTTTTTTCCCCTTTGCTTATTTGTTTTGTTTCTTAAATTCCACGTATGATGGAAACCATGGTATTTGTCTTTCTTCGACTAACTTCATTTGCTTAGCATAACACACTCTAGCTCCATCCATGTCGTTGCAAATGCCATGATTTCATTTTGTTTAATTAATGAGTAATATTCCACAGTATGTATGTATGTATGTATGTATGTATATATAGATATACACACCCATATATTCACACACACATATATATCATAGCTTGTTTATCCATTCATCTACTGATGGCCACTTGGGCTGTTTCCAGATTTTGGCTATTGTGGGTAAAGCTGCTGAAAATAATTGGCTGCATGCATCCCTTTGAATTAGAATTTTTGTATTCTTTGGGTGATTACGTAGCAGTGCAATTGCTGGATCATGGGGCAGTTCTATTTTTAACCTTTTGAGGAACCTCCACACTGTTTTCCAGAGTGCCTGCACCAGCTCACTTTCCCACCAACAGGGCAAGACTGTTCCCCTTCTCCACACCCTCACCAAAAAATGTTGTTTCCTGTGTTGTTGATTTTAGCCATTCTGACAGGTGTGAGAAGACAGCACATTGTAGTTTTGATTTGTAGCAATTGGGCATTATTAACGGAGGAACACGCCTCAATTTCTATTTTCCTATCAAGAAAGAAAATATATGTTTTTAGTATAGATCTGATCTGATTTAAGGGAAGTGACCTGACATCTCTGATTAGGAATTCCTGCCCATACAGCCCTTTCCCTAAGAGGGCATGTATTACAGTTTTAATGAGAAATGCTTTCCTGCATTTGAGGAATATATGTTGAGTACTGACATCTTCTAGGGAGAGAATATAGGATTCTGAGTTAGAAAAGTCCATACATCCTTTGGGTAAATACCTAGGTGTTCAATAGCTGGATCACAGGTAGCTCTAGTTTTAACTTTTTGAGGAAACTCCATAAGGTTTTCCAAGGGGCTGCACCAGTTTGCATTCCCACAACGTTGCAAGAGGGTTCCCTGTTCTCCTCATCTTCACTAACACCTGGTTCCTGTGTTGTTAATTTTAGCCATTCTGACTGGTGTGAGGTGGTATCTCATTGTAGTTTTGGTGTGTATTTCCCTGATGATGAGTGATGTTGAGCAGCTTTTCATGTGTCTGTTGGCCATCTGTATATCCTTGGAAAATTGTCTATTCATGTCTCCTGCCCATTGCTAACTGGATTATTTAGTTTTTTGGGGTGTTGAGTTTGGTAAGTTCTTTATAGATTTCCGATGCTAATCCTTTATCAGATATGTCACTTGCAAATATCTTCTCTCATTCTGAAGGTTGTACTACTAGGTATTTACCCAGGGGACACAAAAATACTAATTTGAAGGGTTACATGCACCCTGATATTTATAGCAGCAATGTCAACAACAGCCAACCTCTGGAAAGAGCCCAAATGTCCATGACTGATGAATGGATAAAGAAGATGTGGCATACACAATGCAATATTACTCAGCCATCAAAAGGAATGAAATCTTGCCATTTGCAATGATGTGGACAGAGTGTGTTATGCTAACTGAAATAAGTCATTCAGAGAAAGGCTAATACCATATGATTTCACGCATGTGTGGAACTTAAGAAACAGAACAAATAAAAACAGTTGAGGGATAAAAGAGAGGCAAACCAGGAAACAGACTCTTAACTATGAACAAACTGAGGGTTGCTGGAGGAAGGTGGTCGGGGCCTGGTAGAAATAGGTGATGGGGTGAAGGAGAGCACTTGTGGTGATGAGTACCAGGTGTTGTACACAGGTGTTGAATCACTAAATTCTATATCTGAAACTAATATTGCTCTGTATCTTAGGTAACAGAAATTTAAATAAAAACATGGAGAAAAAAAAGAAAACCCAGCAATCTAATTATGAAGGATGTATATATTAAAAATTTTAAAAATCATATACCATGTTAGATGGTGACAGCTGTTGGGAAGGAAAACGGAAAGTCATTATAAAGAAGAGTGGTTGGTGAGGGTGCTAAGTTTTAATAGGAGTTCAGGAAGTCCTGCAAAGAAGGTGACATTTTAACAGGGGTTCCATAAGGACTGAGCAGGAGGCAGGAGGATATCTGGGGGAGGTGTGTGCCCTGCAGGGAAAGCAGAGCAAAGGCCCTGCAGAAGGCACTTACTGCAGATCTGCAGATCTCAACATGCAGTCAGTGTGGTGAGGGAATGAGTAAGAGGGAGAGAGGAGAGGTGGTGGCAGAGAATGTTGAGGACCGAGGGGGCTTTCCTGCCACTGATGGGACTTCAAGACACAGGGAGTCCTTCCTTTCCAGAGTATTCTTTGCATTTTATTAATTTTGTTCCAAGGAGTTCTGGGAATGGGGATAGATCCCTTCTTTATTTCCATTTGTTGGTTAACAGTCTGCATTTAAGGGTCCCATATTGGAGTATATGAACTTGGGTACCATTGCCCTGAGGACTGCTCATGCCCCACAACACACACACACACACACACACACACACACACACACACACACACACACACACTGAGTGAACTCTGGCTTCCTGGCATTGCGTTACTACCATGCTTTTCTCACCTGCAGCAACATTATTTTGAAGGAAATGATAGAAGGCAAGCACTCAACATGAGATTAACTTTACCCAGAAGGCTATGTAAATAGTACTTAAATTCTACTTAGTAAGCCTCCCAAAGATATGGAAACACAATACTGCATTTTAATATGATCATCTTGTGTCCTGTATTTAAAGAAACATAAGAAAGCAGTTCCAGAAACACAAAGAGCAGGAAAATGGACACAAGGGGTAAAGGAGATCTAATAAGCTCAGGGGGTCCCTGAGAGACTGATGAGCAGAGAGCTTCCCTGGTTCTGGCAGCATTCCAGCCTCAGTCCACATCCCCTTGCTGTGAAGAATAATTAACAAAGCAAGAAACAGTGAATCCAAACAAGGAAGGAGTGGTATTGTTATGATGTCAAGACATTTTATTGATTGAATATCCCTCTAGAAAAATGTGTGAAGGGAATAAACCTGCAATCTACAACGGAAAATATACAGTGTATAACAATAGAAGGAGATTTTTAAAGATAAAATAATGAAACACCTTCCAAATGATTTTAAATGCAAACTTTTTGTAATCAGAAAACCAGGTTTTGAATGTCAGATCTACCACATATAAGCTGCTTGAATTTAGGAGAGACAACCAATCTGTTCCAAATATGAATATCCTCACTCAAATACTGGGGAGAGTAGCACCCATCCTCCTTGGGTGGCAGACAGCATTAGTATAAATAAACGCTTACAATATAGTTCCTTCCTGTGAGTAAATGTGATTTTCACTGTTGAAGGGATTTGGCTGAGGTTTTTTTTCTACCTCACAAATGTCTTCATCATTTCCATGTGTATTGGTAATGAATTATTACAAAGTAAATTTAGTGTAACCCATTTTTCATATTAAAACAATTTTGTATGTGAATACCCAGTGTGAGAGAAGATGCTGAGAAACGTATGTCTCAAGAACTGTTGTTGCAAGGGAATAGTTACCTGCATGGTTCTGGGTCTTTCTGTAAATACAGAACATGCTGAAAAATACCACATCTTCAAAAGTTCACCGCACACATCTGTAAGTCCAATACTCTTGTTTTCCTGCTCCCCTTAGCTGCAAACTCCTTGGATATGTTTTAATTTCACTGGAACCACTTTATGTCCCCCATTCCTTCCTCTGTCACATCCAAATGGACTTCCATTCCCACCACGTATTGTCAACAATGATGCCTGTATTGCTGAGTCTGAGGGACACTTTTCTTTTGAACACATTACATAAATTACTTATAAATGAGTCTATCTAGTCTCAGGTGACCTCAGGTAAAAGTTCTCAGGTTCCATTCTATCTGACCCTTTTCCAAAATATCTGCTGAGCTCTGAGACTCACCTGGGTGGAGTCTATAAGATGAAGGTCTCCATGTGGATGTCTGGATTCCCCCCCTGGATGGTTGATGATGGAGACTGAAGCTCTGTTCCCAGACAGGACAGCAGGAAACAGTGAAGCATGACTTAGGAAGAGAAAAATAACCATGTCCTGGCCAGTCCAAGGTTTCATATGCTGACGTTCTGAAGCAGAGGAGATATTTAAAGGTCTTTATGTCTGCTCACTAGGCACTGTTTGTGTTGTTACTCCCACCTCAGAGAACTTCATTCCCCATGGGCCACTGATGTGGACACAAAGGAAACTTTTCCTGCTGAGACTGTGTTCCTGGGAGACCAGAGTAGAAGTCAGGTGAATCCAGCTTTGTATTCCTCATTCTCATGAACTTGCCTGCCTTCCAGAGGTCTAACCACCTAGCACTTTCCCTCAACCTTGAGATGATATTCAATTTATTTAGTTGATGGTTTACTTTACCATTTGTAGCTTTGGGGTGATGTTAATAAATAAGTCATGTGATCCTCTTCGTGTGTGGTTTGAGAGAAACGTCTAAGTATTTAACGTATAGCCTGAAATAACTTCTGTGTTTGATTCTTCAAAGCGAGGTCCCCTGAGTAGTCATGAAATATACCTCTGAAAAAGACTTTTAGTAGGCAGAATAACGTGCCCCTGATATTTCCACATCTTAATCTACAGAATCTGTGGATGTATCTCGTGACATGGCAAGGGTGAATGAAGATTGCCAATGGTATTAACATTGCTTGCCAGCTGACACTAGGATAAAGTTATTCTAATTATCCAGATGGCTCAAAAATGAATCACAAGCATCCTCCAAATGTGGAAGAGGGAGGCAGAAGACTTGGAGTCAGAGAGAGACCTCGAGATGTTATGTTGCTGGTCTTGACGGTGAACGGAGGGCACAAGAGCCAGAGAGTACAGGTGGCTCTAAAGCTGGAATAGGCAAGAAAACCAATTCTCCCCAGACCTCAAGAATGAACTCTTCTCTGCAGACAGTGATTTCAGCCAAGGGAGACCTATTTGAGACTTCTGACTTCCAGAACTATCAGAAAATAAATTGAATTGTTTTAAGGCAGCAGCATGGCCATTTGTTACAACCACAATAAAAATCTAATCCAGACATTTATCCAACAATACTTTGTTCAAGGGAAATGAATTCAGCCTTGGATCTTATTCATTTTTGTTCTTTTGAATAAGGATATTCATTATTGAAATCCTACCTTAAGTGGAAAAAGAAATCTGAATTCACTTTGGAGTTGTTCAGCCCCAACAGTTGGCACAGAAAATCTCCCATGCCATGAGCAGTACTGAGTTAAAGGCACTAAGTTAGAAACATTGACTCATTAAGGCAACTAGTTCTATCTTAAATTTTAGGTCCAAATTTTTACATACTTTTACTTTCACATTAATCCAAATGTTCATTCTTTTCTTTTTTTTCTTTTTTTAATTTTTTAATAATATTTTTTATTATATTATGTTAGTCACCATACAGTACATCCCTGGTTTCTGATGTAATGTTTGATGATTCATTAGTTGCGTATAACACCCAGTGCACCATGCAATACATGCCCTCCTTAATACCCATCGTTGGCCTATCCCATTCACCCACCCCCCCTCCCCTCTGAAGCCCTCAGTTTGTTTCCCAGAGTCCATAGTCTCTCATGGTTCATTCCACCTTCTGTTTACATCCTTATCCTCTCCCACTTTCTCTCCGGTTTACATGTGACATGAAAGATCACCTCAAAATAAGTCTGTGTGTGTGTGTGTGTATGAGCGCCCATGTTTACTTCAGAGAAAAATGTGTATAAACACACACACACACACACACACACACACATCATACCCCTTATCATTGAACATTTTCTTAAGGATCTATAAAATATGACCACACATTTGTTTAGTCCCACAATATTCCTCTGAAATTAGTTTTATTATCCCATGTTATCTTCAGAAATAAGAAACTGAAACTCAAGGGAAACAAATTTTAATAAGTTACAAAACAAAGAAGTTAAAGATTATTGTGCACTTCCTGGAATTACATACAAAAGGAATCATTCAGAATGTGCTCCTAAATTTTGTACAACTCCTTTAATGCAGCAAACTGTGTACTTTATTTATGTTTTTTATTGAAGTATAGTTGACACAAATACTACCTTAATGCCAGGTGTACATAATAATTATTCAATGCACAACTCTTTATGTTATGCTGTGCTCACAAGTGTCAAACTATATACTTTAAATAGGTGCAGTTTATTATATGTAATTATACCTCAACGATATATTTGAAAGGAAAAACTCTGGTGGAGCATGGCTGAGGGTAAGAGCTAGAGCACTGGTATAGCTGATTCACACCAAACAGGGATGGAAGATAATTCTTCTAACTAGAAAGAAACAAAGTGTCTATATGGATATAGGACCAATGAAATTAAATTAAGCCAATTCACATTTGGTATTCCTGCTCTAAATCACTATCAGGTACTGATTTTATACTCAAAGTACTGTTTCTCATAGAACAAACAAAGCCCAATGTGAGTAAAAGAAAGGAAATAATAAAGATCAGAACAGAAATACATGACACAGAGACTAAAAGAAGCAACAGAAAAAAAAATCAATGAAACCAAGAGCTGTTTCTTTGAAAAGTTAAAATTGACAAACCCTTAGGCACCCCCATGCAGAAAAAAAGAGAAATGACACAAATAAATAAAATCAAAACTGAGAAAGCAGAAGTAACAACTGATGCCACAGATATACAAAGAAGTATAAGAGGTTACTATGAAAACTTATATGCCAATAATGTGGACAACTGACAAGAAATGGATAAAGTCCTCACAACATGCAATCTTCCAAAACAGAACAAGAAGGAATATCTGAACAGACCGATTATAAGTGAGAAAATTGAAAGTAATAAAAAAAACCACCCCAAAGTACAAGTTCAGGACCACACGGGTTCACAGGTGAAGTTTACCAGACATTTAAAGAAGAGCTAATACCTATTCTCCTCAAACTATTCCAAAAAAACAGAAAAGGAAGGCAAGTTTTCAAATACATTGTATGAAGCCAGCCTTACCTTGATACCAGAACTAGCCTATGACACCACAAAACATAACATAAAAATAAATAAATTAATTAATTAATAAGAAAGACACCACAAAAAAAGAAAACCACAAGCCAATATCCTTGATGAAGATAGATGCAAAACCCTCAACAAAATATTAGCAAACCACATAAAACAATATATTAAAAAAGATCGTTCACCAATATCAGGTGGGATTTTTTTCAGGGATGCAAGGATGTTTCAATATTTGCAAACCAATCAATATCATATACCACATCAACAAAATGAAGACTAAAGAGCTTATGATCTTCTCAATAGATGCAGGAAAAGCATTTGAGAAGATTTAATATTCATTCATGATAAAAGAAAAAAAAACACAAAACCTTTCAACGAAGTAGAGAGAGATGGAATATACCACAACATAATAAAGGCCATATATGAAAATCCAACAGCTAACTTCATACTCAATAGTGAAAGACTGAGAGCTTTTCCCCTAATGTCAGGAAAAAGACACATATGCCCACTCTCAGCGCTTTTATTCAACATAGTACTGGAAGTCCTAGCCACAGCAATCAGACAAGGGAAAGGAATAAGGGACATCCATTTTGGGAAAGAAGAAGTTAAACTGTCATTATTTGAAGATGACATGATATGCATAGAAAATCCTAAAGAGTCTACCAAAGAACCACTAGAAGTAATAAACAAATTCACTAAAGTGCAAGTTACAAAATCAATACCCAGAAATCAGTAGCATTTCTATACAGTAACAATGAAGTAGCAGAAAGACAAATTTAAAAACACCATTTACAATCGCACCAGATAGAATAAAATACTTAGGACAAATTTAAACAAAGAGGTTAAAGACCTGAATTCCAAAAATTATAAGACATTGATGAAAGAAATTGAGCATGACATAAACAAATGGAAACATATACCATGCTCATGGATTGGAGGAATTAATATTGTGAAAATGTCTATATTACCCAAAACAATCTACAGATTTAATGCAATCTCTATCAAAATACAAATAGTAGTTTTCACAAAACTAGAACAAAGAATGCTAAAATTTGTATGGAACCACAGAAGACCCCGAATAGCCAAAACAATCCTGAGAAAGAAGAATGGAGTTGGAGTTTTCAATACCAGATTTCAAGATATACTACAAAGTTTAGTAATCAGAACAATATGGTACTGGCACAAAAATAGACATATAGGGGCACCTGAGTGGCTCAGTCAGTTAAGCATCTGCCTTTGGCTCAGGTCATGATCCCAGAGTCCTGGGATTGAGCCCTACATAGGGCTCCCTGGTCAGCAGGGAGTCTGCATCTCCTTCTCCCTCTGCCTCCCACTCGTGCTTGCTCTTTCTCTCTAGTGCTCTTTCTCAAATAAATGCATAAAATCTTAAAAAAAATAGACACACATCAGTGGAAGAGGCTAGAGACCCTAGAAATAAACCCATGATTATGATCAACTAATCTATGATGACAGAGGCAAAAATATGGGGGAAAGACAATCTTTTCAATAACAGGTGCTGGGAAAACTGGACAGCAACATGTGAAAGAATGAAACTGAACCACTCTCTCATCACATACACAGAAATAAACTCAAAATGAATTAAAGACCTAAATGTGATACCTGAAACCATAAAAATCCTAGAAGAGAGCACAGGCAGTAACTTCTTTGACATCAGCCATAACAACATTTTTCTAGATAAGTCTCCTAAGCTTAGGGAAACAAAAGTAAAAATAAACTACTTGGACAACATCAAAATTGGTAATTTTACACAGCAAAGGAAACAGTCAATAAAAGAAAAACACGACCTATTGAATGGGAGAAGATATTTGCAAATGATATCTGGTAAAGGTTAATGACTAAAATACATAAAGAACTCCTACAACCTAACACCCCAAAAACCCCAATCAATCGAATTTAAAAAATGGGCAGAGGATCTGAATAGATATTTCTCTAAAGACCTACAAATGGCCATCAGGCACATGAAAAACTGCTCAACATCACTCATCATCAGGAAATGCAAATCAACACCACAATGAGATATCACCTCACATCTGTCAGAATGGCTAAAATACAAAATACAAGAAACAACAAGTGTTGGTGAGGACATGGAGAAAAAGGGCATTTTTTTCTTGGGTGCTGTTGGTGAGAATGCGAGCTGCTACAGCCACTGTGGAAACCATTATGCAGGTTCTTCAACAACTTAAAAATAGAACCACCATATGATCCAATAATCCCACTACTGTTTCCAAAGAAAACAAAAACAATAATTTGAAAAGATAAACACACCCTTATGTTCATTGCAGCATCATTTACAATAGCCAAGACATGGAAGTAACCTAAGTGTCTATATCAACAGATGAATGAATAAGGAAAATGTGGTACACACACACACACACACACACACAGAAACACACACACACAGAGAAACACACACGGGGGGGGAGAGAGAGAGAGAGAGAGAGAAGGATACTGCAATATTTCTCAGGCATCAAAAACAATCAGATCATGCCATTTGAGGCAACATGAATGGACCTAGAGGATATTAAGCAAAGCAAAATAAGTTACACTGAGAAAGACAAATACCATATGATTCCACTCCGAGTGGAATCTAAAGTAATGAATGAACAAAAAGCAGAATCAGACCCATAAATACAAAGAACATAATGATGGTTTCTAGAGAGGAGGAGTGTGCGGGGTTGGGCTGAGTGAGTGAAGGGTAGAGGGTATAGGCTTCCAGTTAAGGAATGAATAAGTCATGAGAATAAAAGGCACAGCATAAGGAATACAGGCAATGATATTGTTAATAGTGATGTATCAGGACACATTTTAAAGCAGTAGTCTCCTTGGGTCTTCCTTCCCTTCTCTATTTTTCTTCAGGTTATATCTTGGGTTCCCCTTTTCACTTAATAAACAGTCATTTTCACTTGGTGTGATACAAGCTGGTATTTTCTCAGTAATCTTCGGTAATGGTTTTGATTTCTTAAAAAAAAAAAAATGTCCAACCTCATGTAGTTAACATGTATCCTCAGAGGGATGGATGTGCGTCTATTTTGGAAATGTCCAGAAAACTCACTTACAGAGATGTTTTCTTAGGTCATGTGAATAAAATCAACTCAAAGATTCGATCCCCCTTCTTTTTCCTGATCTGTTTCACTTTCTCTTATTCACATCAACTTTACTAAATTTCTCCACTAGTCCACAATATAGATTCCCTGAATTTCAGAGCAGTCTCTTTTCTATCTTTGAATCTACAGGCCTAATACAGTTCTCAGGATGGAGTTTATGCTCAGCAAATATTTGCTGAGATTCAAATTTGCATTCAAATTGTGAATGGAATTGATTCCCTAATTTCTCTTTCTACAGTTACATGGTTAGTGTACAGAAAAGCAACCAATTTCTGTGCACTGATATTGTATCCTGCCATATTGCTGAATTGCTGTATGAGTTCTAGTAATTTGGGGGTAGAGTCTTTTGAGTTTTCCACATAAAGTATCATGTCATCTGCAAAGAGGGAGAGTTAACTTCTTCTTTGCCAAATAGGATGCCTTTTATTTCTTTTTATTGTCTGATTGCTGAGGCTAGGACTTCTAGTACTATGTTGAACAATAGTGGTGATGGTGGGCATCCCTGTTGTGTACCCGATTGTAAGGGAAAGGTTCTCAGCTTTTCCCCATTGAGAATGATATTCACTGTAGGCTTTTCATAGATGGTTTTTATGATATTGAGGAATGTTCCCTTTGTCCCTGTACTCTGAAGAGTTTTGATCAGGAAAAGATGCTGTATTTTGTCAAATGATTTTTCTTCATCAATTGAGAGGATCATATGGTTCTTGTCTTTTCTTTTATTGATGTGCTCTACCACATTGATTAATTTGCTAATGTTGAACCACCCTTGCATCACATGCATAAACCCACTTGATCGTGGTGAATAATCTTTTAATGTACTGTTGGATCCTATTAGCTAGGATCTCGTTGCGTATTTTAACATCCGTATTCATCAGGAGTATTGGTCTGTAATTCTCTTTTTTGATGGGGTCTTTGCCTGGTTTTGGGATCAGAGTAATGCTGGCCTCATAGAACAAGTTTGGAGATTTTCCTTCTGTTTCTATTTTTTGGAACAGCTTCAGTAGAATAGGTATTATTTCTTCTTTAAATGTTTGGTAAAATTCCCTTGGGAAGCCATCTAGCCATGGGCTTTTTTTGGGGGGGGAGGTTTTTGATCACTGCTTCAATTTCATTACTGGTTATTGGTCTATTCAGATTGTCTATTTCTTCCTGTTTCAGTCTTGGTAGTTTCCAAGTTTCCAGGAAGGCATCCATTTCTTCCAGGTTGCTTAATTTGTTGGCATGTATTTGCTGGTAATAATTTCTTTCTTTTTTTTTTTTTTCGGGTGACATCACTACTTTACTTTTTTATAATAATATTTTTTATTATATTATGTTAGTCACCATACAGTACATCCCTAGTTTTTGATGTAAAGTTCGATGATTCATTAGTTGCTTATAACACCCAGTGCACCATGCAATACATGCCCTCCTTATTACCCATCACCAACCTATCCCATTCCCCCACCCCTTCCCTCTGAAGCCCTTAGTTTGTTTAATTTCTAATAATTGTTTCTATTTCCTTGGCGTTAGTTGTGATCTTTCCCCTTTCATTCATGATTTTATTAATTTGGGTCTTTTCTGTTTTCTTTTGGGTAACTTTGGCCAGTGATTTATCGATCTTATTAATTCTTTCAGAGACCCAGCCTCTAGTTTTGTTGATCTGTTCTACTGCTTTTCTGGTTTCTACTTCATTAATCTCTACTCTAAACTTTATTATTTGTGTTCTCCTGCTTGGTTTAGGCTTCTTCCTGTTCCTTCCTTTCTATTAATTTATCTTCTAGATCACTAATTCATTCTTCTGCCTCATTCACCCCAGCTGTTAGAGTATCTAGTTATGATTGCATCTCATTCATAGCATTTTTTTAAGTTTGGTCTGATTAGCTCTCATTTCTGCCCTTAGAGATTCTATGTTGCCATTAATGGTTTTCTCAAGTCTAGCTATTGTCTTCATAATTTTTACCCTGATGTCTATTTCTGACATCTTGCTTATGTCCATATCCATTAGGTCTGCGGGAGAGGCCATTGTCTCTGGTTATTTTTTGTTGTTGTTGGGAGCTCCTCCTCCTTGTCATTCTGTTGAGGGGTGTTTGAGAGAATGTAGAGAGTTGAAAATATCAACCACAATCCAGGCAAGGAGCATCTGGGAAAGTTCAGAGCCATTAGAAGCCACCACCAAAAAAAACAAAACAAAACAAAACAAACAAACAAACAAACAAAACAAAACAAAACAAAACAAAAAAACAGCCAGAATGAACCTCAAGAATAAGATTTATAAAGTTAAATAAAGGGGGAGTGAAAGGAGGGGGGTTATAATCTCTCAATGTGGACAAGGTAGGGTGTTTCAGTTCTTCCTGGGTGTATTTTGTTCTCTTTGTTAGATAACACTACTTCCCAGAGTTACAGGGAATTAAAACTGGTATAAATGTATAAAGGTAGTATTGAATAGGGAAAAAAGAACTACATTGAGGCTTGTATCTATCTATCTATCTATCTTCTATCTATCTATCTATCTATCATCTATCTATCTATCTATCTATATCTATCTATAAAGGAAAAAAAGTATAGATGTGAAAACGTACAAGTTAAAAAGTTACTACGGAATATGTTGTATTAAACATCTAGTTGAAATGATAAGTAGGTAAAAAGAAAAAACAGAAAAGAAACATGAAATATAATTTAAAAAAAAGAGAAAGGAAGAAAAAAAAAGTTTTATCCAAGAAGTACACAGACCGTGAGGGAACACCAGCAGCTCAATATACTAGTTTCCCCTGGTTTTAGGGCTTTACAGATTTATGGGGACTCTCGGTTATCTTCCTCTTGTTCTTCCTGCTTGTCTTCTGGGGGAGGTGCCTACTGGGTTGTTTCTCAGGGAACCCTACTTGGGCGGAGTTGCCCTGCCCCCTATCAAGGGGCTGGGCTCCGGGGAAACCAGTTTTTTAGGCTTCTGTTCTCTAGCGGCTTTTTGCACCTTTTCAAGGGGGGGTCAGAGAGAAGGAAAATGTGCACTCTCAGACCTCCCCCCAAGGAGAGAAGCCACAGTCTGCCCTTCTCTGAACCCTCCAGAACACGCAGTCTCCCCCTCTGTAAGTGTCCCTGAAAAGTGCAGCCTCCCACAGGGGGTGCACACGCCCAGCGATCCTTTCAGAGCTTGACTCAGGCACCGCCTTGTCTCTGCCCCCCTGTGCCTCCAAAACCACAAGTGATCCCAGTGGGCGTGGGCCACAGTGGCTGTGGCAGCAGTGCCTGGCCCCAGGGGTCCTTGGGCAGAGGGCCAAGCAAGCGGCTGCCCAGTCTGGGGTTTGCCCCTTAAGCTCCTGGATTCTGTTTGAGCACTGTGATCTGGCACAACTCCATCCTTCGTACCTCTGGACTGATGATCCTTGGCCCCCATAGAGATCCAGACATATATCTTATATCTCAGGCTGATTGCATGGGTGTTCAGACTGGCCTGGTAGATATCCAGCTAAATTCAGGAGACTGGTTGAAGTGGAGTTCCCCACTCCTCCACCATCTTGCCCCTCCCTTCTAAATAAATAAATCTCAAAAAAAGGGGGGGGGGACTCTAATGAGGATCCTGTTCAGGTACCAAGAAAAGTTTGGAAGGACATGCATTTTTGTGGATAAAAAAAAAGGTGACCCAGAAACACATAACAAGACAGTAGGAATTCAAAGTCTCTGTGTCTGGCAGAAACCTCTTGATTCTAGCCCAATGACACTCGTTTTCAGCTTTGACCTCCAGGAATAGAAGAATGTAAAATTCTTTCTTTTAAAACATTCAGTGTGGTAACTGGTGATAGTAGCAATAGGAAAGAGAAAATGACATTTGTCCAATAAAATTTTCTTAGAGGAAACTAAATTTAAGCCTCTCAATTCATTCACTTAACTTCCTTGGGTAAGGGCATTTTGTGTTGAAACCCTACCATAAGTAGAAGAAAAATCTAAAGTTATTTTGGAGATATTCACCCTATTATCTGGTACAGAGAAGTGCACCTTGCATAAATGTCAATGTGGTTCTGTATATGAGGACTCTGGGTATTAAGGTAGGAAAAGTGATCCACTGTTAAAGTTAAGGCCAGCTGTTCTACTGTATTTTTTTCTAAATTTCTATATTCCTACACTTTCATGTGAATGCAAGCTTTCATTCTTTTCATTTCTTTACCCTGCAAGTTTCTCTTAAGCTTTCTTTCAACAGAATAGGTAGGTTATAATGGGTTATAATGAGGGTTATGAGCCTTCTGAATGTACAGCCATGCATGTGAGTGTGTTTTCTTGAAATTAAAATGTACAGAATATACTGACATTTACATACACACAACCCTTAGTCTTGAACTTGCTTTGGACCCAACAAAATATTCCCACACATTTCATCTTTCTTCACAACATCTCTTGAAGTTCTGTTTATGGTTCTACATTGCCTTCAGAGGGAAATGAAGCCTGGAGGGATTACACCCTAACAATTGCACAATGAAGTAGTGAGAGCTTACAGTGCACCTTCTTGAGTTCTATAGAAATGGAATCTTGCAATATGTACCCATGATTTTTCAATGACTCCTTCAATTCCTAAAACTGCACACTTTAAATATGTACGGTTTATCACAGGTAATAATGATCCAATAAGTTAAATAGAATTTAAAAATTCTAGTGGTGCATGACGCAGGGTCAGTCTGGAGCCCAGGTAGCTGACTCACACCTATTGGGGTGGGAGAGCTCTCGTCCAACTGTGAAGAAGCAAAGGTTCACATGAGGATGTTAAAATCGTGGAATTAAATTAAGACAATTCACATCTGATAAAATCATTTTTCTCTTAAACTAGATTAGCCTACTCATGTAAAAGGAGCAAAATGAAATAAATTGATTTAAGACAGAAGAACACTACAGCCACACACTCCATGGATGAGCCTTAGAAACCCAGTCTATACAATCACACCTGACTAAGGACTCATGGGGAGCCCTGCAGAGATCAGAACAACTCCCTACCTTAGGTTCCCCTTCCATAATAAAGACATATTACACCATTTTATTTTAGGATGTTCTGTATGCAACAATAGCTAACTGATAGAGTAACCAAATCAGACAAAAATGACAGTATTTGTAATAATCCGATTCTTTTTATTCTAGGCCTCTTAACTGATAATTGAAAGAAGCCTTCATGATTACTCTGTTTCTCATGTTTATCTCACTTGTTATAACTGTGTTAAAAAAATGACTCTATTGAGGCCCATTTCAGGTCACATGGAAAGGTTGGAAGGACATGCATGTGTGCCCACAACTTGTGACTCTGAATCACACACCTGGACAGGAATCCAAGCCTGCTCGTGAGTCATCCTGTGGTTATGAGGATGATACATAATTGATGATACTGATGTTCATTTGCTGCCCCGTTAGAGGTTAGGGCAGCATTTTGAATAGTAGGAGATGGTTCATTAAGAGAAATGGAAAGAATCATGCTTGTATGAAGCACATAAACTTTCAACCAGAATCCAGAAAATAATTTAATAAAACCCCAAACATACTACCAGTATCTCATACTAATGAATACGCCTTACAAATGGACCCTGATATTCCATAATTCAATGAGTAAATGAAGTGTCTAAGAAAGAAATATTTTGCATAGAATTAAATGTATTATTTAATATTTCACTTCATCATCCTTAAAGTCGACTTTGACTCTAAGCCCATATTCTGTCAATCTATTTTGTCCATATTTGTCTTTCCGGTAGATTTCCCTTGGAGACGTGTATTTTATTGTCACATTTTTTGCCAGTGACAATCGGAGGCATGGTGGACACAAGCTGTGTAACAAAAGGATCCTAATGTGTAGAAAAATCCCCATGATCAGCTAGAACCACCAGAAAATCAAAGTCCACATTCCCAGGAAGAGCAGGGAAGGTAGTGAGATACACAGGAATGATGTTCACAAGAGTGAAGCACAGCGGTCTCAGATTTTCTGTTATAAACTCACATAAACAGCTGTGGTGGCCACGAGTAGATTCTCATAGGAGTAGTATTCAGTCAAACTAAACATAAAATACTCACTATGATATATTTTATTTGAGAAGAAATTATTCTTAGTAGGTCCATGTAGTTCTTTGAAATAAGCAAGAATGTCAAAATATTTCACACCCAGGGTTAGGAATAACATTGAGAGAGTAGGGAAATGACAAAGGGAAAATCTCTTCAGTATCAGAAGTATCACAAAGCTTAATAAATTGAGTTACATACATTGTAGGAGAGGTCGAAATTAAAGAAAAAAATAGAAATTTCAGGAAAAACGTTAGAAGAGGCATACTCCAGCTCCACAATCTGATGAAGGAATCTCAACATTTGGCTCAGGTGGCTTTGGGCCCTGCAATCAGGCTCACTTCTTTAACCCTGGACAATTGACCCTTTCAGAGCTGCCATCCCAGAGAATCTCATCAGAGCCCCCTTTATGTCTCTGTTCCTCAAGCTGTAGATGAAGGGGTTCAGCATGGGGGTGACCACCATGTACATTCCCGAGGCCACTGCACTTGCGTGGGAGCTCTGGGTAGCAGCAGAGCTAAGGTACACTCCTAGGCTCGTACAATAAAATAAGGAGACAACCGAGAGGTGAGATGCACAGGTGGAAAATGCTTTATACTTGCCCTGAGCTGATGAGATCCTATATATGGAAGAAATAATCTTAGAGTATGAATAAAGGATCCCAGAGAGAGGACAGCAGGCCAGTAGCACAACCGAAACATACATCACTGTGTCATTAAGAAAGGTATCAGAATAGGCAAGTTGGATCATCTGATGGAGTTCACAGAAAAAGTGGGGGATGTGGAAGTGTGTACAAAAGGACAGCTGCAACACCAGTAAGCTTTCTAACAAGGAATTCAGGATGCTCGTGATCCAGGACACCAGAACCAGCAGTCCACAGAGCCGGGGGTTCATGATGACTGTGTAGTGCAGGGGGTGACAGATGGCCACAAAGCGGTCAAAAGACATCACAGTCAGGAGAAAGACATCTAATCCTTCAAAGAGTATGAAAAAAAACATCTGGCTTAGGCAGTCTTCATAAGTGATCAGTTTGCTCTGAACCTGGATGTTCCACAGCATCTTGGGGACGGTGGTGGTGGTGAAGCAGATGTCTGCAAAGGACAGGTTGGCCAGGAAGAAGTACATGGGGGTGTGGAGGTGGGAGTCAGAGCTGACGGCCAGGATGAGGAGCAGGTTTCCAAACACAGTGATCAGGTACATGGAGAGGAAAAGCCCAAATAGGAGGGGCTGCAGCTCTGGTTCCCCTGATAAGCCAAGAAGAAGAAATTTGGAAATCTGTGTATCATTTCCTGTTTCCATATGGTGGAGAAGACCACCAGGGAACAAAAGTAACATGACTAATTTTCTCAATAATGAACGTTACAAATATCTTTGAAATTCTACAATTTTTATTTTATGTTCAAAAAGTCAATATCCATTGTTTGTATATGGAATGTGTCCCTTCTCTGGACTCCCCATGCTTGCTCTGAATAGGAATACACATCCCACAGTTGGCCTTTTCCCAAAATACTCATATCTTTAAGTAGAAATCCTGTCACACCTTTGAGGAATAAACTTGAGTACTGACTAACCTCCAGGAGAAGAGTATAGGTGTCAGGAAACGAGTGTCTGCACATTCAGTTATGGAGAAGATAAGCACATAAAAGATCAGAGAATATCAGAAGGTGACAGGTGCTCTGAAGAAAAAGCTGGTAAAAGGGAAGAGTGCATGGAGGTTGTTTTTTACTGGGTTCCGGGGTAGGCTACACACATTTACACAAAGGCCTCAAGGAGGAGACAGCAGGAGACACAAGGTCATTTGGGGAAATGTGTGCCCATCAGAGGGGCACAACCAGTGCAAGGCTCTGAAAAAGACTTGAGAGTTTTTATTTTAATTTTTAATGTTTTTCTCCTTAACTCATTTGTGAATTACCATTTCTTTTTTTAAAATTTTTTCATTTAAATTCAGTTAGCCAAGGTATAGTACATCATTAGTTTTTTATTTAATATTCAATAATTCATTAGTTAATTTTTAAAACTCAAGTGTTGCTGATGCAGAATGTTATGTTAGTTTTGGGTGTACAACAGTTTAAACATAACGCCATGCTCACCACCTGTGGAGCTGCCATCTGTCACCACACAACGCTATGACAATATCACTGCTATTCCCCATGCTGTGCCTTTTATTCCCATGACTCATTCATTCCTTAACTGGAAGCCTGTATCTTCCACTCCCCTTTGCCATTCTGCTTTACATTTGTCTGTTTATTTTAAAAATCATTACCAGGCTATTCTCACCTCCACCACAATAATTAAGCAAACATAGGCACAAGGCAAACTGCAGATACCAGATTGTCTTTCCCCTCAAAATGTAAAACTGCATCCAAATTCCGGGAGAGATGTCTGTGAGCATGTGATCATGGGTCTCCATTTTGATAGGATCATTTTGTGTCCAGTATTCAAAGAAGCATAAAAAATCAGTTCCAACAACTTTGAGGAAGAAAAGTGGGGACAAAGATCTAATAAGCTCTGGGGGCCCCCAGAGATGGTGAGGAGGAGCAAATGTCATCGGTTCTGGCAACACTCCAACCCCAGTTACAGCACCTTGATGCCCAGAATAATAAAGCAGCAAAAGGCAATTTATCCAAAAGAAAAAGTATGAATGTCTTTATGTTATCAAGACATCTGACTGACTGAATATTCCTTCAGAAGAACAAGCAAAGGGATGATACCACAGTTTGCAAGACAAAATACACACGGTACAACAAAAGTGGGGGATGTTAAATGATGGTTTGCTAAAAGAACTTTTCTAAATGATATAAAATGTGAAACTTTCATAATAAAAAGTCAGGTTTTGAATTTTGGATCTGCACATATTTGCTATTTGAACTCAGAGTGCCAACTAAACTCTTCCAAATGTTACTATCATCCCCCAAATAGTAGGGCTAGACTTGTCCATCCCCCTAAGGTGGCTGATGGGTTTTGTGAATATATGGAAAAAGCTCAGCCTAGTTCCCTCCTATTAATGAGCGCTTATCACTGGTGATAAGATTTGGCTAAGTTTTCTCTTCTCTCCAATGCCCCCATCGCTTCCCAACCTCTGGGTCCCCAGTTCCACCCCCTTATTTCAATCCCTTGTCATCTCTACACCTACCACAGGATGGCGGGCGCCCTGTAGCCAATATTCACATTTACCCAGGGAGTTCTTTCTGTATTGCATTTAAGTTACTCTCCAACTCCCTACCTTCACTTCTGCCCTGGGACTCTTCACTGAAGACTGAACCCCAAATTCCATAGCTTCCAACATTGTCTTACCTCCCCTGACCAACCCACCAGCTTCACACTCACACCGCCTTGCCCACATCCATGTCACAAACACTGAACCTGAGTTGTAGTTTCACTCTTGAGACCCCAGTCTCCAGGCTTGGAGTCTCCATACACCTGCTGCTCTCTGCTCTCGCCCACTGGTCTATTAGGGATCATTCACTTCCTGTCTATCTCCCTGGATGGCTGATGGTGGAGACTGAAGCTCTGTTCCCAGACAGGACAGAAGGAAGGAGTGAAACATGGGTCATCCAGCCAGACTTAGGAATCCAAATGCAAAAACCACGTCTCCTCCAGATAAGGTTGAACATTCCCAGGGGCTGCAGCAGATGAGATATTTATAGCTCCTTATGTTTGCTGTATCTGTTCCCAATACCTGCTCATTAGACATGTTTCCCATTATTACTCCAGCCCCTGAGCACATCTCCCCAAGGGAACTTATCTGGACAGAACAGAATTTTTTCCTGTAGATTCTCTGTTCCCAGGAGACCAGGTTAGAATTCAGGCACATCCAATGTTTATTACTCCTCCCTGAACTTGCTGGGTTTCTAGAGCTCTAACATGGAAACGTTCCATAGGCCTGAGTGAAAGATTTTTTCCCAAAGACTGAGGAACCTCTTTTGACCATCCCCCTTGGTCTCCAAAACATTGACTTGTGGTGGGTGCACAACTCCTGACAGCTCTAGAAATTTGCTCTTTCTTCTTCAACAAGCAAGAGTGTGTTCCTTTGCTACAAAAGCATGGATATAACAATCCTTGAATTCATAATGTTTTGACAAATCAATTAGGAGTTTTGTGTTTTTAATACAGGTTAAAAGTTGACATTTAGTCCTTCATTTAGAAAACATTTGGTAAGTATAAGATATCTAGTTAGACCTTTTAAGGCACCATGGGCTGAACTTAAAATCTTATCTAGATTGCCTTATTTATTTTTTGCTAAAGACATTCTATGAGGACCACGACCTGCAGGATGGATGTCACTCAGGAGCTTATTAGAAACGCTGAACTCCTGGGCCCACCAGCACCTGATAAAGCAGAATCTGCATCGGAGCTAGAATCCTGAGTGATTCACATGCACTTTGAAGTTAGAGAAGTGCTGGTCTAGAGTACATTTTCTCACACTCTCAATATGACCTTTGAGGCAGGGTCATTATCTGTGTTGGGAGCTGTCCTGCTCAGTGGAGGTGTTTAGCAGCGTCCCTCAGACATTGCCAGTATGCCCAGGGGCAAAGAACCACCTCTGCTTGGGACCACTGGCACAGAGATTGAAACCTGGGAGCATTCGGAGAGACTACAATCAGCACTCATCTCTTTCTGCAATGATAATTTTGAGGATCTTATTAAATTCTTCAAGCCTCCTGTCTCCACAGGGAATGGAGTTCACACTAGTGCTTCCTCACAGAATGGACTTTCATAAAAATTTTAAAAAAGGCAACTCCTATAAGGTGCTAAACTCAGATTATAGTGCATAAAATATCTCAGTATATATCTTACAATTTCCAAAACTTTTATAATGACATTTTAAACCAAAGCTCTGAACTTGTGGTAGAAGTGTGAAATTCCACTTACTGCCATCTTATTGCATGTCTAATTGTTGTTATTTCTACAATTTTATATTCTGGAATTAGATAATTTTTTAAAAAATTAAAAAAAATAATAGCAAAAAAAGTGTGAAATTCCTAATAGTTTTGGCAAAATTGTCATGAAGCCAAGGAGTGTAGTGTGCAGGGTTTTATATTAAAGGAACAAACTTATCCTCTTTGTTGAAAAAGGGAAAAGTAAATTTCTAGACATATCAGGGGTATCATCCACAAGTCAATGCTTTGAAGGACCCAAGGGATCTAGTCAGGACCAATTCCTCAGTCTCAAACAGGAGAAAACGTTCATTCAGGAGTGAGATAAGGGGCTGGGAGTTTAGATCTCTGAAAGACAGAAGAAGTTATAGAAAAAGAGTAAGAAAAACTGACTTCACCTAGCTTATCACCCAGTCTCCTAGCAACAAAAATTCAACAGGAAAACTCCCCATTCTGTCCACACTAGTGTCCCGCAGGGAAATCATGTGCCTACAGGCGGGAGGAACAGAGGGAAATGATGCTAATGAGCAGACTGAACCAGCTGTAAATACTCCTCTGTTGCAGTCCCGCAGCACAGGCAACCTCAGGCTGGACAAGACCCCGTCGTCTCTTGTGCAGTCCTGAGTCTGGATGGGGCACTGGAGTCTGACTCATTCCTGCTCTTTTGTCTGGAGACGAGCTCCGTCCTCCATCATCAACCAACCAGACAGGTATTTTGATGTCCATGTCGAGACCTTCCTCTCTGAGACCCTATCTAGATGAGTTTTACTGCCCAGTAGGAACAGGGCAGGAGAAGGTCAAGAGAATGGAAGTCAAGAGCATTTAGCTGAGGTCACCTGAGGGCCAGTCCAGCCCAGCCCAGACCTGAGAGTTTGCTGTGGCTGTTTGCTGGCTTGATTTAGAAATGTATTGATGGATTCATTTACATATTTCTGATGCTGAAAATAGAAGTGTTTATTGAACTCAGAAATGCAAGGTCCAAACTTAACTACTAAATGATAATCGTAGAAACCCAATTAGACAGGGGATGGGAAGCATAGAAGTAAGACATGAGACCAGATCTTTGCAGTTAACCAGAATAGAAAAGTCAAGTATGAACTGTGGAGGGATATACAGTGAAGTGAGTGTATGTGTTTTGTCTTTTAAGATGGGACATATTAGACTACATTTCCATACTGAGGAGGAAACCCAGATGAAAGAATTCTCTGAGGTGCATCCTCGCAAGAGCAGTACACGAAACCTACATATCACAGTACCTCCTCTCTCTCGAGTATTCAAATGTAATGTTTTACATGGATTATGTGAAAAAGAGTATGCTAATGAGCTTCCTTTACAATTACCTCATTACCTGTGAGCCTGAACATGGTCTGGGTTAGCTAGCCACTCATTTTCTTTGTTGAAAATTATCTGTGGGAGTCCTTGGTATTTGCATAGTGGGGTCAGAGTAGTTTTATTCCTGTTTTTTGTTACATTATTTCGAGCAAAGAATTGTTGTTTATTTCACCAGTTTAGCTACTTGTCATTTGGCTTTTTTATGTATGTGTAGACATATTTGTGCAGAATGCGTGAGAGTGTATAAATTTTGTGTGGTAAAGTCTGTGATTTAATCATAATGTATTCACTCCACTGCTTTTTCTAGGTTTTTTTTTTCTGAAAAAATTCATCTGTCACCTTAATATTCTTCACTTGTGAATACCAGCTTTTCAAAACATGAACGTGAATGTCCTTCTGCATACTTACTGCTCACAAATCACCCATTTTACACATTTCCAACTAGTGTTCACATCTCTGTAGTCCTTATTGTTTCTTGTGGTCTTTTCTTTTCTTTTTTTTTAAATATTTTATTTATTTAACAGAGAGAGACAGCCAGCGAGAGAGGGAACACAAGCAGGGGGAGTGGGAGAGGAAGAAGCAGGCTCCTAGCAGAGGAGCCTGATGTGGGGCTCGATCCCAGAACGCCAGGATCATGCCCTGAGCCCAAGGCAGACGCTTAACAACTGCGCCACCGAGGTGCCCCTCTTGTGGCCTTTTCTAATCGGATCTATTTGTAAAATAAAATGCCATCACTTTGAAGGGATTCTTCTTTCGTTTGACCAAGGATCTCCTTTACCCTCCATACGCACACTTGTCCCACATCTCTTTATGTGAGATGAAACTAAAACTTTAGATATCGCTTTCTCTCCATATTAAAGGACTTTTTCATATTTTATTTCCAAGTCCTTGGCAATCTAATGTAGATTTGGGCCCATGTCGAGTTCACTAAATTATTACTCTTTTATTTTTATACTTATTTTATGTAAATTCAATTAGCTAACATATAGTGTATCGTTAGTTTCAGACGTAGAGTTCAGTGATTCATCAGCTGCGTACAACACCCAGTGCTCATCACATCACGTGTCCTCCTTAATGCCCATCACCCAGTTACCCCATATCCCCACCCACCTCTTTTAAATCTTTTCATTCAGAAGTTGGTTTTAGATCCTCCTTCAATTTCATTTCAGACAGTTGTTTTGAGCCACTCTGCTTCACCTAAGTGCATTTTCACCATTACCATTTCTTTCAAAAGTCTTCATTTCTTTTAAAACTATTCTGTGCTATACACACATACACATTCACACACTTTCAGTTCGAATGTATACAAAGACACCTACACATATTGCAAGTACTCTTTATTTTCTGGCACAATCTTTTTTTCTAGGTTCCCCCCCTCCCCACCCAGTCCTTTTGACTCAGGAGTACCTTATACAGGTCATATATAATATGTCCACATATTATATGTCTATTTATAATTATTAACATTTCAAAAAATTGTTGTAATCACAGTTTTATTGACTTTTAGATAGATATTTTTACCATAAAATAGTTTTAAATTTAATTTAGTTAAATATTTCTATCTTCTTACTTCTGAGTTTTTTGTCTTAATTATGATGGTTTTCTCATCTGTGGATTTTATATGTAGTTTTCTGGATGTGCATCTAAAGTGGAATGGTTACTCTTACACTGAGGGTTTACTCTTTCTGATTTTTGTGAGATGTGTGAGACCAGGAGCCACTGCACTTCCTTCCACGTAGAAAGCTGTTTGCGCCAACTTCCACCAACAATCCAGTCTTTCCCAACTAAATTGAAATGCAGCTTTGTCATGTATTAAGTGTCCATATATAATGAGACCTAATTCCTGATTCATTTGACAAATATAAAAAAGCATCTGCTAGTGCCAGAAATTTCTAAGAACTTTATATGTAATACTTTATTATCTCAAGGTCTTGGGGCATTTTATCATTTGTCCATATTGATTTTGTGGAATTCTTGCTCCTGTAGATCCTGTTTCCTATTTCGTTCTCTAAACTCCCTTCAAAGTTGTTGAATACGGTTGTACTGAAACTGCTCTCTTTAACCTGGTTTTATCTCCTTTGTCATTCTCTGTGTTTCATGATGTCTCATTTTCTTGTTTCCATATAAGTGCATATACATCCACACCCATAAAGAAAAAGATGAACAGCGCAGGTGAAGTCCTTGCTCCTTTGGTCCTTATGTCAGAGTGACAGACAAGAGAGCAGTGAGATAAATGTGAGTACAAGATAATGTCCTTGGATAAGTCACACGAAGAGTATTCAGAGTTAGAGGATAGGTTGCCATGGGGTGTGTAGGATTTTACAGAGTCCGGGGAGGTCTTTGTATGTTGGACAAGGAACAGAACCATGAGCAGTTGTGCTCATCGGGACTTGTGAAGAAAGTGACTAAAACCCAAAGCCTAAGAATAACAAACAAAAAAAGATGTCACATAAGAAAAGTGATAAAGGAACGCACCTCATTCTCTATCGCACCAAACAAAAACTAACTGGTCAAATAAATATGAAATAGGCACAGGAAAACAAGTCTTCAGTTGTCTGCTATCTGGTAATAAAAATGCCCAAATTTTGTGATGTGTTGATTTATTCTCTTTTCTCATTTTTCTCTTGTGATGTCCAATCTGTAAGGTATTCCACACCATAAAGACATCACTACTTTTGTCTTTTAGACAACTTCTTTTTTTTGCTCTTTATTATTTTTGATGGGTATAAATGGGATAAAACCAGGGTTGGATGCCACCAGCAGCATGGAGGCTTTCCTTCCTCACTGTCTCCAGGACAAGTGAGCTTATTAGACCATTTTACTCTTTCTTTCCATCTCATTTCTCCCTCCCTCCACCTACCACTCTCTCTCTTTCTCTCCCTCTGTTTATATTGAACACAATTATTTATGTTTCTTTACATATAGGTCAAAAAGTGACCATTCCAAAATGGAGCCCTAAGATAATGTGACCCAGGAGGCTATGAATAGGAATTTCTGGGTATATTTCTACATTCCTTATGGGAAAGATAATGTGATGTGTATGCATTCATGTCCTAAACAGTGCATGGGGGCAGGCATGGGGTGGAAGGTGAGAAGGACATAGAGTAACACACACCAGGAGGACATGGTGTGCTGTGTTCTGTGTATGTGACAGTGTGTGTGTGTGCACGCACATGTGTGAGGGGACCTTGATGAGTGAGAGCATTCCTCAGAGCAGGGATACATGTGCTCCTCTATTCCAAGGTGACCCTTATAATACACAGCCCAAACTCAATAAACAGGTAATACTAAGGATGGATGTACAATGGATGGGACGCTATTGCAACCAGATTCATAAAGTGCAAGAGTTACATAGTGTGGATGAGGAAGTTGCTGTGTCTTGAAATTTAAGCAGCTATGAGGCCACATGCTTCTACGAAATTCACTGCCACCATCTCTCCTCTCCCTCTTGTCCATTCCCCTCAACATACTGGCTTCCTTCTGAGCCTTGATTATCTGACAGAAGTGCTTCCTCTAGGCCTTTTCACCAGTTGTTCCCTCTGCCAGGAAGATCTCCTGTCTCCCACCATCTATTCCTTGAGGTCTCTGTTAAAATGTCACCTTCTTAACCAATCTGGACTGCACACCCAACATAACACCCCACCCAGTTTCTCCTTTAACATGTTTCTGTTTTTTCATAGCATCTGTCCATTATTTAATCTTTATATCTGTTTCTATCCTGTCACCATGAATCAATTATAGGGACTTTGGTTTTTCACCACCTGTACTTCATGACTAGGAAATGCTGGAAATATGGTCAGCACTCTATGTATTCCTCAAATGCATGATATAATTTCTTACTGAAACATAAAATACCTGACCTTTGGAGGTACATCTGATCTTGGGATGGGGATTGCTAATCAGAGAGAAAGTAGGGATCCCCTCAAGGGGTCCAGATCCATTCACAAAATATTAAAGTTAGTTTCTAGCCTGGAAACTACAAATTGTAACATTTCCACAATGTAAGCAATGTCCATTTGTGTGAAAATTAGTCATGTTATTTTCCCCTGTACTGGCAGCTGCCTCCACCAAATGGACCCAGGAAACTATACAGGAATTTCAGAATTTCTTCTTCTGGGATTTTCAGAGGAACCAGAAGTACAGCCCCTCCTATTTGCGCTTTTCCTCTCCATGTACCTGATCACTGTGTTTGGAAACCTGCTCATCATCCTGGCTGTCAGCTCTGACTCCCACCTCCACACCCCCATGTACTTCTTCCTGGCCAACCTGTCCTTTGTGGACATCTGTTTCACCTCCACCACTGTCCCCAGTATGCTCCAGAACATCCAGATTCAGAGCCATGTCATAACCTATGAAGGCTGCCTCACTCAGATGTGCTTTCTCATACTCTTTCTTGGATTAGATGCCTTTCTCCTGGCTGTGATGGCCTATGACCGTTTAGTGGCCATCTGTCACCCTCTACACTACATGGTCATCATGAACCCCCAGGTCTGTGCAATGCTGGTTCTGGTGTCCTGGATCATGAACATCGTGAATTCCTTGTTACAAAGTTTAATGATGTTACGGCTGTCCTTCTGTACACACTTCCACATCCCCCACTTTTTCTGTGAACTCAATCAGATGATCCAACTTGCCTGTTCTAATACCTTTCTCAATAACATGGTGATAGGTTTTGCAGCTATATTGCTAGGAGGTGGTACATTCGTTGGGATTATTTACTCTTACTCTAAAATAGTTTCCTCCATATGTGGAATCTCATCAGCTCGGGGCAAGTATAAAGCATTTTCTACCTGTGCATCTCACCTCTCAGTTGTCTCCTTATTTTATTGTACAAGCCTAGGAGTGTACCTTAGCTCTGCTGCTCCCCAGAGTTCCCAATCTAGTGCAGTGGCCTCAGTGATGTACACGGTGGTCACGCCCATGCTGAACCCCTTCATCTACAGCCTGAGGAACAAAGACATAAAGGGGGCTCTGATGAGATTCTCTGGGATGGCAGCTCTGAAAGGGCCAATCCTCCTGGGGCTGAAGAAGTGACCACAATTGCAGGGCCCAAAGCCTGAGCCAAATGTTGAGATACTTTGATCAGATTGTGAAAGTAGAACATGCCTCTTCTAACTTTCCTTGGAATTTCTTTTTTGTTTTATTTGGTTCTCTCTGTATGATTTATATAACACACTTATTAAGCTTTGTGATATCTTTGATATGCGAGATTTTCCCTTTGTCATTTTCCTACTCTGTCAGTTATTGCTAACCTTGGATGTGAAATATTTGGAAATTTTCACTTATTTCAAAGAACTACATGGATCTACTAAGAGTAATTTCTTCTTAAATAAAATATATGATAGTGAGTATTTTTTCTTTTGTTCGACTGAATACTACTTCCTTGGAAAATCTACTCTTGGTCACCACAGCTGTTTATGTAAGTTTATGACAGAGAAAAATCTGAGACCATGTGCTTCATTTTGTGAACATGATTCCTTTGTATCTCACTACCTTCACTGCTCATCCTGGGAATGCAGACTTTGATGTACTGGTGGTTCTAGCTGCTCATGGGGACTTTTCTACATATTAGGATCCTTTTGTTACACAGTTTGTGTCCACCATGCCTCCCATTGTCACTGGCAAAATACTTGTCTCCAAGGGAAATCTACACAGAAAGACAAATATGGAAAACAAGAGATTAACATAATATTACCTTAGACTCACACTTGACTTTAACGATGATGAAGCAAAATATTAAATAATACATTTATTTCTACGCAAAATATTTCTTTCTCAGGCATTTCATCTACTCATTGGATTATGGAATATCAGGGTATGTTTGTAAGGAGTATTCATTAGAATGAAAGACTGTTGGCATATTTGTGGTTTTATTAAATTATTTTCTGGATTCTGGTTGAAATTTTCCAGTGCTACAGACAAATATGATTCCTTCCATTTCTCTACATGAAATACCTCCCACTATTCAAAATGCTGCCCTAACCTCTAACGGGGCAGCAAATGAACATCAGTATCATCAATTATGTATCATCCTTATAACCACAGGATGACTCACCAGGAGGCTTGGATTCCTGTCCAGGTGTGTGATTCAGAGCCACAAGTTGTGGGCACACAGGCATGTCCTTCCAACCTCTCCATGTTACCTCTAAGGGACCTCAGTGGAGTCATTTTTTTAACACAGTTATAACAAGTGAGATAAACTTGAAGAACAGAGTAATCATGAATGCTACTTTCACTTATCAGATAAGAGGTCCAGAATAAAAAGAATCAGATTATTACAGACAATATCATTTCTGCCTAATTTGATTACTATATCAGTTAGCTATTGCTACATACAAAGCATCCTAAAATAAAATGGCTTAATGTAGCTTCTTTATTATCGAGGAGGTTATAGGGTAGGGAGTTGTTCTGATCTCTGCAGGGCTCCTCATGAATCCATGGTCAGGTGTGAATCTCTACATTGTGTTTCTAAGGCTGATCCATGAGGTGTGTGGCTGTAGTGCTCTTCCGTCTTGAGCCAATTTATGTCTTTTCACTCCTTTTCTATATGTAGGTTAACCTTCTAGTTTAAGAAAAATGATTTTATCAAATGTGAATTGTCTTAATTTAATTCCATATTTTAGCATCCACATGTGAACCGATGCTTTTTCAGTTGGAAGAGAGCTCTCCCACCCTGATAGGTGTGACCCAGCTACCTGTGCTCCAGATCTGACCCTGAGTCATGCCCCACTAGAATTTCTAAATTCTAATTAATTTTTAGAGCATTATTAACTCCAATATACTGTACATATTTAAGAAAAATTGACAAAACTTTAGTTAGATATAAGAAAAGGTATGTGGGAAGAAGTGCAGATAAATAAAATCAGCAGCAAAAGATGATACCTGACAACCAATACCACAGAAATGCAAAGAATCATAGGAGACCACTATGAACAATTTTATACCAGCCAATTGGAAAACCTAGAAGAAATGGATGAATCCCTAGGAATGTTCAACCTACCATGACGAAATTAGGAAGAAATAGAAAATATGAATAACACAATAATGAGTAAGGCTATTAAATCAATATCAAAAATCTCCCGGCAAGGAAAAGCCCAGGACCACAGAGCTTCACAGGTGAATTTTACTAATCATTTAAAGAAGAACGAATGACAATTCTCAAACCCTTCCAGAAACTTAGAGGAGAGCAGTGCTCATCATGGTGAGTGTGATCTTCAGGGTTGAGTCTTCAGGATCTTCCATATAGTTCATTGCTCTGCAAGGTGACTGTGAAGCTCCTCACATTGAGAGGTGGAGTCTATTCATCCACCTTTGAATCTGGACTGAAATTCATGTTTCATTTGCCTTGGCTAATAGTGTATGCTGAAAACGACAGTGTGCCTCAAGGGACTTTGGTATGTTTCTGCTGCTTTCTTGTAACCCTGCCTCTGCCATGCATACAAGTCCAGTCTAGCCTGCTGTAGGAGGAGACAACATGTGGAGCAGAGCCCAGTTGCTCTAATGATGGGTAACCTAGACCAGCCTGCCACCAGCAAGCCCCCAAATGTGAGAACACAGCCAAGGTTAGCTGAGCACTTCCAGCTGACCCACAGCTGACAGCAGCCTCATGAGGAGACCAACAGAGACCAGAAGACTTCCCCACTGTTATGCGATTTTTTTTAAAAAGCGTTATCTTATATCTTTATTTTGGCATGGCTTGTTATGCAACAGTAGATGAGTGATACAATAATCAATGTAAACGGAACTGAAAATATTAAGAATAATCTACTGCTTCTAATTTTTGACATTTTTTCAGATACTTGAAAGGAGTATTTGTAGTGGCCTGGTTATTCACATTTATTTCAGATAACTATACTAAAAAGTGACACCATTGAGATTCCCATCCAGGTAACTGGTACAGGTTGGAAAGACGTGTATGCTTTTGCAGGAATAATTTGTGGGACCCTCAGTCAGAAGTTTCCATTCCCAGAGCATTCCTGGGCAGGAATTCCAGCTCTCGTCTGAGTCACCCTTTGACCATGAGGTTAAAGAGGATTTAAAGCATAAAAAAAGGTAAAGAAATTAATGCCAGACTGAATACACTTATTGTTCACTCATTCACAGGAAATCATTTATGACAACACTTTTAAAGGGGAGGTATTAACTTTAGGGCAACGGAAGGAGTAATATTCATAGGCAGCACTGGAAGTTTTCAAATAGAAACAGCAAAATCCTCCAATTAAATAATGTAAAATCTGCCACTAAATTCTTCACTCCAATTAATGAAAACCTTTGAACGTGGACAGCATATATCCCACACTTCAATGAGTAGATGTCCATCATCAAAACACACTTTCCACAATGAAATAGGGTGTGATAGAAAATTTTACTTCATCATAGTTCAAGTCTTCTTTGATACGGAGCCCATAATAATTCACTTGGTTTATGCAACTTTGTCTTTCTGTAGATTACACTTGCATTGTGTTTTTCATAGGCAATTTTCCCCTTACTCTTCTGTGCCAGGGAGACTGTGGCTGCTGAGCTGATGAGGGAACAGGACCCTAATGACGATCATAAAGCCCCATGACTTGCTACAAAACAAATAGTAGGTTAAAGTCTATATTATTAGGAAGAGCATTTAAGGTAGTAATGTAAAAAGGAATGGCAGACACAGAGAACAAAACTGTGATCTCAGAATTTCCTCTACAATAAAATTATAAAAATGGCCTCAGTTGCCAATGTCCCTTAGTTCATGAAATGAGTGCAGTTCATCACATATGAGGCAAATGGAAATCACAAAATTTTTCTGATTCGCAGCTGGAACTAAGGAGATTAAGATAGCAAAAGGGAAAATTGTTGCCTATCAGAAGGAGCAGAAAGTTCAACAAAGGGGTTTATTTATTTATTTATTTATTACTAAGGTGCATCTTTATTAACTCTTTTTTTCTACATTTTTTAATTTTAATTCCAGTATAATTAACATACAGTGTTATATTAGTTTCAGGCGTACAATATAGTGATTCACAATTCTATACATTACTCAGTGCTCAACATGATGAGTGTACTCTTTAATCCCCATCACCTATTTCATCCATCCCCCGCCCACCTCCCCTCTGGCAACCAGCAGTGTGTTTTTATTTTTTATTTTTTTAAAGATTTTATTTATTTATTCGACAGAGATAGAGACAGCCAGCGAGAGAGGGAACACAAGCAGGGGGAGTGGGAGAGGAAGAAGCAGGCTCATAGCGGAGGAGCCTGATGTGGGGCTCGATCCCACAACACTGGGATCACGCCCTGAGCCGAAGGCGGACGCTTAACCGCTGTGCCACCCAGGCGCCCCAGCAGTGTGTTTTTATAGTTGAGTCTGTATCTTGGTTTCTCTCGCTCTCTCTTTCATTCTCTCTCTTTTTCCTTCACTCATTTGTTTTGTTTCTTAAATTCCACATATGAGTGAAATCATATGGTATTTGTCTTTATCTTATTTACGCTTTTGAAGATTTTATTTATTTATTTGAGAGAGAGAGACTGCATGAGCAGGGGGAGTGGCAGGGGGAGAGGGAGAAACAGACTCCCATTGAGCAGGGAGTACAACGTGGGATTTGATCCAAAGGGACTTACTTAAATTCAATAGAGCAGTTGAACTTAAGAAAAATTGAAACTCTGGGATATAAACAGAGGGATTAAGTTCTTCTTTCATGATCTGATTAGTAAGGAGGGCACGTATTGCATGGTGCACTGGGTGTTATACGCAACTAATGAATCATGGAACTTTACAGCAGAAACCAGGGATGTACTGTATGGTGACTAACATAATATAATAAAAAAATTTAAAAATCACGATATCTGGTTCTTAGGCATTAAGCCTGCAATCATAGGTACTTCTTGAAAAATGGCCCTTTTGTGGCTTTCCCCTAAAAAATACATTTAGAGTCCCCATTATGTCTTTGTTCCTCAGGCTGTAGATGAAGGGGCTCAGCATGGGCGTGACCACCGTGTACATCACCGAGGCCACTGCACTTGCGTGGGAGCTCTGGGTAGTAGCAGAGCTCAGGTACACTCCTAAGCATGACACCTACTAAAAACAAACAAACAAACAAGACGCCAAATTTCTTTTTTAGATCAAAAGCTTGGCCGGTGATGGGTATTAAGGAGGGCACGTATTGCATGGTGCACTGGGTGTTATATGCAAGTAATGAATCATGGAACTTTACATCAGAAACCAGGGATGTACTGTATGGTGACCAACATAACATAATAAAAATTATTATTTAAAAAAAAGCTTTCATTAAATCAATACATTTTTATTTTCTGGTCCTGACTTCATTTATCTATTTTTCATGCAACAAATAGCATAAACTCCACCCTAAGAACTGTTCTAGGCACTGTAGTTTCAAAGATAGGTAAGAGGCAGTTCTGAAATTCAAGAAATCTATACTGTGGATGAAACAGAGAAATTTAGTAAAGTTGATGTGACTGGATGGGAAATGAATCAGATCAGGAATAAAAAGGGGGTCAAATGGTCAAATCTTTGAGTTGATATTATTCATGTGACCTGAGAAAAGTCTGTAAATGAGTTTTCAGAACAATTCCAAATGGGCACACATCCCATTACTCTGAGGATAGATATTAACTACATGAGATTTGACTTATTTTTTTTAATTCAATTAGCTTATGTATAGTACATCATTAGTTTTTGGTATAATGTTCAACGATTCATTAGCTGCAAATAATGCCTAGTGCTCATCACAGCACTTATTTTTTATAATAATTTTTTATTATGTTATGCTAGTCACCATGCAGTACATCCCTAGTTTTTGATGTAAAGTTCCATGATTCATTACTTGCATATAACACCCAGTGCTCCATGCAATATGTGCCCTCACTACCCATCTCCAGCCTATCCCAATCCCCCACCCCCTCCCCTGTGAAGCCCTCAGTTTGTTTCCCAGAGTCCATAGTCTCTCATGGTTCATTCCCCCTTCTGTTTACCCCCTTCCTTCTTCCCTTTCTTCTCCTACCAATCTTCTGACTTCTTATATTCCATAAATGAGTGAAACCATATGGCGCTTATTTTTTTTTAAGAAATCCAAACCATTACTGAAGATTACTGAGAAAATACCAGCTTGTATTCACACAAAGTGAAAATGACTGATTATAAAGTGAAAAGGGGAACCCAAGATGTAACCTGAAGAAAAATAGAGAAGGGAAGGAAGACCCAAGGAGACTACAGCTTTGAAATGTGTCCTGATACATCACTATTACAATATCATTGACTGTATTCCTTATGCTGTGCCTTTTATTTTCATGACTTATTCATTCCTTAACTGGAAGCCTATACCCTCTACCCTTCACTCACTCAGCCCAACCCCGCACACTCCTCCTCTCTAGAAACCATCATTATGTTCTTTGTATTTATGGGTCTGATTCTGCTTTTTGTTCATTCATTACTTTAGATTCCACTCAGAGTGGAATCATACGGTATTTGTCTTTCTCAGGGTGACTTATTTCACTTAGCATAATATCCTCTATGTCCATTCATGTTGCGTCAAATGTCCTGATCTCATCCTTTTTGATGGCTGAAAAATACTCAAAGTGTGTGTGTGTGTGTGTGTGTGTGTGTGTGTGTGTGTGTGTGTCACATTTTCCTTATCCATTCATCTATTCATATAGACACTTAAGTTACTTCCATGTCTTGGCTATTGTAAATGATGCTGCAATGAACATAAGGGCGTGTTTATCTTTTCAAATTAGTGTTTTTGTTTTCTTTGGAAACAGTAATCGAATTGTTAGACCATATAGTGGTTCTATTTTTAAGTTTTTGAAGAACCTGCATAATGGTTTCCACAGTGGCTAAACTAGCTTGCATTCCCACCAACAGTGCCCAAGAAAAAAAAAAGCCCTTTTTCTCCATGTCCTCACCAACACTTGTTGTTTCTTGTTTTTTGTATTTTAGCCATTCTGACAGGTGTGAGGTGATATCTCATTGCAGTTTTGATTTGCATTTCCTGATGATGAGTGATGTTGAGCAGCTTTTCATGTCCCTCTTGGCCATTTGTAGGTCTTCTTTAGAGAAATGTCTATTCAGGTCCTCTGCCCATTTTTAAATTCAATTGATTGGCTTTTTTGGTGTCAGGTTGTAGGAGTTCTTTTAGTATTTTAGATATTAACCCCTTGTCAGATATATCATTTGCACATATCTTCTCCCATTCAATAGGTTGTATTTTTTAGTATATCTTGAAATCTGGTGTTGTGATAACTCCAGCTCTGTTCTTCTTTCTCAGGATTGCTTTGGCTATTCAGGGTCTTCTGTGTTTCCATACAAATTTTAGTGTTCTTTGTTCTAGTTTTGTGAAAACTGCTAATTGAATTTTGATGGGGATTGCATTAAATCTGTAGATTGCTTTGGGTAATATAGACATTTTCACAATATTAATTCCTCCAATCCATGAGCATGGTATATGTTTCCATTTGTTTATGTCATCCTCAATTTCTTTCCTCAATGTCTTATAGTTTTGGGGGTACAGGCCTTTGGTTTAATTTATTCCTAAGTATTTTATTCTGTTTGGTGCAATTGAAAATGGTGTTTTTAATTTTTTTTCTTTCTGCTACTTGTTACAGTATAGAAATGCTACTGATTTCTAGGTTTTGATTTTGTAACTTAAGCTTTACTGAATTCATTTATTAATTCTAGTGGTTCTTTGGAAGACTCTTTAGGATTTTCTATGCAAATCATATTATCTACAAATAGTGATAGTTTAACTTCTTCTTTTCCAATATGGATGCCCCTTATTCCTCTCCTTGTCTGATTGCTATTACTAGGACTTCCAGTACTATGTTGAATAAAAGTGGTGAGAGTGGGCACCTTTGTCTTGTTCCTGGTGTTAGGGGAAAAGCTCTCAGTCTTTCACCAATGAGTATGAAGTTAGCTATGAGATTTTCATATATAGCCTTTATTATGTTGAGGTATATTCCATCTATCCCTACTTTGTTCAGAGTTTCTTATCATTAATGAATTTTAAATCTTCTCAAATGTTTTTCTGCATCTATTAAGATGGTCATATGCTCTTTCGCCTTCATTTTGTTGATGTTGTGTATGACAGTATTGTTTTGCAAATATTGAAACATCCTCACATCCCTGAAAAAAATCCCACCTGATCATGGGGAATGATCTTTTTTATATATTGTTATACGTGGTTTGCTAATATTTTGTTGAGGTTTTTTGCGTCTATCTTCATCAGGGGTGTTGGCCTGTAGTCTTCTTTTTTTGTGGTGTCTCAGTCTGGTTCTGGTATCGAGGTAGGTCTGGCTTCATACAATGTATTTGAAAGCTTTTCTTTCTCTTCTGTTTTTTGGAATAGTTTGAGAAGAATAGGTATTAACTATTTTTTAAATGTCTGGTATACTTCACCTGTGAATCCATGTGGTCCTGAACTTGTACTTTTGGGTAGTTTGTTGATTACCAATTCAGTCTTGTTTCTTATAATTGAACTGTTCAGATTCTCTATTTCTTCCTGGCTCTGTTGTTGGATTCTATGTTTCCAAGACTTCATCCATTTCTTCTAGATTGTCCAATTTGTTGGCATAAAAGTTTTCAGAGTGATCTATTATACTTCTTTGTATATCTGTGGCATCAGTTGTTACTTCTGCTTTCTCATTTTTTTTTAATTTGTGCTGTTTCTGTTTTTTTTCTGCATGAGTGTGGCTAAGGGTTTGTCAATTTTGTTTAACTTTTCAAAGAAATAGCTCTTGGTTTCATTGATTTTTTTCTGTTGCTTCTTTTAGTCTCTGTGTCATGTATTTCTGCTCTGATCTTTATTATTTCCTTTCTTTTACTCATATTGGGCTTTGTTTGTTCTATGAGAAACAGTACTTTGAGTATAAAATCAGTACCTGATAGTGATTTAGAGCAGGAATACCAAATGTGAATTGGCTTAATTTAATTTCATTGGTCCTACATCCATATAGACAATTTGCTTTCTTTCTAGTTAGAAGAGATATCTTCCATCCCTGTTTGGTGTGAATCAGCTATACCAGTGTTCTATATCCTACCCTCAGCCATGCTCCATCAGAGTTTTTCCTTTTAACTATATCGTTGAAGGTTAATTATATATAATAAACTGCACCTATTTAAAGTATATAGTTTGACACTTATAGTGAGCACAGTACACCAAAGAGATGTGGGTTGAATCACTATGTTGAACACCTGGAACTAATGTACCATAGTATGTCAATTATACTTCAGTAAAAAAATTAAATAAATTATTCAGTTTGGTGCATTAAAGGAGTCATACAAAATTTAGGAGCACATTCGGAATGATTCCTTTTGTATGTGATTCCAGAAAGTGCACAATAAGTTTTAACTATTTTATTCTGTAACTTATTAAAATTTAGTTGCCCTGAGCCTGTTTTCTTATTTTTAAAGATAAAATGGGATAATTAAACTAATTTCAGAAGAATACTATGGGAATAAACAAATGTGTGGTCATATTTTGTAGATCCCTAAGAAAGTGTTCAATGATAAGGGGTATGATAGACGTGTGTGTGTGTGTGTGTGTGTGTGTGTGTGTGTGTGTTTATACACATTTTTCTTTAAAGAAAACATGGGAGCTCATATGCATACACACCGACTCATTATGAGGTGATGTTTCAAGTCTCTTGTAAACCAGAGAGAAAGGGGGAGATGATAAGAATGAAAAGAACGAGCATTTGGATTAACATAAAAGTAAAAGTAGGTAAAAATTTAGAGCCAAAATTTCAGATAGAACAAGTGTCCTTAATGATTCGATTTTTCTACCTTAGTGCCTGCAAGTCAGAAAGGCTCATTGCATAAGAGATTATCTGTACTGGCTATTGGCGTTGAAAAACTCCAAAATGACTTCAAATTTATTTTTCCACTTAAGGTAGGATTTCTATACTGAATACCCTTATCCAAGAGAATGTAAATCAATAAGATCCAAGACTGAATTAATTTCCCTTGAACAAAGTGTTATTGGATAAATGTCTGGATTAGATTTTTATTGTGGTTGCAATAAATTACCAGGCTGCTGCCTTAAAACAAATCAACTTATTTTCTGATAGTTCTGGAAGTCAGAAGTCTGAAATAGGTCTCCCTGGGCTAAAATCACGCTGTCTGTAAAGAAGAGTTCAGCCTGAAGGTCTGGGGGAGAATAGGTTTTCTTGCCTATTCCAGCTTTAGAGCCACCTATACTCCCTGACTCATGTGCCCTCCCTTTGTCTTCAAAGGCAGCAACATAGCAACTCAAAATCTCTCTCTGACTGCAAGTCTTCTGCCTTCCACTTCCACATTTGGAGGACCCTTCTGATCTATTGAGCTACCTGGATAATCCAGTACCTGGGTAACTTTACCCTAGTGTCAGCTGACCAGTAATGTTAATACCATCTGCAACCTTTATTCTCCCTTGTCATTACACAAGACATATCCAGAGATTCTGTAGATTAAGATGTGGAGGTATTTGGGAGACATTATTCTGCTACTAAAAGTCTTTTTCAGGGTATATTTCATGTCAACTCAGGGGACCTCGCTTTGAAGAATCAAACACAGAAGTTATTTCAGACTCCAGGATGAATACTTAGACTTTTCATTCAAAACCACACATGAAGAGGAACACATGGCTCATTTATTAACATCACCCCAAAGTTATAAAGGGTAAAATAAATCATCAACTAAATGAATTCAATATCATCTCAAGGTTAAGGGAAAGTGCAAGGAGTTTAGACCTCTGGAAGGCAGGCAAGTTCATGATAAAGAGGAATACAAAACTGGATTCACCTGACTTCTACTCTTGTCTCCCAGGAACAGAGTCTCAGCAGGAAAAGTTTCCTTTCTGTCCAGACCAGTGGCCCATGGGGAATGAAGTGCTCCGAGGTGGGAGTAACAATGGAAACAGCGCCTAGTGAGCAGACACAGGGAGCTGTAAATATCTCCTCTGCTTCAGAACGTGAGCATGTGAATCCTTGGACTGGCCGGGACATAGTTGTTATTTTTGTGTTCCTAAGTCTGGCTGGGGGACCCATGCTTCACTGCTTCCTGCTGTCCTGTCTGGGAACAAAGCTTTGGTCTCCGTCATCAACCATCCAGGGAGGAATTCAGACCTCCACACAGAGACCTTCATCTTATAGACCCCACCAGGTGAGTCTTAAAGTTCACCAGGTATTTCAGGAAAGGATCAGAGAGAATGGAAGCTGAGAACTTTTACCTGAGGTCACCTGAGACTAGGTAGACTCATCTATAAGAAATTTATGTAATGTGTTCAAAAGAGAAGTGCCCTTTGGACTCAGCAATACAGGCATCATTGTTGATAATACGTGGTGGAAATGGAAGTCCAGTTGGATGTGACAGAGAAAGGAAATCGGGAGACATAAAGTGGTTCCAGTGAAAAGAGAACATATCCGAAGGGTTTGCAGCTGAGAGGAGCAGGAAAACAGAGTATTGGGCTTGCAGATGTGTGCAGTGAACTTCTTAAGATGTGGTGTTTTTTGGCATGTTCTGTATTTAGAGAAAGACCCAGAACCATGCAGGTAGCCAGTCACTTGCAACAACAGTTCTTGAGACATACATTTCTCGGCATCTTCTCTCACACTGAGTATTCAGATGAAAAAATGTATTTAATATGCAAATAGGGGTATGCTAAGTAACTTTACTTTGTAATACTTCATTACCAAGAGGTGTGGACATGATGAAGACGTTTGTGAGGTGGAGGAAAACCTCAGCCAAATCCCTTCACCAGTGAGAATCACTTATTTACTCACAGGAAGTAACTGTATTGTAAGCGTTTATTTATACTATCACCATCTGCCACCCTAGGAGGACGGGTGCTGCTATCCCCACTACCTGACTACGGATTTTCATATTTGGATTGGATTGGTTGTCTCTCCCAAGTTCAAACAGCTTATATGTGGTCTATCTGACATTCAAAACCTGGGCTTTTTTGTTTTTGTTTTTGTTTTGTTTTGTTTTGTTTTGTTTTGTTTATTATATTATGTTAGTCACCATACAGTACATCCCCGGTTTCCGATGTAAAGTTCGATGATTCATTAGTTGCGTATAACACCCAGTGCACCATGCAATACGTGCCTTCCTTACTACCCATCACCAGTCTATCCCATTCCCCCACCCCCTCCCCTCTGAAGCCCTCAGTTTGTTTCTCATAGTCCACAGTCTCTCATGTTTCATCCCCCCTTCTGATTACCCCCCCTTTCTTTATCCCTTTCTTCCCCTACCAGATAATGCTAAGTGAAATAAGTCAAGCAGAGAATGACAATTATCATATGATTTCTCTCATCTGTGGAACATAAGAACTAGGAAGATCGGTAGGGGAAAACCTGGTTTTCTAATTCCAAAAGTTTTCCATTTAAAATCATTTGGAAGGTGTTTCCTATTTCATCTTTAAAAATCCCCTTCTGTTTTCATACACTGCGTATTTTCTGTTGTAAATTGCAGGTTTATTCCCTTTGCACATTGTTCTAGAGGGATATTCAATCAGTAGAGTGTCTTGACATCATAAGAACACCACTCATTTCTTATTTTTATACACTCTTCTTTTTCTGCATTGTTAATCATTCTGGGCATCAGGGACTGTGGACTGGGGCTGGAAAGCTGCCAGAACCAGGGAAAATTTCTGTTCATCACAGTCTCTGAGTGACCTCCTGAGCTTATTAGAGCTCTTTTACCCTTTGTGTCCATTTCTTTTCTCTGTGTTTTTGGAACTGTTTTTTTTTTTTTTATATATTTCTTTAAACACAGGACACAAGATGATTGTATTAAAATGAAGCCCACGTTTCCATGTCCTTGGGAGATTTGCTAAGTAGAATTTAAGTGCTCTTTACACACTCTTCTGGGTAAAGGTAATCTCATGTTGACTGCTGGCCTACTACCATTTCTTTCAACATTATTGTGGCTGCAGGTGAGAAAAACATGGTAGTAATGCAGTGCCAGGAGGTCAGAGTTCAGTGTGTGTGTGTGTGTGTGTGTGTGTGTGTGTGTGTGTGTGTGTGTGTTGTGGGGCATGAGCAGTCCTCACGCAATGGTACCCGAGTTCATATACTCCAATATGTGACCCTTAAATGCAGACTGTTAACCAACAGATGGAAATAAGGAAGGGATCCATCTCTATTCACAGAATACCTTTGAACACAATTAATAAGATGCAAAGAACACCATGTGAAGGAAGGACTCCCTATGTCTTGAAGTCCCATCAGTGGCAGGAAAGCCCCCTTGGTCCTCAACATTCTCTGCCACCACCTCTCCTCTCTCTCCTCTTGCTCGTTCCCTCACCGCACTGACTGCATGTTGAGATCTGCAGATCTTCAGTAAGTGCCTTCTGCGGGGCCTTTGCTCTGCTGTCCCTGCAGGGCACACACCTCCCCCAGATATCCTCCTGCCTCCTGCTCAGTCTTTCTGGAACCTCTGTTAAAATGTCACCAATGACTAGTATCTAGACTATATAAAGAACTCTCAAAGCTCCACAGTTAAAAAAAAAAAAAAGCATCCAATTAGAAAAGGGAATAAAAAACACACTTCACAGAAGAAGATATACAGGTGGCAAACAAGCACTGAAAAGATGTTCATTAGCCATCAGGGAAATGCAAAGTAAAGCTATAATATCATTATATAGCCATTGGAAAGGCTGAAATTAAAAAAAAATAGTGACCTCATCAAATATAGTTATGGGCAACATGACGGATTCTCCTGTTACGGAAATGTATTGTATCTTGACTGTGTCATTGTCAGGACCCTTGTGATACTGTACTATATAGGTTTGCAAGATGTTATCACTGGGGGCAACTGGGTAAAGGGTACACAAAATCTCTCTGTATTATTTCTTACAACTACTTGTGAATCTTCTAGTATCTCAAAATAAGAGTTTAAGTTTGAAAATGTCCCTTATCCATACCTCTGAATTTAATAAATTTGCTTTAAGATAAAAAAAAAAAGGCACCTTCTTTACAGGTCTTCCTGAAATCCTATTAAAACTTAGTACCCTCACCAGCCACTCTTCTGCATACTGACCTTTTTTTCCCTTCATAATACCTGTCACTATCTAACATGGTATATGATTTCTTATTTTTTTAGTATATTCTTTCTTCATCATTAGATTGTTGGATTTTTTTTTCTCCAAGGTTTTATTTAAATCTCAATTTGCTAAAATATGGAACAATATTAGTTTCAGGGGTAGAACTTAGTGATTCAACACTTCCGTACAACACCAGGTGCTCATCACTGCAAGTGCCCTCCTTCATCCCCATCATTATTTTCACCCAGCCCCCCGCCACCTCCCTCTGGAAACCCTCAGTTTGTTCACAGTTAAGAGTCTGTTTCCTGGTTTGCCTCTCTTTTTTCCCCAACTGTTTTCATTCGTTTTGCTTCTTGAACTCCACACTTGAGTGAAATCTTATGGTGTTTGTCTTTCTCTGAATGACTTATTTCAGTTAGCATAACACACTCTGTCCACATCATTGCAAATGGCAAGATTTCATTCTTTCTGGTGGCTGAGTAATATTTCATTTTGTATACCACATCTGTATCCATTCATCAGTTATGGACATTTGGGTTCTCTCCAGAGGTTGGCTGTTGTTGACATTGCTGCTATAAATATCAGGGTGCATGTAACCCTTCAAATTAGTATTTTTGTGTCCCCTGGGTAAATACCTAGTAGTGCAACCTTCAGAATGAGAGAAGATATTTGCAAGTGACGTATCTGATAAAGGATTAGTATGCAAAATCTATAAAGAACTTATTAAACTCAACACCCAAAAAAACAAACAATCCAGTTAGAAATGGGCAGAATAGACATTTTTCCAAGAATATACAGATGGCCAACAGACACATGAAAAGCAGCTCAACATCACTCATCATCAGGGAAATACACACCAAAACTACAATGAGATACCACCTCACACCAGTCGGAATGCCTAAATTAACAACACAGGAAGCAACAGGTGTTAGTGAGGATGGGGAGAAAAGGGAAGCCTCTTGCAATGTTGGTGGGAATGCAAACCGGTGCAGCCCCTCAGAAAACAGTATGGAGTTTCCTCAAAAAGTTAAAAGTAGAGCTACCTGTGATCCAGCAATTGCGCTGCTAGGTATTCACCCAACGAATACAAAAATGCTACTCAAAGGGATATGCTCCCAAATCTTTTTAGCAGCATTGTCTACAATAGCCAAACTATGGAAACAACCCAAGAGTCCATCAATAGATGAATGGATAAACAAGATGTGATAGATATATGTGTGTATGTATGTGTATATATGTGTGTGTGTATCTGTATATATACATACTGTGTAATATTATTCATTCATAAAACAAAATGAAATCATGCCATTTGCAATGACATGGATGGAGCTAGAGTGTGTTATGTTAAGCGAATGAAGTCAGTCAGAGAAAGACAAATACCATACAATTTCAGCCATATGTGGAATTTAAGAAACAAAACAAATAAGCAAAGGAGTAAAAAACAGAGAAAGAGAGACAAACAAGAAACAGACTCTTAAGTGCAGAAAACACACTGCTGGTTACCAGAAGAGACTTGGTGGGGGGATGGGTGAAACAGGTGATGGGGATGAAAAAGAACACTTGTGATGTGTGTTGTATGGAGTATTCAATCACTATATTGCCCACGTGAAACAAATATTACACGGTAGGAAAATTACCTGGAATTTAAATAAAAAAATAAAAAATTGTTGGGCCGGTGATGGGTATTAAGGAGGGCACGTATTTCATGGTGCACTGAGTGTTACATGCAAGTAATGAATCATGGAACATTACATCAAAAACTAGGGGTGTACTGTATGCTGACTAACATTACATAAAAAAAATTATTATTAAAAAATTATTATGTTATTTTATTTCTTTGTAGTCTCCACCACTACATGGAAAAATACAACAACACACGAATTTCAGAGTTTGTTCTTCTGGGATTATCAGAGGAGCCAGAACTGCAGCCCCTCATATTTGGGCTTTTCCTCTCCATGTACCTGATCACTGTGTTTGGAAACCTGCTCCTCCTCCTGGCCGTCATCTCTGACTCCCATCTCTACACCCCCATGTACTTCTTCCTGGCCAACCTGTCCTTTGTAGACATCTGTTTCACCTCCACCACCGTCCCTAAGATGCTGCTGAACATCCAGACTCAGAGCAAAGTCATAACCTACGTTGGCTACATCACTCAGATGTACTTTTACCTACTGTTTGCAAGCTGGGATGACTTTCTCCTGATGGTGATGGCCTATGACCGCTTCCTGGCCATCTGTCACCCACTGCACTACACAGTCATCATGAACCCCCGGCTCTGTGGACTGCTGGTTCTGGTGTTCTGGATCATCAGTGTTCTGAATTCCTTATTACAGAGCTTAATGGTGTTGCGGCTGACCTTCTGTACAGGCATAGAAATCCCCCAATTTTTCTGTGAACTCAATCAGGTAGTCGAGCACGCCTGTTCTGACACCTTTGTTAATAACATTGTCTTGTATTTTGCAGCTGTGCTATTGGGTGGTGCTCCCCTGGCTGGGATCATTTACTCTTATTCTAAGATAGTTTCCTCCATACTTGGGATCTCATCAGCTCAGGGCAAGTATAAAGCATTTTCCACCTGTGCATCTCACCTCTCCATTGTCTCCTTATTTTATTGTACAATCCTAGGAGTGTACCTTAACTCTGCTGCTCCCCAGAGCTCCCACGCAAGTGCAGTGGCCTCGGTGATGTACACTGTGGTCACGCCCATGCTGAACCCCTTCATCTACAGCCTGAGGAACAGAGACATAAAAAGGGCTCTGAAAAGAATCACTGGAGTTCCAGTGATATAAGGGCCATTTTCCTGGGGCTGAAGAAGCACCGATGATTGCAGGGCTCGCAGCCTCAGAGCCAGGAACTACTATTCTTTGATCAGGTTGTGGAAGTAGAAGTTGCTCCTTCTATATATTTTCTGGAATTTCTATTTGTTTGAATTCAACTTTTCCATACATTTAAGTAACTCACTTTGTTAAGTGTCTGCTCCAATACACAGACGGTTTCCCTTTTGTCCATTTTCATACATTCCTAACGTTTTCCTCAACCTTGGAACTCAAATGCCTGGAAATTTCTATATCTTACATAGGACATGTTGGATTTCTTAACAATACTTCATTTCAAATGACTTATACCATGTCACGTAAATTTTCCCTAGATTTCCTGAGAATAATTATGAGCTGTACTCTTCATATGGAAGAAGGTACACTTGGCCACTAAGCCAATCACATGACTTTATTGTACAGGAAAATACAAAAGCCCGGGTTTCCCCTTGAGACTTCATTCTTTCTGCATCACTACCTTCACTCCTCTTCCTGAGAATGTGAACATTGTTCCCTCTATGTCTCAGGCTCCTGACAGGGATGCTCAGGCTAGGAAAGCCTGGGCACGCCCTGCGCCCTGTGCTTGTGGACATTCCCACAGATGCTTCCCTGACCAGAGCCTCTGCTGTGGCTGCACCAGCCCTTGGGTTCTCGTTGTGACTGCAAGACACACCTCAGAAATACCCATCAGAGACTCTATCAAAACCAGCTTTACTCTTCACAGGTCCTGGAGGGCACAGGGGATCCCAAAGGTCATTCAAGGCAGTCTCAAAGGGGGAGAGAGAGACTTTGAGAGGAGAGAGAGAGTGCCACGTAGGAATCAATCTTTATTAGGGTCCATGGCCAGAGTGGTTAGTGGTATGTGGTTCATACTATATTGGAGATTTTTATTTGATTAGAATGTGGGTGTTGAAGGGGAAATCAGGGTCTCTTGTGTGTCAATATCAAGATTACCCAGGACCTTCTGAAAAGGTACTTCATGGCTGGGGCAGCCTGAAGTCTTCTCTGGTAATTGTCTACCACACTTGACAGTGTGTTAACTCAACATGGCTGTCTTTGAAGTGGATGCCTCAGAAATCAAAAGCTTCATGCCAGGCACTTACAGTCTCTTTAACAAATGGGGTAGGTGAAACTGGACAGCCACATGCAGGAGAATGAAACTGGACCACTTTCTTACACCATACACAAAAATAAACTCAAAATGGATAAAAGACCTAAAGTTGAGACAGGAATCCATCAAAGTCATAGAGAAGAACACAGGCAGAAACCTCTTTGACTCAGCCACAGCAACTTCTTGCTAGACATGTCTCCAAAGGCAAGGGAAACAAAAGCGAAACAAAAGAAAAAATCCAGTCATCTGTTGAAGGGCATCTTGGCTCCTTCCACGATTTAGCTATTGTGGACATTGCTGCTATGAACATTGGGGTGCATATGGCCCTTCTCTTCACTACATCTGTATCTTTGGGGTAAATACCCAGTAGTGCAATGGCTGGATCATAGGGTAGCTCAATTTTTAACTTTTTAAGGGACCTCCACACTATTTTCCAGAGTGGCTGTACCAACTTGCATTGCCACCAACAATGTAGGAGGGATCCCCTTTCTCCACATCCTCTCCAACAATTGTTGTTTCTTGCCTTGTCTATTTTTGCCATTCTAACTGGCGTAAGGTGGTATCTCAGTGTGGTTTTGATTTGGATTTTCCTGATGGCTAATGATGCCCTTCAACAGATGACTGGATTAAAAAGTTGTGGTCCACATATACAATGGAATATTACTCAGCTATCAGAAAGAACGAGTTCTCAACATTTGCTGCAACATGGACAGCACTGGAGGAGATAATGCTAAGTGAAATAAGTCAAGCAGAGAAAGACAACTATCATATGATTTCTCTCATCTATGGAACATAAGAACTAGGATGATCAGTAGGGGAAGAAAGGGATAAAGAAAGCGGGGTAATCAGAAGGGGGAATGAAACATGAGAGACTATGGACTATGAGAAACAAACTGAGGGCCTCAGAGGGGAGGGGGGGTGGGGGAATGGGATAGACCGGTGATGGGTAGTAAGGAGGGCACGTATTGCATGGTGCACTGGGTGTTATACGCAACTAATGAATCATCGAGCCTTACATCAGAAACCGTGGATGGTGACTAACATAATATAATAAAATACAATATAATATTATAAAAATATAAAATAAAATATAATAAAAACTCATTAAAAAAAAGAAAAAAAGAAAAACTCCATCAAGATAAAAAGCTTTTGCACAGCAAAGGAAACAGTCAACAAAACTAAAAGGCAACTTACAGAATGGGAGAAGATATTTGCAAAAGTTTTATCAAATAAAGGGCTACTATCCAAGATCTATAAAGAACTTACCAAACTCAACACTCAAAAAATAAAAATCCAGTCAAAAAATGGGCAGAAGTTATAAGTTGGCTAATTGAACATAATAAAATAAGATTAAATTAAATTTAAAAATAAAATAAAAAATAAAAATAAATTTTAAAAAAAGAATTAAGCAGAAGACATGAACAGACATTTCTTCAAAGAAGGCATTCAAATGGCCAACAACACATGAAAAAATTACTCAACATCTCTTGCCATCAGGGAAATACAAATCAAAATCACAATGAGATACCACCTCACACCAGTCAGAATAACTAAAATGATCAAGTCAGGAAACAACAAATGTTGGCGAGGATGCAGAGAAAGGGGAACCCTCTTACACTGTTGGTGGGAGTGCAAGCTCTTACAGCCACTTTAGAAAACAGTATGGAGGTTCCTCAAGAAGTTAAAAATAGAGCTACCCTATGACCCAGTAAAGGCACTACTGGGTATTTACCCCAAAGATACAAATGCAGTGATCCAAAGGGGCACCTGCACCCCAATGTTTGTAGCAGCAACATCCACAATAGCCAAACTGTGAGAAGGCCCAGAGGTCCATTAATAGATGAATGGATAAAGAAAGGGGGGTCATCAGAGGGGGGAGTGAAGCATAAGAGACTAGGGACTCTGTGAAACAAACTGAGGGCTTTGGAGGGGAGGCGGTGGGGGAATGGGACAGGCTGGTAATGGGTAGTAAGGAGGGCATGGTGCACTGGGTGTTATACGCAAGTAATGAATCATCGAACTTTACATCAAAAACCAGGGATGTACTGTATGGTGACTAACATAATATAATAAAAAATATTTAAAAAATAGATGAATGGATAAAGAAGATGTGATACACACACACACACACACACACACACACACACACACACACAGTGGAATATTACTCAGCCATCAAATATAATGAAATCTTGCCATTTCCAATGACATGGATGGAACTAAAGGGCATTATGCTAAGCAAAATAAGTCAGTCAGAGAAAGACAAATACCATATTTCACTCCTATGTGAAATTTAAGAAACAAAACAGGTGAACATGGGGGAAGGGAAGGAAAAATAAAATAAGATGAAAACAGAAATGCAGGAAATCCGTAAGAGTCACTGAAGTCTAGGAAACAAACTGAGGGTTGCTGGGAGGCGGGTGGGGGTGGAGTAACTTGGTTATGGACATTAAGGAGAGTAATTGATGTAATGAGCACTGGATGTAACATGCAATTGATGAATCACTAAATTCTACCCCTGAAACTTTTAAAACAGTACATCTTACCTAAATTGAATTTAAATATAGAATTTTTAGGGGCACTTGGGTAGCACAGTCATTAAGCATCTGCCTTCGGCTCAGGGCGTGATCCCAGCGTTCCGGGATCGAGTTCCACATCGGGCTCCTCCGCTGGGAGCCTGCTTCTTCCTCTCCCACTCCCCTGATGTGTTCCCTCTCTCGCTGGCTGTCTCTCTTTCACATAAATAAATACAATCTTAAAAAAAAATAAAGAAAGAATTTTTAAAGAATAAATGAATCTTGTAAGAAAAGAATGAAATGCAAGAAAATTAATTTTTTAACTCCTAGAAACATTCCAGTGTAGTGTCTGTGTCGTGCGTGCGTGTGTGTGTGTGTGTGTGTGTGTTTCATATTTTTTTACTTCAAATAAGCACACTCCCAGCATGTGTACACACACAGACAATTTATGATTTCATCCTTTATGTTAAAAGGAAACTTGAGGAAGAGTTGGAAGAGATAGGACTGAAAAGAATGAATGGTTGAATCAACATGAAATAAAAAGATCCAGAAATATAGACAACAAATTGTAAATTACAGAGAGTGACCTTAATTTTGATCATGAGTTCTTTCCTATGTCGCTGTCTCAAAGGTCTCAGAGTCAGAACGCACTCACATTTATGGCTCGAGGGATTCACTGAACCCGCTGATTGGGCAGAAGATCTGCAAATCTATTTAATTTACTTTCTACTTCATGTGGGTTTTTAAGACATGCCTACTTTCATTTTTTTACTTATTTATTATTTTTTTATTTATTTTTCTTTCAAGATTTTATTTAAATTCAAGTTAGTTCAAATATAGTGCAATATTAGTGTCAGAGGTAGAATTTAGTGACTCATCACTTAAATACACCACCCAGTGCTCATCACAAGTGCCCTCCTTACAAACTATCACCCATTTACCTAATCCCCCATCCACTTCCCTCCATCACCCCTCAGTTTGTTTCCTGTAGTCAAGAGTCTCTGACAGTTTGCCTCCCTGTTTTTATCTCATTTTATTTTTCCTTCCCTTCCCTTCTGTTCATCTGTTCTTTTTCTTAAATTCCACATATTAGTGAAATCATATGGTATTTGCAACCACATAGATGAAACTAGAGTGTATTATACTTAATGTGGGTTCTTTAAATGTAAATTACCTTTACCCAAGGGAGGCTGATGAATGGATTGGAAGACTTAAACTCAGTTCCCTCAAATAATTTTATCACTATGTTCATATGAGATGCCTCCTGCTACTGTAAAGTATCCCCACACTACTTGCTTAAAACAAACACGTACATGTTTTTATAGTTCTGGAGGCAGAAGCTTGGAAGGTGTCTCATCGCGCTAATAGCAAGGAGTCTGCAGGGTTGAGTTCCTTCTAGAAGCTCAAGGGAGAATGTGTTTCCTTTCTAATTCCAGTCTCTCTTGCTGGCCGCCTGCATTCCTGGGTTCATGGCCCTTCCTCCACCTTCAGACCTAGCAGGGCAGCATTTTCAATCTCTCTCTACCACCAAGTCTTTTGTCTCCCTCTTCAGTATTCCAAGGTCCCATTGCGATTACCTCCCTCCCATCTGGACAATCACAGCTAATCTTTTTATCTCAGTGGCAGTTTATTAGCAACCCTGTTTAATCTGCTGCCTTAACTCTTCTTTGCTGTAACAAATAACATGTTAACCGAACTAGGGACTAGAAGGTGGGAGAGCCCATGTTTGGTAGGGTCTTCTTCAACTTACTACTACCAAGTCTTTTTCATAAGTGTACTATTTTGGTCACTTATGAAAGCAAGAAACGCAGACTTTACACAGCCTCAAGAATGAGTGAGTACACTATTCTTTCAAAATTTCATGCAATGACAATATTTGGTGCAGAAGACTTAAAATTCCCTACACCATCACTAACTCAGGATTACATCCTTGCTAATTAAAAGTGGTTCACAAGGCAGGACCTGCACATCGACATCTCCCAGGGTCTTGCTAGAAATGCAGAGTCTCTGGGCCTCCCAGGACCTGTGATCAGATTCTACATTTGTAGTGGGATCCATGTGGATTCGCAGGCACATCTGGTCTAGGTACGTTTCTCACCTTTTAAAAAAAAAAATATTGTTATGTTAGTCATCATACAGTACATCATTAGTTTTTGATGTAGTGTTTCATGATTCATTGTTTGCGTGTAACACCCAGTGCTCCATGCAATACATGCCCCTCCTTAATACCCTTCACTGGCCTATCCCAATCCCCCACTCCCGTCTCCTCTGAAGCCCTCAGTTTGTTTCCCAGAGTCCATAGTCTCTCAAGGTTCATTCTCCCTTCTGTTTACCCCTCCTTCATTCTTCCCTTCCTTCTCCTACCGATCTCCCTGCTATTTCTTATGTTCCATAAATGAGGGAAACCATATGATAATTGTCTTTCTCTGCTTGACTTATTTCACTTAGCATAATCTCCTCCAGTCCCATCCATGTTGCTGCAAATGTGTAGTTGTTCTTTCTGATGGCTGAGAAATATTCCATTGTATATATGGACAACATCTTCTTAATCCGGTCATCTGTTGAAGGGCATCTTGGCTCCTTCCACAATTTAGCTATTGTGGACAATGCTGCTATGAACATTTTTTAGTTGAATTGTTATTAGTTTTTTTTTTTTCGGTATTGAGTTGTTCTTTATATATTTTGGATATTAACCCCTTATTGGATATATCATTTGCAAATATCTTCTCCCATTCAGTAGGTAGTCTTTTTGTTTTGTTGTTAGCTTCCTTTGTTGTGTAAAAGCTTTTTATTTTCATACAGCCATTTACAACATGGATGTACCCATAGGATATAATGCTAAGTGACAATCAGTCAGAGAAAAACAAATACAGTATGATTTTACTCATATGAGGAATTTAAGAAACAAGACCAACAAACAAAGAAAAGAAAAGAGACAGACAAAAGAACAGACTCTTCAATATGGAGGAGAAAGTGGTGGTTGCCAGAGGGGAGATGACTGGGGGGATGGGTGAAATAAGTGATGAGGATTAAGAGTACACTTACCATCATGAGCACTGAGTAATGTAGAGAAATGCTGAATCACTATATTGTACACATGAAGCTAATGTAAAATGGTACGTTAACCATACTGGAATTAAAATAATTAAAAAGTTAAGAAATACAGGGGTGCAACATTTCAAACCATTCTATTACTATCCAAAATCTTTCTTTTTCATGCCATGCATGTATTTGTGGAAGCATAGAATATTGGTGCCCACAACTGACGGGGTTTATTCATTGTGGTGAAGGATTGCTTAGTGTCTTCTATGTTTTATCACTGTGTTATCTTCCTGTTTCTACTTGATAACTTCCAATGCTACCTGCTAATACGACTCTCTACTCTTACATGAAATAACACCCTAACCTAATATTTGTCACAAATGCAAAGGGACAGTGAATGAACAATATCAGCATCATCCATTTCATACCTCCTTCCTGCTCAGAAATCTCCTCCACATGCATGATCAGAGGACACGTCACAGGAGAGCTGAATGTCCTGCTGGTCATGTGGTTCAGGGTCAACAGTTCTTCTGCACAAATGTGTATGTGCAATTCACCAATTCAGACTCTCCCAGTGACCCAAAAGGAAGCCAAGATGTTCATAAACTCATTAGAAATAAACTTGAATCACAGAATGATCATGACTGTTCTCCTTAATGTCAGATAAATGTGCCACAGATAAAAAGCAGCACATGATCTAATTGCCTCAGATCTGTTTACTTGGATTATTGTGTCAGTCAGCTCTTGCTGTGTAACAGGCTGTCCTTGTCAAATGGGATATCATAATATCTTTACAATCAAATGGAATTATATGCTGGGGGTGTTTCTGATCTCTGCTGGGTCCTCATGGATCTGGAGTCAGGAGTGAATGTCTATGTTGTGTTTCTAAGACTCATCCATGGTGTTGTGTGTATCTGTAGTGCTCTTCTGTCTTCAACCAATTTATGGACTCTTATTACTACATTTCCAATGTTGGTTCATCCATAGAAAAAATTTGCTTTATCATGTGGACTGTTTAAATTTATTTATTTATTTATTTATTTATTTATTTATTTATTTATTTGTTTGTTTGTTTGTTTATTTATTTATTTATTTGTTTGTTTGTTTGTTTTAGATTTTATTTATTTATTTGACACAGAGAGAGAGGCAGCAAGAGAGGGAACACAAGCAGGGAGAGTGGGAGAGGGAGAAGCAGGTTTCCTGCTGAGCAGGGAGCCCGATGTGGGGCTCGATCCCAGAATGCCGGGATCATGACCTGAGCCGAAGGCAGACGCTTAATGGCTGAGTCACACAGGCACCCCTGAACTGTCTAAATTTAATTCCACTCTCTGTACATCCATAATTAACGCTTGATTTTCTTCCCCATTAGAAGTGCTATCTCCTACCCCTCTTAAGTGATAATCAGCTACCTGTGTTCTAGATTCTATCCATAGCCATGCACCATTAGGTTTTTTCCACTGAATAAATCATTGGAGTATAATTATCTGTAATAACCTACATATGTGAGGTGTACACATTGGTGAATTAAAGGCTCTACACAAAAATGAAAAGTACATACTGGAGGTTCCTATTTGTGTTGATTTAATAATGTACTTAAGTTTTTTTTTTAATTTATATATTTATTATTTTATTAATATGTATTTTTTTAGCATCTTTAATTTTAATTTTTTTATGTAAAGTTCGATGATTCATTAGTTGAGTATAACACCCAGTGCACCATGCAATACGTGCCCTCCTTACTGCCCATCACCAGCCTATCCCATTCCCCCACCCCCCTCCCCTCTGAAGCCCTCAGTTTGTTTCTGAGAGTCCATAGTCTCTCATGCTTCATTACCCCTTTTGATTACCCCCCCTTTCTTTATCCCTTTCTTCTTCTACCAATTTTGCTAGTACTTAAATTTTAACTGCTTTGTGAGGTAATTATTGAAGCATCATTTTCTGTATTTCTGAAGGTAATGTGGGATTCTAAACATAAATTCATAGGGTTGTTAAGAATGACTAAAACATATGGAACTTCCTTTTTTTGCTTCAAAGAAAACATTTGAGGGTAACAGTTGTGTCTTGTGTATGTGTGTGTTTCCATACATTTTCTTTCAAATAAGCTCATCACATGTGTACACACACCGACACATTTATGATCTTGTCTTTTATGCTGATAGGAATCTTGAGAAAGCTGGAGAAGATAGCACTGAGAAGAGGGAACTTTTGAATGTATCTGAAATAAAAGGATGAAGAAATACAAAGATTTAAATGACAATGAGTGACCATAATTTAGATCATGACATCCTTTCCTATGTCATTGCCTCAAAGTCCTCAGAGTCAGACCACAGACACATATATGCTGCAAGGAACTCACTGTACCAGCTGATAAGGCAGAATACCTCCAAATCAATTTAAATTTTCTTCTCTACCTACTGTGGTTTTAATGTAAAATTACCCTTAGACAAGGCACCTGGTGAATGAATTGAGAAGCTTAAACTCAGTTCCCTCCAATAATGTTATTGACTATGTGCATATGAGATTCCTCCTGCTGCGGTAAAATATCCCCACACTCGTTGCTAAAAACGAACACATATGTGCTCTTACAGTTCTGGAGTCAGAAGCTCGGAATGAGTCTCATAGGTCTAATAGCAAGATGTCTGCAGGGCTGAGTTCCTTCTACAGGCTCAAGGGAGGATCTGTTGTTTGTTTCCAATTCCAGTCTCTATTACTGGCAGCCTGATTCCTGGGGTCCTGGCTCTTCCTCCACCTTCAGAGCCAGCAGGGCACCATTTCCATGCTCTCTCTGACACCAACTCTTCTGTCTCCCTTGTCAACATTTGGAGGACCATTGTGATTACCTTCATCCACCCAGACAAGCATAGCTATTCTTTTTATACTATTGTCCTTTAATTTTTTTTTATTTTTTCTTAATTTTTTTAAATATTGAAGTGTATTTAACATACGCTGTGTTAATCACTTTAGGGGTACGATATAACAATTCAACAATCCTATACATTTCTCAGTACTTACTAAGGTAGGTATATTCTTTTTCAACATTTTTATTTAAATACCAGTTAACATACAGCAAAATATTAGTTTCAGGTGCACAATTTAGTGATTCAACACTTCCATGCAACACCCTATGCTCATTGTGAAAAGTGCACTCCTCAATCCCAATGACCTCTTTCCCCCAACTCTTAAACATTTTTTTTTAATTTTTACTTATTTTATCTTTAAGTAGGCTTCATGCCCAGTGCAGAGCCCAATACAGGGCTTGAACTCACGACATTGAGGAGATCAAGACCTGAGCTGAGATCAAGAGTTGGAGGCTGGATCAGCTGAGCCACCCAGGTGTCCCTTAACCATTTTTTAAGTGCACAGCTCAGTGGAATGAAATACATTCCCATTGTTGTGTGGTTGGCACCACCATCCATCTCCAGAAGCCTTTTCATCTTGTGGACCTGATGCTCTATGCCTAAATATATATCTCCTAATTACCAAAATATTTTATACATTAAGATGAAAACAACAGCTCTTAAATTATGTTAAAGCATTGAACTCTTAACTGTTTTGGTTAAAGTGTTATAGAAACCAAGGTCTATAGTCCTCATGTTTTTATGTTAAAGAAATTCACTTCTTCACTTGTGGAAGGGGGGGTAGCAATCTTGTGGTGATACCAGTACTGTGTCCAACCACAAGTCAATATTTGGGCGACCCAAAGGAGCCTAGTAAAGAAAAACTCTTCACACTTAGATTTGGATAAATCTTTAACTCAGGGTTGGGATAAGGTGCTAGGAGGTTAGCTCTGTGGGAGGCAGGTGAGTTCAGGGAAGAGTAATAACTGGATTCACCTGACTTGTAAGCTGGTCTCTTAGGAATGGGAAACTACAGGGAAAAAAAAAGTTATATCTGTCCAGAGCAATGTCCCATGGGGGATGATGTCCCCAGGGGTTGGAGAAACAGGAGGGAAATATGCCTAAGAAGTAGATACAGAGCAGTCAATATCTCTTCTGCTGTTGTCCCTCAGCAGGTGCAACCTTGTGCCAAGTGGGACAGGGTTATTTCTTTTGGAGTTCCCAGGTCTGGGTAGGAGACTCCTGCTGTATTGTTAGAGAACAGAGCTTCAGTGTCCATTATCCACCGTGGAGGGAGGAATCTGGACTTCCACACAGAGACCCCATGCAGGTGAGTTTGAAAACCCCACAGGTACAGAAAGAAAGGGCCAGCGAGAATAGAAGAGTGGGAACATTTACCTGAAGCCACCTGAGAGACAACCCAGCCTAGCCCAGCACTGGGATATCACTGTGGTTGTTGGCTTTCTTGATTAATGGATAGATCTATTTATTATCCTAAAAAGAAAAGTAAATATTGAAATCACTCAGGAAGGGGAGATTGTTGAGGATTAACCAGTGGTGATGGAACAGTGGTGATGGGTGACATAAAATGGCCCCAATAAGAGTAGAACACAAGTCCAAGAATCTTTGCAATTAAGGGGAATAGAGATATAGGGTATTAGCTACAAGGGATATGCAGTCCAGTGAGGGCATTCCTTTTTTTTCCTTTTAAGCCAGGGACAATTTGAATGTGTTCCCATATTGATGAGAAAGATCCAGACTAATGAATCATGATACATACATTTCAGTGTACTTTTTCATGCTGGGTATTCCAAGCAATTTTTTTAAAAAATGTAACAGGTGAAAAGAGGTATATTAAAAAAGCTTTCCATTACCATTATTTCCTTACTGGTGAGGATGAGTATATTTGTGGGTTTCTTGTTTGCTTTCTCTATTGCAAGTTGTCTGTGCCATTTTTGTGCTTTTGTTTGGCAGGTTTTGAGTGTTTATGTTCCTGTTGTTGATTGCATTTTTCAAGCATAAGAATTGGAGTTTTTCCACCAACTTTGCCATTTGACCTTCAGTTCCTTTATGTCTGTACAGATGAGTTAGAGGTAGTAAGACAGTTAATACGTTGTGCGCTCAAACCTATTCTCGGTCGTATCTTCCTCCCTCCTGCTTAAGTGTAGAAAGTTCTTCTGCATCATTTGGATTAATAACTTACCGTTTAGACATATTTCCAACTTGTCTTTGTAGTTCTGTTATTCCTCATTGTGCCTTTTGGCCTTTTGTGATTAGATCTGTTTCTCAGAGTCCCCTCAACTGCCGCCATCATTAGAAAAGTATTCTTCTTTATCATTTGACTAATGTTCACATTTTCTTCCTAAACAAATACGCAGTAGTATATCTCTACATGAGATGAAAGCATCGCTTTAGATAATGCTTCCTACTCACTTTTTGGTTATATTCTTTTATTTCCAATTTGTATGTTTTTAAAAGTGACTGGTATGCACAATGTGGGGGTCAAACTCACAAGCCCAAGCACAGGAGCTGTACTCTCTACTGACTGAGCCAGCCAGGCACCCCTGCTTCCCAGTCTTTAGCACTTTAATCTTAAATTAGTGACCCATGTTGACGTTATTACATTAACACTCTTTTATGCCTGTCTAGAAAGTTATTTTTAGATTGTCATTGTGTTTCAGACTGTTGTTTGAAAGAGCTACATGCCTAACCTACTCTCACTCCTACTGCTATCCTTTGTTCCATAAGCTCTTAATTTCTTTTAAAACTTATATTTCTAGGGGCGCCTAGTGGCTCAGTCAGTTGAGCGTGTGACCTCTTACTTCAGCTTAGGCCATGATGTCAGGGTAATGAGATGGAGCCCTGAGTCAGGCTCTGGGCTGATTGTGGAGCCCGCTTGAGTTTGTCTCTCTGCCTCTTCCTCTGTCCCTCCTCCACCTGGCTTCTGTGCTCTCTCTCTCTCTCTCTCTCTCTCAAAAAAAGTGGTATGTTTCTATACTATGCATGCACAAATATTCATATACTTTTTAAAAAATGATTTTATGTATTTATTTGTGAGACAGAGACAGAGAACTTGAGAGAGAAAGAGCACAAGCAGAGTGGAGGGACAGAGGGAGAGGGAGAAGCAGGCTCCTTACTAAGCAGGGAGCCCAACGCAGGGTTGGATCCCAGGACCCCAGGATCGTGACCTGAGCCAAAGGCAGATGCTTAACTGACTAAGCCACCCAGGTGCCCCTACTCATACACTTTTATACCAATTCATAAATAGAATCTTATGCACATTTTAAATGGTCTTTAGACTCTGGTGAAGTCCCTTTTCCCTCTCTCTCTCTCTCTCTCTCTCTCTTTTATAGCTTGTCTCCATCAGTAGTACCTTACAGTCCTGCCTGCATCAACCAGTATAATGCTAATTCATTATTTCAATGATTACATAATATTTCAGGGTGTGGCTGTGTTATTTACACTTCTGAGGATTTTCCATACACTTTCTCACTAAATTGCTATTTTATCAATTACACAAAAATATTTTGAGATTGGGTTAGAATGCTGGTTCTCTTGTATATATGGACCACATCTTCTTAATCCATTCGTCTGTTGAAGGGCATCTCGGCTCCTTCCACAGTTTAGCTATTGTGGACATTGCTTCTATGAACATTGGGGTGCATATGGCCCTTCCCTTCACTACGTCTGTATCTTTGGTGTAAACACCCAGTAGTGCAATTGTTGGATCATAGGGTAACTCAATTTTTAACTTTTTAAGGGACCTCCACACTGTTTTCCAAAATGACTGTACCAACTTGCATTCCCACCAACGGTGTAAGAGGGTTTCCCTTTCTGTACAACCTCTCCAACATATGATGATATATATATATATATATATATATATATATATATATATATATATATACACACATATATATATATATACCATATATATGTATATATACCAATCTTCTTTATCCATTCATCTATCAATGGACACTTGGACTGTTTCCATATCTTGACTATTGTAAGTAATGCTGCAAAATGTGGGGTGCATGTATATTTTTGAATTAGTGTTTTTGTCTTCTTTGGGTAAATACCCAGTATCGGGATTACTTGATCATGTGGTATTTCTATGTTTAGTATTGAGGAATCTCCATACCGTTTCCACAGTAGCTGAACCAGATTGCATTCCCACCAACAGTGCATGAGGGTTCCTTCTTGACCACCCCTGCACTAACACTTGTTATTTCTCATTATTTTAAACTAGCCATTCCGACTGGTGTGAGGTGATAGTCTTACTGTTTTGGATGTCACACAAATGGAATTATTTTATTCCCTTCTCAGATTGTTCACTGTATGTAGAAATGCGATGATTTTTTTGAGGTTTGCCTTTTTATCCACTTACTTGGCTGAATTAATTTATTAGCTCTATGAGTGTTTCTGTGGCATTTTTAAGATTTTCTACATATGAGATCACACTGTCTGCATACATAAATTTATTTCTTCCTTTCTAGTTGGGATGTCTTTTCTTTTTCTTTTCTTTTCTTTTCTTTTCTTTTCTTTTCTTTTCTTTTCTTTCTTTTCTTTTTTCTTTTCTTTCTTTAATTGCTCTGGCTAGAACTTCCAGGGTTATGCTGAGCAGACATCAGTATAAGAAGGTTCCCCTTTCTCCACATCCTCTCCAACATTTGTTGTTTCTTGCCTTGTGAATTTTTGCCATTCTAACTGGTGTAAGGTGGTATGTTAATGTGGTTTTCATTTGAATTTCCCTGATGGCTAATGACTTTGAATGGAATATTACTCAGCCATCAGAAAGAACAACTACACATTTGCAACAACATGGACGGGACTAGAGGAGATTATGCTAAGTGAAATAAGTCAAGCAAAGAAAGACAATTTCATATGGCTTCACTCATTTATGGAACATAAGAAATAGCAGGAAGATCAGTAGGTGAAGGAAGGGAAGAATGAAGGGGGGTAAACAGAAGGGGGAATGAACCATGAGAGACTGTGGACTCTGGGAAACAAACTGAGGGCTTCAGAGGGGAGGGGGTGGAGGATAGGGATAGGCCGGTGATGGGTATTAAGGAGGGCACATATTGCATGGAGCACTGGGTGTTACATGCAAACAATGAATCATGGAACACCACATGAAAAACTAAGGATGTACTGTATGGTGACTAACATGACATAATAAAAATTAACTAAAAAACAGAAACAAACAAACAAAAAAGAATGCTGGTTCTCCACTGAGGGCTATCTTGTCCTCCAGGGGACATTGAGTGATATCCACAGGCATTTTAGGCTGTCAGGTAGGGGAGGTGTCACTAGAGGCCAGAGGTGCTCTAAACATCCTCCAATGCCCAGGACAAACCACAGCACAGAGAATGATCTGGGTCAGATGTCAATAGTGCTGAGATGAGAAAACCTGAGGTAAACAATGCATATCTATATTTTCAATAGTTACAGCTGTTTTCAGATTATTTCCTAAATGTTATAGCGTGTCATATTTCTATGACAAAAATTAAAGAGTACCACTTTGCTATCTGTTTAAAAGTTCCAATCCCAATCGATGTGCTCTTAAATTATTTGATAGGCTGATGGGTGCGAAAGGGATTTCATGTTGTTTTTGTAAAGTATTAGTGAGTTTGAGCAAAATTCATATATTTGGTCACCATTTTGATTTGCTAATTATTATTATATGACCATATATTATATGCCCATTTTATACAGTTGACAACATTTCAAATGATTTTTACAGATTCTTATTTCTCTATTGAATTCTATGGTGATATTTTGGCCGTAAAAATGTTCTAAATTCTATTAGTTAATGTATAACTCCTTCCCTCTTAGTTTCTTGCATTAATTGATTTTGCCTGTAGATATTATTTGATTTTTTTTTATTTTGGGGATTTTTTTGTAATTGTAAGGACTTTTGGGGGATTTTTTGTATGTTTTTAAATTAAATTTGTATTTTTAACTTCTGCTTAATTGACATGCAGTCTTATATTAATTTCAGGTTACCATATAGTGATTCAACAATTGTACACGTTACTCAGTGTTCACCATGATAAGTATACTCTTAATCCCCTTCACCTATGTCACCCATCTCCCCACCCATCTCCCCTTTGTCAACCACCAGTTTGTTCTCCATATTGAAGAGTCTGTTTTTTGTTTGTCTTTTTTTCTTTGTTCATATGTATTCTTTCTTAAATTCCATATATGAGTAAAATCATATGGCATTTGTCTTTCTCTGACTGACTGATGTCACTTTGCATTATACCCTCTAGATTCATCCATGCTGTTGCAAATGGCAAGATATCTTTGGTAGTGTTTATACCATTTATCTACCACCCCCTCACCTACCCTCTGGCAAGTACCAGTTTGTTCTCTGTATTTAAGTGTTTGTCTGTCACACATATAAGTGAGGTCATATGGTATTTGTCTTTGTCTGACATATTTCAGTGTGTGTAGCACCCCCTAGATCCCCTCATGTTGTGCAAATGGCATCTTTAGGATTTTCTACATGTAAGATCACATCATTTGTATACATAAATTTATTTCTTCCTTTCCAGTTTGGATGCCTTTTATTTCTTTTTCTTTAATTGTTCTGGCTAGAATTTCCATTGTTATATTGAGTAGAAGTTGTGAAATCAGGCATCCATGCGTTGTTCCTGATCAAAGAGGAAAACTGTTCACTGTATCCCCATGGAGTGTCAGGCTTGCTGTGGGTTTTCATAAATGGCTTTATGTTGAGATAGCTTCCTTCTATTCCTAGTTCTTAGTGTTTTTATCATGATTCATACACAAATATAAACATTAATTTCTTGAGTGCAGAATACAAGTGATAATGTATCTGCCAGGTTAGTAATGCATGATTATGTCCTGCCCCTTTTCTCTTATCGTGGTAGTCACATAGACTGAATGGAACTAAAGAATGACGCATGGATTTCAGAATTTCTTCTTCTGGGATTTTCTGAAGAACCAGAATTGCAGCCCTTCCTCTTTGGGCTGTTCCTGTCCATGTACCTGGTCACCATCCTTGGTAACCTGCTCATCATCTTGGCCGTCAGCTCTGACTCCCACCTCCACACCCCCATGTACTTCTTCCTGGCCAACCTGTCCTTTGTAGACATCTGCTTCACCTCCACCACCATCCCCAAGATGCTGGTAAATATACAAACACAGAGAAAAGCCATAACTTATGAAAGCTGCATCATGCAGATGTACTTTTTTCTACTTTTTGGAGGTTTGGACAACTTCCTCCTGACTGTGATGGCTTATGACCGCTTTATGGCCATCTGTCACCCGCTGCACTACACTATCACTATGAGCCCTCGGATCTGTTCACTCCTGCTTCTGGTGTCCTGGATCATGAGTGTCCTGAATTCTTTGTTACAAACCTTAATGGTGCTGCGGCTGTCCTTCTGTACAGAGGTAGAAATCCCCCACTTTTTCTGTGAACTCAGTCAGATGATCCAACTTGCCTGTTCTGATACTTTCCTTAATAACATGGTGATGTATTTAGCAGCTTTGCTGCTGGGTGGTGCTCCCCTGGCTGGGGTCCTTTACTCTTACTCTAAGATCGTTTCCTCCATATGTGGGATCTCATCAGCTCAGGGCAAGTACGAAGCATTTTCCACCTGTGCATCTCACCTCTCCATTGTCTCCTTATTTTATTGTACAAGCCTAGGAGTGTACTTTAGCTCTGCTGCTACCCAGAGCTTCCACTCAAATGCAGTGGCCTCGGTGATGTACACGGTGGTCACGCCCATGCTGAACCCCTTCATCTACAGCCTGAGGAACAGAGACATAAAGGGGGCTCTAAATGTATTTTTCAGAAAGAAGTCATAAAAGGGCCATTTTTCACCAACTACCTGTGATTGTAGGCTTACAATGTCTGTAGCCAGACATTGTGATTCTTTAATCAGGTCATCAGAGAAGAACTTAATCCCTCTATTTATACACTGGAGTTTCAATTTTTCTAAAGTTCACCTGTTTTATAGAATTTAAATAGTTCTCTTTGTTGAACTTTCTGCTCCTTCTGATAGTCAACAATTTTCATTTTGTTTTCTTCAGTTCCAAAGTTAGTCACAACTTTAAATCAGAAACATTTTGGAGATTCCCATTTGCCTCATATAGTGATGAACTGTACTAGTTTTATGAAATAAACTACATTGGCAACTGAGGCCATTTTTATAATTTTATTGTAGAGGAAATTCTGAGATCATGGCTCTGCATTTCGTGTCTGCATTTCCTTTCTGCATTATTACCTTAAATGCTCTTCTTGATAATACACACTTTAACCTACTATTTGTTTTGTAGCTAGTCATGGGGCTTTATGATCTTCATTAGGGTCCCGTTTCCTTATCAGCTCAGCATCCACAGTATTCCTCACACAGAATAGTAAAGCAAATATTGCTTATGAAAAACACCGTCCAAGTGTAATCTATAGAAAGACACATTTGAATAAACCAATTGACTTAATATGGGCTCAGTATCAGAGAAGACCTGAAATAGGATCAAGTAAAATTTTCTATCACAGCATAATTTATTCTGGGAAATTTCTTTTTCATGATGAACATCTACTCATTAAAGTGTGGGATATTTGGTGTCCATGTTTAGGGGGTTTTATTAATTGGAGTGAACAATTTAGTGGCAGATTTTATATTATTTAATTGGATGATTTTCCTGTTTCAATATGAAAATTTACAGTGCTGCCTATAAATATTACTCCTTCAATTGCCCTAAACTTAGTATCTCCCCCTTTAAAAATGTTATAGTATGAATGAGTGCACAAAGAATGTATTCACTCTATCATTAATTTCTTTTCTCTTTTTTTTTCTTTCGTTCTAAACTCTCTTCAATCCTATGACCAAAGGATAACACAGACAAGAGCTGGAATTCCTGCCCAGTAATTCTCTGGGAATGTAAACTTGTGACTAAGGGTCCCACAAGTTTTTCCTGCAAGAACATATAGGTCTTCCAACCTCTCTCAGTTACCTAGAAGGGAATCCCAATGGTAATCACTTTTAGTACAGTTATCTGAAATAAATGTTAATAACCAGGCCATTATGAATGCTCCTTTCAAATATCAGAACAAATGCCAAAAATAAGAAGCAGTAGATTATTCTTAATATCTCAGTTCTGTTTACATTGATTATTGTATGTCAGCTGTTACTGCCTGACAAGCCATGCCAAACATAAAAGATATGAGATAATACTTTTTTCAAAAGCACATGTGGGTCTTTGCTGGGGAAGTCTTCTGGTCTCTGCTGGTCTCCTCATGAGGCTGTGGTCAGCTGTTCATGAGCAGGAAGTGCTCTGCTAATCCTGGCTGTGTTCTCACATTTGGGGTCTTACAGATGATAGGCTGGTCTATGTTGGCCATTGTTAGAGCAACTGGGCTCTGTTCCACATGTTTTATCCTCCTACAGGAGGCTAGTGTGGACCTGTATACATGGCAGAGGCAAGGTTACAAGAAAGCAGCAGAAACACAACAAGGCCCTTTGAAGCACACTGTCATTTTCGGCATACACTATTAATCAAGGCAAATAAAACACTAAGTTCAGTCCAGATTCAAAGCTGGAGAAATAGACTCCACCTCTCAATGGGAGGAGCTTCACAGTCACATTGCAAAGTACATGGATACAGAGATAAATAGTGAATTGGGGCCATCTCTGCAAAAGGTCTACCAATCAAGTCAGTTCAATCAAGTTTTATTGGTGCAGGACATAAAATCGACATACAGAACAGTATAGTACAATACAGCACAGTGTTTCAACAATTCTACACATGACTCAGTGCTCATCGTGGTGATGTGTGCTTAAGGGTTGAGTCTGTAGGATTTTCTATATTTAGTTATATCATCTGTAAATAAAGACGATTTTACTTCTGTCTTTCTTTATGAGTTGGATGCCTTTTATCTCTTTATCTTACCTGATTCTTCCAGCTAGGTCCTGCAGTATTTTGTTGAACGGGAGTGGTGAGAATGGACACCCTTGTCTTGTTACTGATCTCAGAGTAAATGTTTTCTAACCTTTTACAATTGAGCATGATGTTTTTGTGGCTTTCACATATATGGTCTTCTTTTTTGTTGAGGTATGTCACTCCTATATCCAGTTTTTTGAAGGTTTTTTTTTTTAATCATGAAAGGATGTTGTATTTTGCCAAAAACTTTTCCTGCATGTATTGAGATAATCATATGATTGTTATATTTCATTCTATTAATGGGGTGTATCACATTTATTGATTTGCTTGTGCTGAACCATCCTTGTATCCCAGGGATAAGTACTAGTTTATCATGGCATAAAATCACTTCAATGTGCTGTTTAATTCAGTTTGCTAATTTTTTTTAATTGTGTCTATGTTCACCAGGGGTATTGGGCTATAGTCTTCTTTTTTTGTGGTTATGTTTTCTAGCTTTGGTATCAAGGTAATGCTGGCCTCGTAAAATGAGGTAGAGAATGTGCCCTCCTCTTTAAGTTTTTGAAAGGGTTTGAGAGGACTATCATTATTCTTAAAATGATGAGTAGAATTCACCTGTGAAGCTCTCTGGTCCTGGGCTTTTCTATGCTGGGAAATTTTTGATTACTAATTTAATAACCTTACTCATTAGTTTTTTGTTCATATTTCCTATTTCTTCCTGACTTAGTTTTGATGGGTTATACATTTCTAGAGATATATCATTGCCTTTTAGCTTGTCCAATTTGTTGGAGGGAAATGTTCATAGAGGTCTCTGTATTATTTGTATTTCTATGGTATTGGTTGTAAGGTATCATTGTTTGCTGATGATTTTATTTTATTTTATTTTTTTAAAATGATTTTTTATTATATTATGTTAGTCACCATACAGTACATCCCCGGTTTCCGATGTAAGGCTCGATGATTCATTAGTTGTGTATAACACCCAGTGCACCATGCAATACGTGCCCTCCTTACTACCCATCACCGGTCTATCCCATTCCCCCACCCCCCTCCCCTCTGAAGTCCTCAGTTTGTTTCTCATAGTCCATAGTCTCTCATGTTTCATTCCCCCTTCTGATTACCCCCCTTTCTTTATCCCTTTCTTCCCCTACTGATCTTCCTAGTTCTTATGTTCCATAGATGAGAGAAATCATATGATAGTTGTCTTTCTCTGCTTGACTTATTTCACTTAGCATTATCTCCTCCAGTGCTGACCATGTTGTAGCAAATGTTGAGAACTCGTTCTTTCTGATAGCTGAGTAATATTCCATTGTATATATGGACCACAACTTCTTAATCCAGTCATCTGTTGAAGGGCATCTCGGCTCCTTCCACAATTTAGCTATTGTGGACATTGCTGCTATGAACATTGGGGTGCATATGGCCCTTCTTTTCACTACATCTGTATCTTTGGGGTAAATACCCAGTAGTGCAATGGCTGGATCATAGGGTAGCTCAATTTTTAACTTTTGAAGGGACCTCCACACTGTTTTCCAGAGTGGCTGTACCAACTTGCATTCCCACCAACAATGTAGGAGGGATCCCCTTTCTCCACATCCTCTCCAACAATTGTTGTTTCTTGCCTTGTCTATTTTTGCCATTCTAACTGGCGTAAGGTGGTATCTCAGTGTGGTTTTGATTTGAATTTCCTTGATGGCTAATGATTTTGAACATTTTTTCATGTGTCTGTTAGCCATTTGTATGTCTTCATTGGAAAAGTGTCCGTGCATATCTTCTGCCCATTTTTTGATTTGTTTATTTGTTTCTCGTGTATTGAGTTTGAGAAGTTCTTTGTAGATCTTGGATACCAATCCTTTATCTGTAGTGTCATTTGCAAATATATTCTCCCATTCCGTGGGCTGCCTCTTAGTTTTTCTGACTGTTTCCTTGGATGTGCAGAAACTTTTAATCTTGATGAAGTCCCATAAATTCATTTTATCTTTTGTTTCTCTTGCCTTTGGGGATGTGTCATGAAAAAGGTTGCTGTGGCCGATGTCGTAGAGGTTGTTGCCTATGTTCTCCTCTAGAATTTTGATGGATTCCTGTCTCACATCGAGGTCTTTCATCCATTTGGAGTTTATTTTTGTGTATGGTGTGAGATAGTGGTCAAGTTTCATTCTCTTGCATGTAGCTGTCCAATTTTCCCAGCACCATTTATTGAAGAGACTGTCTTTTTCCCACCGGATGTTTTTTCCTGCTTTATCAAATATTAGTTGCCCAAAGAGCCGAGGGTCCATTTCTGGGCTCTCTATTCTGTTCCATTGGTCTATGTGTCTGTTTTTGTGCCAGTACCATGCTGTCTTTGTGATCACAGCTTTGTAGTACAGCTCAAAATCCGGCATTGTGATGCCCCCAGCTTTGTTTTTCCTTTTCAACAGTTCCTTGGAGATTCGGGGCCTTTTCTGTTTCCATACAAATTTAAGGACTGTTTGTTCCAGTTCTTTGAAAAATGTCCTCGGTATTTTGATCGGGATAGCGTTGAAAGTGTAGATTGCTCTGGGTAGCATGGACATTTTAACTATGTTAATTCTTCCGATCCATGAGCATGGAATATCTTTCCATCTTTTTATGTCTTCATCAATGTCTTTTAAGAGTGATTTATAGTTTCTAGAATATAGGTCCTTTACATCTCTGGTTAAGTTAATTCCAAGGTAACATATGGTTTTTGGTGCTATTGTAAATGGGATGGATTCCCTAATTTCTCTTTCTTCGGTCTCGTTATTCGTGTATAGAAATGCAACTGATTTCTGAGCATTTATTTTTTATCCTGCCACGTTACTGAATTGCTCTATAACTTCTAATAGTTTGGGAGTGGCTTCTTTTGGGTTTTCCATATAGAGTATCATGTCATCTGCAAAGAGAGACATTTTGACTTCTTCTTTGCCAATTTGAATACCTTTGATCCCTTCTTGTCGTCTGATTGCTGTTGCAAGGACTTCTAGTACTATGTTGAATAATAGTGGCGAGAGTGGGCATCCTTGTCGAGTTCCTGATCTTAAGGGAAAGGCTTCCAGCTTTTCCCCATTGAGAATAATATTTGCAGTAGGCTTTTCATAGATGGCTTTTATGAGACTGAGAAATGTACCTTCTATTCCTACACTCTGAAGGGTTTTAAACAGGAAAGGATGCTGTATTTTGTCAAATGCTTTTTCGGCATCGATTGAGAGGATCATATGGTTCCTGAGTCTTTTCTTGTTGATATGATGTATCACGCTGATTGATTTGCGAATATTGAACCACGCTTGCATCCCAGGTATGAATCCCACTTGATCGTGATGGATAATCCTTTTAATGTACTGTTGGATTCTATTAGCAAGTATCTTGTTGAGGATTTTGGCGTCCATATTCATTAGGGAAATCGGTCTGTAATTCTCCTTTTTGAGGGGGTCTTTGCCTGGTTTGGGGATCAAGGTAATATTGGCCTCATAGAATGAGTTTGGTAGCTTTCCTTCTGTTTCTATTTTTTGAAATAGCTTTAGGAGAATAGGTATTATTTCTTCTTTGAATGTTTGGTAGAATTCCCCAGGAAAACCGTCCGGGCCTGGAGTTTTGTTATTTGGAAGGTTGTTTATCACTGACTCAATTTCTTCATAATTAATTGGCCTGTTTAAGGAATCAATTTCTTCCGGTTTCAATCTTGGTAGTTTATAGGTTTCCAGGAAGGATTCCATCTCTTCCAGATTGCTTAGTTTATTGGCATATAGCTGTTGATAAAAATTTCTAAGAATCCTTCCAATTTCAATGGTGCTCGTCGTGACCTCTCCTTTTTCATTCATAATTTTAATAATCTGGGTCCTTTCTCTTTTCTTTTGGATAAGTCTTGCCAGTGGTCTGTCAATTTTATTGATTCTCTCCAAGAACCAGCTTCTAGTCCTGTTGATCTGCTCTACTGTACTTCTGGTTTCTGCTTGATTGATTTCAGCTCTAATTTTGGTCAACTGCTTCCTCGTGCGTGGATTAGGCCTGTCCCTCTGTTGCTGTTCCAGCTTCTTGAGGTGAGAATATAAAAACTGCATTTTAGATTTTTCTATTCTTTTGAGTGAGGCTTGGATGGTGATGTATTTCCCCCTTAGGACTGCCTTTGCAGTATCCCATAGGTTTTGGGCTGTTGTATTTTCATTCTCATTGGTCTCCATAAATTGTTTTATTTGATTTTTGATTTCCTGGTTTATCGAGTCATTCCTGAGCAGGATGGTTCTTAGTCTCCAAGTGTTTGAGTTTCTTCCAAATTTTTCCTTGTGGTTGAGTTCCAATTTCAGAGCGTTGTGGTCTGAGAATATGCAGGGGATAATTTCAATCTTTTGGTATCAGTTGAGACCTGTTTTGTGTCCCAGAACATGGTCTATTCTTGAGAATGTTCCATGGGCATTAGAATAGAATGAGTATTCTTTGGTTCTGGGGTATAGTGTTCTATATATATCTATGAGGTCCAACTCGTCGAGTATGGCATTCAAAGCCTTTGATTCTTTGCTTAGTTTTTGCCAGGGTGTTCTGTCTATTTCTGATAGTGGAGTGTTGAGGTCCCCTACTATTAATGTATTTTTATTTATATGTCTCTTTATTCTGGTTAAGAGTTGGCTTGTGTATCTTGCTGCTCCCCTGTTGGGGGCATATATATTTATAATTGTCATATCCACTTGTTGAATACTTCCCTTAAGAATAATATAGTGCCCTTCTGCATCTCTAACTATAGTCTGTAGTTTAAAATCCAATTTATCTGATATGAGAATTGCTACCCCAGCTTTCTTTTGAGGTCCATTTGCGTGAAAGATGGTACTCCATCCCCTTACTCTCAGTCTGAATGCATCTTTGGGTTTGAAATGAGTCTCTTGTAGACAGCAAATGGATGGGTCATTTCTCTTTATCCAATCTGCAACCCTGTGGCATTTTATGGGATGGTTCAAACCATTTACATTAAGACTGATTACTGAGAGATATGATTTCAATGTTGCCATGTTGCCAGTAAAGTCTTTGTTTGTATTGGCTGTGACTTTCTGTTCTGTATCACTCTTGGGGCCTTTTTACTTTTATAGAACCCCCCATAATATCTCCTGTAGGGCTGGTTTCGTGGTTACAAAATTGGTTAGTGACTGGCGATTCTGAAATGTCTTTATTTCTCCATCAATTCTGAATGACAGCCTTGCTGGATAAAGGATCCTTGGCTGCATGTTTTTCTCTGAAAGAGCTTTAAAAATGCTCCCCCAACCCTTTCTCTCATTCCAGGTCTGTGTAGACAGGTCTGACGTAATTCTGATGCCTTTGCCTTGGTACGTGAGAAATTTCTTTGCCCTGGCCGCTTTCAATACTGTATCCTTGCATCTAATATTTGCGAATTGCACTATGACGTGACGTGGCGTAGGTTTGTCATGGTTGAGCTTGGGAGGGGTCCTCTCTGCCTCTTGGATACGAATGTTTGTTTCCCTTGCTAGATTAGGGAAGTTTTCAGCTACAATTTGTTCAAATATCTCTTCTAGACCTCTGTTTTTCTCCACCCCCTCGGGGATGCCGATGATTCTAACATTGGATCGTTTCATTGAGTCAGTAATCTCCCGTAACCTACATTCGTGGGCGTGGATTTTTTTAAGACCATCTTCTATTTTCATTTTTTCCTCTATTAACCCATCCTCCAATTCACTAACCCGTTCCTCTGCTTCTGTGACCCTGGCCATCAGAGCCTCTAGTTTTGCCTGCATTTGGCTCATAGAATTTTTAATTTCTGTCAGATTCGCTCTCATTTCTGTCCTTAGGGATTCTATATTCTCAGTAACCTTTTCGTTAATAGTTTTTTCAATTCTATTCATCATTTTGACCATCGTTACTCTGAATTCCATTTCTGATAATTTGGTTACATCCATATCCATTATTTCTGTGGCAGAGGCCACAGAATCACTGTCTTTTCTTTGCTGGGGGGGGCTTCTCCTTCTTGTCATTCTGATGAAGAGAGGTTGCGGGGTTTCCAGAGCCCAAATTATTGACTGGGTCCCAGGCCGTGCCCCTTGTTTTATAGGGATCTTAGGGATGTGGGCTTCTTCTTTAAAGATTTTATTTATGTACTTATGTGGCAGCCAACCAGCGAGAGAGGGAACAGTAGCAGGGGAGTGGGAGAGGAAGAAGTAGGCTCCCAGCGGAGGAGCCCGATGAGGGACTCCTTTCCGGAACGCCGGGATCACGCCCTAAGCCGAAGGCAGGCGCTCAATGACTGCGCCACCCAGGCGCCTCGGGTTGTGGGCTTCTTGATTTTTCAGCCTGTCTTCTGTGTTCTGGGGGAGGGGCCTGCCGCGCCGATACTCAGGCAGCCCTGTTTGGATAGAGTGTCCGTGTCCCCTGCGAGGGGGGATGGGGATGGGCACTCCCTGAGCCGGTATATCCAGGCTTTTGTTCTCTGGCGGCTTTCCCTGGTGGTTTGCTGTGCCTCTTCTGAGAGTCAGAGCAGCAGCGGCCAAATTTCAGCCTCTGTCACAGAACAGAGGGATTGCGGCCCATTCTCTACTAATGTTCTGGCCACTTTAACTCTGTTTCTGTTGGTGCTGCTCAACCCTGCAGCGTCCCGGGATGTGCGCCCCACACCCGGCGTCGCAGCCCTCACTTCCAGGGCCGGCGCGTCTCTGTCCTTTGTGTTTCTAATGCCGCCAGCCGCCAGCCGCCTGCCGCCAGCCACCCCGTGCGCGCTCCCAGATCTCCCGGTCTCAGTCTGGATCCAGTGAGCGCACCGGGATTCCGGTGTTCCGCGAGATGCCTGGTGGCGCGCGCACCCGGCTCACAGTCTCAGTCTGCTGTTTTGCGGGTGCCGTCCGCGAGCCCCACTCGCTCTCCCGTGCAAGTGGCTACCACTTCCCGGCGCCCGAACACGGCGGCTCCCTCCCCCTTCCGTTTATCTTCCGATATCTGTGCACAGTTTCATGGCTCCCCGCATCGTACCTCAATACTCAGTGCTGGAGATGTTCATTTGTAGAGATCCAGATGCATCTTCCTGCGTCTCAGGCTGGTTCCGTGGTTGTTTAGGCTGGTCTGGTACCTATCCAGCTCGACTCGGAGGACCAGCTGAAAACGGTGTCTCCTACTCCTCCGCCATCTTAACTCCCAATCCAATTCTCCTCTCACTTTCTGCCACACTCACCAGTGCTGTCTCCCTCAACAGCTCTGGTACCTCTCCTCTTCACTGCAAGAGGAGTTGAGACAGCCATTACATTATGCAGAGATGGCTTCTGTCTTGCTGATCTCCCACCCCTCTTGTCCCCTCCATGGTGGCTCCGCTTTGCCTCCAGATTAAGCTTCAATTACATGAATCTGATCAGGATCCATCCTGTTCCACCTTCTTCGAGGCCCTTGGTAATCTGCTCCCTGAGGACCAACCAGCCTCACAGTCTCACACACTCTTGCCAATTTTACCTTTCACCAAGGAGAATTCTCTATATGTCTGCAAACCCACCATGTGCAGTGGGGTTTCAGGGCCTTTCCACCTGGGGTTGGGAGTTCCCTCAGCCTGGAATACACTTTGATGATTTTATTTTTTAACAAGAAACAACAATTGTTGGAGAGGATGTGGGGAAAGGGGATCCCTCCTACATTGTTGGTGGGAATGCAAGTTGGTACAGCCACTCTGGAAAACAGTGTGGAGGTCCCTTAAAAAGTTAAAAATTGAGCTACCCTATGATCCAGCCATCTCACTATTGGGTATTTACCCCAAAGATACAGATGTAGTGGAGAGAAGGGCCATATGCACCCCAATGTTCATAGCAGTTCTGTCCACAAAAGCTAAATCGTGGAAGGAGCTGAGATGCCCTTCAACAGATGACTGGATTAAGAAGATATAGTCCAAATGTACAATGGAATATTACTCAGCTATCAGAAAGAACGATTTCTCAACATTTGCTGCAACATGGACAACACTGGAGGAGACGATGTTAAGTGAAATAAGTCAAGCAGAGAAAGACAATTATCATATGGTTTCTCTCATCTATGGAACACAAGAACTAGGAAGATCGGTAGGAGAAGAAAGGGATAAAGAAAGGGGGGTAATCAGAAGGGGGAATGAAGCAGGAGAGACTATGGACTCTGAAAAACAAACTGAGAGCTTCAGAGGGGAGGAGGGTGGGTGAATGGGATAGGCTGGTGATGGGTAGTAAGGAGGGCACGTATTGCATGCTGCACTGGGTGTTATACACAACTAATGAATTATCGAACTTTACATCAAAAACCAGGGATGTACTGTATGGTGAATAACATAATATAATAAAAATATTATTATGAAAAAAATAAACATAGCACCTGCCAAGATTAAAAAAAAACAAAAACATAAAACAATATTTAAAAAGATTATTTGAGAAAAAGAGAGCAAGAGAGAGGCAGAGAGTAGTGGGGAGGAGCAGAGGGAGAGAGACAAGCCGACTCTGTGCTGAGCTTGGAACACAAGGCAGTGTCCTGAGATCATGACCTGAGCTGAGACCTAGAGTCAGATGCTTAACTTACTGAGCCAGCCAGGTATCCTGCTACTGATTTTATTTATTTGCATCTTCTCCCCCACCTCTTTCCTTTTGTTTAATTGAAGGTTTATCAATTTTGCTTAGCTTTCCAAAAAATTGGCTCCTAGCTTTTTAAATCTTCTCTATCAGTTTTCTGGTCTATATATCATTTATGTATGCTCTGATATTTGTTATTTCTTTTCCTCTGCTGCTTTGGATTTAGTTTTTTTTTTTCTAGGCCTTTGAATCATAAAATTAGTTTTTTTTTCTTAATGTAAGCATTTATTAGAAACAAGAAAAAAGCACCTCTTAGTGCTGCTTTTGCAACATCCCATAAGTTTTGATAGGCTGTGTTTCCATTTTCATTTGATTGGAGATTTTTAAATTTCCTTTTTGTTTTTGTCTTTCACCCACTGGCTGTTCATGAATGTTGGTTTAATTCTCACATATTTGTGAATATCTCAGATATCGGTGCCCTTACATTTGTTGCAGTGGTAGTCACACCAGCCAAGACATGGAAACAGCCCACTATCCACTGACAGATAAATACTAATGATAGCGTATCTATACAATGGAATTCAGCAATGAAAAAGGAAGACATCCTTTCCTTTGCTAGAACATGGATGGACCTCGAGGGCATTAGGCTAAGTGAAATAATCAGAGAAAGACAAATACTGTATGATCTTCCTTATATGTGAAATACAAAATCTGAACTCATAGAAACAGAGAGTAGGTTGATGTTTGCCTGTGGTTGGGATTTGGGGAAATGAGAAAATGTTGGTGAAAGCCCACAAAACTTCAGTTATAAGATGTGTTCTGGGAATGGAATGTACAATATGGTCATTATGGTTAACTATATTGCATTGTGTACTTGAATGTTGCTAACAGTGTACATAGTAATTGTTCTTACAATAAAAATAAATGATAACTTTGTTAAGTGATGGATGTATTCACTAACTTACCATAGTGATTATTTCACAATGTATATGCATATGAAATCACCAAGTTGAACACTTAAACATCCACAATTTTATATGTCAGTTATATTTTAATAAAACTGGAAAAATGAAGAAAAATATTCCTATGTCTCTGTCTTCTATTTGCATTTCAAATGCCACCTCCTTCCAGCAGAATCCTCCCCATAAAAAAATAAAACAGAGTACCAGGATGAAAACCATTATAAATATGTCAATCGGAAGGTCAATCAATAGGAAAACAGTATCCACATAAGGATGCTATGAAGATAGAACAGTGAGTTAGATAAGAGGTCAAGGTCTCTCTGCGGCATCTGGAAAGAAAACTTTTATTTCTCTGATTTTTTTTCTTTTTTTTTTTTACAGTTACAAACTAATTTCTTTTTCCCCTTTTTAAAAGTATGTTCAGTTAGACAACAAATAGTACATCATCAATTTTTGATGTAGTGTTCAGTGATTCATTAGTTGCATATAACACCCAGTGCTCATCACATCACATGCCCTACTTAGTACCCATCACCTGGTTACCCCATCTCCCACCCCTCCCCTCTGAAACTCTCAGTTTGTTCCCCAGTGTCGAGAGTCTCTCATGATTTTTCTCCCTCTCTGATTCCTTCCCATTCAGTTTTCCCTCCCTTCCCCTATGATCCTCTATGCTATTCTTTATATTCCACATATGAGTGAAACCATATAATTGTCTTTCACTGTTTGATTTATTTCACTTAGCATAATCCCCACAAGTTCCATCCATGATGATGCAAATGGTGAGTAATCATACTTTCTGATGGCTGAGTAATGTTCCATTGTATGTATGAACCGTATCTTCTTTATCCATTCATCTAATAAAGGACATGTTGGCTTCTTCCACAGATTGGCTATTGCGGACATTTCTGCTAAGAACGTTGGGGTGCATATGCCCCTTCTTTTCACTACATCTGTATCTTTGGGGTAAATACCCAGTAGTGCAATTGCTGGGGCATAGGGTAGCTTTATTTTTAACTTCTTGAGGAACTTACATACTGTTTTCCAGAGTGGCTTTACCAGCCTTCATTCCCACCAACAGTGTAAGAGGGTTCCCCTTTCTCCACAACCTTGTCAACATTTGTTGTTTCCTGTCTTGTTAATTTTAGCCATTCTAACTCGTGTAAAGTGTTATCTAATTGTGGTTTTGATTCGTATTTCACTGATGGCTAGTGATGTGGAACAGTTTTTTCCTGTATCTATTGGCCATTTCTATGTCTTCTTTGGAGAAATGTCTGTTCATGTCTTCCGCCCATTTCCTGATTGGATTATTTGGTTTTTGGGTGTTGAGTTTGATAAGTTCTTTAGAGATCTTGTATACCAACCCTTTACCTGATATGTCATTTGCAAATATCTTCTCCCATTCTGTGGGTTGCCTCTTAGTTCTGTTGACTGTTTCCTTTGATCTGCAAAAACTTTTTTATCTTGTTGATATCTAAACTCTTCTTAGAATACAAATGGTGATCTAGAGGCAAGGGGCAGAGAGGAAATATTTACATTTGGAGGAAAGCCTGACCTGGAGTAAATTTCCATAACTGTCCAGTAGACACAATTCAGTCTCACTGTCTTCTCTGAGATCATTCCAGTGCCGAAAATGAAAGTGGAAATGAAACTTTTTGAATTGAAATTATGCCAGTGGTAGACTGTTTGCAGAGTTGGCCCCACATCCCCATCTTTCTCTGTAGCCATGTCTTTGACAATGATTGTAGCACCTTCCATCAGGTGGTGGATATACTTCCTCTACCTTTGATCTGGGCTGGATTAGGATATTTTATGTGCTGTGGCCAGGAGGATATGATGGGAATGACAGTGGACCTAAGAGCCTTGGTGCCTTTCTGCTGCTCTCTCTTGGAACTCTGCTTCCAAAAAGTGAATTAACCTGGGTGTGCTGCCAGAAGTGAGGACATGTGGAGCAGAGCCCAGTTGTCCAAGCCAAGGCCACCCTGGTTAGCTAGCACTAGCCAAGCCCCAATTATATTAGAATGCCCTGGAGAGATCAGCAGAGCTCACCCAGCTGACACACGGCTGACTCAAGACTCTTGAGGAAATCAACAGATTATAACAACTCATCACCATACAATTTCACTTGATACTAAAGACATTATAACAAACCATTTGCTTTCAGGATGGCTTGCTGTGCAGCAACATTCATGATCATTCTGTTATTCAAGTTTATCTCAATCATATAGTTAACTGTATGTTAACTATACTGGAATTAAACTAATAAAAAAGAAATTGTGTGCCTATATATGTATGTGTATATATATATATATATATATATAGAGAGAGAGAGAGAGAGAGAGAGAGAGGAGAATAAAAAAGAATATTCTATTAGAATAGAATAGAATGTTATTTAGCCATAAAGATGAGTGAAATGTTGGCAATTGTGACAACAGGGATGGACCTTGAGGGCATTATACTCAGGAAAATAAGTCAGATAAACACAAATCAGAACCACAGTGAGATACCATCTTACACCAGTTAGAATGGCAAAAATTAACAAGACAGGAGACAACAAATGTTGGCGAGATTGTGGAGAAAGGGGAACCCCCTTACACTGTTGGTGGGAATGCAAGCTGGTACAGCCACTCTGGAAAACAGTATGGATGTTCCTCAAAAAGTGAAAAATAGAGCGACCCTATGACCTAGCAATTCCAGTACTGGATATTTCCCCAAAGATACAGATGTCGTGAAATGAAGGGTCACATGCACCCCAATGTTCACAGCAGCAATGTCCGCAATTAGCCAAAGTATTTCCAAGATGTCCTTCAAAAGATGAATGGATAGAGAAGATGTGGTTCATATATACAATAGAATACTACTTAGCCATCAGAACGGATGCATACCTAACTTCTGAATCGACATGGATGAAACTGGAGGGGATTATGCTAAGTGAACTAAGTCAAGCAGAGAAAGACAATTATCATATGGTTTCACTCACATGTGGAACATAAGGAATAGTGTGGAAGACCACAGGGGAAGGAAGGGAAAACTGAATGGGAAGAAATCAGAGAGAGAGAGACAAACCATGAGAGACTCTGGACTCTGTGAAACAAACTGAGGGTTACAGAAGGAGGGTGTTGGGGGACAGGGTAGTCAGGTGATCCGTATTAAGGAGGGCACGTGAGGTGATGAGAACTGGGTGTGATATGCAACTAATGAATCATTGAACACTACATCAAAAAAATAATGATGTTCTGTAAGTTGGCTAATTGAACATAATAAAACATAAATAAAAATAAAATACTCTTCAAAAAAATAAAGGCCTCATCTCTACAAAACAAAACAAAAACAAATAAAGAAATAAGTCAGACAGAGGAAGGTAAATACCATATGATCCCATTTATGTGTGGAATCTTGAAAACAAGAACAAAACCAAACCAAGCTTGTGGATATGCAGAACAGATTGGCAGTGGTCTGAGCTAGGGCATGGGGAGTGGGTGAAATGGACGAAAGTGTGAAAAGGTACAAATTTCCAGTTATAAAATGAGTAAGTCAGGGGGTGTCATGTCCAGCATAGTGACTCCTGCTAACAAAACTGCATTATAGACTTGAAAGTAGCTAGAAAAGGGGATCTTAACAACTGTCATCATGAGAGAAAGTTTGTAAGTATATATTGAGATGGATGATAACTGAACTTGTTCTGATCACTCTGCAATATAAACAACTACAGAGTCATCACATTATACACATGAAATTAATGCAACACGATGTTGATTATATTTTAACTCATTATCAACAGCAATAATAATAATAATCAGAAGGGAGAGTTCATCCATAACATTGGCTAAGGTTTGATTCACAAGTATCTTGGGCCCAGGTGAGTGTCAGAGGCACTCAGCCTACAGCATCACTATCCATAGGCTAGGCTTAAAGGGAACGATGATAAAGTCTATGTTATCCAGCAAATGTTTTAAGGAGTAAAAAAGAATGACCATAGACCCAAATTGAAAACAGCAATTTCATGTTTTGCTCTATTATGAAATTATATAAATGGCCTTAAATGCTAAGTGCAGTTTTATTTGTATGAGTAATACAACTCATGATTATTCTTTCAGGAAGTCTAGGGAAATTTTGCTTGGCATGATATATGTCCTTTGAAAAGGAATAATTTTTAAAAAATCACAGTGGTCCTGTAAAAATATGCATGATTTCAAATATTTCTGATCCATGTTTGGAAAGAACTGTGGGAATGTATGAAAATGGATACAGAGAAAAACTATGTATATCAGACAGAGCAGAAAGCTTAATAAATGGATTTTTGGAAAATTGTATAGAGAAGTTGAATTCTAATAAATGGAGATTTCTGGAAATACAGAGAAGAAAATCCTACTTCACAATGATCAAAAATCATGTCTTTGAATCCTGCAGTCAAGGGCACTTTTTCACTACCAGGACAATTGTCCCTTTTATAGTTGCTCTCTTAAAAAATCTTGTTAGAGCCCCCTTTATGTCTCTGTTCCTCAGGCTGTAGATGAAGGGGTTCGGCATGGGCATGACCACTGTGTACATTACCGAGGCCACTGCACTTGCGTGGGAGCTCTGGGTAGCAGCAGAGATAAGGTACACTCCGAGGACTGTACAATAAAATAAGGAGACAACTGAGAGGTGAGATGCATAGGTGGAAAATGCTTTATACTTGCCCTGAGCTGATGAGATTTTACATATGGAGGATATAATCTTAGAGTATGAACAAAGGATCCCAGCAAGGGGGCCACCAGCCAGCAACACAGTTGAAATATATAGCACTGTGTCATTAACAAAGGTATCAGAACAGACAAGTTGGATTATTTGATTGAGTTCGCAGAAGAAGTGGGGGATTTCCACGTCTGTACAGAAGGTCAAACGCAATACCATTAAGCTTTGTAATAAGGAATTCAGGACACTCATGATCCAAGACACCAGAACCAGCAGTCCACAGAACCGGGGGTTCATGATAACCCTGTATTGCAGGGGGTGACATATGGCCACGAACAGGTCATAGGCCATCAAGGCCAGGAGAAAGTCATCCCAGCCTGCAAAGAGTATTGAAAAACAGATCTAGCTGATGCATCCTGTATAGGTTATAACTTTGCTGTGTGTCTGTATATTCATCAACATCTTGGGGACGGTGGTGGAGATGAAACAGATGTCAACAAAGGACAGGTGGGCCAGGAAGAAGTACATGGGGGTGTGGAGGTGGGAGTCTGAGCTGACAGCCAGGATGATGAGCAGATTTCCAAACACAGTGCTCAGGTACATGGAGAGGAAAACTGCAAATATGAGGAGCTGCAGTTCTTCATCATTTGATAATCCCAGAAGAAGAAATCCTGAAATGTGGGTCTCATTACCTGCTCCCATGTGGTGGTGGTGATGACTAGAAATTAGAAAAAATGATTAATTTTTAACAGAAATGGGCATTAGTCACATGGCAGAAAAGGTATAATTACAATGACATGTGGAAAAGCAATGCAGGCATAAGAGAAAGTGAAAGGGGTGTTATCTTTACCAGGAGTTCATGAAGACCTAAACACAAGGCGACATTTGAAGAGAGACTTCAGGGAAATCTGCAAGAGACACACAGTTTTTTTTTTTTTTTTGAGGACATGTGTACCCTGCAGGAAAAAGAGCCAGAGCAAAGTCCCTGAGGAAGGCACTTGTGTTTAATGGAAATCCAGAATGAAAAATGGGGCCAGTGTGGTCAGGAGACCAGCAAGAGGGAGAGTGATGAGAGGTGGTGTCTGGGAAGGTTGAGGAACAAGGTGGCCTCCCTGTTGCAGCTGAGACTTCAAGATACAGGGAGTCCTTCATTCACATGGTGTTTTTTGCACTTCATTAATTTGTGTCCAAGGAATCCTGTCAACAAAATGATTCCATTCTTTATTTCCAAGTATTGGTTAGCATCCTGGTGTCTCTATTTTAAGAATCCAATATTGGAACACTACAGACTCCTGGGGCCATGCGACTGCCAAGCTCTTCTTAACTCCAGCTTCAATATTTAGGAAAGAAATTATATTGGTTAATCTCTCAATATCAAATTATCATTACCTTAACAAATATAGAAAAGTACACAAATTCCAGGTGATAAGATTGCCATGAACCTGGAACTTCGTGTTCTATTTTAATATGACTATTTTGGCCTGTATTTATAGAAGTATAAAAACTAAAAGGTGACAGAGAAAAGGAAGATGGGGAAGAAAGGTCTAACAAGCCCAGGGGGTCCCTGAGAGATCCTGATGATGAGAAAGCTTCTCTGGTTCTGGCTGCATTCCAACCCTAGGTATATCTCTGTGATGCTCAGAATAATTAATAAAGCAGTATAAACCAATACTTCAAAAGCGAAGAGTGATATATTTATGGTGTCAAGACACCTTAATGTATGAACACCTACTAGAAATATGAGTAAAAGGAACAATTCCATAATGGACAAAAGGAAATATGAAATGTACAAAAATAGTGGGGATTTATCAAGATGAAATTGTACATTCAAGAAGAATGAGTATTCTGTTGTTTTAGGGTGGAATGTTCTGTATATATCTATGAGGTCCAGCTGGTCCACTGTGTCATTCAAATCTCTTGTTTCTTTGTTGATTTTCTGCTTAGATGACCTGTCTATTGCTGAGAGTGGAGTGTTGAGGTCTCCTACTATTAACATATTATTATCAATATGTCTCTTTATTTTGGTTGAGAGTTGGCTTATGTAGTTGGCTGCTCCTATGTTGGGGACATAGATATGTATAATTGTTAGATCCTCTTGTTGGATAGACTCTTTAAGAATGATATAGCTCTAACTACAGTCTTTAGCTTAAAATCTAATTTGTCTGATATGAGAATGGCTACCCCAGCTTTCTTTTGAGGTCCATTGCCATGAAAAATGGTACTCTATACCCTCACTTTCAGTCTGGATGTATCTTTAGGTTCAAAATGAGTCTCTTGTAGACAGCATATGGATGGGTCATGTCTTTTTATCTGATCTGCAACCTTGTGGCATCCCATGGGAGCATTTAGGCTATTCACTTTGAGAGTGATTATTGAAAGATATGATTTTATGGCCATCATGTTGCCTGTGAAGTCCTTGTTTCTATAGATTGTCTCTGTAAATTTCTGGTCTATATCACTCTTGGATTCTTTCTCCTTTGATAGAACCCTCCCCCTTAATATTTCATGCAGGACCAGCTTGGTGGTTATATATTCTTTCAGTTTCTGCCAGTCTTGTAAGCTCCTTGTCTCTCCATCTAGTCTGAATGACACCTTTGCTAGATAAAGTATCCTTTACTGCGTGTGCTTCTCATTTAGTACCATGAATATGTCTTGCCAGCCCTTTCTGGCTTGCCAGGTCTCTGTGGACACGTCTGATGTTATTCTGATGCTCCTCCCTCTGTACGTAAGAAGTCTCTTCCCCCTCACTGCTTTCGAGCTTGTTTCCTTGGATCTAAGATTTGTGAATTGTAGTATTATATCTTGTGGCGTCGGTCTGTTCTCATTGATCTTGGGAGGGGTCCTCTCTGCCTCTTGGACATGAATGCTTGTTTCCTTCCCCAGATTAGGGAATTTTTCAGCTACAATTTGCTCAAATACATCTTCTAGACCCAGCAACTGCACTACTGGGTATTTATTCTAAGGATACAGATGTAGTAAAAAGAAGGGCCACATACACCCAATGTTCATAGCAGCAATGTCCACAATAGTCAAACTGTGGAAGGAGCTGAGATGCCCTTCAACAGATGAATGGAGAAAGAAGATGTGGTCCATATATTCAATGGTGAATATTACTCAGCCATAAGAAAGGATGAATACCCACCATTTACATCAACATGGATGGAACTGGAGGAGATTATGCTAAGTGAAATAAGTCAAGCAGAGAAAAAAAATCATCATTTGGTTTCACTTATACATAGAACATAAGGAATAGCATTAGGAGAAGACATTAGGAGAATGAAGGGAAAAGTGAAGGGGGGGAACCAAAGGGGGAGATGAACCATGAGATACTATGAACTCCGGGAAACAAACTGAGGGTTTCAGAGGGGAAGGGGGTGGAGGGATGGGATAATCAGGTGATGGGTATTAAGGAGGGCACATATTGCATGGAGCACTGGGTGTTATACATAAACAAAGAATCATAGAACACTTTGCCAAAACTAATGATGTACTGTATGGTGACTAACATAACATAATGAATTTTTTTTTAAAGATGAAATTATAAAGGACTTTTCTAAATGATATTAAGTGTAAAAATTTGGAATCAGTGAATGAGTTTTGAGTCATGTATTTACCACATATTAGCTGTTTGAATTTGGGAAGACAACCAATTCATTTTAAAATGTTAATATTCTCACCAGAATATTGGGGGTAGTAGTATCCTTCCTCCTAGGATGGTCGACAGATTGAGTCCATATATGTAAAAAGGTTGAGCATAGTTCCTTACTGTTAGTACATGAATGGTTATCTCTTTGTTTTGTCTTGTGTGTGTGTGTGTGTGTGTGTGTACATACATGCGGATTTGTGTGTTTGCCTGTGCATACATGCTTGATAATAAGGTAAATGGATGCTTAATGTGTAGAATAAAAATCTGGAATCCACTGCAGTAAAGGAAAAGAATGGTTCTAATAAATGACAAGTGCCTGCTAATATGGGAAAAACAGTATGAATGAAGAGTCCATCAGAAGACCAGGTTGCAGAGGGAAAAGGCAGTCAGTGTGGGTGCTGATGTTACATCAGAGTCCAGGGAGACCCTGCTGACTGCTCCACTGGCCTCATCATGGAGTCCACCTCAGGCCTCTGATCTAAGTGTCATTTCTGTCCCTATCCCCTGTTTATTTGACCACACTTGTTTTTATATGTCCGGAGAGTGGATGAAGCTGGATCTTCTCTTGCATTCCTTGGTGGCATTCATTCCTTTGTTATGTTGGCCTTTGGGGTTTGGTCTTTGTTTGAACAAAATCCATTGGGTACATACCAATCCTGCTTCTCTGTTCCTTGTCTGCCATGCAGAAATCTTCCCAGTACATACTCTGTAAAATCTGGCATGTTCCATTACAATCTCTCCTCTTTTTGTAGATGATTTATCCTTGAAGACCCCATGTCATATGATCACTTAGTTCCCTGTTCTCTGTTATAACATATGATCCAAAGAGGCAGGGGCCTCATCTGGTTTGTTCCTGTCTTTGTGTTCACAAATGTGTGCATTTGTAGAGAAACATGTTTTAAGAAAATGAGAACTCATTAAATAGAGAGAATGGTGGGGAAAATAAGATCATGTTGAATATGGTGGATAATATAATACTAACATCTTACAGAAAATATATACAATAGTAAAAATCACATTAACATAGGTCTCTAATTCAGGATGAAATGGCTCAAAGCTTGGAAATAAAAGAATAGGAAAGTATAGTTTTCAATACAGAGTGCAGGATGCAGTAGCTCAAGTTATAATTTGACGATATGTGACCACAAATGGACTCAATCACGCTTATGAAAAAGATGCAGGGGCTCTTTAGCTGAACAGGAAGGAGCATGTTTCACATAACAACAGGAGGTGATTGCTATTAAAAATTAAAAAAAGAAAGATCTAATTCCAGAATATAAAATGGTAGAAATAAGGACAATTAGATGTGCAATAAGATGGAAATATGTGTAAAAAGCATTTCTTACTACTAAGGATGGAGAAGAATTTCAACTTTTAAAAGCAATGAAGGAAACACAATGTGACCAACTGTTAGATTTGACCACGCAAAATACACAGGCTCTCACTTGATCTTATACATACATCTATATACAATATAAGGATTAAGTGCCAAACAGCAAACCTGGTGAAAAAATTGTCATTCCTTTCTTATAAGAATACAATCAAAACACAATAAAACCACACAGATCTCAGTACATAAGAGTGACACACTTGCAAAAACAATTTGTATATCTGAAGTAAATGGCCAACAAAGTTAAAAAATATATTCAACATCCTTGATAATAAAATAGTTGCAAAGTTATGTTCCTTGGTATATCCCTTTATGCATATTAAGTACATTTTTCCCCTAGTGAATACCAATGGGAGACATAACACTGTGAAACATATGTCTCAAAAACTGCAGTCACAGGTAGTATTACCCTCCATGGGCCTGGATCCTTCTAATAAACACAGAACGAGCTAAATGCATCCATCTGAACATTTTTTTAATTTACTCTCACTCCAATGCTCACACTTCCAAGACTTACACTCTGTTTTCCACTCCCCTTAGGTGCAAACTGCTTCATGTGTTCTAATTTCACTGGAACCACTTTATGTCCCTCACTCCTTCCTCTGTCCCATCCAACTGGACTTCCATTCCCATCACGTATTGTGATCCCTGTATTGCTAAATCCAATGAACACTTCTTTTTAAAATATATTAAATGCATTATTTTTAACCTTAGTAGTCAACCCAGCAAACAAACATGCAATCTCTTGGCTCTGGATAAGCTGGTTAGGCTCTCAGATGACCTCAGGTAAAAGTTCTCAGGCTCCACTCTCTCTGATCCATTCCTGAAATTCCTGTTGAGCTCTCAGACTCACCTGGGTGGGGACTATAAGATGAAAGTCTTCGCGTAGGGGTCCAAATTCCTCCCTGGATGTTTAATGATGGAAACTCAAGCCCGCTTACAGAAAGGAGAGCAGGAAGCAGTGAAGCATGGGTCCCCCAGCCAGGCTTAGGAACCCAAAAGCAACAACCATGCCCTTTCCCACCCGAGGATACAACATGGTAAGGGACTGCAGTGGAGAAGATATTTACAGCTCCCTGTGTCTGCTCTTTAAGTACTGTTTCCTTTGTTATCCCATCTCTGAGGATATTATTTCTCTGTGGGCCACTGGTCTGGGCAGAAGGGAAATGTTTGCCAGCCAATTCTCATCCCAGGAGACAAGATTAGAAGTCAGGCAAATGATGTTTTTCTTACTTCTCCATGTTCTTGCCTGACTTCCAGAGCTCTAACTATTTCCATTTTATCCTCATTTGGAGATCGCGTTTTCTTCAAATCTAAGACTGAGGAATCTGCTTAACCAGGACTCATGGACCTCCAAAGTATTGTGTTATGGCAGAGACGATCTCCTGATATCTCTAGAAAAATGCTACTCCCCTCTTCAACGAGAGGGACACATTAATTTGCTATAAACATTTTGGTGCTGCGCTCTTGCCTTCATGATGCTTTTGACTATTCAACCAGGTTCATCATGCTGATAATACAAATTAAGAGCTGTCATTTAGTGCTCCATTTTAAAAAGTGTGTTAATTATGACATATTTAGATTGTTTTATGCACCATACCCTGAGCTGAGAATCCTATGTGGATTGTTTTATTTCATATTTACGAAAGTCCACTCTGTAAGGTCTGTACTATAATGAACCTTAATCTACACTTGCACAAGTGGGGCTCAGAAGTGTGAAATGAGCTATCTTAGTTATGAGCTGAGAGAAGGATGATCTTTGACTGGAACTCCACCAAGATATGTCCAGTTCTCATGCTCTAGATCACCGGTTCTCAACTAGGGGCAATTTTGCCTCCAGACAGCACTTGACAAGATATGGAGAAATCTCTTGTTGTCATAAGTAGGGACATACTACTGGCACCTATTGGCTTGAGCCCAGGAATGCTGCCCCATATCCCACAATGCACAGGATGGTCCCCACTACAAAGAATTATCTAGCACAGATGTCAACAGTGGAGAGGTTGAGAACAGTATTCTAGACCAGAACTTCTCTAACATTAACGTGTATATGAATCACTTGAGGATCCTGTTCAAATTCAGATCTGATTTGGCAGGATGTGGGTGAGGCTCAGAGATCCTATAATTATAACTGCTTCCCAATTGTTACTGATGCCACCAGTCCTGGTCTGTGGGCCAATATTTGAGTACTAAGGCTGTGGTTCAGTGTTTGAGTCAGGGAGAGTTGTTTCTAGACCTTCTCTACCAGGAATCCTCATGCTCATCTCAGGTTTGATCTTAGGTGGTCACATGATGGACTCAGTAGGTGAGCTTGCACGTGTTCAAGTTTATGCCGGCCTCTTGAGGATTTCCCTCTTGAGCTGTGCTGCCTCAGGGGAGGGATGGAGCCAGATGAAAGAGATGCACAGGACAAGGTATGGGGAAAGGCTGCGGAGTTTCCATACCTTCTCTAGGTATGCCACTCTACCAGTCTCCATATGTTCAGCAACCTGGAAGCTCTCTGAACCATCATTTTGGATTTTATGGAAGCTTCATGATATTGATATGATTGATTAAATCATTGTCCATTGGTGATTAGACACCATCTCTAGCTCTCTCCCAACCCAAGAGGTCAGGGGGTGGATCCTAACATTCTAGTCCTCTAACCACATGGTTTGTACCCTGGCAAGCAGCCTCTTTCCTTAGGTGCTTTCCCAAAGTCACCTCGTTAACTTAACAAAAGACATCTTTATGGTTCTTATCACTTAGGAAATTCAAAGTTTGAGAAACTCTGCCAGAAATGGGGATGAAGACCAAATCTATATTTTTTTAGTATAAATCATAAAATCACAGTTATAACTGTATTACTGGTTGAAGTCTTTTTTTGAGTTTTTTTCTTTAATTTTTTTATTATGATATGTGAGTCACCATACAGTCCAACATTAGCTTTTGATGTAGTGTTCCATGGTTGAAGCCTTGACTGAAATTCGGTCACTATGATTCCAGTTCTCCAACTCTGGCACAGTGGTTCTCAACCAGGCATGATATTGCCTTTGGGGACATTTGGGCTATGTTTGAAGGACTGCAGCTAAACATTTATAATCCCTGAGACAACACCCAACACAGATATTCATCCAGCCCCAAGTGTCAACAGTCAGAAGGTGAGAAATTTGATCCTAGACCAGCATTTGTCTATCTTTGTTGTGTATACAAATCACCAACATTTGGAGTTAAAATTCAAATTCTGATTCATCACATGTCCAGTGCCCAGGGATTCTGCTTTTCTAATAAGCTCCCAGGTGATGTTGATGCTACAGGTCCTGGTCTGTGGGGCACAGTTTGAGAACAAAGCTGTCTAACTGTTTTAGAATCACATATAGTTAGCTTTAGGGCTTCTCCACTAGGATTCTTCTGTGTTTATAATTTTGAAAGAAGAGTTTTCCCCATAACTCTATAGTTGTTTATATAATCTATGTTCACAAGTTCATTTTATCTTTTGTTTCTCTTGCCTTTGGAGATGTGTCATGAAATAGGTTGCTTTGGCCGATGTCGTAGAGGTTGCTGCCTATGTTCTCCTCTAGGATTTTGATGGATTCCTGTCTCACATTGAGATCTTTCATCCATTTGGAGTTTATCTTTGTGTATGGTGTGAGAGAGTGGTCAAGTTTCATTCTTTTGCATGTAGCTGTCCAATTTTCCCAGCACCACTTATTGAAGAGACTGTCTTTTTTCCACCGGATGTTTTTTCCTGCTTTATCAAAGATTAGTTGCCCAAAGAGCCGAAGGTCCATTTCTGGGTTCTCTATTCTGTTCCATTGGTCTACTGTCTGTTTTTGTGATATTACCATGCTGTCTTTGTGATCACAGCTTTGTAGTATAGCTTGAAATCCGGCAACGTAATGCCCCCAGCTTTGTTTTTCCTTTTCAACACTTCCTTGGTGATTTGGGGCCTCTTCTGGTTTCACACAATTTTAAGGGCTGTTTGTCCCAGCTCTTTGAAAAATGTCATTGATATTTTGATTGGGATGGCATTGAAAGTGTATATTGCTCTGGGTAGCATAGACATTTTAACTATGTTTATTCTTCTTATCCATGAGCATGGAATATTTTTCCATCTTTTTGTGTCTTCTTCAATGTCTTTCAAGAGTGATTTGTAGTTTCTAGAATATAGATCCTTTACGTCTCTGGTTAAGTTAATTCCAAGATAATGTATGATTTTTGGTGCTATTGTAAATGGAATGGCTTCCCTAATTTCTCTTTCTTCAGTCTCATTGTTCATATGTAGAAATGCAACTGATTTCTGAGCATTGATTTTGTATCCTGTCACATTACTGAATTGCTCTATAACTTCTAGTAGTTTGGCGGTGGATTCTTTTGGGTTTTCCATACAGAGTATCATGTCATCTGCGATGAGAGAGTTTGACTTCTTCTTTGCTGATTTGGATACATTTTATCCCTTTTTGTTGTCTGATTGCTTTTGCAAGGACTTCTAGTACTATGTTGAATAATAATGGTGAGAGTGGACATCCTTGTCATGTTCCTGATCTTAAGGTAAAGGCTTTCAGTTTTTCCCCATTGAGAATGATATTCACCATAGCCTTTCATAGATGGTGTTTATGAAATAGAGGAATATACCCTCTATCCCTACACTCGGAAGGGTTTTAATTAGGAAAGGATGCTATATTTTGTCAAATGCTTTTTCTGCAACAATTGAGAGGATCATATGGTTCCTGAGTCTTTTTTTTTGTTGATACGATCTATCACACTGATCAATTTGAGAATGTTGAACCACCCTTTCATCCCAGGGATGAATCCCACTTGGTCTTTATGGATAATACTTTTAATGTACTGTTGGATCTTATTAGCAAGGATCTTGTTGAGAATTGTGGTGTCCATATTCATCAGGAATATCGGTCTGTAATTCTCCTTTTTGACGGGGTCTTCGCCTGGTTTGGGGATCAAAAGACCATTATCATAGAGACAATAATCTAATAGGTAAACAGACACATGACCAAGGCCTGATTGGCATGACTCACCACACCCTGATTATGTAAGATAGTTCTGAAAAAGAGCTCATAAAAACCCCTAAACTTAGAAACTCTGTGGCCCAGCCTCTTGGACCCCCTCTCTCTCTGGGACCTTTATACTATTGCTCAATAAACTTTGTTTTGCTGACTACCACTCTTCATCTGGTCTAACTTTTCATTCTTCAAAGTGGTGTGAGCAAGAACTGTGGGGAACTAAGGGAATAGAAATCCTTTAACACTGGTGTGTGGACCATTCTTTGATTAACAAAGCTGTGATCCTGCATTAGAGATAGGTATAGGGAGTTTTAGGTATGTGTCACCAAATATTGTCATTGCACAAAATTTTGAAAAAATAGTATATTTACTCATTCTTTAAGCTGTGTAAACTCTGTGTTTCTTGTTTTCATAACTGAACAGAATAATGCACTTATGATGAAGACTTTGTAGTAGGCAGAAGAAGGCCCTCCCAAATATGTCCACGTCCTAATCCCCAGGGCCTTTAATGTGTTATCTGTTATTGCAAAGAAGCGTTAAGGTAGCAGATTGTACAGGGTTGCTAATCAGCAGCCATTAATATACAAAGCTTAGCTATCATTGTCTGGGTGGGATGAAGGTAATCACACAGTCCTCCAAATGTCGACAAGGGAGACAGAAGAGTTGGTGTCAGAGAGACTTTGAAAATGCTACCCTGCTGGCTCTGAAGGTGGAGGAGGAGCCAGGAGCCCAGGAATCAGGTGGCCAGCAAGAGAGACTGGCATTGGAAAGAAAACAGATTCTCCCTTGAACTTCTAGAAGGAACTCAACCCTGCAGACATCTTGCTACTAGTCTGATGAGACTCCTTCCAAGCTTCTGATTCCAGAACTATAAGAGCACACATGTGTTTGTTTTAAGCAACTAGTGTGGGGATATTTTACCGCTGCAGGAGGAATCCATATGGACATAGTCAATAAAATTATTTGAAGCAACAGAGTTTAAGCCTCTCAATTCACTTATCAGTTTCCCTTAGAAAAGGGCATTTTGCATTTAAGGAATCCAAATAAATAGAAAAAGAGAATTGAGTCAATTTGGAGATATTCTGCCCCATCAGCTGGTATAGTGAATTCCTCGCGGCATGTGAGGTCTGACACTGAGGCCTTTAAAGTAGTGACATGGGAAAGGAACTTATGATCAAAATTAAGGTTACCCATTGTAATTTACAATTTTGTGTGTATATTTCTGCATCTTTTTATTTCATGTTGATTCAACTATTCATTCTTTTCACAACCACTACACTGGAATATTTTCTTTGGAGTAAAAATTAATTTCCACGCATTTCATTATTTTCTTACAACATTCATATGAAGTTATTTATAGAATTCCACACGGCTTTCAGAAATAAGGAAAGAGATCCAGGGATCAGAACTTTTTAACAATTACCTAACAAAGCAGATAAAGCTCATGTAACTGCCTTAAATTAGACACAAACAGAAACTTGCACCATGTGCTCTTCATTTCTGTGTAGCTCCTTTAAGTCATCAAATTGTACTCATTAAAATTCCAGTTTATTGTGTGTCATTATACTCCAATGATTTAATTAGGTGGGAAAATATCTATGGTGCATAGCTAAGGGAAGGAGCTAGAGCACAGGTAGCTGATTCTCCATGAAGGTTTGTGAGAGCTCTTCTAACAGGGAATTAGAGTAAGTGTTACATGGATGTAGGAACAGTGGGATGAAATTGAAAAAAATCACATAAGTTCATTTAATTCATAAATAGAATAACTTACATATGGAAATGTAGTAATAAGAGCATGAATTAGCTGAGGCAGAAGATCACCAAGCCCCATACAACACCATAGATGGGCCTTTGAAATACATGTAGAGATTCACTCCTGACTCCAGACCTATGAGGAACGCTGCAGAGATCAGAAATGCTTCCCAGAATACAATGTCATTTCATTGTAAAGGAATTATTCATAAGGAGAACAAAAGGAAGAGAAATGTAACTAAAAATCAATATCCTTACAACCTGCAGCCGCTGATGAATCCCTGAGACATGCAGAGTGTGACGCTCCTCCAGGAACTCAGGGCTGTCTTAATATTGATGTTTTATCAGAGACTAAAAGCAACATTGTCTAGACAATAGTCCAACCTCTAAGTTACTGTAAACATCACATACAGAAATTCCCTAGAAATTTACATTATCTCCAGCCCCTCCCTCCACAAACTCCAAAGTACAGAATCAGTCACGGCTCACAATCCTGGTGCACCTCTCTCTGCCCACAGGTACTGTCCCTGTGCTAAAGTAAAAGCACCTTTTTGTACCGTAAAATGTCTCAAGAATTCTCTCTTGACATTCACACTTGGCCACCCACATAATAGCTGTATCCCATTTGAAAAGGACAGCTTGTTATGCACCATAGGTGACTGACACAATAATACAAGCGAACAGATCTGAGGCAGTTAAAACAAGGGCTGAATTTTATTTGTGGCACATGATCTGACAAATGAGGACAGCAGTCGTGATCGTTCTGTTACTCAAGTTTCTTTCCACTGACTTTATGAACAAGTGCTTATGTGGGCTTCCTTCTGAGTCACGGGAAGAGTTTGAAGGACGTGCATGTTTGTGCAGAAGAACTGGTGATTCTGAACCACAAGACCAGCAGGGCATCAGCTCTCCCATGAAGTGTCTTCTGATCACGCAGGTGGAAGAGATTTCTGAGCAGGAAGGAGGCACAAGTTGGATGATACTGATACTGTTCATTCGTCATCCCTTAGCATTTGTGACAAATATTAGGAAAAGGGAGATATTTTGTGGAACAATAGTGTCATATTAGCAGGTGACATTGAAAGTTTTCAAGTAGAAACAGGAAGATAATTCAGTGATGAAACATACAAGACAATAACCAACCCTTCAACTCAATAAATAAATAAACCCCCTCAGTTGTGGACACCAATCTTCCATGCTTCAATAAATAGATGCAAAGCATGAACTTTGATGGGAAAGAAGAAAAAGTGAAAAAAAGGAATATTTTGTTTAGTAGCAAAATGAAAGTTTTGAAATTTTGCTTCATTATATTTATGGTCATCCTGACACGAAGAATATATCAGGTCCATCTGTTTATTCAAATTTGCCTTTCTGTAGACTCCACTGGGAGAAATGTGTTTGCTCATCAGTGTTTGTTGGTGGCTACCATAGTCTTTCTGGACACTGAGCTGAATCACAGAATAAACTCATGGGGACGAATCAGGAAACACAGAAGAATGGTTATAGAGTAAGTGCCTGACTTTAATCTTTGGATTTCTGAGGCATCCATTTCATAGAGAGCCATGTTGAACAAACACATTGTCAGGTGTGGGACACTATTACCAGATAAGCCCTGAGACTGCCCCAGCCATGAAGTACCTCTTCAGAAAGCCCTGGGTCACCTCCATACGGACATGTCAGTGGCCTTGCTTTCCCCTTCAGCACCCAAATTCTACTCATATGTAATTGTCCTACAAAATGTAAAACCCATAAATCCTTAACCACTCCAGCCATGTTCCCCACTAAAGACAGATCCCTCTGCACCACTCTTTCTCCCTCTCAACGTCTCTCTCACCCTTCTGAGACCTCCCTGAATGGTCTTTGGGATCCCCTGTGCCCTCCAGGACCTGTGAGGAATAAACCTGGTTCTGTAAGAGTTCCCTGATGGGTGATGCTGAGGCCTGTCTTGCAGTCACAGTAAGAACCCAAGGGCTGGTGCAGCCACAGCAGAGGCTCTGGTCAGGGAAGCATCTGTGGGAATGTCCACAAGCACAGGGAACAGAGGGACCAGGCTTTCCTAGCCTGAGCATCCCTGTCAGGAGCCTGAGACTTAACCAGAACAGTGTTAGAGTCCACATTCTCAGGAAGAGTAATGAGGGCATATATGAAAAAGGCTGACAGACTCAAGGTAAAACTATGGTTTTGTATTTTCATCTACAAACATGTTATGTGAAGGGCTTAGTGGACAACTGTAGATTCTTCTTAAACAAAAAATAAAACTAATGATTACACTTTGGGAAATCAAGGGGAAATGTACTTGGCATAATATAAATCATTTGAAATGAAATTATTTTCAAGAAATCCAACTTGCCCTCGGTTTGTTTCTCATAGTCCATAGTCTCTCATGCTTCATTCACACTTCTGATTACCCCCCTTTCTTTATCCCTTTCTTCCCCTATCGATCTTCCTGGTTCTTATGTTCCATAGATGAGAGAAATCATATGATAATTATCTTTCTCTGCTTGACTTATTTCACTTAGCATTATCTCCTCCAGTGCCGTCCATGTTGCATCAAATGTTGAGAACTCGTTCTTTCTGATAGCTGAGTAATATTCCATCGTATATATGGACCACAACTTCTTACCACTACTTCTTACTAAACTGAGGGCTTCAGAGGGGAGGGGGGGTGGGGAATGGGATAGACCGGTGATGGGTAGTAAGGAGGGCATGTATTGCATGGTGCACTGGGTGTTATACACAACTAATGAATCATCGACTTTACATCAGAAACCAGGGATGTACTGTATGGTGACTAACATAATATCATAAAAAAAAACATTAAAATAAAAAAAAAGAAATCCAACTTGCCCTATGTAGGATACAGAAATTTCTAGCCATTTGTGACCAAGGTTGGGGAAAATATTGGAATTTTATGAAAAGAGATAAAGGTGAAACTATCTGTATATCAGAGCAGAAGCTTAATAAAGTGACTTACTTAAATGTATGGAGAAGTTGAATTCAAACAAATGGAAATCCAAGAAATAAGTACAATGAGTATATTCCACTTCCACAGCCTGATGGGAGAATGGCAGTTCCTCACTCTGAAGCTGTGAGCCCTGCAATCATGGGCACTTCTTCAGCCCCAGGACCATTGGCACATACATCATTGGAGCTTCAATGATTCTTTTCAAAGCCCTCTTTATGTCTCTGTTCCTCAGGCTGTAGATGAAGGGGTTCAGCATGGGCGTGACCACCGTGTACATCACCGAGGCCACTGCACTTGCATGGGAGCTCTGGGTAGCAGCAGAGCTAAGGTACACTCCCAGGACTGTGCAATAAAATAAGGAGACAACTGAGAGGTGAGATGCACAGGTGGAAAATGCTTTATATTTTCCCTGAGCTGATGAAATTCTACAAATGGACAAAACAATCTTGGCGTAAGAGTAAAGAATCCCAGCCACGTTAGGACAGGCCAGCACCAGAATTCCGAAATACATCACCATGTCATTAAGAAAGCTGTCAGAACAAGCATGCCCAACTACCTGATTGATTTCACAGAAGAAGTGGGGGATTTCCATGCCTGTGCAGAAGGACAGCCGCAACAGCATTAAGCTCTGTAATAAAGAATTCAGAACACTGATGATCCAGGACACCAGAACCAGCAGTCCACACAGCTGGCGGTTCATGATGACTGTGTAGTGAAGGGGGTAACAGATGGCCACCAAGCGGTCATAAGACATCACCGTCAGGAGTAAATTCTCCATTAATCCAAACACACTGAAAAAAAAAATCTGGCTGATGCAGCCTGCATATGTTATGGTTTTGCCCTGAACCTGGATGTTCCACAGCATCTTGGGGACGTTGGTGGAGGTAAAACAGATGTCTACAGAGGACAGGTTGGCCAGGAAGAAGTACATGGGGGTGTGGAGGTGGGAGTCAGAGCTGACGGCCAGGATGAGGAGCAGGTTTCCGAACACAGTGCTCAGGTACATGGAGAGGAAAAGCCCAAATATGAGGGGCTGCAGTTCTGGGTCCTCTGATAATCCCAGAAGAACAAACTCTGAAATCTGTGTATCATTACCTGGTTCCATCTGGTGGATGTGACTACCAGAGAAGAAAAAAAAAAATAACACAATAATTTTCAACAAATGGGCTTCATTTATTTATTTATTACCCTTTTTTTCATTATTTAGGTTTCCATTTAAATTTCAATTAGTTAACATGAAGTGTAATATTATGTTCAGGTGTGCAATATAGTGTTCAGTACATCCAGTCAACACCTGGTGCTCAGCACAGGTGCTCTCCTCAATTCCCATCAACCATTTCCTGATCCCTCACCATCTCCTCTAGTAAACAGCAGTGTGTTCTCTGTAGTTAAGAGTCTGTTTCTTTGCTTGCTCTCTCTCTTTTTCCCCCCTTTGCGCATCTCTTTTGTTTCTTAAATTCCACATATGAGTTAAATCATATGCTATTAATCTTTTTCTTTTTTTTAATAATTTTTATTTTATTATATTAGTCACCATACAGTACATCCCCAGTTTTTGATGCAATGTTCCATGATTCATTATTTGTGTATAACACCCAGTGCACCATGCAATATGTGCCTTTCTTAATACCCATCACTGGCAATCCCAATTCCCCACCCCCTTCCCCTCTGAAGCCCTCAGTTTGTTTCCCAGAGTCCACAGTCTCTCATGGTTCATTCCCTCCTTCTGTTAACCCCCCCTTCATTCTTCTCTTCCTCCTCCTACCGATCTTCCTATTTCTTATGTTCCATAAATGAGTGAAACCATATGATAATTTTCTTTCTCTGCTTGACTTATTTCACTTAGTATAATCTCTTCCAGTCCCATCCTGAGTGACTTATTTCACTTAACATAATACTCTTTACCTCCATCTATGTCGTGTAAATGGCAAGAATCATGGTTTATGGCTGACTCTTATTCCATTATATATAAAAAAAAATATACCACATACTCCTTATCCATTATCAGTTGAAGGACACTTGGGCTATTCCCATAGTTTGGCTATTGTAGATAATGCTGCTATAAATATTGGGGAGCATGTATCCCTTTAAATTCATATTTTTGTAGTCTTTGGGTAAACATCTAGCATTGAAACTGCAGGATCAAAGGGCAGTTCTATTTAACTTTTTGAGGAACCTCCATACAGTTTTCCAGAATGGCTGCATCAGGTTGCATTCCCACCAACAGGTCAAGAGTGTTCCTCTTCTCCACATACTCACCAACAACTGCTATTTTTTTATTGTTGTATTAGCCATTCTGACAGGTATGAGGTGATCCCTGGTAGTTTTGACTTGTAGCAAAAGGGCATTATTAACAAAGTAACATGCTACAATTTCTATTTTTCAATCAGTAAGAAATCTATATTTTTTTGTATAGATCTGATCCCATTTAAAGGATGTTACCTGACATCTCCAATTAGGAATTCCTGTCCATTCAGCCTTTGCCCTAAGAGGGCAGATATTACAGTTTTAATGAGAAATGCTTTCCTTCATTTGAAGAATATATGTTGAGCACTGACACCGTCTAGACAAAGAGCAGAGGGTGTTGAGAAACAACAGTCCATACATCCTTTGGGTAAATACCTAAGAGTGCAATTGCTGGATCATAGGGTAATTCTATTTTTAACTTTTTGATGAAACTCCATACTGTTTTCCAGAGTGGCTGCAACAGTTTGCAATTCCACCAACAATGAAAGAGGGTCCCCCTTTCTCTGCATCCTCACCAACACCTGCTGTTTCATGTGTTGTTCATTTTAGCCATTCCAACGGGTGTGACGTGATATCTCATTGTAGCTTTATTTTGTATTTTCCCTGATGATGAGTGATGTTGAGCGTCTTTTCATAGGTCTATTAGCCATCTGTATGTCTTTTTTGGAAAATTGTCTACTCATGGCTTCTGTCCACTTCTTAACTGAATTATTTGTTTGTTGGGGGTGTTGAATTTGTTAAGTTATTTATAGATATTGTATACTAACACTTCAGAAATATGTCATTTGCAAATATCGTCCCCATTCTGTAGGTTGCACTACTATGTATTTCCCCAAAGGACACAAAAAAACTAATTTGAAAGAGTACATGCACCCTGATGATTATAGCAGCATTATCAACAATAGCCAAACTATGGAGAGAGCTCAAATGTCCACTGACTGCTGAGTGGATAAAGAAGATGTGAGATCTCTCTCTCTCTCTCTCTCTCTCTCTATATATATATATATATATATATATGTATATAACTCAGCCATCAAAAGGAATGAAATCTTGCCATTTACAATGGATGAAGCTACAGTATATTACGCTAAGCGAAACAAGTCAGTCAGAGAAAGACAAACACCATATGATTTCACTCATGTGTGGAATTTAGGGAAACAAAGCAAGCAAACATAGTGGGTAAAAAAAATAGAGTCAAACAAGTAACAGACCCTTAACTATAGAGAAAAAACTGGGGGTTGCTGGAGGAAGGTGGGTGGGGGAATGGGTGATAGAGGTGATGTGGATGAAGGAGGGTGCTTTTGGTGATGAGCACAGAGTGATGTATGGAAGTGTTGAATCACTAAATTCTACACCAGAAACCAATATGGCACTGTTTGTTAAATAATTGGAATAAATAAAAACTTGGAGAAAAATGAAAACTCCAAACAATCCAATGATGGAGAAAGAATGTATAAAATATTGCATGGTGCACTGGGTGTTATACGCAACTAATGAATCATCGAACCTTGCATCAGAAACCAGGGATGTACTGTATGGTGACTAACATAATGTAATAAAAAATATTCAAAAAACGAATATATAAAAAAATAAAGAATCACATCCCATATGAGATGGTGACAGGTGCTGTGAAGGAAAAAAAGAAAGTTGGTATAAAAAAGAGTGTATGTGGAGGATGCTAAATTTTAATAGGAGTTCAGGAAGACCTGCAAAGAAGGTGCCATTTTAACAGAGGTTCCAGAAAGACTGAGCAGGAGGCAGGAAGATATCTGGGGGAGGTGTGTGCCCTGCAGGGAAAGCAGAGCAAAGGCCCTGCAGAAGGCACTTACTGCAGATCTGCAGATCTCAACATGCAGTCAGTGCGGTAAGGGAATGAGCAAGAGGGAGAGATGAGAGGTGGTGGCAGAGAATGTTGAGGACTGAGGGGGCTTTCCTGCTGCTGATGGGACTTCAAGACACAGGGAGTCCTTCCTTCACATGGTGTTCTTTGCATCTTATTAATTTTGTTCCAAGGTATTCTGTGAATAGAGATGGATTCCTTCCTTATTTCCAACCATTCTTTAACATTCTGGCATTTAAGGGTCACACATTGGAGTGTATGAACTCCAGTACCATTGCCCTGAGGACTGCTCATGCCCCACAACACACACACACACACACACACACACACACACACACACACACACACACATCACTGGCTCACACATGAACACAGTGCAATACCCCCTCCCGCCGCTATGTTACTCTCATGCTTTTCCTGCCTTTAGCCACAATACTGTTGAAGTAAGCGGTAGAAGGCAAGCTGTCAACATGAGATTACCTTTACCCTGAAGACTGTGTAAACAGTACTTAAAATCTAGTTAGGAAGCCTCTACTGGACATGGAAACATGGGCTCCATTTCAATATGATCATCACGTGTTCTGTATTTCTTTTTTCTTTTTTTAATTTAAATTCACTTAGCCAACTTACAGTACATCATTAGTTTCAGACCTAGTGCTCAATAAAATTATCAGTCGCATATAACACCCAGTGCTCATCCCATCACATGCGCTCCATCATGCCCATCACCAGTTGTGTCCTGTATGTAAAGAAACATAAGAAAGCAGTTCCAAAATCACAGCGAGGAAACAAATGGACACAAGGGGGAAAAGAGATGTAATAAGCTCAGATTTTCCCTGAGAGACTGATGAGCGGAGAGCTTCCCTGGGTCTGGCAGCATTCCAGCCCCAGTTCACATTCCCTGGTGCCCAGAATAATTAATAAAGCAATAAAATAACAATGTTTCTAAACAATAAAGCATTGGCATCATCATGATTTCAAGATATTTTACTGATTGAATACTCCTCTAGAAAAAAACGTGCAAAGGGAATAAATCTAAATTTACAACAGCAAATATACAATGTACAACAATAAGAAGGGATTTTTTAAGATGAAATGATAAAAGACTTTGCAGAATGATTTTAAAGGAAAAATTTTTGGAATCAGAAAACCAGGTTTTGAATGTCAGATCTACCACATATATGCTGCTTGAACTTGAGAGAGACAAGCAATCCATTCCAAATGTGAATATCCTACTCAGATCGTGGGGATAGCAGCACCCATCCTCCTAGGGTGGCAGACAGTGGTCGTCAGTGTGTGTGAAAGCTTACACTACATTTCCTTCCTGTCACTGAGTGGGTGATTACAACCAGTGAAAAGATTTGTCTGAGTTTTTCTTCTACCATCTCTCCATCATTTTCACATCTCCTGGTAATGAAGTATTACAAAGTGAAGCTAGTTAGCATACCGCTATTTGCATATTAAATACAATTTTTCATGTGAATACTCAGTGTGAGAGAAGATGCTGAGAAATGTATGTCTCAGGAACCGCTGTTGCAAGGGAACAGCTACCTGCGTGGGTCTGGGGCTTTCTATAAATACAGAATGTGCTCAAAACCACCACATTGTAAAAAATTCACTGCACGTGCTCCAAGATAATACTCTGTTTTCCTGCTCCCATTAAATGCAAAGTCCTTGGATATGTTCTAATTTCAATGGAACCACTTTAGTTCCTCCCCGTTCCTTCCCCTGACTCATCCAACTGGTCTTCCACTCCCACCACGTATTGTCAACAATGAGGCCTGTATTACTGAGGCCAATGGACACTTCTCTTTTGAACACATTACATAAGTTACTTATAATTGAGTCTACCTAGTTTCAGGTGACCTCAGGTAAAAGTTCTCAGGTTCCATTTTCTCTGATCCTTCCCTGAAATACCTCCTGAGCTCTCAGACTAACCTGGGTTCGATCTATAAGATGAAGGTCTCTGTGTGGAGGTCCGAGTTCTTCTTGGATGGTGGATGATGGAGACCAAAGCTCTGTTCCCAAGCAGGACAGAAAGAAACGATGCAACATGGGTCCCTCTGCGAGACTTAGGAACACAGAAATAACAACCATGTCCTGGCCAGTCCAAGGATTCACATGCTGACGTTCTGAAGCAGAGGAGATATTTACAGCTCCCTGTGTCTGCTCACTAGGCACTGTTTCCATTGTTCCTCCCACCTTGGAGCACTGCGTTCCCTGTGGGCCACTGGTCTGGACACAAAGGAAACTTTTCCTGCTGAGACTCTGTTCCCAAGAGAAGAGATTAGAAGTGAATCCCGTTTTGTTTCCTCATTCTCATGAACTTGCCAGCCTTCCAGAGACCTAACATCCTTGTACTTTACCTTAACCTTGAGTTGATATTGATTTTATTTAATTGAAAGGTTACATTGTCATTTGTAACTTTGGGGAGATGTTAATAAATAATCTATGTGGTCCTCTTCATGTATGGTTTTGAAAGAAAAGTCTCAATTCTCATGTAGAGTCTGAAATAAATTCTGTCTTTGATTCTTCAAAGGGAGGGCCCATGAGTTGACAGCAAATATACCTCTGACAAAGTCTTTTAGTAGCAGAATAATGTCCCCAAAACATTTCCACATTTTATCTACAGAATCTTTGGATATACATTGTGTCATGGCAAAGGAGAATTAAGGTTGGAAATGGTATTAACACTGCTAGTCAGCTGACACTAGGGTAAAGTTATTCTGATTATTCCGGTGAGCTCAACAGATCACAAGGGTCCTCCAATGTGGAAGAGGGAGGCAGAAGACGGAGTCAGAGAGAGATTTTGAGATGCCCTGTTGCTGGCTTTGACGATAAGCGGAGGGCACATGAGTCAGGGAGTACAGGTGGCTCTAAAGCTGGAATAGGCAAGAAAACCTATCCTCTGCAGACCTCCAGAATGAACTCTTCACTGAAGACAGTGATTTTAGCCCAGGGAGACCTATTTCAGTCTTCTGACTTCCAGAACTATCAGAAAATAAATATATTTGTTTTAAGGAAGCAGCATGGTAATTTGTCAAAACCACAATAAATATCTAATACAGGGGCACCTGGGTGGCCCAGTTGGTTAAGCATCTGCCTTTAGCTTGGGTCATGATCTCAGGGATTTGGGATCAAACACCTCATTGGGGCTCTCTGCTCAGCGGTGATTCTGCTTCTCTCTCTCTCTCTCTCTTTCACCCTCCCTCCCTCTATCTCAAATAAATAAAATCTTTAAAAAAATCTAATCCAGACCTTGATCTAATAAAACTTTCTCAAGGGAAAGGAATCTAACCTTGGATCTTATTCATTTATATTCTCTTGGAATAGGATTTTGGTATTGAAATCCTGCTTAAGTAGAAAAAGAATTCTGAGGTCACTTTGGAGTTGTTCAACCCTAATAGCTGATACAGAAAATCTCCCATGCCATGAGCCTTTCTGACTTAAAAGCACGAAGACAAAAAATATTGAATAATTAAGGGCACTCATTCTGTATTAAATTTTGTGTTCAAATTTTTACAATATTTTAATTTCACATTAATCCAAATGTTCATTCTTTCCATTCTTATCCTCTCCCCCTTTCCCTCAAGTTTACCTGTGACACGAAAGATCATCTAATAATGAGTCTATATGCATGTGCATATGAGCACCCATATTTACTTGAAAGAAAAATGTGTATAAACACACACACACACACACACACACATTTCATACTCCCACCTTTGAACATTTTATTAGGGTTGTACAAAACATGACCACACACCTGTTTACTCCCACAGTATTCTTCTGAAATTAGTCTTATTATCCCGTGATATCTTCAGAAATAAGAAAACTGAGGCTCAGGGGCATTAAATTTTATTAAGTTACAGAACCAAGTAGTTAAAGCTTATCGTGCACTTCTGGAATTACATACAAACAGAATCATATGGTTTCACTCAGATGAGGAACGTAAGGAATAGCATGGAGGACTTTAGGAGAAGGAAGGGAAAAGTGAAGGGGGGGAATCAGATGGGGGGTAATCAAAGGAGAACCATGAAAGACTATGGACTCCAGGAAACAAACTGAGGGTTTGAGAGGGGAGGCAGTGGGGGGTGGATTAGTTTGGTAATGGGTATTAAGGAGGGCATGTATTGCAATGAGCACTGGGTGTTATATGCAAATAATGAGCCTTGGAACACTACATCAGAAACTAATGAAGTACTGTATGGTGACTAACACAACATAATAAAAAAAGAACTTATGAAGGTTTTTTTTTTTTTTAAAGAATGTTCTCCTAAATTTTATATGACTCCTTTAATGCAGCAAACTGTACACTTTATTTAAAAATATTTTTATTAAAGTATAGTTGACACACAATATTACAGTAGTTTCAGGTGTACAACATAATCATTCAACAATTTATGTTATGCTATGCTCACTGCAAGAGTCAAACTATGTATTTAAATAGGTGCAGTTTATTATCTATAATTGTACTTGTATATGAAGTATATGCATTGTATATACTTAACTATATACAATGATATAGTTAGAAGGAAAAAGTCTAGTGGAACATGGCCGAGGGTAGGATCTAGAACACTGGTATAGCTGATTCACAGAAAACAGTGATGGAAGATATCTCTCCTAACAAGAAAGAAAGCAGTGTCTATATGGATATAGGATCAATGAAATTAAATTAAGGCAATTCACATTTGGTATTCCTTCTCTAAATCATTATCAGGTACTGAGTTTATATACGAAGTACCCGTTCCCAAAGAACAAACAAAGCCCAACATGAGTAAAAGAAAGGAAATAATAAAGATCAGAGCAGAAATCAATGACACAGAGACTTAAAAAGGGAACAGAAACAGTATCAATGAAATCAAGAGCTGGTTCTTTGAAAAGATAAAGAAAATTGACAATCACTTAGGAACAGTCATGGAAAAAAAGAGAAAAGACAAATAAAATTAGCATTTAGAAACAGAAGTAACAAATTTTGCCATAGAAATACAAAAAATTATAAGAGAATAGTGTGAAAACATATAGGGCAACAAAATGTACAACCTAGAAGAAATGGAGAAAGTCCTTGAAATATACCATCTTCTAAAACAGAACAGGAAGAAATAGAAAATCTGGACAGAACAATTATAACTAACAAAATTGAATTGGTAATTCAAAAGCCACCAAAAAGTACAAGTTTGGGACCAGGTGGATTCACAGGGGAAGTCTACCAGACATTTAAAGAAGATTAACACCTATTCTCCTCAAACTATTCCAAAACACAGAAGGGAAAGGAGAACTTACAAATACATTGCATGAGGCCAGCATTAATATTGTGAAAATGTCCATATTAAACAAAGCAGTCTACAGATTTAATGCAATCTCTATCAAAATACCGGTAAAAGTTATACAAAATTCATACAAATAATGCTAAAATTTGTGTGGAATCACAGAAGACCCTGAATAGCCAAAGCAATCCTGAGAAAGAACAGAGCTGAGGTATCACAATACTAGGTCTCAAGATACACCACAAGGCTGTAGTGATCAAAACAGTATAGTACCAGCATAAAAATAGGCAGATAGGTCAATGGAAAAGACTAGAGACCCCTGAAATAAGCCCATGATTATACAGTTAACAGATATGTGACAAAACGGGCAAGAATATGGGAAGAAGATAATCTTTTCACTAAATTGTGCTGGGAAAATTGGACAACTATGTAAAAGAATGGAACTGGACCATTCTCTAATTACATACACAAAAATAAACTCAAAATCCATTAAAGAACTAAATATGAGACCTAACACCATAAAAGTCCTAGAGAGAGCATAGGCAGTAATTTCTCTGACATCAGTTATAGCAAAATCCATCTAGGTAAGTCTCCTAGGATTTGGGAAAGAAAAGCAAAAATAATTGGGACTACATCAGAATTAAAAGCTTTTACACAGCAAAGGAAACAATCGGTAAAACAAAAAGATAACTTACCGAATGGGAGAAGATATTTGCAAATGATATATCTGGCAAGGGGTTAATATCTAAAATACATAAAGAACTCCTACAACTCAACACCAAAAACAAACAAACAAACAATCCAATTAATAAATAAATAATATGTTCTTTTTGTGTTGTTTGCTTGTTTGTTTGCTTTTTTGTTTTAGTAGGCTCATTGGCTGACATGGAGCACAAAGAGGGTTTGAACTCATAACTCTGAGATCAAGACCTGAGCTGAGATCAAGAGTCAGCCAGTTAAAAGACTAAGGTACCCAGGCATCCCAAGAAATTTGGTTATCGATATGGATATTGATAACAAAAACTAATAATAGTACTCTGCCGTCACTGTTTAAGTGTTTATACACATTATCTCGTGTAAGTTTTCTAATAGCATTTGTGTTATTAGTATCATTCCCCATTTATTACAGAGGAGTAGGTGGAGCTTATGGTATCTAGAGGATGTGCTCAAAGTCACTCAAGGTGGTGAAAAGGCTCACCCCTTCTGAGGTCTCGGGAGGGCTTCCTGATTCAGATGTTCTATTGGGCATCACATTATGTTGCCTCCAGCCATAGCTTAGTATCATAACAGTTTAATCCCTAACATGTAATTGCACACTTCTAGAAGTCAGCTCCCCAGCTAAGAAATGTTCTGTCTCTGGGGGCTGAAGCCTTAGAAATAAATCACAACCTGCTCTAAGATTTATTATATTTTCCTTAATATTATAATTTCACTTCATTTGGTTGTTACAAAGTGTAGCACATTTTCATGTTTATATATTAATTTGCATGTATTCTTTCCAATTTTTGGTTTGCATCCTTAGATCATTTCTCATCTTAGGTATTTATATTCTAATTTGTTTAAAAGAACTTTTTACATGTCTGCATTTTTTTTTTGTAATAGACAATGTGTTCTACATATTTTCCCTAGTTTCACATTGTTTCTAAATATCTGTTATTATTGGACTTACAGGTTTTCATGCCCCGAATTCATCAATTGTCTTCTCAGTTCTTTTACTTCCAACTGGTTCACATTCAGAGGATTAATCTAATCTTTCTTTGAGAATCCGATGATATTTCACATTTTTTCTACAAGTTCATTTTAGTCATTTTATTTTTCTACACGTTCACTCTTTTATGCCAACAAGTGTTGGTGTTAAGATAAAATTCAATGGAACTAGTTGTTACTAGTTACAAATGGTCCAGCACCATTTCTTTCAAAAGCCTTGCTTTCCTCATTGATTTTGATTACACTTTTATAATATAACAGCTTTTTATTCTATAGGATTTTTGTTTTCTTATTCTCCTCTCTTGACACCTGTTTAGGCTTAAGCCAATTTCACAAGGTTTTGATAAACGGAATTTCATTACACTCTTTAGTCATGAAGAGGTTAGGTTGTCTTTCCAACTTTGATAATCTACTTTTTCTAAGTGTAGGACACTGATTTGATAAGAGTGGCAATATACTCAGATTAAAACATCAATATAGGGGTCATCATGTGCCTTGGCTTACTGTTGCTGTGGTAACAGTGACCACAGACTTAGTGGCTTAAAAAGAGTGCAAAGATATTACCTTGCAGTTCTGGAGATCAGAAGTCCATAACGACTCTCCCTGGGACAAAAATCAAGATGTCTGCAGGGCTGCATTATTTAGTAGAGGCTCTAAGGGGTAATCTACTCTCTTGCCTTCTCCAGCTTCTAGACACTGCCCCCAACCCCTGTCCCATGGCCCCGCCCTCCATCTTCAATGCCTGCAGTGGCTAACTGAGTCTTTGTTATGTCTGATCTCTTAAACTCTTATTGCTGACTCCTTTTCCTATTCATGGACCCTTCTCATTACACTGGCTTCATATTGATAACCCCAGATAAACTCTATTTTAAGGTTGTGTGAGTAGCAATCCTAATTCCTTCAAGAACTATAATGACTTTTCTCTTGTAACCTAATTTTTTCACAGTTCTGAGGATTGGGATGCAGACATTTGGAAAGCCATGATTCTGCCTAACATACAACATAACACAAATTTGCCAAATGTATGTGAGCTGAATTCTGTTTGTGGAGCTTCTAGAAAAACATGTATTTTTTCCAAATGGGAAAAAAAAAGTTTTCAAAATCGTAAAGAGGAGATTTTTCACATCTTTTCCCCAAAGACTACCAGTTTTGACAGTAACTGATGGTGAGAGTCCTTCGTGGAAGTACAAGTGTCCAACGAAATAATGCAAGCCCCAAGTTAGAACAAAATACACCCAGCATTAAACACACTGAGGAGAGTAAAAGGAACAACTACACTTTACCCACATACCCTCTACCACAGAGCAGCACATCCAGTGCCACAGGAGCTCTTCTTGGCCAAGGACTTCTCCTGGGGATGAATGTGAGAGTGTGCAGGTGAGCGCCTGGCTCCCCACCTGTGCAGGATGCTGCCGGTGACACCCACTTCGTTCCCATAACACCCAGAAAACTATCCCAGAGGCAGAGCAATAGTGGACTCACTTCCTGTCCCAACAGACCTTTTGGGGTGTCATCATGAGCTTGGGAAATGTGGAACTTAGATGGTCCCAGTAGTCCCCATGGATGGAGCACCTGCTCTGTGCCAGAGAATTTCATGTGAGCTCTAAAATATTACTAAGTTCTCAGACTGAAACCTTAGATGGAATTTCTGCAATTTAGAGATAAGGGAACAAAGGCTTGGCAGGTTCATTTCCTGTCATGAGTGAAAAGAGACACCTGTAAACTTGTCTGATCACCTAAGGTCAAATCTGAGGTGCATGGGAGATTCTTGGAGAAGAAGAGACACCTGACTCTGACACTGGTCCAGAACCTCAGCACACAAAAGTGACTACAGACCAAGAGGGACAACATCATTGGCAGGGAGCTAGTTACAGAATCAGACTCTCAGGGCCACCTTAGACATGCCAAATTAGTAACAGCACTTCCCAAGTTATGACAGTCAAAAATTTCTCCAGAGAATTTCAAGTGTCCCCTGGAGGCAAAATCATGTCTGGCTGAGAACCACTGGCCTATACTGTTATATTCCAATCAAAACACATAATTTCTTAATGATGTTGTTCATAATTCTGAGTCAAGCACTTAACACTTCCAAGTCACATTTCTACAAATGTGCAACGAGGCTCATCATTTTATGGTCCTCATAGAATGGCTTTTGCACAAAATAAATCAGGTTATCCATATAAGATTGTGAGCTCAGCCCATGGTGCATTAAAAGGTCTAAATTGATCTCCTACAACTATCAAATCTTTTATAAGTGAATGACTAGATGTCAATTTTTAACTTCTATTAAAACACTGAACTTCTAATTGATTTGTCAAAAAAAATTATGAATCCATGGATTGTTGTATCCATGGTTTTGTAGCATAAGAACACGCTTTTGCTTGTTGGAGAAGGAAGAAAAATCTGGAGCTATCAGGAGTTGTTCTCCCACCACAAGTCAATATTTTGGAGACATAGGGAACATAGTCAAGACAGGTTCTTCAGGCTTAGATTTGGAAAAAAAAAAAAGTTCACTCAGGGCTGTAGAAAGTTTCAATCTTAGAGCTCTGGAAGCCAGGCAAGTTCAGGGAGGTGTATTCTGAATTCTAACCTGGTCTCTTGGGACAGAGAATCTACAGGAAATAATTCCATTTAGTGCAGATACGTTCCCATGGGGAGACGTGCTCAGGGTTTGGAGTAATAATGGGGAAAGTGTCTAATGAGGAAGGATAGGGAACAGATACAGCTAATGTAGGAGCTGTAAATATCCCCTCTGCTGCAGCCCCTGAGCATGTTTAACCTTCAGCTGGAGGAGACATCTTTTTTGTGTTTGGATTCCTAAGTCTGCTGGGGGACCCATGTCTCGGTCCTTCCTGCTCTCCTGTCTGGGAACAGAGCTTCAGTCTCCACCGTCAACCCTCCAGAGAAGAATCTGGACCTCCTCATAGAGACCTTCCTCTCAAAGACCCCATCCGGGTGAGTCTCAGATCTCAGCAGGTATTGCAGGAAAGGTTCAGAGAGACTGGGAGCTGAAAGTTTTACCTGAGGTCACCTGAAAGCTTAAGCAGCCTAGCCAGAGCCACGAGATCATTGTGTTTGTTGGAGTGGCGAACTCATTCATTTAGAGTCAATGTATTGAATATTTTAAGCAATGAAATGTCAATACATTTCATTGTACTTAGCAATACAAGGATTACTGTTGACAATTAAGAGGAGGTAATAAAAGCTCAATTGGATGAGACTAAAGAAGGAATGGGAGGTACTGCCTTCCAGGAAAATGTGAACACTTCCAATGAGATTTGCAGTAAGGGGGACTATGAAAATAGACTATTAGGTATGGAGGTGGGTGCAGTGCAGTGAGGGATTTAAATATATTTTTTAAATGGTGTATATTGTAGTATGTTCTGTATTCTTTAGAAAGATACAGACCCAGATTCTTACCTCTAGGAAACACTGATGGTTGCGGGAGGGGAGACGGGTGGAGGGATGGGGTAACTGGGTGATGGGCATTGAAGAGGGCACGTGATGTAATGGGCGCTGGGTGTTCTATGCAACTGATGAATCACTGAACTCTACCTATGAAACTAATAATACATGGTATGTTAATTAACTGAATTTAAATAAAATTAAATTATTTTTTTAAAGTAGAGACAGTCCAGACTGATGGAGGGAGCCACTACCTTGCAACTGCTGTTCTTGAGACATACATCTCACAGAATCCTCTCTCACATTAGGTATTCACTTAAAACATTTATTAAAGCACATTCAGGCATAAGCTAAAGGGCTTTAATTTGCACTTCTTTCATTATCTAGGGGTGGATTATTTTGGGGTTTATTAGCCATTTACTTTCTCGATCCCAAATCGTCTGTGCAAGTTCTTTGCTTGTATACTGGGGTTGAGCATTCTTATTCTTGTTTCTATTTGTTTGTTTTCTTGCCGAATCATTTTTTTCTTCTGTTTGATTGCATTCTTTCCAGCAAATAATGACAAATATTGAAGCCGACTTTGCTATTTGCTGTTCAATTCTTGTATGTATGTAAACACGTATTTGCTGGGTAGTGTGAGAGTTTATAAATTTTGAGCAGTCCAATCTATCAGTCAGTCATATTTTGTCCCCCTACCTATTGTTTTTATGTACATTGTCGTAATAAACTCCCTTTTGTACGCATTGCCATCTAACCTCACATCTGACCTTGCTTATGCTGCCTTTTGCCTTTTCTGATTAGACCTGTTTTCTAAACTAGCACTCATCTTCTGCCATCCTGTCCAACCCATTCTTCTGCATTCAACTTACACATTTTCACAAGCATGTTTGACTCTATTTAAGTTTATTTAGGATGACATTATAATTTTAGATACTGCTCTCTGCCTATTTTTAGGATAAATTATAATTTTAACATATATTGTCCTATTCTTTTTATTAGGTTTTTGCCTACCCCATTTTGATTTAGAGATCTGCTAATGTGATGAAATTGTTGTTATTTTATATATTTTCTTTCAGAAGTTAGTCTTTTTATTTTTATTTCTTCAAAGTTGTTTTATTCATTTTAGTAATCATGACATCCAATGTGGGACTTGAACCCATGACCCCCAGTTCAAGAGGTACACGCTCCTCAGACTGAGCTAGTCAACACCCAGAAGTTAGTCTTTTTAAATTCAATTCAGATTAATAAGGTTGTTTTGAACCCACTGTATTTATCTCAGCTTTCTTTACCCTGCGTGTTTTAATTTGATGAATTTATCTTATAAAAACGTGTTTCTATCCAAATGCACACTTTTTCCAAACAAGTGCACAAAGGAGGTGAGGTCCTGCTCATTTGGATCCTGTGTCAAACAAAGCAAGGAGAGTGGGTGACATAAATGTGTGTGTGACCAAGGTCCTCAGGGATATTCATACGAAGGAAGTTAATCGGTTTCTGAGGCATGTCTCAGATTTTATAGAGTATATTGTAGGCACGCCTACACGTGTGGGACAAAAATCAGAAGCAGGAGCGGAGTGTGGACAAGGGTTTGTCAAATAGAGACCCAAACTCAAAGCCCAGGAATTACAAAGCAAAGATGCTCCAGGGGTGCCTGGCAGGCTCAGCTGGAAGAGCATCCAAGTCTTGCTCTCGGTGTCCTGAGTTCGAGCCCCACTCTGGGTGTAGATTTTACTTAAATAAATAAAACGTAAATTTTTTAAATTAAAAAAAAAAGAAAAGTTGCCATAAAGAAACATGAGAGAGGGTCTTGCCTCATTAGTTTGTTACTAGGCCATATGAGAACAGGGGTGGTCAAACACATAGGAATAAATACGGAATAAAAACCAGACCAAGGGCCTGACGTGGGTACTGTAATGAGGCGATTGGGGAAATAATGGTACAGTCAGTGTGTGGTCCCTGAATCTGGAGGAACCCAGCACCCACACTGGCTGCCCACTCTCTCCGCAGCCTGGACATTCTAATGGGCTCTTCATTCACACCGCTTTTCGAAACCTCATTGCCCGGAAATCCCATCTTTTATCTTTTATTTTTAAAAAAATATTTTATGTATTTATTCGGGGGGGGGGCAGCAGAGGGACAGCGACAAGCAGACTCCCGCTGAGCAGGCAGCTGGACTCAGGGTTCCATCCCAGGACCCTGGGATCATGACCTGAGATGAAGGCAGATGCTTAACCAACTGAGCCACCCAGGAAGCTTAGAAATGCCCTTCTTTTAAAACTATTCTTGCATTTACTGACGTGGATAAGAATCTTTTGACTGTATCCCAGAGCAAAACATGCCTTTTACATGTGATCCAGCAGCTGTGCACAGGCAAACACAGAAATAAACACATTTGCACACACACACACCCACCCCAATGTGACTCAACAAGGAGAACCACGAAATGCTTTGGTATGAGCTCTGACCATGTACGATGCACTCTGATATTTTCCATTGTGCCTTATTTATCCTATTCTATTTATTCTTACAAATCACAGTCTGGCCCACGAATGGTCCCATCTGAGAACGTGGAATACATTTCTCTCCCATGTCCTGCATTCCTGTGATAGTAGCTCGCTGCTTCTGTTCTCTCTCTCATCACTGGCAACTTCGGTGAGCAGAGATTCTCTCATTCCTTAATGAACATTTATTTATTCCTACTGTCCCCAACCAAACTACGTCTGGGCATAAAGTATGGGAGTCCGTAGGACACGCCCCAGAGCACCCACAGTCTAGCAGGGAAACATACATGGATTTAAGTAAAAGTTACATAGTGATAACCCCTCCATCTAAATTACTGCAAGAGGAAGCATCCTTTTTCTGTGGGAATGTTAAAATAACAGAACAAAAACAAAGGTTCATGAAGGAGATGACTCTTTGCAGTCTGAAAGAGGCGATGGGATTGTGAAGATAAGAGAGGAGGTGAATAAACCCTAGGAGACCAGTAGGTGACTCCCAGCAGAGGGCAGCAGGTGTATGGAGGGTCTGAGCCTGGAGACTGGGGCTTCAGGTGAAGCTACAAGTCAAGTTCAGTGTTTGGGACATCAGTGTGGGTGAGGCACTGGGAGTGGGAAGCTGGTGGGTGGGCCAAGGGAGGCAAGCAAAGTGTTGGAAGTTAGGGGATTTGGGGTTCAGTCTCCAGTGAGGAGTCACCGGGGAGGGGTTAAGATGCAGAGTTGGGACAGGAACTTAAATGCAATATAAAAGATCTCTCTGGGTAAATGTGACTATTGGCTAGAGGACGCCAGCCCGTGGTAAGTGGAGAGATGACAAGGGACTGAAAGAAGGCTGTGGAACTGGGGACCCGGAGGTGGGGAAGCAATGGGGACATTGAGAGAAGAAAAAACTCAGCCAAATCTTGTCGCCGGTATTAACCACTCATTATCAACAGGAGGGAACTAGGCTAAGGTCTTTCTGTATGTTCACTAAATCTGTCAACCACCTGAGAAGGATGGACAGCTCAAGCCCTATGATTTGGGGGAGGATATTAACATTTATTACAGTTTGTTTGTGCTCCAAATTCAAACAACAAATATGCATAGATCCAAAATTCAAAACCCTAGTTTCTGATTATAAAGTTTTGCATTTTTTATTATTTAGAAAAGTTCTTTTAACAAATTATCTTTTAAAATCCTCCACTTCTGTTGCACTGTGTGTATTTCCTTTAGTGAGTTGTGGTGTCTTCCCTTTACTTGTTATTCTCGTGGGATGTTCGATGGATCAGATGTCTTGATAACATAAAATCCTCCCTACTTTTTCTTTTGGATAAATTGTCTTCTGCTTCTTTATTATTCTGGGCATCAAGACACTGTAACTGCGGTTGGAGTGTTGCCAGAACTAAGGACGTTTGCTCCTTCTCACCATGTCTGGAGGCCACCTGAGCTTATTAGATCTTTCTCCCTACTTTAATTCCTCAAAGGTTTTGGAACTGATTTTTTATGGTTCTTTAACTACTGGGCATAAAATGATCACATTAAAATAGAGACCCATGATTACATGCTCATAGGAGACATTACTACTAGAATTTGGGTGCATTTTCACATACTTTTTAAAATCTTTTAAATTAATTAATTAATTTTTTATGATATGTTAGTCACCATACAGTACATCATTAGTGTTTGATGTAGTGTTCCATGATTCATTGTTTGCGTATAACACCCAGTGTTCCATGCAATACGTGCCTTCCTTAATACCCTTCACTGGGCTAGCCCATGTATACAATGGACTATTAGCCATCAGAAAGAATGATTACCCAACATTTGCATCAACATGGATGGGACTGGAGGAGATTATGCTAAGGGGCACTTTCACACTCTTAAGGGAGAGACAATCTGATGTCAGCAGCTTGCCATGGATCCCTGTTTTCTTAATTATTGTGGTGGAGGTGACAATAGCCTGGCAGTGATTTTTATTTATTTATTTATTTATTTATTTATTTATTTAGTTAGTTAGTTAGTTAGTTAGTTAGTTAGTTAGTTAGTTATTATTATATTATGTTAGTCACCGTACAGAACATCCCTAGTTTTTGATGTAAAGCTCCATGGTTCATTTCTTGCGTATGCTGGCAGTGATTTTTAAAACAAAAAATGAGCAAAGGAAAGGCAGAATGGTGAAGGGGAGTGGTAAATAAGGCTTCCAGTTAAGGAATGAATGAGTCATGGGAATAAAGGGCACAGCCCAGGGAATGTAGTCACTGATAAGGTCACAGTGTTGTGTGGTGACAGATGGCAGCTCCACACGTGTGAGTACGGCGTCGTGTTTAAACTGATGATCACTGTGTTGTACACCCAAAACTAATGTGACATGCATGTCAACCATACTGAGGTTTTAAAAATTAATTTGAAAAAAACCCAAGTCTTTTCTCAGAGTTTGCATTGGTTGTTTCCCCTGACGGGCAAATACCTCCTGGATAAATGTGTCTCCTCCTGAACGAGGCCCCTGTGTAATGTGGGCTGGACTATCCAAGCACCCGGGAAAATTAACACCTGTGTCCACTCTTTCATTTTTACTGGCTTTTCTTCATAGCACCCCTCACAGTCTGATATTCTATCAATTTTCCCCCCTTATCTTCTCCATCACTGAACTGTGTAGACTTTTGTTTCTTGAAACCTATACTCTTCACCTGGACGATAGTACTGAAATTTACTCTCAAAAGTGTGACAGAATTTCTCATTACAGTGTAGAACATACGAGTACTTGCGTAAAAGGCGAAGTGTGGGATGTGCATTCCTATTCAGAGCTGGAATGCAGGGTCCCAACGGAGGACAAGTTCCATACAAAAACTATGAATATTGACTTTTTTGGTAAGATTCTATTTATTTATTTGAGAAAAAGAGAAAGAGAGAGCAGAAGCAGGGGGAGGGGCAGAGAAGAACCAAACTCACTACTGTGGAGAGCCTAAAACAGGGCCTGTTCCTGGGATTCCAGGATCAAGACCTGAGCTGAAGGCAGACGCTTAACCCACTAAACCACCCAGGCACCCCAAGATATTGAATTTCTATTGCAAAGTGAAAATTGCAGAATTTCAATGTTACCTGTAATGCTCAGTATTAAAAAATTAGTCTGTTGTTTTTTGTTCACTGGTAGTCTCCACCACCACATGGAACCAGACAATGATACACGAATTTCAGAGTTTCTTCTTCTGGGATTATCGGAGGAACCAGAACTGCAGCCCCTCCTATTTGGGCTTTTCCTCTCCATGTACCTGATCACTGTGCTTGGAAACCTGCTCCTCATCCTGGCCGTCAGCTCTGACTCCCACCTCCACACCCCCATGTACTTCTTCCTGGCCAACCTGTCCTCTGTAGACATCTGTTTCACCTCCACCACCATCCCCAAGATGCTACTGAACATCCAGACTCAGAGTAAAGTCATAACCTATGATGGTTGTATCACTCAGATATACTTTTTCCTACTCTTTTCAGCCTTGGATTCCTTTCTCCTGGCTGAGATGGCTTATGACCGCTTTGTGGCCATCTGTCACCCCCTGCACTACACAGTCATCATGAACCCCTGGCTCTGTGTGCTGCTGGTTCTGTTGTCCTGGATCATGAGTGCCCTGAATTCCTTATTGCAAACCTTAATGGTGTTGTGGCTGCCCTTCTGTAGAGAGGTGGAAATCTCCCACTTTTTCTGTGAAATCAATCAGGTGGTCCGACTTGCCTTTTCTGATATCTTTCTTAATGACTTGATGATGTATCTTGCAACAGTGGCTCTGGCTGCTGCTCCCCTGGCTGGGATCTCTTACTCTTACTCTAAGATAGTTTCCTCCATACTTGGGATCTCATCAGCTCAGGGCAAGTACAAAGCATTTTCCACCTGTGCATCTCACCTCTCAGTTGTCTCCTTATTCTATTGTACAGACCTAGGAGTGTACCTGAGCTCTGCTGCTCCCCAGAGCTCCCACGCAAGTGCAGTGGCCTCGGTGATGTACACGGTGGTCACCCCCATGCTGAACCCCTTCATCTACAGCCTGAGGAACAAAGACATAAAGGGGGCTCTGAAAAGAATTAGTGGGGTTCCAGTGATGTAAGGGACAATTGCCCTGGGGCTGAAGAGGTGCCCATGATTGCAGGGCTCACAGCCTCGGAGCCAGGAACTGCTATTCTTTGATCAGCCTGTGGAAGTAGAGTCTGCTCCTTCTATTTATTCTCTGGAATTTCCATCTGTTTGAAATCAACTTCTTTATAAATTTGCATGACTCACTTTATTAAGCTTCTGCTCTGTCTGATACACACACAGTTTCCCCTTTCTCCATTTTCATATGTCCCCAGTGTTTTCCAAGCCTTAGATCACAAGTGCCTGGAAATTTCTGTATCATACGTGGGGCAGGTTGGATTTCTTAAAAATAATTTCATTTTAAATGACTTATCTCATGCCAAGTAAATTTCCCTAGATTTCCTAAAAGAATAATGAGTTGCATTCTTCATATGGAAGAAATTACACTTGGCCAAGAACCCTTGACATAACCTTATTGTAGATGAGAATACAGAACCCCAGTTTTCACCTAGACTGTCAGTCTTTTTATATCACACCTTCACTCCTCTTCCTGATGATGTGGACTCTAACCTTGTTCAGTTTACATCTCAGGCTCCTGACAGGGATGCTCAGGCTAGGAAAGCCTGGACACTCCCTGCACCCCTGTGCTTGTGGACATTCCCACAGATGCTTCCCTGACCAGAGCCTCTGCTGTGGCTGCACCAGCCCTTGGGTTCTTACTGTGACTGCAAGACAGGCCTCAGCACACCCATCAGAGACTCTAACAAGACAAGGTTCATCATCACAGGTTCTTGCAGGGATGGGCAGAAAGGTCTAGGGGGCCTGTTATTGGGGTCCATGGGCAGAGCGACTAGGGTTTTGCAGGTTCACTCTTTATTGACCAGTTGAAAACATCAGAGTGAAATTCTGGCACAGAAGGGAAGGCACAGTCCCTCATGTGTCAGTATAGAGGTTATCAGGGTTTCTGAAGAGGTGTTTCATGGCTGGGGCAGCCTGACTGCTTCTCTGGTAATAGTGTCCCACACCCGACAGTGTGTCTGTTCAGCATGGTTGTCTCCGAAATGGAGGCTTCAGAAATCAAAAGCTTAATGTCAGGCACTTCCTCTACAAACACGCTCTTGTGCTTTTAAACTAGTTTCCTTGTTTTACTCTTTTATTCGCCTGGGTGTCCTAACGCCTGCCATAGTCACTAGCAAATGCTGATGAGCAAACATATAACTCCAGTGGAGTCTACATGGAAAGAAAACTTGATAAATAGTTTGACCTGTCAAGAGATGACCATAAATATGAGAATGGATTTTCTTTGGGTATATCCCAGTAGTGGGATCCCTAGATTTTAGGGTAGTTCTATTTTCAATTTTTTTAGCCCCTCCACTCTGTTTTCCAAGTGGCTGCACCAGTTTGCATTCCCACCAACAGTGCAAGAGGTTTCCCCTTTCTCCACATGCTTCCCAACATCTGTTGTTTCCTGTGTCCTTAATTTTATCCAGTCTGACAGGTGTCAGGTGATATCTCATTGTGATTTTCATTTGCGTTTCCCTGCTGATGAGTGACATTGACCATCTTTCCACGGGTCTGTTGATCACCTGGATGACGTCTTTGGAGAAATGTCTGGTCATGTTTCTGGTCACTTTTAATTGAATTACAATTAACTTCCTTGGTGTAAGTTCTTTATATATTTTGGATATTAATCCCTTATTGGATATGTCATTTGCAAATATCTTTTACGACTTAGTAGTTGTGTTTTTGTTGTGATGACTGTTTCCTCTGCTGTGCAGAAGCTTTTTATTTTGATGCAGCCATTTACAACACAGATGGATCTAGAGGGTATAGTGCTAAGGGAAACCAGTCAGTCAGAGAAAGACAAATAGCATATAATTTCACTCATATGTGGAATTTAGGAAACAAAACAAACAATGAAAAAAAAGAGACAAACAAAAATCTAGAGTCTTCAATATGGGGAACAAAATGGTGTTTACCAGAGAGGAATTGGGTGGGGGTTGGGTGAAATAGGAGATGGGGATTAAGAGCACACTTATCGTTATGAGCACTGAACAACATATACAATTGCTGAATCACTATATTGTACACCTGAAAGTAATGATGTATGTTAATTATACTGGAATTAAAAAATAAGAAAAATATTTAAGATCTTCCAGGGTGCAACATTTCAAACCACCATTTTATTAATAGTCAAAATATTTCTTTTTTATGCTGTGCATCTATTTATTGAATATTATTTATTGATGATTGGTGTCCACAACTGAGGGGGCTTACTCACTGAGGTGACAGATTGCTTAGTGTATCTATGTTTTATCACAGATTTGTTTTCCTGTTTCCACTTGAAAACTTCTAATGCTACCTGCTAATATGACCCTTTTGTTGTTCCATGAAAGAACTCCTTTTTCCTAGAATTTGTCACAAATAGTTAAGGGTGGTGAAGGAACAATATCAGTATCATCAATTTTTTTTTTTTTGGCTTAAACAACAGAAAATTATTTCTCACAGTTCTGGAGGCAAAACATCTGAGATCAAGGGGTCAGCAGATTTGGTTCCTTTTTTGGTTTCTCTTCTTGCCTCACAGATAACTACATTCTCACTGTATCTTCACAGGTTTGTCTCTCTGTGCATGCTCATGTTTGATATTTTTATGTGTGTTCAAATTTCCTCTTCTTATAAGGATACCAGTGATGTTGGATTAGGGTCCACACTCAAGACTTCATTTTCACTTAATCGCATTTTTAAAGATCTTATCTCCAAATATGGCTACTTTCTGAGGTACTGGCACTAGGACCTCAACATTATGTGGAGACACAATTCAGCCCATAAGAGTTGCTCAGTCTAAAATTTTAGCTGTTATCTTTAGTCCTCTCTTTTCCCACTCATTCTATCAATTAATCTTCTTGATCTTCAAACACATCTCAGATATAAACACATAAATCTCTACTTTTAGAACCCAAGTGTAATTCATGCCCATTACTTAGCTGGATACTGGATACTAGATATTGGAGTTGGTTCCTAACTGGTAGTCATGCTTCCACGCTTGCCCAGACAGGAGTCAGAACATTCATGAATGAATGAATGAATAAATGAATGAATAAAATCCTTCCATGGTCTCCTTTTTTTTTTTCTGATGTAAAGTTCAATGATGTATTAGTTGCGTATAATACCCAGTGCACCATGCAATATGTGCCCTCCCTACTACCCATCACCAGTCTATCCCATTCCCCAACCCCCCTCCCCTCTGAAGCCCTCAGTTTGGTTCTCAGAGTCCATAGTCTCTCATGCTTCATTCCCCCTTCTGGTTACCCCCCTTTCTTTATCCCTTTCTTCCCCTACTGATCTTCCTAGTTCTTATGTTCCATAGATGAGAGAAATCATATGATAATTGTCTTTCTCTGCTTGACTTATTTCACTTAGCATTATCTCCTCCAGTGCCATCCATGTTGCAGCAAATGTTGAGAACTCGTTCTTTCTGATAGCTGAGTAATATTCCATTGTGTATATGGACCACAACTTCTTAATCCAGTCATCTTTGAAGGGCATCTCGGTTCCTTCCATGATTTAGCTATTGTGGACAATGCTGCTATGAACATTGGGGTGCATATGGCCCTTCTTTTCACTACATCTGTATCTTGGGGGTAAATACCCAGTAGTGCAATTGCTGGGTCATAGGGTAGCTCCATTTTTAACTTTTTAAGGGACCTCCACACTGTTTTCCAGAGTGGCTGTACCAACTTGCATTCCCACCAACAATGTAGGAGGGATCCCCTTTCACCACATCCTCTCCAGCAATTGTTGTTTCTTGCCTTGTCAATTTTTGCCATTCTAACTGGCATAAGGTGGTATCTTAGTGTGGTTTTGATTTGAATTTCCCTGATGGCTAATGATTTTGAACATTTTTTCATGTGTCTGTTGGCCATTTGTATGTCTTCATTGGAAAAGTGTCTGTTCATATCTTCTGTCCATTTTATGATTTGTTTATTTGTTTCTCACATATTGAGTTTGAGAAGTTCTTTGTAGATCTTGGATACCAGTCTTTAATCTGTAGTATCATTTGCAAATATATTCTCCCATTCCGTGGGCTGCCTCTTAGTTTTTTTGACTGTTTCCTTGGCTGTGCAGAAGCTTTTTATCTTGATGAAGTCCCACAAGTTCATTTTATCTTTTGTTTCTCTTGCCTTTGGAGATGTGTCATGAAAAAGGTTGCTTTGGCTGATGTCATAGAGGTTGCTGTCTATGCTCTCCTCTAGAATTTTGATGGATTCCTGTCTCACATTGAGGTCTTTCATCCATTTGGAGTTTATCTTTGTGTATGGTGTGAGAGAGTGGTCAAGTTTCATTCTTTTGCATGTAGCTGTCCAATTTTCCCAGCACCATTTATTGAAGAGACTGTCTTTTTTCCACTGGATGTTTTTTCCTGCTTTATCAAAGATTAGTTAACCAAAGAGCCGAGGGTCCATTTCTGGGTTCTCTATTCTGTTCCATTGGTCTATGTGTCTGTTTTTGTGCCAGTACCATGCTGTCTTTGTGATCACAGCTTTGTAGTACAGCTCGAAATCTGGCATTGTGATGCCCCCAGCTTTGTTTTTCCTTTTCAACAGTTCCTTGGAGATTCGGGGCCTTTTCTGGTTCCATACAAATTTAAGGGCTCTTTGTTCCAGTTCTTTGAAAAATGTCCTCGGTATTTTGATCGGGATAGCATTGAAAGTGTAGATTGCTCTGGGTAACATGGACATTTTAACTATGTTAATTCTTCCGATCCATGAGCATGGAATATTTTCCATCTTTTTGTGTCTTCTTCAATGTATTTCTTTACTTGGTTATTAATTGGTTCATATAATTGGCTACTCCCAAATTAGAAGCATAAATGTTTATAGTCGTTAGATCTTCTTGTTGGGTAGACCCTTTAAGTATGATATTTTCCCTCTTCATCTCTTACTACAGTCTCTGGTTTAAAATCGTATTTGTCTGATATGAGAATTGCTACCCCAGTTTTCTTTTGAGTTCCATTAGCATGATAAATGGTTCTCCACCCCCTCACTTTCCAATTTGGACCATTTAGCCCATTTACATTCAGAGTAACTAGAAGATATAAATTTAGTGCCATTGTATTACCTGTAAAGTCCCTGTTTCTGTAGATTGTCTCTATTTCTTCCTGGTTTATTTTACTCTAGGCCTCTCTCTTTGCTTACAGAACCCCCCTTAATATTTCTTGCAGGGCTACCTTGGTGGTCACATATTCTTTCAGTTTCTACCTGTCCCAGAAGAACTTTATCTCTCCTTCCATTCTGAATGGCAGCCTTGCTGGATAAAGTATTCTTGGCTGCATGTTTTTCTCATTTAGTACCCTGACTATATCACGCCAGCCCTGTCCGACCTGCCAAGTCTCTGTGGATAGGTCCACTGTCAGTCTAATATTCCTACCCCTCTAGGTTAGGAACCTCTTCTATCAAGCTGCTGACCTGATTTTCTCTTTATCTCTGAAATTTGCAAGCTTCACTATTATATGTTGGGGTGTTGATTTATTTTTATTGATTTTGAGAGGGGTCCTTTCTACCTCTTGGACATCAAGACCAGGGTAGTTCTCAGCTCTCATTTGCTCAAATATACCTTCTGGCCCTCTCTCTCTTTTTTCTCCCTCAGGCACTCCAATAATTTTGATATTATTTCATTTTATGACATTGCTGTTTTCTCAAAGCCTCCCCTCATGGTCCATTAGTTGTTTTTCTCTCTTTTCCTCATCTTCCTTCCTTTCCACCAACTTACCTTCTATGTTGCTTACTCTCTCTTCTGCTTCATGATGGATAATCCTTTTCATATACTGTTAGATCCTATTGGCTAGGATCTTGTTGAGATTTTTGGCATCCGTATGCATAAGGAATATTGGTCTGTAATTCTCCTTTTTGATGGGGTCTTTGTCTGGTTTTGGGATTAAGGTAATGCTGGCCTCATAGAAAGAGTTTGAAGAAAACAGTATGGATGTTCCTCAAAAAGGTAAAAATAGAACTACCCTTAGACCCAGCACTTGAACTACTGGGTATTTACCCCAGAGATACACATGTAGTGAAAAGAAGGGCCACATGCACCCCAGTATTCATAGCAGCATTATCCACAATAGCCAAACCAGGGGAGGAGCCGAGATCCACTTCAACTAATGAATAGATAAAGGTTACTTGGTCCATATATACAATGGAATACTCAGCCATCAGAAAGGATGATTGCCCAACATTTGCATCAACATGGACAGAACTGGAGGTGATTATGCTAAGTGAAATAAGTCAAGCAGAGAAAGATAATTATCATATGGTTTCACTCATATGTGGAACATAAAGAATAGCATGGAGGACATTAGGAAAAGGAAGGGAAAAATGAAGGCAGGGAGATAGGAGGGGGAGACAAACCATGAGAGATTATGGACTCTGGGAAACAGGCTGAGGGTTTCAGCGGGGAGGGTGTTGGGTGATGGGTGAGCCCAGTGATGGTTATTAAGGAGGGCATGTGTTGCATGGAGCGCTGGGTGTTATATGCAAGCATTGAATCAGAGAACACTACATCATAAACTAATGAAGTACTGTATGTTGACTAATATAACATAAAATAATAATAATAATAAATCAGAGGGTGTCATTGGTATGAAGAGAACAAGAGTAGGTATCAAGGAGAGAGGGGATATGAGTGTCATTTTGTAACTGGAGTTCAGACAAGACCAGTAAACAAGATGACATTTGAACAGATACTACTAGGGAAGAGAGGGTAGGAGCCACGAGAATGTCTGGGGAGGTGTGTGCTGGCAGAGGGAATAGCCTCTGCAGAGCGCCTGCAAATTATACTACTTTGAGCTTTTGAGTCCAAAAAGGGAAGCAAATGTTCAAAGGGGAATAAGCAGGAGAGGGATGAAAGATGTCAGGCAATTTCAAAGATGTAGGTCACTTTGTTGCTGGTTAAACTTCAAGAAAAAGGAGTTACTCACCCACACTACATACTTCTTGTATTTTTTAATCTACTTACAAAGGTGTCCTGTAAATTGAAATAGAGCCCCTCCTCAGTACCATCTGATGATTGAGTTCTGACCTTTGTATTATAAGAGTCATCTTGGAATATATTACACTGTGAACCCGAGCTCTTGGACTCTTCTCACTCCACAAGGCACACACACACATGAACACACACACACACACACACACACACACACACACACACACACTTACATACATCCCAATTCATTGCTCCCTAAGCTGCCATGACTCCTCATCCCCAGCCTCAAGGATGAACCTGGAGCGGCAGTAACTCAGGCTGTCCAGATCACTGATCATTTCCCTAAACAATGGAAAATGCTACCTGACATTCCAATTTGCAAGCTTCCCATGAACAGACATATTTACCTATATGAAATTTAAAACTTTTTATGGACAATATATCCAACCAAAAGTCAACAAACAATGGTCTGTCACTGCATTTGAAATACTGCTAAGTGCAGAATAGCTGTAGAGTTTATAGATATATAATAATCAGGGGAATTTAATAATGAACATGGTGATCAAGTACATAAATATTTGCTCAAATTTAGTAATGGTTTAAGAAAACAACAAGAAATCTATTGCACACTCATCAGCCTGTGAGACAATGTAAAGATCTCCTGTGCTGATTTGGTTGGAATTTTTAAACAGGTAGCAAAAGAAGCTTCTCTAATTCTGTTGGCAGAAATGTGAACTGTTACAATGAGAAAAAGAACCTAAAGACAGCTATAATATGAAAATACACATATTCTTCAGCTCAGAAATACTCAGTCTCGACACTATTGACATTCTGGTCCAGTCTATTCTCTGTGGTGGCCTGTGTCCTGGGTTTGTAGGATGTTTAGAGGATCCTTGGCCTCTCCTGAAACCTCCCATATGACTCCAAATCCTTCAGTGCCTCCCTGGGGAACAATATTTCCTCCAGTGGAGAAACAGATTTTTAACATAAAAATCTCCAAATATTTTTGTAGAATTGTTATAATAGCAATGCATTGAGAAAGAAAATGCTTTCAAAGTGTGAGTAGCATGGCCACATCATCAAGTATTATGCAGACCCCAAAATAAAGAATCAGCTTTCCCTAGTTGACTGGAGGCAAGTCCATGAGGTATTATTGAGAAAGAAGGAAGAACGGACACAAGTAGAAAAAAGACTGCCCTAAACCTGAAGAGCATTTATGACGAGCACAGGATACCACTCATCATTTGTACAGTGGATGAGTGAGTATGTGTGCATCGTCTAGGAAGAGAAGTTTTAAAGACATTAAGAACTTAAGGAAGAAAGATTGTCAGGAGGAACGACATTAGGTCAAGTGTAGTGTTTTCAAAACAACTGTGTGAAACAAAATTCTATGAGAACCAAAAACTAATATATATAAAGACATAAGAGAATAATTGTGTAATGTCAAGATGGGTCAATAATTCTGGATTTAATGTCCAAAGACTTGGAATAACAGAATATGAGAGAATGACTTTTACAACTGGGGAGTGAGCACTCTCTAAGTGATCATTTTTTTCTTACATAAAGATATATGGATTAAAATATGCTTAAGAAGTTAAAGTCAATCTTTGGTCAAATGTAAAGAAGAGATGATGGTCAAAGATGATGCAAATGTTAGAAATGGATCTCATCACACTGAGACAAAAGGACCCCTGGGGAATGACAGAGATGCAAAAACAAATGGGAAATACGTATCAAGGTGATTTATTAGCACTTAGGGTACAAGTTACCATTAATTTTCAATTTTGTTTATCGTAAGGATTGGCAAGTGAAGAATATTAGTGACAGCTCAATTGTTCAGAATCAATAATAAATCAAAAAAGCAATAGAGAAAACACCTTATAACCAACTGATTGATTTGAGCCCACACTACTAATACACAATTCCCCACATTTACGTCTATACATACACAATAGAACTTAATGGAAATAGCAAAGTTGGTAAAATAAAAAAAAAAAAAGCAGCTCAATTCCTTGTTAGAAAGAATGCAATCAAAAACAGGAATAAAAAACCCCTAACCCCACTGTACAAATGCAAAGATCTGGGAGAGACAGTGTACAATACAGAAAACCAATGAATAACAAATCCACAAATATATTCAGCTCCCAGGGTAATGAAATCATTACAAAGCAAAGCTCCTTCACATTGCTTTCCTCGTCAGATCATTGTTTTCATGTGAAAACCCAGAGAAACAGGGGATGCTGTGAAAATGTATGTCTCATGAATTACTGTTGTAAGGTCCTATCTGCAAGCAATAAATCGGTCTAGGTCTTTCTCATCAGTATGGAAACAGAATCCAATATGCCACATTTAAAGACAAAATGAAATGCCCTGACTTCATTGGACATCCCTCCATCCCTAATATTAATACTCCCTTTAATTGCAAAACTCACTGGTTGTGTTCTATTTTACTGGAAGTACTCTATGCCTCCCGCCCCCTGACTTCATTGCCAACAATCACCCATGTGCTGCTGAGCTCAATGTTCACTTCTTTCTTTAACATCATCAATGACTCCATTAATCAGCTCATCAGGCAAGCAAATGAGCATAGAGATCTCTACGTTCTGGGATAGGTTGTTGGCTGTCAGCTGACCTCAGGTCAATGCCCCTGGCTTGGATTGTCTCTGACCCTTTCCTGCAGGACCTGCTGGGCTCTGGACTCACCTAAATGGGAACTCTGGGGAAAGGGTCTCCATGTGGCCGTCTGAATTCTTCCTGGGTGGGGATGTTGGTGATTAAACTCTGTCCCCACACAAGACGGCAGGAAGGAGGCTGCTGTCAGTCTCCCGGCCAAGCTTAGGACTCCAGAAGCAACAACCAGGTCCCATCGAGGCCAAGGTGGCACAGGCAGAGGGACTGCCACACAGGAGATATTTAGAGCTTCCTCTGTCTGTTCATCAGGCACGTTTCCCTCCTGCTCCCCCAACACCTAAGCACATGATTTCCCCATGGGACACTGGTGTGGACACAAAGGAGAATATCCTGGAGATTGTATGTGCCCAAAAAGACCAGCTTATAACCAAGTGAATCCAGAGTTAATTACTCCTTCCTCGGGAACTCCACTGTTCCCAGAGTTCAGACCTCCTGACAACTTATCCCAACCCTGACTTCAACTTTTCCCGAAGTCTAAGACTGAGCAATCTGTCTGGATTAGATCCCTCAGATCTTCAAAATGTTGACTTGTGGTGCAGACACTGCCCTACAATCTAAAGAAAATTGCTGTTTTCCTTTCCAACAATGAGGAGAACTGTTTATTTGATATGAACCTTGAACCACTGCATACATCAGCTGCAGGACTCATTTTCCAAACAGGAATTTCATGCTTGTAAATTAACAGCTGTCATTTAGTCCCTCCCTGTGAAGCATTTGTTAACTGTAAGAAATATATTTAGATATTTTTTGCAGTATAATATGATCCTGTAATGGTAAATAGATTCTTCCCTGTAGCCTCCAGAATGAACCAAGTCTTGCAAATGCAAATGTTTTTAGCCCGATGAGTGTCATTTCAGGCTTCTGATCCCCTAACTGCTGAGAACATAAATGTGTATCAAAACACTAACATAATCATTTTACATAGTAGCAGGAAATGAATGCAAATATTTATACAAAAAAATTTGCTCAGGAAACTGAGATTAAGCAATTGTAGGCAAATGTTCAGTCCTATGACAATTGGCCATGAAATATGCTTTCACAAAGACTGCTTTCAGAGCCCTTTTCATGTCTGTGTTCCTCAGGCTGTAGATGAAGGTGTTCAGCATGGGGGTGACCACCATGTACATCACCGAGACCACTGCACTTGCGTGGGAGCTCTGGGGAGCAGCAGAGCTAAGGTACAATAAATAAGGAGACAATGGAGAGGTGAGATGCACAGGTGGAAATGCTTTATACTTGCCCAGGGCTCATGATATTCCAAGTATGGTGGAAACAATCTTAGAATAAGAGTAAAGGATCCCAGCAAAAGGACCCCCACCTAGCAGGACAGCTGCAAAATACATCACCACGTTATTAAGAAAGGTGTCAGAACATGCAAGTTGAATCATCTGATTGAGTTCACAAAAAAAGTGGGGGATTTGGAAGTGTGTACAGAAGGAAAGCCACAACATCATTAAACTTTGTAACAAGGAATTCAGGATACACACGATCCAGGACACCAGAAGCAGGAGTCCACAGAGCTGGGGGTCCATGATGACTGTGTAGTGCAGGGGGTGACAGATGGCCACAAACCGGTCATAGGCCATCATGCTCAGCATAAAGAAGTCTGAGACACCAAAGACTATAAGGAAATGAATCTGCGTGATGCAGCCTGCATAGGTTATGACTTTGCTCTGAGTCTGGATGCTCCACAGCATCTTGGGAACGGTGGTGGAGGTGAAACAGATGTCTACAAAGGACAGGTTGGCCAGGAAGAAGTACATGGGGGTGTGGAGGTGGGAGTCTGAGCTGACAGCCAGGATGATTAGCAGGTTTCCAAACACAGTGCTCAGGTACATGGAGAGGAAAAGTGCAAATAGGAGGGGCTGCAGTCTGGTTCTTCTGAAAATCCCAGAAGAAGAAACTCTGAAATTTGTGTATCATTGTCTTGTCCCATGTGGTGGAGGTGACTTCTGGGAAAGAGGAAAACAGCATGACTGATTTCCACACAAACTGTTTTACTCATAGATTTGAAATGTTACTTTTTATATTTTGAAGTCTAGAAATTCATTTTATTTTTTTTCAACTTTTTTAAAAAAATTTTATTATGTTATGTTAGTCACCATACAGTACATCCTTAGTTTCTGATGTAGTGTTCCATGATTCATTGTTTGCATATAACACCCAGTGCTCCATGCAATACGTGCCCTCCTTAATACCCAGCACTGGCCTATCCCAGTCCCCCGCCCCCCTCCCCTCTGAAGCCCTCAGTTTGTTTCCTAGAGCTCATAGTCTATCATGGTTTTATTTTGTTTTTTTATTTATTTTTTTTATTATATTATGTTAGTCACCATACAGTACATCCCTGGTTTCCGATATAAACCTCAATGCTTCATTAGTTGCGTATAACACCCAGTGCACCATGCAACACGTGACCTCCTCACTACCCATCACCAGTCCATCCCATTCCCTGACCCCCCTCCCCTCTGAAGCCCTCAGTTTGTTTCTCAGAGTCCATAGGCTCTCGTGCTTCATTCCCCTTTCTGATAACCCCCCTTTCTTTATCCCTTTCTTCCCCTACCAATCTTCCTAGTTCTTATGTTCCATAGATGAGAGAAATCATATTTTAATATGTTGTGCTTGGATATGGTCCCCTTCAATGAATCTCTTATATCAGCAGACTGATGGATTTTTCTTCCAATCCCTTTTTTCCCCAAAAGGCCATGTATTCTACAGTTGTTTTTTTTTTTTTTTAATTTTTATTGTGTTACGTTAGTCACCATACAATACATCCTTAGTTTTTGATGTAGTGTTCCATGATTCATTATTTGCGTATAACACCCAGCACTCCTTGCAATATGTGTTCTACAGTTTTAATTAAAAAATATTACAAATTTTAGAAATATGAATTGTGTGTTGGCAATGTTTTAGGCATTCTATAGGCAAGGAGTATAGAGTGCTAGAGAAAAAAGAAGTCCCTATCATGCAATGATGGAGAAAGAATAAATTAACAAATAAGAAAATTAATTACATTTCTGATTGTGGAAGGTGGTAATATGAAGAAAAGGAAAACAGGGATAAAGCAGAGAGTGAATGGGGCATGTTATTTTCATGAGTATGGAGGCCAATTCTGCAGACAAAGTGACACTGGAACACAGACCTCAAGTAAGAGATGGTGGCAGATCAAGGATTATGGGGCATGTTTCCCAGCAGAGGGAATGGCCAGTGCAAAGGCCCCAAGGAAGGCACTTGTTTCCAAGGTTCAAGTCAAAGAAGCAAAGTCAGTGCTGCAAGGGGAATGAGCAGGAGGGAGACTGAGGAGAGACACTGTCAGGCATGCTGAGGAGGGAAGTGGCCTCTCTGCTCCCTGTGAACCCTCAAGGCACAAGGACTTTCCTTTCCACACTGCCTCTCCCACTGCATTCATCATATTGCAAAGGCATCCCATGAATCGAAGAAATCCCCTTCTCGGTGGCCTCTCTTGATTGGATTCTGGCCTCCGTGTTATGTCACCTTGGGATTTATGAGTCCTGGCACCTGTTGTGGGGACTTCTCAAACTCTAAAGGCACACACACACAGAACACCGTGGCCCCCTGTGTTGTGTTATTCCCTTGTCTTTCTCAGCCCCTGCCATCTTGATTAAACTGGGAATGGATCTAATCCAAGTAGCCAGATCACCGATCTTTCCCCTGTGAAGTGCAGAAATGCCGATTCTAAACCTCCATGAATAAATTATATATATATATATATATATATATGTATATTTCTTAATATATTAATATAATAATCTAATATTATATATTATATAATATATAATCTTAATATATATTAAGAAATATATATTAATAGTGTACACCACCTGAAATGAGAAAACGGATTAACCAACACTTCACAAAAGGAAATATACACAATACAACAAAAGTTGGGCATTTTTATATCCAACATAGAAGGCTTATTTTTCCTGTATCTCCTTCATCATTATTTCGCTGATTCATTTCTGTGGGGTCTGATAGGAGATGAGGTTAGCCCCTTTCTCCCTTTTCTTATGTGACATCTCTTATTGACATTCTTGGGCTTTGGGTATTGATCTCTCCTTTGACAAACCCAATGGGCACACTCTAATCCTCATTCTGGATTTCATCCAATGTGCAAAGGCATTCCCAGACATTGGTCTGTAAATCCTGCCCACACCGTGACAATTCTATCTTTTTGTTCTCAGTAATTTGCTTCATATCATTCTGTCTGTGGACATTGTATCATACACACATGTATTTCATTGTGCTCTGTCCTCACTGATAGGATTCATGATTCAAAATTGCAGGGACTTTGTTTTCTTTGTTCACTTGTTTTTTTCACTAAGTTATGTGGATTTATGTGTTTCATATAAAAAGACCTACAATATGAAAAGTTATAGAATAAAAAGTATGAAGGGATTACAAAACCAGGTTAAAATGTAAAATGAGTAGTTTCAAAACACCTGTCCTAGGCAAATTTGTATGAAAAAACAAAATGAACTGAAATAGGATACAAAATTGCAATCATTAATGATATCAACGTGGATTAATAATTAAATTGCCAAAGTCATAAACACAAAAGAATATAACATATAATATTCCTAGAATTCTAGGTTTTTTTTTGTTAAATGAGTTAGAAATTAGGTCTCAATGTATAAGGACATTTACAACATGGCAAGGTTGTATTTCAATTTCATCAGAAAAGGTTAAATTATTGAATAAATGATGGAATAAGGGACATCTACCTGGAAGAATTATTAAATCCATCAGAACTTACAAAAAAAAGTTAATAACTTAATTAGGCAAACCAAAAAACAGGGATCCCTCACTCTGAGCTAAGTTGAATTGGCTCTCAGGTGATGACAGGTCAATGTTCTTGGCTTTCATTCTCTCTGACCCTGTCATCCATGGTCCACTGGGGTGTTGGACTCACCTGGCTGGGTGTGTGACAGGAAGGTGCCCTGTGGAAATCTGAATTCCTCCGTGGACAGCAGATGATATGGCCTAAAGCTCTGTCCTCAGCCAAGACAGCAAGAAGGAGTGAAACATAGGCCCCCAGTCAGAATTAGGTCTTGGAACAAACAGAGGAGAAGCATGGTCCTTCCTGTCCAAGATTGCACAGGCTGACGGACTGGAGGTGAAGAGGTATTTTTAGCTCCCTGTATCTGCTCATTAGGCACATTTCCCTCTTGTTACTCCAGCTTCTATGCACATGATTCCCAAGTGGAAAAGTTCTCTGGACAGAAAGGATGTTTTCTTAATGAATCTTGGTTCCCAAAAGACTAGGTTAGAGGCACTGTGAGAAGAAAGGAAAGACCATGAATTAAAATGCAGACTTTTGGGGGTCCTGGGTCACTCAGTCATCTAAGCATCTGACTCTTGATTTTGGCTCAAGTTATAATCTCAGGGTCCTGAGAATGAGTCCTGTGTTGAGAGTGGAACCTTCTTAAGTTTCTCCCTCTCCCTCTGTCTTTCCCACCATGCTTGTTCACATGGACTCACTCCCTCTCTCTACCTCATAAATAAATAAATAAATAAATAAATAAATAAATAAATAAACAAACAAACAAATAAATAAATAAATAGTATGTTAAAAAAAAAAGACCATTATCATAGAGACAATAACCTAATAGGTAGACAGACACATGACCAAGGCCTGATTGGCATGACTCACCACACCCTGATTACATAAGAGATTTCTGAGCAGGAAGGACCCACAAAATGGATGATACTGATACTGTTCATTCGCCATCCCTTAGCATTTGTGACAAATATTAGGAAAAAGGAGATAATTTGTGGAACAATAGAGTCATAATAGTAGGTGACATTGGAAGTTTTCAAGTTGAAACAAGAAGATAATTCAGTGATGAAACATACAAGACACTAACCGACCCTTCAACTCAATAAATAAATAAACCCCCTCAGTTGTGGACACCAATCTTCCATGCTTCAATAAACAGAAGCAAAGTGTGAACTTTGATGGGAAAGAAGAAAAAATGAAAAAAAAAGGAATATTTTGTTCAGTAACAAAATGAATGTTTGGAATATTGCTTCATTATATTTATGGTCATCCTGACACTAAGAACATATCAGGTTGATCTGTTTATTCAAATTTGCCTTTCCGTAGACTCCACTGGGAGAGAAATGTTTGCTCATCAGTGTTTGTTGGTGGCTACCATAGTCTCTCTGGACACTGAGCTGAATCACAGGATAAACTCATGGGGACCAATCAGGAAATACAGGAGAATGTTTATAGAGTAGGTGCCTGACTTTAATTTTTTTTTAATTTTTAATTTCTGAGGCATCCATTTCATAGACAGCCAAATTAAATAAACATTGTTAGGTGTGGGACACTATTACCAGATAAGCCCTGAAACTGCCCCAGCCATAAAGTACCTCTTCAGAGAGCCCTGGGTGACCTCCTCACGGACATGTGAGTGACCCTGCTTTCCCCTTCAGCACCCAAATTCTACTTATATAAAAATTTCCCACAAAATGTGAAACCCACAAATCCTTAACCACTCCAGCCATGTTCCCCAATAAAGACAGATCCCTCTGCACCACTCTCTCTTTCCCTCTCAACGTCTCTCTCACCCTTGTGAGACCTCCCTGAATGGTCTTTGGGATGCCCTTTGCCCTCCAGGACCTGTGAGGAATAAACCTGGTTTTGTTAGAGTCTCTGATCGGTGTGCTGAGGCCTGTCTTGCAGTCACAGTAAGAACCCAAGGGCTGGTGCAGCCACAGCAGAGGCTCTGGTCAGGGAAGCATCTGTGGGAATGTCCACAAGCACAGGGGTGCAGGGGGTGCCCGGGCTTTCCTAGCCTGAGCATCCCTGTCAGGAGCCTGAGATGTAAACAGAACAAGGTTAGAGTCCACATTATCAGAAGAGTAATGAGGACAGATATGAAAAAGGCTGACAAACTCAAGCTAAAACTATTCTTTTGTATTTTCATCTACAAACATGTTATGTGAAGGGCTTAGTGGCCAAGTGTAGATTCTTCCACATGAAAAATATAACTCATGATTATACTTTTGAGAAATTGGGGGAAGTTTACTTGGCATGGTATAATTCACTTGAAATGAAATTATTATTAAGAAATCCACTTGGCCTATTAAGATGCAGGAATTTCTAGCCATCTGTGACCAAGGTTGGGGAAAATATTGGAAGTGTATGAAAATACATAAATGGGAAACTGTGTGTATATCAGACATAGCAGAAGCTTAATAAAGTGAGTTACTTAAATGTATGGAGAAGTTGAATTCAAACAAATGAAAATCCAGGAAATAAGTAGAAGGAGCAGATTCCACTTCCACAGCCTGTTGGGAGAATGGCAGTTCCTCACTCTGAGGATGTGAGCCCTGCAATCCTGGGCACTTCTTCAGCCCCAGGATGATTGGCACATACATCATTGGAACCCCAATGATTCTTTTCAAAGCCCTCTTTATGTCTCTGTTTCTCAGGCTGTAGATAAAAGGGTTCAGCATAGGGGTGACCACCGTGTACATCACTGAGGCCACTGCACTTGCGTGGGAGCTCTGGGGAGCAGCAGAGCTAAGGTACACTCCTAGGGCCGTACAATAAAATAAGGAGACAACTGAGAGGTAAGATGCACAGGTGGAAAATGCTTTGTACTTGCCCTGAGCTGACGATATTCCACATATGGAGGAAACAATCTTGGAGTAATAGTAAAGGACCCCAGCCACGGGAGGACAACCCAGCACCACAATTCCAAAATACATCACCATGTCATTTACAAAGGCGTCCGAACAGGCATGCCCAACTACCTGATTGAGTTCGCAGAAAAAGTGGGGGATTTCCATGCCTGTGCAGAAGGACAGCCGCAACAGCATTAAGCTCTGTAATAAGGAATTCAGAACACTGATGATCCAGGACACCAGAACCAGTAGTCCACACAGTTTGCGGTTCATGATGACTGTGTAGTGCAGGGGTTGACAGATGGCCACCAAGCAGTCATAAGCCATCACCGTCAGGGGTAAATCATCCAGGAATCCAAACATATCAGAAAAAAAAAATCTGTCTGATTTTACCCTCAAAACCAGGGTAATGGTTTTGCCCTGAACCTGGATGTTCCACAGCATCTTGGGGATGTTAGTGGAGGTGAAACAGATGTCTACAAAGGACGGGTTAGCCAGGAGGAAGTACATGGGGGTGTGGAGGTGGGAGTCAGAGCTGACAGCCAGGATGAGGAGCAGGTTTCCAAACACAGTGATCAGGTACATGGAGAGGAAAAGCCCAAAAATGAGGGGGTACACTTCTAGGTCCTCTGACAATCCCAGAAGAACAAACTCTGAAACTTGTGTATCATTCCCTGGTTCCACCTTGTTGACATGACTACCAAGGAAGAAAAAAAAAAATAACATAGTAATTTTCAACAAAGGGACTTCATTTATTTATTTTTATCTTTTGTTTTCATTATTTGGGTTTCTATTTAAATTTCAGTTATTTTTTTTAAAGATTTTGTTTATGTATTTGAGAAAGAGGGTAAGAAAGAGAGAATGAGATGGCGGAGGGTCAGATAGAGAAGCAGACTCCTCCCTGAGAAGGGAGCCTGATATGGGACTGGATCCTGGGACTTGATCCTGGGACTCTGGGATCATGACCTTAGCCAAAGGCATATGCTTAACCAACTGAGCCACCCAGGCGCCCTAAATTCCAGTTAGTTAACATGAAGTATAAAAGTAGTTTCAAGTGTGCAATATATAGAGATTCAGTACACCCATACAACACCTGGTGCTCAGCACAGGTGCTCTCCTCAATCCCCATCAACCATTTCCCCACCCCCCACCATCTCTCCTCTGGTAACCAGCAGTGTGTTCTCTGTAATTAAGAGTCTGTTTCTTTGTTTACCTCACCCTCTTTTTTCCACTTCGCTACTTCTCTTGTTTCTTAAATTCCTCATATGAGTTAAATCACATGGTTTTAATCTTTCTCTGAGTGACTTATTTCACTTAACATAATACTTTTTACCTCCAACTGTATCGTGCTAATGGCAAGAATCGTGCTTTATGGCTGACTCTTATTCCATTATTATATAAAATATATCACATACTCCTTATCCATATCAGTGGAAGGACACTTGGGCTGTTCCCATAGTTTGGCTACTATAGATAATGCTGCTATAAACATTGGGGAGCATTTGTCCCTTTGAATTAGTATTTTTGTTCTTTGAGTAAATATCTAGCAGTGCAATTTCTGGATCAAAGGGCCGTTCTATTTAACTTTTTGAGGAACCTCCATACAGCTTTCCAGAATGGCTGCATCAGGTTGCATTCCCACCAACAATGTAAGAGGGTCCCCCTTTCTCTGCATCCTCGCCAACACCTGCTGTTGAATGTGTCATTCATTTTAGCCATTCCAATGGGTGTGAAGTGATATCTCATTGTAGCTTTGATGTGTGTTTCCCTGATGATGAGTGATGTTAAGCATCTCTTCATATGTCTGTTAGCCCTCTGTATGTCTGTTTTGTAAAATTATCTACACATGTCTTTTGTCCATTTCTTACCTGTATTATGTGGGTTTTGGGTGTTGAGTTTGATAAGTTCATTACGGATTTTGGATACTAACCCTTATAGATACGTCATTTGCAAATATCTTCTCCATTCTGTAGGTTGCATCACTGGGTATTTCCCCAAAGGACACAAAAATACTAATTTGAAAGAGTAAATGCACCCTGGTGATTATAGCAGCATTATCAACAATAGCCAAACTATGGAGAGAGCCTAAGTGTCCACTGGCTGATGAATGGATAAAGAAGTGAGATAGATAGATAGATAGATAGATAGATAGATAGATAGATAGATAGATAGATAGATAGATGATAGATAGAGTGGAATTTTAGGCCATCAAAAAGAATGAAACCTTGCCATTCACAATGGATGAAGCTACAGTATATTATGCTAAGTGAAATAAGTCAGTCAGAGAAAGACAAACACCATATGATTTCACTCATGAGTGGAATTTAGGGAAACAAAGCAAGCAAACACAGTGGGTAAAAAAAAGGCAGGCAAACCAGAAACAGACTCTTATCTGTAGAGAACAAACTGAGGGTTGCTGGAGGGAGGTGGGTGAGGGGATGAGTGAAATAGGTGAAGGGATGAAGGAGGGCACTTGTGATGAGCACTGGGTACTGTATGGAAGTGTCGAGTCACCAAAGTCTCCACCTGAAACTTATTTGCCACTGTATGTTAACTAATTGGAATTTAAATAAAAACTTGGAGGAAAAAAAAGAAAACTCCATACAATCCAATGATGGAGAAAGAATATATGTAAAAAAATTTTAAAAATCATAAACCATATAAGATGGTGGCAGGTGCTATGAAGGGGAAAAAAAGTTGGTGTAAAAAGGAGTGTATGCAGAGGATGCTAGGTTTAAATAGGAGTTCAGGAAGACCTGCAAAGGAAGTGACATTTTAATAGAGGTTCCAGAAAAGACTAAGCAGAAGGAAGGCAGAAATCCAGATTAGGTGTGTGCCCTCAGGGAAAGCAGAGCAAAGGCCCTGCAGAAGGCACTTACTGCAGATCTGCAGATCTCAACATGCAGTCAGTGCGGTGAGGGAATAAGCAAGAGGGAGAGAGGAGAGGTGATGGCAGAGAATGTTGAGGACCAAGGGTGCTTTTCTGCCACTGATGGGACTTCATGACACAGGAGTCCTTCCTTCACGTGGTGTTCTTTGCATCTTATTACTTTTGTTCCAAGGTATTCTGTGAATAGAGATGGATTCCTTCCTTATTTCCATCCATTTTTTAACAATCTGGCATTTAAGGGTCACACATTGGAGTATATGAACTCAGATACCATTGCCCTGAGGACTGCTCATGCCCCACAACACACACACACACACACACACACACACACACACACCCACCCCACTGGCTCCCACATGAGTGCAGTGCAATACCCCCTCCCGCCGCTATGTTACTCTCACGCTTTTCCTGCCTTTAGCCACAATACTGTTGAAGGAAGTGGTAGAAGGCAAGCTGTCAACAGGAGATTACCTTTACCCTGAAGACTGTGTAAACAGTACTCAAAATCTAGTTAGGAAGCCTCTACTGGACATGGAAACATGGGCTCCATTTCAATACGATCATCATGTGTCCTGCATTTATTTTTCCTTTTTTTAATTTAAATTCAATTTCCCAACTTACAGTACATCATTAGTTTCAGACCTAGTGCTCAATAAATTATCAGTTGCATATAACACCCAGTGCTCATCCCATCACATGCGCTCCATCATGCCCATCACCAGTTGTGTCCTGTATGTAAAGAAACATAAGAAAGCAGTTCCAAAATCACAGCGAGGAAACAAATGGACACATGGGGGGAAAGGGATGTAATAAGCTCAGATTTTCCCTGAGAGACTGATGAGTGGAGAGCTTCCCTGGTTCTGGCAGCATTCCAGCCCCAGTCCACATCCCCTGATGCCCAGAATAGTTAACAAAGAAGGAAAATAACAATGTATCTAAACAATAAAGCAGTGGTATCTTTATGATGTCAAGAAATTTTACTGATTCAATACCCCTCTAGAAAAAAATGTGCAAAGGGAATAAATTGCAATTTACAGCAGAAAATATACAATATATGACAATAGAAAGGGAGTTTTAAAGATGAAATAATAAAAGACTTTTCTGAATGATTTTAAAGGCAAGACTTTTGGAATCAGAAAAACAGGTTTTGAATGTCAGATCTACCACATATACGCTGTCTGAACTTGGGAAAGAACACCAATCCATTCCAAATGTGAATATCCCACTCGGATAGTGGGGATAGCAGCACCCATCCTCCTAGGGTGGCAGACAGTGGTCGCCAGTGTGTGTAAAAAGCTTACAGTACAGTTCCTTCCTGTCACTAAGTGAGTGATTATCACCAGTCAAAAGATTTGGCTGAGTTTTTCTTCTACCTCACAAATCTCTCCATCATTTTCACACCTTGTAATGATGTATTACAAAGTAAAGCTAGTTAGCATACCCCTATTTGCATATTAAATACAGTTTTTCATGTGAATACTCACTGTGAGAGAAGATGCTGAGAAATGTATGTCTCAGGAACTGCTGTTGCAAGGGAACAGCTACCTGCACGGGTCTGGGTCTTTCTATAAATATGGAATGTGCTCAAAACCACCACATTGTAAACAAATCACTGCATGTGCTTCAGTCCTAATATTCTGTCTTCCTGCTCCCATTAACTGCAAATTCCTTGCATATGTTCTAATTTCAATGCAACCACTTTATGTCTCCCATTCCTTCCCCCCTCTCATCCAACTGCATTTCTATTCCCATTGCTATTGTCAACAATGATGCCTGCATTGCTGAGTCCAATGGACACTTCTCTTTTGAACACGTTATATAAATTACTTATAATTGAGTCTATCTAGTCTCAGGTGACCTCAGGTAAAAATTACCGGCTTCCATTCTCTCTGATCCATACCTGAAATTCCTGCTGAGTTCTCAGACTCACCTGGTGGGGTCTAGAAGATGAAAGTCTCCGTGTGGAGGTGCTGATTCTTCCCTGGATGGTTGATGATGGAGACCAAACCTCTGTTCCCAGACAGGACAGCAGGAAGCAGTGAAGCATGGGTCCCCCAGCCAGACTTAGGAACACAGAAATAACAACCATGTCCTGGCCAGTCCAAGGATCCACGTGCTGAAGTTCTGAAGCAGAGGAGATATTTACAGCTCCCTGTGTCTGCTCACTAGGCGCTGTTTCCATTGTTACTCCCACCTCGGAGCACTCATTCCCTGTGGGCCACTGGTCTGGACAGAATGGAAAATTTTCCTGCTGAGACTCTGTTCCCAAGATTAGAAGTCAAGTGAATCCAGTTTTGTATTCCTCCGTCTCATGAATTTGCCTGCCTTCCAAAGGTATAACCTCCTTGTACTTTACCTTAACCTTGAGTTGATATTGATTTTATTTAGTTGAAAGGTTACATTGTGTTTAGTAGATTTGGGGAGATGTCAATAAATAAGCCATGTGGTCCTCTTCATGCGTGGTCTTGATAGAAAAGTCTCAATTCTCATGTAGAGTCTGAAATAAATTCTGTGGTTGATCCTTCAAAGGGAGGGCCCATGAGTTGACAGCAAATATACTTCTGACAAAGACTTTTAGTAGCAGAATAATGTCCCCAAAACATTTCCACATCTTAATCTACAGAATCTGTGGATATGTCTTGTGTCATGACAAGGGAAAATTAAAGTTACAAATGGTATTAACATTGCTAGTCAGCTGACACTAAGGTAAAGTTATTCTGATTATCCAGGTGAGCTCAATAGCTCACAAGGGTCCTCCAGATGTGGAAGGGGGAGGCAGAAGACTTGGAGTCACAGAGAGATTTTGAGATGCTATGTTGCTGGCTTTGAGGATAAACGGAGGGCACATGAGGCAGGGAGTACAGGTGGCTCTAAAGCTGGAATAGGCAAGAAAACCTATTCTCCCCAGACCTCCAGAATGAACTCTTCTCTGCAGACAGTGATTTTAGCCCACAGAGACCTATTTTGGACTTCAGACTTCCAGAACTATCAGAAAATAAATTGATTTGTTTTAAAGCAGCAGCCTGGTCATTTGTTACAACCACAATAATAATCTAATCCAGGGGCATCCAGGTGGCTCAGTCGGTTAAGCATCTGCCTTCAGCTTGGGTCATGATCTCAGGGATTTAGGATCGAACCCCTCATCAGGGCTCTCTGCTCAGTGGTGATTCTCCTTCTCTCTCTCTCTCCCTCTCTCTCTCAAATAAATAAATAAAATATTTAAAAAATCTAACCCAGACCTTTATTTTTGTAATTTTTTATTATGTTACGTTAGTCACCATACTGTACATCATTAGTTTTTGATGTACTGCTCCATGATTCATTGTTTGCATATAACACCCAGTGCTCCATGCAATACGCGCCCTCCTTAATACCCATCACTGGGCTAGCCCATCCCCCCACCCCTCTCCCCTCGGAAGCCCTCAGTTTGTAGCAGTAGTCTCCTTGGGTCTTCCTTCCCTTCCCTAGTTTTCTTCAGGTTATGTCTTGGGTTCCCCTTTCCGCTTTAAAACCAGTAATTTTCACTTGGTGTGAATACAAGATGGTATTTTCTCAGTCATCTTCGGTAATGGTTTGGATTTCTTAAAAAAAAAAAAAAAACAAACAAGTCAGTTCTCATGCAGTTAACATCTATCCTCAGAAGGACGAGATATGTGACTATTTTGGAAATCTCCCAAAAACTCATTTATGGAGATGTTTTCTTGTGTCTTATGAATAAAATCAACTCAAAGAATTGCCCCCCCTTCTCTCCTGATCTGATTCACTTTCCATCCAGTTACATCAACTTTACTAAATTTCTCTGCTCCTTCACAATACAAATTCCTTGAATTTCGGATCTGTCTCTTACTTATCTTTGAATCTGCAGTGCCTCGTACAGTTCTCAGGGTGGTCCTTATGCTCAGTGAATGTTTGTTGAGTACAGGCAGATAGGCAGGTGGTTAAATACAGTCAGAATCAGAAAATAAAAATGTATTGATTGAATCAAAGCTTCTGAGCTAGAAAAGAAATTTGGTGGTTTTCTTGTTTGTTTTTTCTTAGCCATCTCCACGCTCATCATGGAGCCCAAGGCGGGACTTGAATTCACAACCCTGAGATCAAGACCTGAGCTGAGATCAAGGGTTTGGTGCTTAACAGACTGGCCACCCAGGCACCCCAAGAAATTTGTTTATCAATATGGATTTTGATAACAAAATGTAACCATAGCACTCTGCCGGCACTGTGTAAGTGTGAATACACATTCTCTCATGTAAGTTTTCCAATAGCATTCATGTGATTAGTATCATTCCCCATTTACTAGGAGGCAGAGGCGGAGCTTATGGTAACCAATTGACTCAGTCAAGGTCACAGCTGTGGTGAAAGGCTCACCCCTTCTGAGGTCTGTGCAGCGCTGCCTGATTCAGATGGTCTCTCAGGCATCACGTTATGTTGCCTCCAGACAAATCTTATTATAATAACAGTTCAACCCCTAACACATAAATGCCCACTTCTAGAAGTCAGCCTCCCAGCTAAGAAATGTTCTGTCTCTAGGGGCTATAGCCTTAGACATAAATCAAACCCAAACAATGAATCATGGAACACTACACCAAAGACTAAGGATGTACTGTATGGTGACTAACATAACATAATAAAAAATTATTAAAATAAATAAAATAAAATTTTATAACAATGAAAAAAAAAAAGAAATAAATCAAACCCTACACTGAGATTAAGGTTTCCTTAATATGATAATTTCACTTCATTTGATTGTTACAAACTAGCACATTTTCATGCTTATATATTTATTCCCATGTATCCTTCCTATATTTTTGATTTGCATCCTTAAATCCATTTCTCATCTTAAGTAGTTTTATTCACTTTTGTTTAAAACAACATTTTATATGTCTACACTTGACATTTTGCAATATCCAATATGTTCTAGGTATTTTCCCTAGCTTTACACTTATTTTTAAATATTCCTTATTGTTGGACCTATAGGTTTTCATGCCCTGGAATCCATCAATTGTGGTTCTCAGTTCTTTTACTATCATCTGGTTTATGTTCAGAGAATTGATCTAATCTGTTTTCTAGAAATCCGTGCTGTTTTATATTTTTCCTACAAGTTCATTTTAGACATTTCATTTTCCTACAAGTTCACTCACTTTATGGCAACAAGTGGTAGGCGTTAAGGTAGAAATTTAATGTTATTTTGCTTCTGACTCACAACAAATTGTCCAAGCACCATTTATTTCCAGAACCTTCCTTTCCTCATTGGTTTTGAATCAACTTTTATAACATAACAGCTTTTTCTCTTATAGAATATGGGTTTTCTTATTGTCCTGTCTTGACACCAATTTAGGCAGAAGCCTAAAAACATTTTCACAATGTTTTGATAAACGGAAGATTATTACACATTTTAATCATGAACAGAGGCTAGGCTGCCTTTCCAGTATGGATTCTCTGTTTTCCTAGTGGCAGGACACTGATTTGAGAGGGGTGGCCATATACTCCGATTAAAGCCTCAGTGTAGGGGTGATCATGTGTCTTGGTCCCGTTGCTATAGTAACCAGTGACCACAGACTTAGTGGCTTAAAAAGAGCACAAAGAAATTACCTTACAATTCAGAAGGTCAAAATGGGTCTCCCTGGAATAAAAGTCAATTTGTCTGCAGGGCTGCATTCCTTTCTGGAGACTCTAAGGGGTAAGCCACTTTCTTGCCTTCACCAGCTTCTAGAGACTGTCCGCACCCCTGTCCCATGGCCCCGCCCTCCATCTTCAATGGCTGCAGTGGCTGGTGGAGTCCTTCTCATGTCTCATCTCTCAGACTCTTGTTGCTGCCTCCTTTTTTCCATTCACAGACCCTTGTGATTACAATGACTTTATCCAAATAATCCCAGAAAAACTCTATTTTAAGGTCGGGTTATTAGCAATCCTAATGCCTTCAATAACTGTAATTCCTCTTCTCTTATAATCTGTTTATTTTCACAGTTTCCAAGGATTGGGATGAAGACATTTTTGGAAGGTCATCATTCTGCCTAATATACAATGTGACACAGATTTGCCCAAAGACATGGAGCTGAAATCTGTTAGTGGAGCTTCTAGGAAAACATGTATTTTATATATATATATATATATATATATATATATATATATATATATATATATATACATGTTTTATATATATAATACTCCTACTAATATATATTATATATATATAATGTGTATATATATATATATATATAAATTCCTAATACATATATTCCTATTATATATATAATATATCCCTACTAATATGCATAATATATATTCCTAGTATATAGAATATATATATTCTATATACCCTCAAAATGGAGAAATAGGAGTTTACTCACATCTTTTCCCCAAAGAGCACCACTTTGACAATAACTCATGGTTGAAGGCACCTTCATGGAAGTCCTGGGGTCTGACAAAGAAACTGACGCCCACAATTGGACCAAAATGCAATCAACACTGACCACACTGAAGAGAGTCAGAGGAACAATTACACTTTACCCACATACCCTCTATCACAAGGCAGCACACTCAGTGCCACGGGAGATCTGCTCGGCCAGGGACTTCTCCCAGGGATGAATGTGAGTGTGTGTCTGGCTTCCCCAGTTGTGCAGGATGCTGCCAGTGACACCCACTTCATTCCCAAAACACCCAGAACACTGTCCCAGAGGCAGAGGAATCCTGGACTCACTTCCTGTGCCAAAAGACCTTTTTTATTGTCATCATGAGCTTAGGCAATGTGGAACTTAGATGGTCACAGTAGTTCCCATGGATGGAGCACCGGCTCTGTGCCACGGAATCTCCTGTGAGCTCTAAAGTATTACTAAGTTCTCAGACCGATTCCTTAGATGGAACTTCTCTAGTTTACAGATAAGGGAACAACGGTTTGACAGGTTAAGGTTTTTCTTGAGGGAAAAAAAAAGACACCTGTAAACTTTTTTGACCACCTAAGATCAGATCTGAGGTGACTGGGGGGTTCTGGGAGAAGAACAGAGCTGACTCTGACACTGGACCACAGCCTGAACATGCAAAAGTGTCTAGAGACCAAGAGAGGCGACATCAATGACTGGGAGCTGGTTACAGATGCAGACTCTCTGGGCCACCCTAGACATACCAACTTAGTAACAGCACTTACCACATTGCAACAGTGAAAATTTTCTCCAGATATTTTCAAGTGTCCTCTGGAGGCAAAATCATCCCTGGTTGAGAACCACTGGCCTATCTTGCTGCATTCGAGTCAATGCACATCAGTTCATAATGACCCAGTTCATAATTCTGGGTCAATCGCTGAACCCTTCCAAGTCACATTTCTACAGATGTGGAATGAGGCTCATCATTTTATGGTCTTCATAGAATGGCTTTGGCACAAAATAAGTGAGACAATCCATATAAGATTCTAAGCTCAGCCCATGGTGCATTAAAAGGTCTAAATACATCTCATAATTAGCAAATGGTTACAAGTCAAGGACTAAATGTCACATTTTAACCTGTATTAAACACTAAACTCCTCTGAATGGGAAGAAATCAGAAAGGGAGACAAAGCATATGAGACTCTTGACTCTGGGAAATAGACTGAGGGTTACAGAAAGGGAAGGGTGTGGGGGGATGGGTAACTGGGAGATGGGTATTAAAGAGGGCACATAATATGGGCATTGGCTGTTATACTCAGCTAATGAATCATTGAACATTATATCAAAAACTAATGATGTACTATACCTTGGCTAATCGATTCAAAATAAACAAATAAATCATTTAAAAAACCACACTAAACTCCTAATTGATTTCTCAAAAGAATTATGACTCCAAGGATTGTTGTGCCCATGGTTTTGTAGCAAAGGAATACTCTTGCTTGTTGGAGAAGGAAGAACATTTTTCTAGAGCTGTCAGGAGTTGTGCTCCCACCGTAAGTCAGTATTTTGGAGATCCAAGGGATGTAGTCAACACGTTCCTCAGTCTTCGATCTGGAAAAAACGTTCACTCAGGTGTGTGGAAAGTTTCAGTGTTAGAGCTCTAGAAACCCGGCAAGTTCAGGGAGGAATAATAAACACCGGATGCACCTGAATTCCAACCTGGTCTCTTGGCAACATAGAATCTACGGGAAAACACTCTGCTCTGTCCAGATAAGTTCCCATGGGGAGACGTGCTCAAGGGTTGGAATAATAATGGTGAATGTGTCTAATGAGTAGGTTTAGGGAACAGATACAGCAAACACAGGAGCTGTAAATACCTCATCTGCTACAGCCCCTGGGCATGTTCATCCTCGAGCTGGAGGAGACATAGTTTTTGTGTTTGGATTCCTAAGTCTGCTGGGGAACCCATGCTTCACTCCTTCCTGCTGTCCTGTCTGGGGACAGAGCCTCAGTCTCCATCATCAACCATCCAGGGGGGATTTCAGACCTCCACATAGAGACCTTCCTCTCAAAGACCCCATCCTGGTGAGTCTCAGAGCTCAGCAGGTATTTCAGGAAAGGGTCAGAGAGAATGGGAACAGAAAGCTTTTACCTGAGATCACCTGAAACCCCAAACAGCCTTAGCCCAGAATCACGAGATCACTGTTTCTGTTGGCGTAGTGAACTCATTCATTTACAGTCAATTTATATAATATGTTTTAAAAAAAGAAATGTCTGTGCACTTGGCAATACAAGGATTACTGTAGATCACTAAGTGTGGGAATAAAAGTCCAGTTGGATGAGACTAAAGAAGGAATGGGAGGCACTCTCGTTAGGAAAATGTGAACACTTCCAAGATTTGCCGTGAAGGGGAATATGAAAATAGACTATTAGGGATGGAGGCAGTTGCGGAGCAGTGAGGGCATTTACAAAAGAGTTTTACTGGGTGCCTGGGTTGCCCACTCAGTAAGCTTCTGGCTCTTGGTTTTGGCTCAGGTCATGATCTCTGGTTCCAGGATCAAGTCCTGTGCCAGGTCTCTGCTCAGTGTGGGGGCGGGGGGGGGTCTGTGTCTGTTTGAGATTCTTTTTTTTACCTTTCCCTCTACCCTTCTCCTTGCTCGCACTCTCTTTCCCAAATAAGTGAATAAATCTTTAAAAAACTAAAAATAAAAATATTTAGGATGTGGTCTATTCAACCATATTCTGCATTCATGAGAGAGACCCCGACCAGTGGAGGAAGCCACTACCTTGCAACCGCTGTTCTGGAGACACACATCTCACAGAATCCTCTCTCACATAGGTATTCGCTCCAGAAGTTTACTTACAGCACATTCAGACATATGCTAAAGGGCTTTAGTCTGCACTTATTTCATTATCTGGAGGCAGAATATATTTGGGGGTTTATTAGCCATTTACTTTCTGCATCCCAAATCGTCTGTGCAAGTTCTTTCCTTGCATACTGGGCTCTGATCGGTCTTATTCTTGTTTTTGTTTTTGTGTTGTTCTTGCTGAATCATTTTTTCCTTGTTTTTGATTGCACTCTTTCAACCAAAGAATTACAAATATTTAAGCCAAGTTTGCTCTTTGCTGTGTAATTCTTGTGTGTACGTACAGATGTATTGGGTAGCTAGTGTGAGGGTTTATGAATGTGAAGGGTCAAATCTATCAGTCAGTCATATTTTGTCCCCCACCCACTGCTTTTTTTTTAATAATAATGTTTTTTATTATATTACGTTATTCACCATACAGTACATCCCTGGTTTTCGATGTGCGTCTTAATAAACTGCTTTTTGTATGCATTGCTGTCCAGCTTCACATCTGTGCTTCCTTACTGCTGCTTTTTGCCTTTTGCGATTAGATTTATTTTCTTTTTTTTTTAATAATAATATATTTTGGGGCGCCTGGGTGGCACAGTGGTTAAGCGTCTGCCTTCGGCTCAGGGCACGATCCCGGCGTTCTGGGATCGAGCCCCACATCAGGCTCTTCCGCTGGGAGCCTGCTTCTTCCTCTCCCATTCCCCCTGCTTGTGTTCCCTCTCTCACTGGCTGTCTCTATCTCTGTCAAATAAATAAATAAAATCTTTAAATATATATATATATATTATATTATATTATATTATATTATATTATATTATATTATATTATATTATGTTAGTCATATATATATATATATATATATATATATATATATATATATATATATATATATATATTATGTTATGTTAGTCACCATACAGTACATCCCTGGTTTTTGATGTAAAGTTCCATGATTCATTAGTTGCATATAACACCCAGTGCACCATGCAATACGTGCCCTCCTTACTACCCATTACCAGCCTATCCCATCCCCACCCCACCCCCAGAGCCCTCAGTTTGTTTCCCAGAGTCCCTAGTCTCTCATAGATCTATTTTCTGAACTAGCACTCATCTTCTGCCATCCTGTGCCACACATTCTTTGGCATTCAACTTACATCTTTTTCACAAGCATGTTTGACTCTGCTTACGTTTATATAGGATGACATTATAATTTTAGACACTGCTCTCTGCATACTTTTAGAATCAATAATAATTATAAGTTATATTTTCCTATATATTTCGCCCATTCCAATTTGATTTAGATGCCTGTGTTAATGTGATGAAATTATTGTTGTTTTATATCTTTTCTTGCAAAAGATAGTCTTTTTAAATTCAGTTTTGATGAATAAGGTTGTTTTGAATCCACTGTTTATCCCGGTTTTCTTTTTCCCGCTGTTCTTTTTATTTTATAAATTCTATCTTCTAAAAATGTGTTTCTGTCTAAATGCACACCTTTATGAAACTGCGAAAGTGAATGAAGGAGGCGAGGTCCCTGCTCCCTTGGATCCTATGTTAAACAAAGAAAGCAGAGTAGGTGACATAAATGTGCGTGTGACTAACGTCCTCAGCCTCATTCATACAAAGGAAGTTAATAGGTTTCTAAGGCCTGTCTCGAATTTTATAGAGTATCCTGCAGGGACGCCTACACATGTGGGCAAAATCAGAAACAGGAATAGAGTGCGCCATAGTGTTTGTCAAGAAAGAGACTGAGGGTCGCCTGGGTGTGTCAGTCGGTTAAGTGCCCAGCTCTTGGTTTCGTCTCAGCTCATGATCTCGGGGTTGTGACATGAGCCCTGTGCCAGGCTCTGCGCTCAGTGCAGTGTCTGCTTGAGAGTCTCTCCCCTTCTCCGTCTGCCCCTCCTCTCCATGCTCCCGTGCTCTCTCTCTTTGAAATACATAAATGTTCTTGTTTTTCTTTTATTTTTGTGTTGCGTTTTTTTTATAATAATATTTTTTATTATATTATGTTAGTCACCATACAGTACATCCCTGGTTTTTGATGTAAAGTTCGATGATTCATTAGTTGCGCATCGCTTCTCGGCCTTTTGGCTAAGATCAAGTATAGTATCTGTTCTTGTTTTTGTTTTAAAGAGATCAAAACCCAAAGCCCAGGAATTACAGAGAAAAGATGAGACAGAGGAACCTGAGAGAAGGGCCAGCCTCGTCTGTTACTGGGCCATAGTAGAACAAGGGTGGTCAAACACATAGGAATAAATTAGGAATAAAAACCAGACCAAGGGCCTGATGTGGTTACTGTAACGAGGTGATTGGGGAAATAAAAGTACAGTCAGTGTGCGTCTCTGAATCTGGAGGAACCCTAGCACCCACACTGGCTGCTCACTCTCTCAGCCCCCTGGCCATTGTAATGGGCTCTTCATTCATAATGCTTTTCCCTCATTGCCCGGAAGTGCCCTTCTTTTACACCTATCTTCGCAGGGACGCATGGGTGGCTCTGTGGGTTACCTGTTTGCCTTCGGCTCAGGTCATGATCCCGGGGTCCTGGGATCCAGTCCCACATTAGGCTTTCTGCTCAGTGGGGAATCCTGTTTCTCCCTCTCCCTCTGCCTGTCACTCCCCCTGCTCCCCTGCTTGCATTCTCTCTCTCTCTCTGTCGAATAAATAAATAAAATCTTTAAAAAAATAAATTTAGGGTGCCTGAGTGGCCAAGATGTTTAAGTGTCGGCCCTTAGCTCAGGTCTTGGGATCTAGCCGCATGCCAGGCTCCCAGCTCAGGGGGGAGTCTGCTTCTCCCTCTCCCTCTGCCTCTCCCTTGCTCATTCTCTCTCTCTCTCTCTCTCTCTCTCTCTCTCTCTCTCTCTCTGTATCTCTCTGTCTCAAATGAATAAATAATATCTTTTTAAAAATTAAAAAACTCTTCAAAAAATAAAAAATTAAAATTAAAATTAAATTTTTCTTTCCTTCATTTTATTTATTATGTTAGTCACCATTCTGTACATCCTTCGTTTTTGATGTAGTGTTCCATGATTCATTGTTTGCGTATAACACCCAGTGTTCCATGCAATATATGCCCTCCTTAATACCCATCACCAGGCTAACCCATCCCCTCACCTCCCTCCCCTCTGAAACGCTCAGTTTGTTTCCCAGTATCCATAGTCTTTGTTTTTCTGTTTCTTTATTTTTAGCAAATAATCATTTTAAATCCCCCACTTTTGATGCACTGTGCGCATTTCCTTTAGTGAATTGTGGGTGCCTTCCCTTTACTTGTTATTCTGGTGGGATGTTCAGTGGGTCAGATGATCTGATAACATAAAATCCTCCCTAATTTTTTTTTTTTTGATAAATTGTCTTTTCCTGCTTTATTATTCTGGGCAAGAAGACACTGTAACTGGGTTTGGAGTGTTGCCAGTACCAAGGACGTTTGCTCCTTTTCACCATCTCTGGGGGCCCCCTGAGCTTATTAGATCTTTCTCCCGGCTTTTCTTCCTCAAAGTTTTTGGGACCGATTTTTTTTGTTACATTAAATACTGGACACCAAATGACCCTCTTAAAAGGGAGACACATGATTACATGCTCACAGGAGACTTAACTCCTGGAATTTGGATGAGGTTTGACATTTTTAGGGGAAAGACAATCTGATATCGGAAGCTTGCCTTGTATACCTGTTTGCCTAATTATTGTTCCTGGAGGTGAGAACAGCCTGATAGTGATTTTTAAACCAATAAATGAACAAAGGAAAGGCAGAATGGTGAAGGGGAGTGGGAGATACAGGCTTCCATTTAGGGAATGAATGGGTCATGGGAATAAAAGGCACAGCGTGGGGAATATACTCAGTGGTATCGTCAGAGCGTTGTGTGGTGACAGATGGCAGCTCCACACGTGTGAGCACGGCGTAATGTTTAAACCGTTGTCACTGTGTTGTACACCCAAAATTAATGTAACATTGTGTGTCAACCACACTCAAGTTTTAAAAATTGATTTTGAAAAACGCAAGTCTGTTCTGAGAGCCTTTGCAGCGTTATTCTCTCTGATGGGCACACGCTTCCCTGGATAACCTTGGGTCTCCTGCTGTCTCCTCCTGAGGCCTCTGTGTAAATGTGTGTAGCCTACCCCAGCACCCCGTAAAAAATAACACCTCATCCACTCTTCCCTTTTAACCCACTTTGTATTTCTTCATTGCACCGGTCACCTTCTGATATTCTATCCGACCTTTTATTTGCTTATCTTCTCCATCACTGAATGTGCAGACACTTGTTCCCTGACACCTGTACTCTTTGCCTGGAGGTTAGCTGTTACTCAAGTTTATTCCTCAAACGTGTGACAGAATTTTTCACTTTCTCAGAAAGTATGGAATACATGAGTACTTGAGGAAAAGGCCTACTGTGGGATGCATATTTTATTCAGAGCTGGCTTGGGGCATCTGGAAAGGGGACAAGTTCCACACAAAACTAGGGATATTGACTTTGTGATTGCAAAAACGAAGACTATAGAATTTCAATGATATTTGTAGTGTTCATTATTGAAAAAAAAATAGTTATGCTATTTTTTTGTTCCCTGGTAGTCACCTGCACCACATGGAACCAGGAAATGATACACAAATTCCAGAGTTTGTTCTTCTGGAATTTTCAGAGGACCAAGAACTGCAGCCCCTCCTATTTGGGCTTTTCCTCTCCATGTACCTGATCACTGTGTTTGGAAACCTGCTTCTCATCCTGGCCGTCAGCTCTGACTCCCACCTCCACACCCCCATGTACTTCTTCCTGGCCAACCTGTCCTTTGTAGACATCTGTTTCACCTCCACCACCGTCCCCAAGGTGCTGTGGAACATCCAGACTCAGAACAAAGTCATAACCTATGCAGACTGCATCACGCAGATATACTTTTTTGTACTTTTCACTAGATTGGATGACTTTCTCCTGGCTGTGATGGCCTATGACCGGTTTGTGGCCATCTGTCACCCCCTGCACTACACAGTCATTGTGAAACCCTGGCTCTGTGCACTGCTGGTTCTGGTGGTCTGGGTGATGGGTGCCCTGAATTCCTTATTACAAAGTTTAATGGTGTGGCGGCTGTCCTTCTGCAGAGAAGTGGAAATCTCCAACTTTTTTTGTGATATGAAACAGGTGGTCCAACTTGCCTGTTCCAATACCTTTCTTAATGACATAGTGATGTACTTTTCAGCTATGCTGCTGGGTGGTGCTCCCCTCTCTGGGATCCTTTACTCTTACTCTAAGATAGTTTCCTGCATACTTAGGATCTCATCAGCTCAAGGCAAGTATAAAGCTTTTTCCACCTGTGCTTCTCACCTCTTGGTTGTCTCCTTATTTTATTGTACAATCCTAGGAGTGTACCTTAGCTCTGCTGCTACCCAGAGCTCCCACGCAAGTGCAGTGGCTTCGGTGATGTACATGGTGGTCACGCCCATGCTGAACCCCTTCATCTACAGCCTGAGGAACACAGGCATAAAGAGGGCTCTGAAAGGAATCTTTGGGGTTCCAGTGATGTAAGGGCCAGTGGTCCTGGGCTGAAGAAGTGCCTATGATTGCAGGGCTCAGAGCCTCGGAGCCAAGAACTGCTATTCTTTATTCAGGCTATGGAAGTAGAAGTTGCTCCTTCTATTTATTTCCTGGAATTTCCATTGCTTTGAATTCAATTTCTCCACACATTTAAGTAACTCACTTATTAATCTTCTTTTCTGTCTGATATACAGACAGTTTTCTACTTTGTCTGTTTTCATATGTTCCAATGTTTTCCCTAAACTTGGATCAGAAATGCCTAGAAATTTCTATATCTTATATTGCACATGTTAGATTTCTTAAAAATAATTTCATTTCAAATGACTCATTCTATGCCAAGTAAATTTTCCATAGATTTCCCCAAAGAATAATCATGAGTTGTATTTTTCACATGGAAGACACTACATTGCTAAGCCCTTCATGTGACCTTATTGTAGAGGACAACACAAAACTGCAGTGTTCACCTTGAATCTGTCACTGTTTTTGTATCTCTTAACTTCACTCCTCTTCCTGAAAATGTGGACTCTAACCTTGTTCTGTTTAAGTCTCAGGCTCCTGACAGGGATGCTCAGGCTAGGAAAGCCCGGGCACCCCCTGCGCCCTGTGCTGTGGATATTCCCACAGATGCTTCCCTGACCAGAGCCTCTGCTGTGGCTGCACCAGCCATTGGGTTCTCACTGTGACTGCAAGACAGGCCTCAGCAGCACCATCAGAGAACTCTAACAAAACCAGTTTATTACTCACAGGTCCTGGAAGACAGAGGCAGGAAGTGCAGAGGGTCAGAGATTCAGAACAAGAGAGAGAAAGCCCAGAGCTGGGGCCCAGCCTTTATTGGAGTTCATGAGCAGAGTGGCTATCGGTTTCTGGGGTCACTCTTTATTGACCAGTTTAAAACATATGAGTGAAATTCTGTTAGGGAAAGAGAAAGGAGGGTCACTACTGGTTCAGTATCAAGGTCACCCAGATCTTTCTGAAGAGATACATCATGGCTGGAGATAGCCTGACTGCTGATATGGTCTATTTTTAAATTTTCAAGGAACCTCCAGACTGTTTTCACCAGTTTTCATTCCCAGCAATAGTGCAAGAGAGTTCCCCTTTCCCCACATCCTCTCCAACATCTGTTGTTTCCTGTGTTGTCGATTTTAGCCATGCTGACAGCTGTGAGGGGGTATCTCATGATTTTGATTTACATTTCCCAGATGGTGAATGATGCTGAGCATCTTTTCCTGTGTCTGTTGGCCATCTGTATGTCTTCTTTGGAGAACGGTCTGATCATGTCTTCTGACAATTTTTTAATGGAATTATAATTAATTTTTTGGCATTAACGTGTATAAGGTCTTTATGTGTTTTGGATATTAACCCCTTATTGAATATAACATTTGAAAACATCCTCTCCCATTATGTAGGTTGTCTTTTTGTTTTGTTGACTGTTTCTTTTGCTGTGCAGAAATGTTTTATTAGTTTATTTTTTTAATTTTTTTATTATGATGATATGTTAATCACCATACAGTACATCATTAGCTTTTGATGTAGTGAAACACTTTATTTTGATGTAGCCTTTTACAATATGGATAGATCTAGAGGGTATAATGCTAAGTGAAATAAGTCAGTCAGAGAAAGGCAAATAACATAAGATTCCACTCATATGTGGAATTTAAGAAAAAAAGCAAATAAAGAAAAAAAGATACAGACAACAAAACAGATTCCTCAATATGGAGAGCGAAGTGGTGTTTGCCAGAGGGGAGGTGGGTAGGGGATGGGTGCCTTAGGTGATGGGGATTAAGAGTACATTTATCGTCCATTTGGAGTTTATCTTTGTGTATGGTGTGAGAGAGTGGTCAAGTTTCATTCTTTTGCATGTAGCTGTCCAATTTTCCCAGCACCATTTATTGAAGAGACTGTCTTTTTTCCACTGGATGCTTTTTCCTGCTTTATCAAAGATTAGTTGCCCAAAGAGCCGAGGGTCCATTTCTGGGCACTCTATTCTCTTCCATTGGTCTATGTGTCTGTTTTTGTGCCAGTACCATGCTGTCTTTGTGATCACAGCATTGTAGTATAGCTTGAAATCCAGCAATGTGATGCCCCCAGCTTTGTTTTTCCTTTTCAACAATTCCTTGGTGATTCGGGGCCTTTTCTGGTACCACACAAATTTAAGGGCTGTTTGTTCCAGTTCTTTGAAAAATGTCATTGGTATTTTGGTTGGGATAGCATTGAAAGTGTAGATTGCTCTGGGTAGCATGGACATTTTAACTACGTTAATTCTTCCGATCCATGAGCATGGAATATTTTTCCATCTTTTTTTTTTTTTAAAGATTTTTATTTACGTATTTGACAGAGATAGAGACAGCCAGCGAGAGAGGGAACACAAGCAGGGGGAGTGGGAGAGGAAGAAGCAGGCTCATAGCGGAGGAGCCTGACGTGGGGCTCGATCCCATAACGCCGGGATCACGCCCTGAGCCGAAGGCAGGCGCTTAACCGCTGTGCCACCCAGGTGCCCCTCCATCTTTTTGTGTCTTCTTCAATGTCTTTCAAGAGTGATTTGTAGTTTCTAGAATATAGATCCTTTACGTCTCTGGTTAAGTTAATTCCGAGATAACATATGATTTTTGGTGATATTGTAAATGGGATGGATTCCCTAATTTCTCTTTCTTTAGTCTCATTGTTCGTGTATAGAAATGCAACTGATTTCTGAGCATTGATTTTGTATCCCACCACATTACTGAATTGCTCTATAACGAAAGACCTCGATGTGAGACAGGAATCCATCAAAATCCTAGAGGAGAGCATAGGCAGCAACCTCTATGACATCGGCCACAGCAACTTTTTTCATGACACATCTCCAAAGGCAACAGAAACAAAAGAAAAAATGAACATGTGGGACTTCATCAAGATAAAAAGCATCTGCACAACCAAGGAAACAGTCAAAAAAACTAAGAGGCAGCCCACGGAATGGGAGAATATATTTGCAAATGACACTACAGATGAAAGACTTGTATCCAAGATCTACAAAGAACTTCTCAAACTCAATACACAAGAAACAAATAAACAAATCATAAAATGGGCAGAAAATATGAACAGACACTTTTCCAATGAAGACATACAAATGGCTAACAGACACATGAAAAAATGTTCAAAATCATTAGCCATCAGGGAAATTCAAATCAAAACCACACTGAGATACCACCTTACGCCAGTTAGAATGGCAAAAATTGACAAGGCAGGAAACAACAATTGTTGAAGAGGATGTGGAGAAAGGGGATCCCTCCTACGTTGTTGGTGGGAATGCAAGTTGGTACAGCCACTCTGGAAAACAGTGTGGAGGTCCCTCAAAAAGTTAAAAATGGAGCTACCCTATGACCCAGCCATTGCACTACTGGGTATTTACCCCCAAGATACAGACATAGTGAAGAGAAGGGCCATATGCACCCCAATGTTCATAGCATCATTGTCCACAATAGCTAAATTGTGGAAGGAGCCGAGATGCCCTTCAACAGATGACTGGATTAAGAAGATGTGGTCCATATATACAATGGAATATTACTCAGCCATCAAAAAGAACAATTTCTCAACATTTGCTGCAACATGGACGGCACTGGAGGAGATAATGCTAAGTGAAATAAGTCAAGCAGAGAAAGACAATTATCATATGGTTTCTCTCATCCATGGAACATAAGAACTAGGAAGATCAGTAGGAGAAGAAAGGGATGAAGAAAGGGGGGTAATCAGAAGGGGGAATGAAGCATGAGAGACTATATACTCTAGGAAACAAACTGAGGGCTTCAGAGGGGAGGGGGGTGGGGGAACGGGACAGGTTGGTGATGGGTAGTAAGGAGGGCACGTATTGCATGGTGCACTGGGTGTTATATGCAACTAATGAATCATGGAAGTTTGCATCAAAAACCGGGGATGTACTGTATGGTGACTAACATAATATAATAAAAAATATTATTATTAAAAAAGAGTACATTTATCGTGATGAGCACTGAGTAATAGAATTGCTGAATCACTATATTGTGCAGCTAGAACTAATATCACATGGGAATTATACCGGAATTAAAAAATAAAATATTTAAGAACTACAAGGGTAAAACATTTCAAGCCATCTATTTTATTACCATCCAAAGCATTACTTTTTCATGTTGTGCATCTACTTATTGAAGCATAGAAGATTCAATGAGGTGAAGAATTGCTTATTGTCTTCTTATTTATCACTGAGTCATCTTCTTGTCTCTACTTGAAAACCTCCAATGCTACCTGCTACAATGACTCTTTCATTGTTACATGAAATAACTCCTCTTTCCTGATGTTTGTCAAAAATACTATGGGATGGGGGCTCCTGGGTGGTGCAGTCGTTAAACGTCTGCCTTCGGCTCAGGGAGTGATCCCAGCATTCTGAGATCGAGCCCCACATCAGGCTCCTCCGCTAGGAGCCTGCTTCTTCCTCTCCCACTCCCCCTGCTTGTGTTCCCTCTCTCGCTGGCTGTCTCTCTCTCTCTGTCAAATAAATAAATAAAATCTTAAAAAAATACTATGGGATGGCAAATGAACAATATCATCATTATCCATTTCATGCCTCCGTCCTGCTCTGAAATCTCTTCTACCTGGGCGATCAGAGGACACCATACATGAGAGCCAAATGTCCTGCTGGTCATGTGATTCAGGATTACCAGTTCCTTTACACAAACGTGCATGTGCTTCAAATTCCCAGAGTGACCTGGGAGGGAGCCCACATATAATCATTGGGAAGAAACTTGAATAACCGTATGATCATGCCTATTCTCCTTAATGTCAGATACGCCACAAATAAAAAACAACACACGTTCTAATGGCCTTATGTCTGTTCACTTGGATGATTGTGTCAGTCAGCTCTTGGTGTATAACAGGCTGTCATCGTCAAATGTGATATCATAATACCTTTACAATCATATGGAATTATATGCTGGTGAGCATTTTTTTTATTTAAATTCAATTAGCTAACATACAGTACACCATTGATTTTTGATAAAATGTTCAATGATTCATTAGTTGTGTATAACACCAAGTGCTCAACACATCACGTGAGCATTTCTGATCTCTGCTGGGCTCCTGATGGGTCTGGAGTCAGGTGTGAATCTCTACGTGGTATGTCTAAAGCTCAACCATGATGTAGTGTGCGACTGTAGTGCTCTTCTGTCCTCAGCCATTGTGGCTTTTTATTACTACCTTTCCATATGTAGGTGAATCTAGTATTCATAGAAAATATTGGTTTACCATGTGAATTATTTAAATTTAAATCCATTGTTCATACATCCATTTTCCACATGTATCTTTCTTCCCCATTAAAAGTGGTACCTCTGACCCCTCTTAAGTGAGAGTCAGCTGCCTGTGCTCTAGATCCTACCTGTAGCCACGCACCATTAGATCTGTTCCACTGAATTTAATCACTGGTGTATAATTACACACAACAGTCTGCATGTGTAAAGGCTACACTGTGGTGAATTAAAGAAGCAACACAAAAGTGAAGAGTACATGTTGCAAGTTTCTATTTGTACTTGATTTAAGACTGTACGTAAAGTTAACTGCTTCGTTAGGTAACTATTAAAATTTAAGCATCCTGAGCATCATTTTCTCTATTTCTGAAGGTAATGCAGGGTTCTAACCATAATTTCATACAGACATTGCAGGGAGTGAATAAAGTGCGTTGAACTTCCTACTTTACCTAAAAGAAAACATTTGCGGGTAATGGTTGTGTCTTGTGTATGTGTGTGTTTGCATACATTTTCTTTCAAATAAGCTCACTTACATGTACACACACAGACACATTTATGATCTCATCTTTCATGTTGATAGGAATCTTGAAAAGCTGGGGAGGATAGCACTGAAGAGAACGAACTTTTGAATGTTCCTGAAATAAAAGGATGCAGAAATACAGACAAAGATGTAAATTGCAATGGGTGACCTCATTTTTGATCACGAGCTCCTTTTACTATGTCACTGCCTCAAGGCCTCAGAGTCAGGCCACACTCACAGTTATGCCATGAGGAATTCACTGTACCAGCTGATGCGGCAGAGTATATCCAAACTGATTTAATTTTTTTTCTACTTAATTGCGTTCCTTAAGTGCAAATTGCCCTTATCCAAGAGGGATCCTCATTTTCTGTAGCTCCTTTAATTCATCAAATTGTTCACTCTAAAAATGCAGTTTATTGTGTGTTATCATACTCCAATGTTTTGATTAATTGGGAAAATGTCTATGGTGCATGGCTAAGGGTAGGATCTGGGGCACAGGTAACTGACTCCATTGAAGGTTTGGGAGAGAGATCTTCTAACAGGGAAAGAAAACAAGAGTTATATAGATATAGGAACAGCACGATGAAATTCAAATAATTCACATAAGTTTATTTAATTCATAAATAGAAGAATACTTTACATGTAGAAATGTAGTAATAAGGGCCCATAAATTGGCTGAGACAGAAGAGCACTACAGCCACACACGACACCATCAATGAACCTTAGAAACACAACATAGAGATTCACACCTGACTTCAGACCCATGAGGAGCCCAGCAGAGATCAGAAATGCTTCCCAGAATACAATGCCATTTCATTGTAAAGGTATTATTAATAAAGAGAACAAAGGCAAGAGAAATGTAGCCACAAGTCAATGTCCTTACAACTTGCAGCCACTGATGAATCCCTGAGACTTGCCAGGTGTGACAATCCTCCAGAAACTCATGGCTGCCTCATGATTGATACTTCATTAGAAACTAAAATTAAGATTATCTTGATAACAATCTGACCTCCAAGGTCCTGTAAACCTCAAGGTCAGCATAGAGAAATTCCTTAGAAATTTACATTATCTCCACTCCCTGCCCCCAACACACTTAAAAGTACAGAATCAGTCACTCCTCACAATCCTGGTGCACCTCTTCTGCCCACAGGTCCTGTCCCCATGCTATAATAAAAGCATCTTTTGCACCATATAAATGTCTTAAGAATTTTTTTAGACCCTTGTGTTCAGCCACCCCACATCAGTATGCTATCCCATTTGACAAGGACTGCCTGTTACACAGCGAGAGCTGATTGACACAATCATCCAAGTGAGCAGACCTGAGGCAGTTAGATCATGTGCTGCCTTTACCTGTGGCACAGGACCTGACAAATGAGGACAGTGGTCATGATCGTTCTGTTATTCACATTTATTTCTGATGGCTTTATGAACAAGTGACGATATGTGGCTCCCTTCCGGGTCACTGGGAGAGTTTGAAGGATGTGGGCATCTGTGCACAAGAACTGGTGACCCTGAACTGCATGACCAGCAGGACATCCAGCTCATCTGTGAAGTGTCCTCTGATCACGCAGGTGGAAGAGACTTCTGAGCAGGAAGGAGGCAGATAATGGATGATACTGATACTGTTCATTCATCACCCCTTAGAATTTGTGGCAAATATCAGGAAAAGGGAGCTATTTTATGGAACCATAGAGAGTCATATCAGCAGATATCTTTGGAAATTTTCAAGTAGAAACAGGAAGATAATTCAGTGGTAAAACATTTAAGACACTAAGCAATACATCACGTCAATGAATAAACCCCCTCAGCTGTGGATACGAATATTCCTTGCTTCCACAAGTACACACACAGCATGAACTCTGGTGTAAAAAAAGGAAAATCAGAAAAAAGGAGTATCTTGTGTAGTAGCAAAATGAGTGTTTTGAAATTTTGCTTCATCATATTTATGGTCATCCTGACACTAAGAACATATCAGGTCGATCTGTTTATTCAAATTTGTCCTGCCATGTAGACTCCACTGGGAGAGAGATGTGTCTGCAGTGGCTATGGTGGGCACTCTGGACATGAGCTGAATCGCAGAATAAAATCAGGACCCAGTTAGGAAATACTGGAGCATATTTATGGAGTAAGCATCTGACACTAAGCTTTTTGATTGTAATGGAAGTGCCTGATATGAAGCTATTGACCCTGAGGCATGCATCTCAAAGACCATCAAGTTGAGTAAACACATTGTCAGTTGGGACACAATGACCAGATCAAGCCCTCAGGCTGCCTCAGCCATGAAGTACCTCTTCAGACCGCTCTGGGTCACTACATACTGACACGTGAGTGACCGCTTTCCCTGCAGCACCCAATTTCTACACATATAAAATTGTCCTATAAAGGGTGAACCCACAAATTCCTAAACACTCTGGCCATGGACCCCAATAAAGGCTGATCCCTCAGCAGTGCTTGCTCTCTGTCCCTCTCAATGCCTTCTCCCTTCTGAGACCTCCCCAAATGGCCTTTGGCATCCCAAGTGCCCTCCAGGACCTGTGAGGAATAGACCTGGTTTTGTTAGAGTTCTGTGATGGGTGCTGCTGAGGCCTGTCTTGCAGTCACAATGAGAACCCAAGGGCTGGTGCAGCCACAGCAGAGGCTCTGGTCAGGGAAGCATCTGTGGGAATGTCCACAAGCACAGGGCACAGGGGAGTGCCCGGGCTTTCCTAGCCTGAGCATCCCTGTCAGGAGCCTGAGACTTAAAGGGAACAGTGTTAGAGTCCACATTATCAGGAGGAGGAGTGAGGATAGTGATTTAAAAAGACCGACAGACTCAAGGTGAAAACTAGGGTTTTGTATTTTCATTTACAATACATTTATGTGAAGGGCTTAGGGCCAAGTGTAGTTTCTTCTATTTGAAGAATGTAGGCCATGCTTAGTCTTTTTGGGGAATCTAGAGAGAATTTACGTGGCATGACATAAAGCATTTGAAATGAAATTATTTTTAAGAAATCCAACTTGCCCCATGTAAGATACAAAAAATTCAAGCGTTTCTGATCCAAGTTTGGGGAAAACATTAGGAATATATGAAATTGGACAAGGGGGAGCCTGTTTGTATAACAGACAGAGCAGAAGCTTAATACAATGCATTACATAACAGTATGAAGAAGTTGAATTCAAACAAATGGAAATTCCAGGAAATATACGGAATATATGGAGCAGGTTGTACTTCCACAGCCTGATCTAAGAATAGCAGTCCTGGCTCTCAGGCTGTGAGCCCTGCAGTAACGGGCATTCCTTCAGCCCCAGGATGAATGTGCTTTACATCACTGGAACCCCAATGAACACTTTCAGAGCCCTCTTTATGTCTCTGTTCCTCAGGCTGTAGATGAAGGGTTTCAGCATGGGCGTGACCACAGCATATATCACCGAGGCCACTGCACTTGCGTGGGAGCTCTGGGGAGCAGCAGAGCTAAGACACCCCTAGGTATTGTACAATAAAGATACCCCTAGGATTGTACAGTAAAATAAGGAGACAACGTAGAGTTGAAATGCACAGGTGAAATATGCTTTATACTTGCTCTGAGCTGAGGAAATTCCAAGTATGGAGGAAACTATCTTAGAATAAGAGTAAAGGATCCCAGCAAAAGGACCACTACCCAGCAGGACAGCTGCAAAATACATCACCACGTTATTAAGAAAGGTGTCAGAACAGGCAAGTTGGATCATCTGATGCAGTTCACAAAAAAACTGGAGGATTTGGAAATGTGTACAGAAGAAAGCTGCAACATCATTAAACTTTATACCAAGGAATTCAGGACACACACGATCCAGGACACCAAAACCAACAGTCCACAGAGGTGGGGGTTCATGATGACCGTGTGGTGCAGAGGGTGACAGATGGCCACGAAGCGGTCATAGGCCACCGTGGTCAGGAGAAAGACGTCCAACCTGGCAAAGAGTATGATAAAATAAATCTGAATAATGCAGCCTGCATAGGTTATGACTTTGCTCCGAGTCTGGATGTTCCACAGCATCTTGGGGATGGTGGTGGAGGTGAAACAGATGTCTGCAAAGGACAGGTTGTCAAGAAAGAAGTACATGGGGGTGTGGAGGTGGGAGTCTGAGCTGACAGCCAGGATGAGGAACAGATTTCCACACACAGTGATCAGGTACATAGAGAGGAAAAGCCTGAATATGAGGGTTCCTTCTGAAAATCTCAGAAGAAGAAAGTTTGAAATTTGGGTTTTATTGCTCAGTTCCATGTGGTGGAGATGACTTCTGGGAAAGAGGAAACAACATGAACATGATGTTCACACAAACTTGCATTACTCACAGATTTGAAATGCTGCTTCTTCGTCTTTGTAATCTAGAAATTCATTTTAATACATTGTGCATGCCTCTGGTCCCCTTCAGGGAATCCCATGTGCCATCATAGTGATGGCATTTTTGTTCCAATAATTTTTCCCAAAAGGCCATGTGTTCTATAATTTTAATTAAAAAATGCTTCCAAATTTCAGAAATATAAAGTGAGTGTTGGCCATGATTTAGGCATTGTCTAGGCAAGGAGTATAGGGTGCTAAAGAACTAGTCCCTAACATTCAATGATGGAGAAAGAATATATTAATAAATAAGGTAATTAAATAACATTTCAAATGGGGGCAGGTGGTATGAAGAAAAGAGGTCATCACAAATATGAAGTTTGCTAAAACTGAGATATCAAAAACTAATGATGGAACACCACATTAAAATCTAATGAGGTACTGTAGGGTGACTAACATAACATAATAATAAAAAAACTGAGGTACTATATAATAGTGCATCATAACATAATAAAAAATGTTTTTAAAAAACTTAGATACAGTTTAAGAAAACAAAAAGAAATGCCTGTTTCACCCAGCAGCCTTGAGTACAGACTTACAGTGCTGTTGGATAAGGGACAGGCGGGGTTAGACAGGGGACACAAGACTAGGGTCACCCAGGGGGCTACATAACCAGTCTCACAAAAATCTCAGATGTGGAAAAAGAGACATGATATTTACAAGAAAACCTGAGTTGTTCTCATGATAGTTACAACTCCACCCTGTCTGTTCTAAATAGAGACATGATATTCTCAAATCCACCATGATATTGACAAGAAATGTACCAAGTTCCCTGGTCAGTTTCCATACATCAGAGAGGGAGGCCAACAGTGAGCAACTCTTAACTATAGGAAAAAAACTGAAAGTTGCTGGAGGGGAGATGTGTGGGGGGATGGAGTAACTGGGTGATGGGCATTAAGGAGGGCATGTGATGTGATGAGCACTGGGTGTTATATGCAACTAATGAACTGTTGAACTCTAGGTCTGAAAGGAATGATGTACTATATGTTGGCTAATGGAATCTAAATTAAAAAATTTTAAAAATAAAATCTGTATCAAATTAAAACTCCCCAAACAGTTATTGTATTGTTATTCTTATTTTCATTTCTTTGCTTACTAATGAGGTTAAACATTTCTATTAAATGTGGCCATATAGCCAACATACAAAATCCTTTAAATTGGAGGTTGTTAGGAAGAAGTGACCTAAAACGAATGCATCAGATTCGTTTTCATTTTGCTTTCTGAAATGAGATTGTAACTACATTGCCAGGGAAAATGAGGGAGAGTGTCCTGATTTTCCCACTCATTGCATGGACCCTCAGCTTCTGTCTTCCTTTGACTGGGAACAGCTGGCCTTTGAAAATTGGCCACAAGGTGATGCTCTCTGCACAGCCCCTTCAAGCCTTATCTTAGGCTCCTTGAACCTTGACCTCCTCTCCTTCCAGCTCTTTGAATCCTCATTAAAATTTATTCTTCCCTCAAGGCTTGTGTCCTATTTTACTTCAAATAGATACTTACCTTTCCCTTCTACCGGGTTGTAAGTTTCATTGAGAGCCTCTTATTTTGTCACACCTCTGTTAGCAACCACAAGGCCTAAAATGCTGCCTCCAATGTTTTTCAATGGAAATAAATGCAAAGGTTTAAAAAGTAAAAAAAAAAAAAAAAAAAAAAATCACACACAAAAAACCATAAAAGCCCTCAGTGGCAGCCCATTCAGAACCCTTTTGGTCCTGAGAGCTATTTCCTTTCCCTTCTGTTCTTAGACTCCAAGAGACAAGAGCCCTGCAACAATGTTACATTCATTGTGTTTGGAACTTTTAAACAGGTAGCCAAGGTTACGTGAATTTGCTGCAGGAAGTAAGTGTTACAAGGGTGAAGGCAGAAGCTGAAGGCAGCTGTGTTCCAAATACTGATGATCTTCACCCCAGGGCTTCTCTGTCTCTGCGCCATGGACATTCTGGCCAGAGCCTGCCCTGGGGTCGGGGTGTCCTGGGCGTTGTAGGGTGTTTAGACATTCCTGTCTCCATGCACTCCTCTCCAGTGTGTCATGCAAAGTTGGTTCCAGACAGTGGAACACAGAGTAAAAGCAGGGGACTGGTTGGGAAACACAGCAGCATATTTGTAGAGAAAGTGCCTGACACTAAGCTTTTGATTTCTGAAGCATCCATTTCAAAGACAACCATGGTGAATAAGCACACTGTCAGGTGTGGGACACTATTTTTTTAATAATAACTTTTTATTATGTTATGTTAGTCACCATACACTACATCCCTGGTGTTTGATGTTCCCTGATTCATTAGTTGCGTATAACACCCAGTGCTCCATGCAATATGTGCCCTCCTTAATACACATCACTGGCCTATCCCATTCCCCCACCCCCTCCCCTCTGAAGCCCTCAGTTTGTTTCCCAGAGTCCATAGTCTCTCGTGGTTCATTCCCCCTTCTGTTTACTCCCCCTTCATTCTTCCCTTCCTTCTCCTACTGATCTCCCTGCTATTTCTTATGTTCCACAAATGAGTGAAACCATATGAATGGGACACTATTACCAGAGAAGCACTCAGACAGCCCCAGCCATGAAGTACCTCTTCAGGAAGTCCTGGGTCACCTCCATATGGACATGTGAGAGACCCTGATTTGTCCTTCAGCACCCAATTTCTACTCATATAAAATTCTACAAAAGGGTAAACCCACAAACCCTTAACCACTCTGGCCAGGGACCCTAATAGAGGCAGATCTTCAGGGGAGCTCACTCTCTCCCTCCCTCTCAATGCCTCTCTCCCCTCTGAAACCTCTGGAAAAGCATTTGTGATCCCCTGTGCCCTCCAGGACCTGTCAGGAATAAACCTGGTTTTGTTAGAGTTCTCTAATGGTGCTGCTGAGGCCTGTCTTGCAATCACAGTGAGAACCCAAGGGCTGGTGCAGCCACAGCAGAGGCTCTGGTCAGGGAAGCATCTGTGGGAATGTCCACAAGCACAGGGGTGCAGGGGGTGCCCGGGCTTTCCTAGCCTGAGCATCCCTGTCAGGAGCCTGAGACTTAAAAGGAACAGTGTTAGAGTCCACATTCTCAGGAAGAGGAGTGAGGATAGTGATGTAAAAAGATGGACAGACTTTATGCGAAAACTGTGGCTTTGTATTTTCACCTATATTAAAGTTATGTAAAGGGCATAGGTGCCAATTATATTTTCTTTCAAATGAAGAATAAAACTCATGATTATTGTATTAGGAAATGTAAGGAAAATTTATTTGGAATGGTATAATCACTTGAAATTATTTTTAATTTCAAAATCCAAATTGTCAGATATAAGATGTAGAAATTTTAAATTCAAAATCCAAATTGCCGGATATAAGATGTAGAAATTTCCCATTATTTTTGACCAAGATGGGGAAAATATTGGGATTGTATGAAAATGGACAAAGGGGAAACTGTGTATATATCACACAGAGCGGAAACTTAATAGAGTAAGAAGGGCACATGATCTGATGAGGACTGGGTGTTCTACACAATTAATGAATCATTGAACACTTGAACTTAATTACAATAATAAAGTGAGTGACTTCAATGTATGGAGAAATTAAATTCAAACAAATGGAAATTCCACAAGTTATAAAGAAGGAGCAGTTTCAACTTTCACAGACTGATCAAAGAATAGCAGTTCCTGGCTTTCAGGCTGTGAGCCCTGCAGTCGTGGGCAATTCTTCAGCCCCAGGACGATATGCTCTTACAACACTGGAACCCCAATGATTTTTTTCAGAGCCCTCCTTATGTCTCTGTTCCTCAGGCTGTAGATGAAGGGGTTCAGCATGGGCGTGACCACCGTGTACATCACCGAGGCCACTGCACTTGCGTGGGAGCTCTGGGGTGCAGCAGAGCTCAGGTACACTCCTAGGCTCGTACAATAGAATAAGGAGACAAGTGAGAGGTGAGATGCACAGGTGGAAAATGCTTTATACTTGCCCTGAGCTGATGAGATCCTAAGTATGGAGGAACCTATCTTGCAATAAGAGTAAAGGATCACAGTGAAGGGACTGACAGCCAGCAGCATGGTTGCAATATACATCACCATGTCATTAAGAATGGTGTCAGAACAGGCAAGTCGAACCACCTGATTGATTTCACAGAAAAAGTGGAAATTTCGCTTCTCTGCAGAAGGACAGCCACAAAACCATTAAACTTTGTAATAAGGAATTCAGGGCACCCATCACCCAGACCACCAGAACCAGCAGTGCACAGAGCTGGGGGTTCATGATGACCATGTAGTGCAGGGGGTGACAGATGGCCACGAATCGGTCATAGGCCATCACAGCCAGGAGAAAATCATCCAATCCAGCAAAGAGTACAAAAAAGTATATTTGAGTGATGCATCCTGCATAGGTTATGAATTTGCTCTGAGTCTGGATGTTCAGCAGCATCTTGGGGATGGTGGTGGAGGTGAAGCAGATGTCTACAAAGGACAGGTTGGCCAGGAAGAAGTACATGGGGGTGTGGAGGTGGGAGTCAAAGCTGACGGCCATGATGATGAGCAGGTTTCCGAACACAGTAATCAGGTACATGGAGAGGAAAACCCCAAATATAAGGGGCTGCAATTCTGGTTTCTCTGAAAATCCCAGAAGAAGAAACTCTGAAATTCCTGAATCATTGCCTGGTTCTATGTGGTTAAGGTGACTACCAGGGAACAAAAAAATAACATGACATTTTTTTCCACTAATGAAGATTATAAATATAATTGAAATTACACAATTTGTATTTTATATTCAAAAGTAAATATTCATAGTTTTTGTATAGAACTTGTCCCCTTTTTGGATGACCCCCATGCCAGCTCTGAATAGGAATGTGCATCCCACACATGGCCTTTTCCCCAAGTACTCATGTATTCTATACTTTCAATGAGAAATTCTGTCACATATTTGAGGAATAAACTTGAGTACTGACTAACCTCCAGGCAACGAGTATTGGTGTCAAGAAGCAAAAGTCTACACATTCAGTGATGGAGAAGATAAGCAAATAAAAGATCAGACAGAATATCAGAAGGTTGCAGGTGCAATGAAGACAAAGCCGGTATAAAGGAAAGAGTGGATAGGGTGTTATTTTTTACCGGTTGCTCAGGTAGACAACACATTTACACGGATGCTCCAAGGGGGAAACAGCAGGAGACACTAGATTATCCAGGGAAGCGTGTGCCAAACAGATGGAGCAAACAGTGTGAAGGCTTTCAGAAAAGACTTGGGTGTTTTTGTTCATTAATTTTTGAAACTTGAATGTGGTTGACACACTGTGTTACATTAATTTTGGGTGTACACACAGTGACTCAACAAGTTTAAATGTTGTACCGTGTTCACAACATTGGAGCTGCCATCTGTCACCACACAACCCTATCACTGACTATATTGCCTATGCTGTGCCTTTTATTCCTGTGACTCATTCATTCCTTAAACGGAAGCCTCCCACTCCCCTTCACCATCCTGCTTTTCATTTGTTCATTTATTGTTTTAAAAAATAAAGGCTCAATCTATGAGGAGGCAAGGTAGTGGAAGAGTAGGGGGGCACGTTTCATCTGGTCCCTTGAATTAAGCTAGATAACTATCAAACCATTCTGAACACCCATGAATTCAACTGAGATGTTAGAAAAGAATATCTGGAACTCTAGGAGTAGAAAAGAGACCACTTTCTGCAAGGTAGGAGGTGCGGAGAAGTGAATCTGAGGGGAGATATTAGAAGATAAACGATGCAGAGAGGCAGCCTCCCTAAGCCAGCTACCAGAAAATGATATCGCCCAAGAGGGCCAGATATTGCATGGTGCACTGGGTGTCATATGCAAATAATGAATTTCATGGAACACTACATCAAAAACTAAGGATATACTGTATGGTGACTAACATAACATAATAAAAAATAAAAAATAAAGAAGCCTTAGAAATCTGCTCCAGTGAGGGACATCCCTGCCGGAAAGGTGCTCAGGTAGAAATGGGCAAAATTCTAGGTTGCACAGTGTGTTCTCAGGATTCCTGAAGTCACAGAATTAGTGTGGGGGGATGGGGGTGCTGAGCTGGTAGAGTTCCCAAGCTTTGGAGGGGGGAACAGTTACAGTCAGCGAGCCCGGGAGGGGGCTGTCAGCTGGGTTTGCCATAAACTGTGAGCTGGGGCCGATTGGGAGACTGCTTTCTGCCTCAGGACCCTGAAGAGGACCAGAACATGGACACCCTCTACCAATCCATGGAGGGGTGGTACAGTGATGAACATGGATGCAAAAATTCTCATCAAGAAACTAGCCAATAGGATCCAACAGTACATTAAAAGGATTATTCGCCAAGACCAATTGGGATTTATTCCTGAACTGCAAGGTGGCTCAACATCTGCAAATTATTCAGTGTGATACCACATTAATAAAAGAAAGGACAGGAATCATATGATCCTCTCAATTGATGCAGAAAAAAACATTTGACAAAATACAGTGTCCTTTATTGATTAAAACTCTCAAAATGTAGGATAGAAGTAACATAACTCAACATCATAAAAGTCATCTACGAAAAGCCCACAGTGAGTATCATTCTCAATGGGGAAAAACTGAGAGCTTTTCCCCTAAGGACAGGAAAACGACAGGGATCCCCACTCTCACCATTATTGTTCAACACATTACTAGAAGTCCTAGCCTGAGCATTCAAAGGAATTAAAGGTATCTGAACTGGCAAAGAAGAAGTCAAACTCTCACTCTTTGCAGATGGCATGATACTTTATGTGGAAAACCCAAAAGACTCCACTCCCAAATTGATAGAACTCATACAGCCACTCAGCAATGTGGCAGGATACAAAATCAATGCACAGAAATCGGTTCATTTTTAGTGTATAGAAATGCATTACCCCAAAGATACAGACATAGTGCACTTCTATACACTAAAAATGAAATTGAAGAAAGAGAAATTAAGCTATCAATCCCATTTACAATCACATCAAAGAACATAAGATACCTAAAATAAACTTATCCTAAGATATAAATGATCTGTACTCCAGAAACTACAGAAAGTTATGAAAGAATTTGAGAAAGACACAAAGAGATTGAAAAACAGTCCATGCTCATGGATTAGAAGAATAATTATTGTTAAAATGTCCATGCTACACAGAGCACTCCATACATTCAATGCAATCCCTACCAAAATACCATCAACATTTTTCACAGGGCTGGAACAAATAATCCTAAAATTTGAATGGAACCAGAAACGACCCTGAATAACCAGGGGAATGTTGAAAAAGAAAACCAAAGCTGGAGGCATCACAATGCCTGACTTCAAGCTATATTACAAAGCTGTGATCATCAAGCCTGCATGGTATTGGCATAAAAACAGACACATAGATCAATGGAACAGAGTAGAGAACCCAGAAATGGACCCTTGGCTCTTTGGGCAACTAATCTTTGATAAAGCAGGAAAAAACATCCAGTGGAAAAAAGACAGTCTCTTCAATAAATGGTGCTGGGAAAATTGGACAACCACATGCAGAAGCATGAAACTGGAACATTCTCTTACACCATACACAAAGATAAACTCTAAATGGATGAAAGACCTCAATGTGAGACAGGAATCCATCAAAATCCTAGAGGAGAACACAGGCAGCAACTTCTTTGACCTCAGCCGCAGCAACTTTTTGCTAGACACATCTCTAAAGACAAGGGAAACAAAAGCAAAAATGAACTGTTGGGATTTCATCAAGATAAAAAGCTGCCACACAGCAAAGGAAATAGTCAACAAAACTAAAAAGCAACCTACGGAATGGGAGAAGATATTTTCAAATGACATATTAGATAAAGATCTAGTATCCAAGATCTATAAAGAACTTAGCAAACTCAAACACAAAACAAAAGTAATCCAGTCAAATAATGGGCAGAAGGCATGGACAGACATTTCTATAAAGAAGACATACAAAGGGCCAACAGACACATAAAAACATGTTCAACATCACTTTTCATCAGGGAAATGTAAATCAAAACAAAATTGAGATACCACCTTATAGCACTTAGAATGGCTAAAATTGATAAGGCAGGAAACAACAAACATTGGCGAGGATGTGGAGAAAGGGGAACCCTCTTACAGTCTTGGTGGGAATGCAAGCTGGTACAGCTACTCTGGAAAAACAGTATGGATGTTCCTTTGAAGTTAAAAATAAACCTATGACCTATGCAATTGCACTACTGGGTATTTATCCCACAATACAAATATAGTGAAATGAAGGGGCACCTGCACCCCCAATGTTCATAGCAGCAATGTCCATAATAGCCACACTGCGGAAGGAGCCAAGATGGTCTTCGGTAGATGAATGGATAAAGAAGATGTGGTTCATATTCACAATAGAACATTACTCAGCCATCATAAATGATGAATACCTACCATTTACATCCACATGGATGGAACTGGAGGGCATTATGCTAAGTGAAATAAGTCAATCAGAGAAAGACAATTATCAAATGATTTCAGTCATGTGTAATATAAGAAATAGTGTAGAGAATTATAAGGGAAATGGGGGAAAACTGGGAAGAAATCAGAGAGGGAGACAAACCATGAGAGACTCTTTAATCTGGGAAACTAACTGAAGGTTTCTGAAGGGGAGTTGGGTGGGGGAATGGAGTAACTGGGTGGTGTGCATTAAGGAGGGCACGTGATGTGATGAGCACTGGGCATCAGTTGTATATAATTTGTGAACACTACATCTGAACTAATGATGTACTATATTTTGGCTAATTGAATTTAAATAAAAAGAAAAATGAAAAAAATCAAGGCTCAAAGAAAGCCATTGTGTAGAGGGGAATGATCAAGTGGAAGAGTGATGAGAGGTGATGGCTGAGAATGTTGAGGAATGGGGTGGCCTCCCTAGTACTGACGAAGCTTCAATACCCAAGGACCCCCCTCCTTCACATGGCATGCCTTGCACATTATCAATTTTGTTTCCATGGAATTATTGAATGGAAATGGTCCCCCTTCTTATTTTCATATGTTAGGTAATAATCTGGCACCAGTATTTTAAGGGTCACGTATAAGAGGAATGGGTTCCAGAACCCCAGCCTTGAGAAATGTTGATGTTACCCACACAAGGCCACACACATGCTATGGTCTCCTGGTACCATGGCACTACCAGACTGTTCTCAACCCCAACCACAATAAGTAGGCAAACAATGTTCTGAGGTAAGCTAACAGCATTGCATTCTTTCCCCTAAAAATGTAAGATTGCATCCAAATTCTAATAGCTGTTTCCTATGAGCATGTGATCATAGCTCTCCAATTTAATGTTTATTTTGTATCCAGTATTTAAAGAAACACAAAAAATCAGTTCCAGGGGCACCTGGGTGGCTCAGCCATTAAGCATCTGCCTTCCGCTCAGGTCATGATCCCAGGGTCCTTGGATAGGGTCCCGCATCGGGCTCCCTGCTCCACCGGAAGTCTACTTCTCCCTCTCACACTCCCCTTGCTTGTGTTCCCTCTCTTGCTGTCTCTCTTTGTCAAAGAAATAAATAAAATCTTAAAAAAATCAGTTCCAAAATTTTGAAGACAAAACATGGAGAGAAAGATCTAATAACCTCAGGTAGCCCCTAGATGGTGAAGAGGAGTAAACGCCCCGGTTCTGGCAACACTCCAACCCCAGTTACAGCGCCTTGATGCCCAGAATAATAAAGCAGCAAAAGACAATTTATCCAAAAGAAAAGGTAGGGATGTCTTTACGTTATCAAGACTTCTTACCAATTGAACATTGCACCAGAATAACAAGAAAAGAGAAGACACCCACAATTCACAAAAGGAGATGCACGCAGTACAAGAAAAGTGGGGGATTTTAAAAGATGATTTGCTAAAAGAACTTTTCTAAATGACATAAAATGCAAAACTTCTAATTAGAAACTCAGGCTTCGAATTGTGGATATTCTCATATTTGCTTCTTGAACTTGGAGCACAACCAAACTGTTCTAAATGTTAATCTCCTCCCCTAAATAGTAGGGCTCGAGCTGTCCATCCACCTCAGGTGGTTGACAGATTTAGTGAATATACAGAAAGACCTTAGCCTCGTTCCCCCTCCTGTTGATAATGAGTGCTTATCACTGGTGATGAGATTTGGCTGACTTTTATCTTCTCTCCAATGTCCCCATCGCTTCCCCATCTCTGGGTCCCCAATTACACAGCCTTCTTTCAGCTCCTTGTTGGCTCTCCACCTACCACAGTTTGTCCTGCTCTACTCAATATTCACATTTACCCAGAGAGATCTTTCTATATTGCATTTGAGTTACTGTCCAGCTCCCCAACTTTACTCCTTCCCGGTGACTCCCCACTGGAGACTGAACCTCAAATTCCACAGCTTCCAACACTTGGCTTGCCTTCCCTGACTGACCCTCCAGCTTCCCACTCTCGCCATCTCACCCACATCCATGTCACAAACACCAAACTTGAGTTGTAGCTTCACCTGAAGCCCCAGTCTCCAGGCTCAGAGCCTCCATACACCTGCTGCCCTTTGCTTGGAGTCGCCCACTGGCCTCCTTGGGGTAATTTACCTCCTCTCTATCTTCACAATCCCATGGCCTCTTTCAGACTCCAAGGAGTCATCTCCTTCATTAATCTGTTTTTGTTTTGCAGGTTTTTTTTTTAACATTCCTGCAGAAAAAGGACACTTTCTCTTGCAATAATTTAGATGTAGGGCTTATCAGTGTGTAATTTTTATTTAATTCTATGTATGTTTCCCCTGCTAGAATGTGAGTGCATGGGGCATGTTATACATACCCCCACTCTTTACCCCCAGACATAATTTGGTTGGGAACAGTAGGAATAAATACATATTGCATGAAGGAATGAGAGAATCTCTGCTCACAGAAGTTGCCAGTGATGAGAGAGAACAGAAGCAGGGAGTTACTAGCACAGGAATGGAGGACGTGGGAGAGAAATGTTTGCCATATTCTGAGCTTGGGACCATGTGTGGGTCAGACTGTGGTTTGTAAGAATAAAATAGAATAGGATAAATAAGACACAATAGGAAATATCAGAATGCATCATACGTAGTCAGGGTGCATGGCAAATCATTTTTGTGCTAAGTCCAGCAGACATTTCTTTTTTTTAACATATTAAATAAATTGACTATAAATGAATCAGTTCACCCACCAACAAACACAAAGATCTCGTGGCTCTGGGCTAGGCTTGTTAGGCTCTCAGGTGACCTCAGGTAAAAGCTTTCAGCTTCCATTCTCTCTGAGCCGTTCCTGAAATACCTGCTGAGTTCTGAGGCCTACCTGGATGCGGTCTCTGAGAGGAAGGTCTCCATGTGGTGATCCAAACTCCTCTCTGAATGTTTCATGGTGGAGACTGAAGCTCTGTTCCCAGGCAGGACAGCAGGAAGGAGTGAAGCATGGGTCCCCCAGCAGACTTAGGAATCCAAAAGCCAAAACCATGTCTCCTCCAGCTCAAGGTTGAACACGCCCAGGGGCTGCAGTAGAGGAGATATTTACAGCTCCTGTGTTTGCTGTATCTGTTCCCTAACCCTGCTCATTAGACACATTTACCATTATTACTCCAACCCCTGAGCACATCACCCCATGGGAACGTATCTGGACTGAATGAAATTCTTTTCTGTAGATTCTCTGTTCCCAGGAGAGCAGGTAGAATTCAGGTGCATCCAATGTTTATTACTCCTCCCTGAACTTGCCTGGCTTCCGGAGCTCCAACATTGAAACTTTCCACAGACCTGAGTGAAAGTTTTTTTTTTTTTTCTTCCAAATCGAAGACTGAGGAACCTGCCTTGACCATGTTTCTGGGTCTGTAAAACATTGACTTGTTGTGGAAGCACAACTCCTGATAGCTCCAGAAAATTGTTCTTCCTATCCCAACAAGCAAAAGTGTGTTCCTTTGCTACAAAACCACAGGTACAAAAGTTCTTGGATTCATAATTCTTTTCACAAATCAATTAGGACCTTTATATGTTTAATACAGGTTAAAAATTGACATTTAGTCTTCCACTTTTAAAACATTTGATATTATAAGAAATCTACTTAGAACATTTAAGCCATCATGGACTGAGCTTAGAATCTTATATGGATTGTCTCATTTACTTTTGCAAAAGACGTTCTATTAGTACCATAAAATGATGAGCCTTTTTGCACAATTGTAGAAATGTGACTTGGAAGGGTTGAGTGATCGACCAAGAATTATGAACTGGGTCATTATGAACTAATGTTCTTTGATTGGAATGCAACAAGATAGGCCAGGGCTTCTCAACCAGAGATGATTTTGCCTCCAGAGGACACTTGGGAAGCACTGTTACTGAATTGGTATGTCTAGGGTGGCCCAGAGAATCTGCATCTGTAACTAGCTCCCAGTCGTTGATGTTGCCTATCTTGATGTGTAGACATATTTGGGTATCAAGACTGTGGTCCAGTGTCAGAGTTAGTTGTGTTCTTCTCCCAGAATCCTCCCACCCACCTCAGGTCTGACCTTAGGTGGTCAAACAAGTTGACAGGTATCTCTTTTCTTTCATGACAGGAAACGAACCTGTAAAGTCTTTGTTTCCTGTCGGTAAACCTGGAGAAATCCCATCTAAGGATTTGGTCTGAGAACTTAGTAATACTTTAGAGCTCACAGGAAATTCCATGGCACAGAGCTGGTGCTCCCTCCACAGAGACTACCATGACCATCTAAGTTCCACATTGCCTAAGCTCATGACGACACTAAAAAAGGTCTCTTGGGACAGGAAGTGAGTCCAGGATTCCTCTGCCTCTGGGACAGTGTTCTGGGCATTTTGGGAATTAAGTGGGTATCACTGGCAGCAGCCAGCACAACTGGAGAAGCCAGGCATTCACACACTCACATTCATCCCTGGGATAAGTCCCTGGCCGAAAAGATCTCCCCTGGCACTGAGTGTGCTGCCTTGTGATAGAGGGTACGTGGGTGAAGTGTAATGGCTCTTCTGACTCTCTTCAGTGTGGTCAGCATCTCAATTGGGCAGCCTTCCACAGACCTCAGAAAGGGTGAGACTTTTCACCACAGCCATGACTTTGACTGACTCAACGACGTGTCATAAGTTCTGCCTCCTCCTCAGTAATAAATGGGGAATGACACTAATCCCATAAGTATTTTGGAAAACTTACATGAGATAAGATGTATAAACACCTAAACAGTGTCAGCAGAGTGCTACTGTTATTTTTTGTTCTCAAGATCCATATCCAAATTTCTTGGGGTGCCTGGGTGGCTAAGTCAATCAAACAGAGGACTTTTGATCTCAGCTCGGGTATTGATCTCAGGGTTATGGGTTCAATCCACAGTGGGCTTGAATGCTATTAAAAACAAACAAAAACCCACCAAATTTCTTTTCTAGCTCAAAAGCTTTCATTTAATCGATACATTTTTTTCTGGTCCTGACCACCCTCCCATCAATTTTTCACTCAACAAATATTCACTGAGCAAAAACTTCATCCTGAGAACCGTACTAGGCACTGCAGTCTCAAAGATAGGGAAGAGATAGTTCTGAAATTCAAGGAGTCTATATTGTGGGCAGCGGAGAAACTTCGTAAAGTTAATGTCACTGGAAGGAAAGTGAATCAGATCAGGATAAAGAAAAAAGTGTGGTGACAAATATTTGAGATTTTATTCATGTGACCAGAGAAAACATCTCTGGAAATGAGTTTTCAGGACATCTCCAAAATTGGCACACAGCCCATCACTCTGAGGATGGATATTAACTGCATGAGATTTGACTTATCGTTTGAAGAAATCCAAGCCAGGGACACGACTCAGTGTGGTGGGCGTCTGCCTTCGGCTCAGTTCATGATCCTGGGGTCCTAGAATTGAGTCCCACATTGGGGTCCCTGCTCAGCGGGGAGTCTACTTCACCCTCAGCCTGCTGCACCCCTTCACTGTGCCCTCTCCCTCCCTCCCTCTCTCTCTAAAAAAAAATAAAAAGAAAAGAAAGAAATCCAAACCATTACGGAAGATTACGAAGAAAATACCAGGTTGTATTCACACCATGTGAAAATGACTGGTTATAAAGTGAAAAGGGGAACCCAAGATATAACCTGAAGAAAAATAGAGAAGACAAGAAAACCCAAGTAAAGAACTGCTTTAACATGTGTACACCTGGGGAAAAAATAAAAATAGTGGATGAAGGAAGTCAGGATCTCTGGGCCTCCATATTGTGTGTCCAGCTACTCAGGAGAGTCCGGTGATGGTCCTGACGCTGAGAGGTACCACCCTGCCGAGGAGCCTTCTCAGGGCCCCCTTCATGTCCCTGTTCCTCAAGCCATAGATGAAGGAGTTCAGCATGGGGGTGACAATGGTGTACATCACCAAGGCCACCAGACTTGTCCTGGAGGATGAAGTCACTGCAGAACTGAGGTCAATCCCAAGACCTCTTCCATAGAACAAGGAGACCATCAAGAAGTGAGACCCACATGTGGAAAAGGCTTTGTACTTGCCCCTGGCTGAGGAAATGCTGAGTATGGAGGAAACAATTTGATAGTAAAACAAAAGTATTTCATGGAAAGGAATCACAGCCAGAAGGCCAGGTGCAGAATACACCACTATGTTATTGATGAGGGTGTCAGAATAGGCGAGCTTCAGGACTTTGGGAAGATCACACACACACACACACACACACACACACACACACACACACACACACACAAAAAGTGTGGGATTTCCATGTTTGTGCATAAGGACAGCCTTGAAAGGGTCAAGGTGACAGGCAGCCACAAAGCAGTCATAGGCCATCACGGTCAGGAGTACATTGTCCAGGCATCCAAACACAAGGAAAAAAAATGTCTGGCTGAGGCAGCCTGCATATGTGATAACTTTGCTCTGAGTCTGGATGTTCAGAGCATCTTGCAGATGGTGGTGGAGGTGAAACAGATGTCAGCAGAGGACAGGTTGGATAGGAAGAAGTACATGGGGGTGTGGAGGAAGGGGTCTGAGCAGATGGCCAGGATGATGAGCACGTACCCAGTGAACGTGACCAAGTATACACACAGGAACAGCCCAAGGAGCATGAACTGAGTCTCTGACTTTGCTGAAAACCCCAGGAGGAGAAATTCTGAGGCGTGTGTTTGATTTCCTGATTCCATGGGGATGAAATAACTAGCAGGAAAAAGAAAAACATCAGCATTCAATGACCATCACAGTGACAGCACAGAAATGTGATTGCCTTTAATTTCTGGTGAAAGGATTAATGAAACTACCCTGTTATCATTGCCTTGGTTGCTGAATTTGAGATGCTTCCATCCTTCCCTCTGCTGCCACTGCCATCTGGAAATGTCACCGTAGTTCCAAAGCAGACATGTCCCTTGTAACCTGGCTGATCAGAGTGTGGTCCGTGGACCAGAAGGAGCAGGCTTGCCCAGAGCTGCTTTGAATGCAGAGCCCCAGGCCACTTTCAGACTTGCTGAATCCTAATCCACATGTGACAAGATCAATGTGGTTTCCCTGCTCATTCATGACTGAGTTGTGCTGGTCCAGAACATCTGTGCCTTCCAGTCCTTCAACTTTTATCTCCTCACTTTTATTTTCCTCTACGCCTTCCCTCAAACCTCCTTACTTCATATAATATAGGCAAATACAGAAACTCAATGAGTGCTTTTTTTCTGCCACCTGTGTGGAGTCAATAATTTTCATCCATCAGTCTTAAGTATTCCAAACAGCATGTATGAATCTCACATTTAGTTTTCCAATGCAAATATCTATACCTTTCACAATGATTTGCACTGCTTATGTGACCAGATGATATTATTTTGCACAGTCATTTTGTGGCACTGTGTTCTATGTCATTGGAAAGCCTGCCATTATGATTTCTTTCTTTTATCTTTGTGTAGAATTTTTTAAATTTTTTAAATATCATTTTAAAAAGTATTATAAGCAACACAGCTTAGGCTGGTATTCCTCATGTTATCATAGAGACATTATGCCCCTTTGATGATGGAGACAAATTAACCCCTAATTGAATATGGACACTTTTTCTTCTTAGTTGTTCCATCTGTGTAGTCAAATTTCCTAACAACAGAGTCCTTTGTCTTCACTGGAATTCTCAGAGTCCTACCAGAGGCCCAATTTTGGCAACAATGTAACATTTCATGGTAGATATTTGGTTTACTCATATAATTATTCACCTGGTTTTGGGTCTGCTTTCCTTTGGCCACAATATTTCTCTTGTCCTATACATTTAGAGTGTCTTGTTTTGTCCTAAGTATTATGGAGATTCCTTAAAATTACTTTGGAACATGTCATGGGAACGAGTGAGTGAGTAAATAAATGGTGTTTTTCAGAGGGCACTGTGTCCTGGACACTCGATCCACCACAACTGCCCTCCCATAAGAATTCTCGGAGATCTCTTATACTTGCTCTTCTGCTGATGGGAAAGAGATCCACAGAATAGAAGAAACATCCCCAAGGTCCATCAGGCCCTGGATGGAAAGGGGCAATTTGAACTCACATCTACCTGCCTGCAAGTCAGTGTGGCTCATGATGACATGGGAGATTTTCTCTTCCCGCTATTGGGGTTGATCAACTCCAAAGTGACTTCAGATTTCTTTTTCTACTTAAAGCAGGATTTCAACACTGAATATCCTTATCCAAGAGAATATAAATGAATAAGATCTAAGGCTGAATTCATTTCATTTGAATAAAGTGTTACTGGATAAATGTCTGGATGATTAGATTTTTATTGTGGTGGCAACAAATTACCATGATGCTGCCTTAAAACAATGGGATAAGCTGGTGATGGGTAGTAAGGAGGGCACGTATTGCATGGTGCACTGGGTGTTATACACAACTAATGAATCGTCGAACTGTACATCAAAAAAATAAATAAATAAATAAATAAACATTAAAAAAATAAAACTAATCAACTTATTTTCTGATAGTTCTGGAAGTCAGAAGGCTGAAAAAAGCCTCCCTGGGCTAAATTCACTCTGTCTGCAGAAAGAGTTCATTCTAGAGATCTTCAGAGAATGTGTTTCCTTGCCTATTCCAGCTTTAGAGCCACCTGTACTCCCTGGCTCTTGTGCCCTCCCTTTATCTTCAAGGCCAGCAAAAGAACAACCGAAAATCTCTCTCAACTCCAGTGTGTCTCCCTTTATTCACATTTGGTGGACCCTTGTGATCTATTGAGCCTGCTTGGATAATCAGAATAACTTTATCCTAGGAGCTGACTAGCAATGTTAATACCATTTGCAACTTTAATTTTCCCTTGCCATTATGGAATATGTACTTAAAGATTCTGTAGATTAGGATGTGGAAATATTTTGGAGACATTATTCTGCCTACTAAGTCTTTGTCAGAGGTGTATTTGCTGTCAACTCAGGGACCCTCACTTTGAAGAATCAAATACAGAATTTATTTCAGACTCTGATACTTTTCCTTCAAAACCCACATGAAGAGGAACACGTGGCTTCTTCATTAACATCAGCCCAAAGCCATAAATGGTAAAGTAAACCCTCAACTAAAACAATTCAATATCATCTCAAGGTTAAGGGACAGTGCAAGGAGGTTAGACCTCTGGAAGGCAGGCAAGTTCATGAGAATGAGGAATACAAAACTGGATTCACCTGACTTCCACTCTGGTCTCCCAGGAACAGAGTCTCAGCAGGAAAATTTTCCATTCTGTCCAGACCAGTGGCCCACGGGGAATGAAGTGCTCTGAGGAGGGAGTAACAATGGAAACAGTGCCTAGTGAGCAGACACAGGGAGCTGTAAATATCTCCTCTGCTTCAGAACGTGAGCATGTGAATCCTTGGACTGGCCGGGACATGGTTGTTATTTTGGGGTTCCTAAGTCTGGCTGGGGGACCCATGCTTCACTGCTTCCTGCTGCCCTGTCTGGAAACAGAGCTTCAATCTCCAACATCAACCATCCACAGAGGAATTAGGACCTCCACATGGAGACATTCCTCTTAAAGACCCCACCAGGTGAGTCTGAGAGCCCAGCAGGTATTTCAGGAAAGGATCAGAGAGAATGGAAGCTGAGAACTTTTACCTGAGGTCACCTGAGACTAGGTAAACTCATTTATAATTATTTTATGTAATGTGTTCAAAAGAGAAGTGTCCATTGGTCTCAGCAATACAGACATCATTGTTGACAATACGTGGTGTGAATGCAAGACCATTTGGATGAGATGGGGGAAGGAATGGGGGGACATAAAATGGTTTCATTGAAATTAGAACATATCCAAGGAGTCTGCACTTCATGGGAGTAGGAAGACAGAGTATTAGGCTTGAAGCATGTGCAGAGAACTGTTTAAGATGTGGTGCGTTTTTAGCGTGTTCTGTATTTATAGACAGCCCCGGACCCATATAGACAGCTATTGCCTTGCAAAAGATGTCCTGAGACATACATTTCTCAGCACCTTCTCTCACATGTAGTATTCACATTTTAAAATTTTCTTCAAGTGCTCCTGGGTGGCTCAGTCAGTTAAGCATCTGCCTTCAGCTCAGGTCATGATCTCAGCGTCCTGGGATCCGGCCCTGCATGGGCTCCCTGCTCCGAGAGGAGACTGCTTTTCCTTCTCCTCCCCACTCATGCTCTCTCTTGCTATCACTGTCTCTGTCTCTCAAATAAATAAAATCTTTGTTTTTAAAAAATTCTGCCTTTATTATTTTTCTCTAAATAAAATCTTTTTATTTATTTATTATTATTATAATAATATATTTTATTATATTATGTTAGTCACCATACAGTACATCCCTGGTTTCCGATGTAAAGTTCGATGATTCATTAGTTGCGTATAACACCCAGTGCACCATGCAATACGTGCCCTCCTTACTACCCATCCTCAGCCTATGGGATAGTCTAAATAAAATCTTTAAAAAATTGTGTTCAATATGCAAAAATGGATATGCAAACTAGCTTCACTTCGTAATACTTCATTAGCAAGAGATGCGGAAACTATGTAGACATTTCTGAGGTAGAAGAAAAACTCAACCAAATCACTTCACTGGTGATAATCACTGATTGACCCACAGGAAGGAACTATAATTGTGATGTTTTTACATATACTGATGACCGCTGTCTGCCACCCTAAGATGATGGGTGCTGCTATCACACTATTTGAGTGAGGTTATTCACCTTTGGAATGGATTGGCTGTCTCTCCCAAGTTCAAATAGCTTATATATGGTAGATCTGACATTCAAAACCTGGTTGTCTGATTCCAAAAGTTTTGCCTTTAAAATAATTCAGAAAAGTCTTTTGTTATTTCATCTTTAAAAATTCCCTTTTTTGCCATACATTGTGTATTTTCTGCTGTGAATTGCAGGTTTATTCCCTTTACATATTTTTGTAGAGGGATATTCAATCCTTAAAATGTCTTGACATCACAAAATACCACTCCTTTCTTCTTATTTTCCTGCTTTGTTAATTATTCTGGGCATCAGGGGATATGGACTGTGGCTGGAATGCTGCCAAGCTCTTCACTCATCAGTCTCTCAGGGACCACCTGAGCTTATCAGATCTTTTACCCCTTGTGTCCATTTCTCTCCTCTCTGTGTTTTTGGAACTGCTTTCCTTTGTTTCTTTAAATATTAGGACACAAGATGATTGTATTAAAATGTAGCCCCATGTTTCCATATCCAGTAGAGACTTACTACCTAGAATTTAAGTACTATTTACTCAGTCTTTAGGGTAAAGGTAATCTCATACTGATAGCTTGCCTTGTAGCATTTCTTTCAAAATTATTGTGGCCTAGGGGCAAGAAAGGCATGATAGTAAAATAGTTCCAGGAGGCCAAAGTGCACCGTGTGTGTGTGTGTGTGTGTGTGTGTGTGTGTGTGTGTGTGTGTGTGTTGTGGGGCATAAACAGTCCTTAGGGCAATGGTACCCGAGTTCATATACTCCAATGTGTCACCCTTAAAAGCCAGAACGTTAAAGAACAGATGGAAATAAAGGAAGAATCCATCTCTATTCACAGAATACCATGGAACACAATTAACAAGATGCAAAGAACACCATGTGAAGGAAGGACTCCCTGTGTCTTGAAGTCCCATCAGTGGCAGGAAAGCCCCCTCGGTCCTCAACATTCTCTGCCACCACCTCTCTTCTCTCTCCCTCTTGCTCATTCCCTCACCGCCCTGACTGCATGTTGAGATCTGCAGATCTGCAGTAAGTGCCTCCTGCAGGGCCTTTGTTCTGCTTTCCCTGCAGGGCACACACCTCCCCCAGATATCCTCCTGCCTCCTGCTCAGTCTTCCTGGAACCTCTGTTAAAATATCAACTTCTTTGCAGGTCTTCCTGAACTCCTATTAAAATTTAGCACCCTCCTTCAGTTTTCCCTTCCTTCATACTGTATGTTGGCTAACTGTACATTGAAAAAAATGCAATAAAGTGACTTAAGGAAAAAAAAAAGATTCAGCACCCTCCCCATCCACTCCTTTTTATACCAACATTTTTTTTCTTCATTACCCCCATCACCATCAGACATGGTGTATGATTTTTTTTATTTTTTTATATATATTCCTTCTCCATCATTGGATTGTACGGACTTTTCTTTTTTGTTTCTCCAAGTTTTTATTTATTTATTTATTCATTTTTATAATCATATTTTTTATTATATTATGTTAGTCACCATATGGTATATCCCTGGTTTTTGATGTAAAGTTCCATAATTCATTAGTTGCATATAACACCCAGTGCACCATGAAATACGTGCCTAAGAAACAAACTGAGATCCAAGTTTTTATTTAAACTTCACTTAGCTAACATACAATGGTGTATTAGTTTCAGGTGTAGAATTTAGTGATTCAACACTTCTGTACAACACCAGGTGCTCATCACCACAAGTGCCCTTCTTCTTCCCCATCATCTATTTCACCCATCCCTCACCCACCTCCCTCCAGCAACCCTCAGTTTGTTCTCTATGGATAAGTGTCTGTTCCTGGTATGCTTCTCTTTTCTTCTCCCACTATGTTCATTTGTTTTGTTTCTTAAATTCCACACATGAGTGAAATCGTATGGAAATTGTCTTTCTCTGACTGACTTATTTTGCTTAACATAATACACTCTATCTCCCTCCAGGTCATTGCAAATGACAAAATCTCATTCCTTTTGATGGCTGAGTAATATTCCATTACCTATATATACCACATCTTCGTTATCCATTCATCATTCGGTGGATATTGGGCCCTTTGCATAGTTTGGCTACTGTTGATTATGCTGATATAAACGTCCGTGTGTCATGTACCCCCTTCAAATTAGTATTTTTGTAACCTTTGGGTAAATACCTAGTAGTGCAACCTACAGAATGACAGAAGGTATTTGCAAATGACATATCTATAAAGGGTTAGTATCCAAAATCTATGAAGAACTGATCAAACTCAGCATCCAAATAATAAATAATCCAGTTATGAAATGGGCAGAAGACATGAATAGATATTTTTCCGAAGAAGACATCCAGATGGCCAACAGACACATGAAAAGATGTTCTTATCACTCATCATCAGGGAAACACACATCAAAAGTACAGACAGATATCACCTCACACCAGTCAGAATGGCTAAAATTAACAACACAGGAGGCAACAGGTGTTGTCGAGGATGTGGAGAAAGGGTAACCCCCTTGCATTGTTGATGGGAATGAAAACTGGTGCAGCCACTCAGGAAAACAGTATGGAAGTCCTCAAAAAGTTATAAATAGAGCTACCCTATGGCCTAGAAATTGCACTTCTAGGTATTTACCCAAAGGATGTATTGAGTTTTCTATCTCAGCACCCTATGCTCTTTGTCTAGAAGATGTCAGTACTCAACATATATTCCTCAAATACAGGAAAGCATTTCCCATTAAAACTGCAATACATGACCTCTTAGGGAAAAGGCTAAATGGGCTGGAATTCCTAATCAGAGATGTCAGGTAACTTCCCTTAAATGGGCTTGGATCTATACAAATAATACATATTTCTTTCTTGATTGCAAAACATAAATTGTAACATGTCACTCTGTTAATAATGATCATTTGTTACAAATCAAAACTACAGTGAGGTATCATCTCAACCTGTCAGAAAAGCTAAAATCAGTAACATAATAAATAACCGTTGTTGGCGAGACATGGAGAAGGGGAATCCTCTTGCCCTGTTGGTAGGAATGCAGACCGATGTAGTCACTCTGGAAAACAGTATGGAGGTTCCTCAAATGTTAAATATAGAACAACCCTATAATCCTGTAATTGCATTGCTAGGGTATTTGCCCAAAGGTACAAAAATACAAATTCAAAGAGATAACATGTACAGGATTATTTACAATAGCCAAACCATGGAAACGACACGTGTTCATCGACTGAAGAATGGATAAAAAAGAAGTAATATATGTATACAGTGGAATATTACTCAGGTATAAAAAGGAATGAAATCTTGCCATTTGCAAGGACATGGATAGAACTAGAGTGTATTATGCTAAGTGAAATAAGGCAATCAGAGAAAGATGGCTACCTTATGATTTCAGTCATATGTGGAAAATAAGAAACAAAACAAATGATCATAGGGAAAACAAAAGAGAAAGAGAGGCAAACCAAGACCCAAACTCTTAACTCTAGAGAACAAATTGTTGCTTACCAGAGGGAGACTGGTGGGGGGATGGGTGAAATAGGTGATGGGGATAAAGGAGGACACTTATTGGGATAAGCACTGGGAACTGTACGGAAGTACTGAATCACTGTATTGTCCACCTGAAACTCACATTACTCTTTATGTTAGCTAATTGGAATTTAAATACAACTTTAAAAACAATAAAGTGTAATAAATAAAAGAAGCCCTTTTGCTTGAAAATTAATCATAGTTTTTGTTTTTGTTTTTGTTTTTTCCTTCCTCATAGTCATATCCACCACATGAAAACAGGCAATGGTACACGAATTTCAGAGTTTCTTCTTCTGGGATTTTCAGAGGGACCAGAATTTCAGCCACTCATATTTGGGCTTTTCCTCTCCATGTATCTGATCACTGTGCTTGGAAACCTCCTCCTCATCCTGGCCGTCAGCTCTGACTCCCGCCTCCACACGCCCATGTACTTCTTCCTCTCCAACCTGTCCTTTGTAGACATCTGTTTCACCTCCACCACCATCCCCAAGATGCTGTGGAACATCCAGACTCAGGACAATGTCATTAACTATGCAGAATGCCTCAGCCAGATGTATTTTTTCCTACTCTATGCACAGTTGGACGTCTTTCTCCTGACCGTGATGGCCTATGACCGCTTCATGGCCATCTGTCACCCCCTGCACTACACGGTCATCATGAACCCCCGGCTCTGTGGACTGCTGGTTCTGGTGTCCTGGATCATCAGTGTTCTCAATTCCTTGTTACAAAGCTTAATGGTGTTACGGCTGACCTTCTGTACAGTCTTGGAAATCCACCACTTTTTCTGCGAACTCAATCAGATAGTTGACCATGCCTGTTCTGACACCTTTCTTAATGACCTGGTGATATATTTTAATACCATGTTGTTGGCTGGTGCTCCCCTGGCTGGGATCCTTTACTCTTATTCTAAAATAGTTTCCACCATATGTGGAATATCATCAGCTCAGGGCAGGTACAAAGCATTTTCCACCTGTGCATCTCACCTCTCAGTTGTCTCCTTATTTTATTCTACAGGTCTAGGGGTGTACCTTAGCTCTGCTGCTACCCAGAGCTCTCATGCAAGTGCAGTGGCCTCGGTGATGTACACGGTGGTCACCCCCATGCTGAACCCATTCATCTACAGCCTGAGGAACAGAGACATAAAAACAGCTCTGAAAAGAATCGTTGGGGTTCCAGTGATATGAGCCAATCCTCCCAGGGATGAAGAAGTGCCTGTGCTTGCAGGGCTACAGCCTCAGAGCAGAGAACTGCTAGTTTTGATTAGGATGTGGAAGTAGATTCTGCTCCTATTTATTTCTTGGAATTTTCATTTGTTTGAATTCAACTTCTCCATACATTTAATTAACTGACTTTATTAAGCTTCTGCTCGGTCTGATGCACACACAGTTTCCCCCTTTTCAATTTCATACATTCCTAATGTTTTCCCCAACCCTGGATCCAAATGCCTGGAAAATTCTGTATCTTACATGGGGGCAAGTTGGATTCTTTAAATTAATTTCATTTCAAATGACTTCTACCATGCCAAATAAATTTACCTAGATTTCCCAGAAGGATAATCATAAGTTGTACTCTTTGTATGGAAGTGACTATACTTAGCCACTAAGCCTTCACATAACTTTATTGTAGAGGAGAATACAAAACCCCACTTTTCACCTAGAGTCTGTCAGTCTTGTTACACCACTACCATCACTCCTCTTCCTGAGAATGTGGACTGTAACACTGTTCTGTTTAGGTCTCAGGCTCCTGATAGGGATGCTCACACTAGGAAAGCCCAGACACTCCCCTGGGCCCCTGTGCTTGTGGACATTCCCACAGATGCTTCCCGGACCAGAGCCTCTGCTTTGGCTGCACCAGCCCTTGGGTTCTTACTGTGACTGCAAGACAGGTCTCAGCATCACCCATCAGAGACTCTAACAAAACCAGGTCTATTCCTCACAGGTCCTGGAAGGCAGAGGGGATCCCAAAGACCATTTGGGGAGGTCTCAGAAGGGGAGAGAGGCATTGAGATGGAGAGAAAGAAAGTACTCCTGAGAGATCAGCTCTTATCAGGGTAGCCCAAATGGTTAGGGGATTGTGGTTTCAGGGTTTATTGGAAAATTTTATATGAGTAGAATTCAGCTGCTGAAGGGAAAAACAGGGTCACTCATGTGTCATATCGAGGTTACCCAGGGCTTCCTGAAGAGGTACTTCACAGGTGGGGCCGCCTCAGGGCTTCTCTGGTAATTATGTCACACACCTAACAAGGAGTTTACTCCATATAGTTGTCTTTGAAATGGATGCCTCAGAAACCAAAACCTAGTATGAGGCACTTAACTCTACAAACATGCTGCTGTGTTTTTGACCCAGTCTCATGCTTTTATCCTGACTCAGCTCAGTGTCCCGAAATCCGACTATAGCCCCTGACAAAGACTGATTAGCAAACATATCTCTCGCAATGCCGTCGACATGGAAAGACAAATTTGACTAAACAGATCAACCTGTCATGTTCTTAGTATCAGGATGACCATAAATATGATGACACAAAATTTCAAAACACTCATTTTGTTACTACTCAAAATAGTTCTTTTTTTCTTTTTTCTTTTTTTTTTATATCACAAATCATGTTGTGCCTCTATTTACTGAAGCATGGAAGATTGGTGTCCACAACTGAGGGGGTTTATTCACTGAGGTAAAGGATTGCTTAGTGTTATATGTTTTATTATCAAATTATCTTCCTGTTTCTACTTGAAAACTTACAATGCTACCCGTTAATATGACTCTTTTATTGTTCCACAACATACCTCCCTTTACATAACATTTGTCACAAATGCTAAGGGATGGGGAGTTAACAATATCAGCATCCTCCATTTCATACCTCCTTCCTGCTCAGAAATCCCATCCACTTGCATGATCTGAGGACACTTCACACAAAAGGTGGATGTCCAGCCGGTCATGTCCTTCAAGGTCACCAGTTCTTCTGCACAAACGTGCACGTCCTTCAAACTCTCCCAGTGACTCAGATGGGAGCCCAGATATAGTCACTTGTTCATAAAGTCACTGGAAGTAAACTTGAATAACAGAATGACCATGACTTCTCTCCTCATTTGTCAGATCCTATGCCACAAATAAAAAGCAGCACATGCTTTAATTTCCTTGTGTCTGTTCGCTTCACTTATCGTGTCAGTCAGCTCTTGCTGTATAACCGGCTGTTCTTGTCAAATGGAATGTCATTATGATGTGGGCTCATGGAGCACAAAGGTCAGGAGAATTCTTGAGCCATTTTATGATACAAAAAAGGTGCTTTTATTATAGCACAAGGACTAGACCCATGGGCAGAAAGAGCTGCACTGGAATTGTCAGGAGAGACTGGTTGTACCATTTTAAGTTTGTGTGTGTGGTGGGTAGAGATAACGTAAATTTCTATGGAATTTCTCGATGATGAATGTGAAGTTTACAGGACTTTGCAGGTCGGACTATTGTAAAGATATGGTTGCTTTTAGTCTCTAATGAAACATCAACATTAAGGCAGCCATGAGTTTCTGGAGGAGTGTCACACTCTGCATGTCTCAGGGATTCATCTGTGGGCTGCAGGTTGTAAGAAGATTGACTTTTAGCTACATTTCTCTTACCTTTGTTCTTCTCATCAATAATACCTTTACAATCAGGGGAAGACGGGAAAGATGGCAGAAGAATAGGGGACCTTGTTTCATCTGGTCCCTTGAATTTAGCTGGACATCTATCAAGCCATTCTGAACACCCATAAATTCAGCCTGAGATGTAAGAAAATATGTCTGGAATTCGAGAAGTAGAAAAGCAACTGCTTTTTGCAAGGTAGGAGGTATGGAGATGGGAATCTGAGGGGAGATATCAGAAGATAAATGGAGGGGGGAGGGAGCTTCCATAAGCCAGCTACTAGAAAGTGATATAACCCCAGAGCGCAAAATCAGAACCCTTAGATATCTACTCCAGTGAGAGACATCCCTTTCTGAAAGGGACTCAGGGAATGAAAAGAGAAGAATTCTAGGTGGGCCATTGTGAACTCAGGATCCCAGAAATCACAGAACGATCAGGAGTGGCTAAACCAGTAGAGTGCCCAATCAGTGGAGTGGGGAACTTGGTTAAGGTCAGCAAGCCCTGGAGGGGACTCTCAGCTTGGCTTGCCATAATCTGGGAGCCAGGCAGGTCAGGTGACCACTCTCTGCCTAAGCATCCTGAAAAGTACTGGAATACATGGGCCACTTACCATTCCCCGGGAGGGGCAAAACAGCCACAACCATGACCGGACAAACAACTCTCAGGGCCTGGGCCCCAGAAAGAAGAGTAGAGAGACACCCAGCCATCGTCCTGGGGCAGCAGAGCTTGGCACATGCAGGAGTCCACAACTGCTCTCTGTCCCAAGGTGCATAAAGGACAGTGACATGGGTCCCTCGGATTGCCCCCAGGAGAATTACAGTGGGCATGCACTGCTAGGATCTGCGGAGTTTGTTACAAACAAAAGTGAAGACTGTTTGTCCCAGAGGGTTTATTGAAGAGTGGGGACTACAATCTTTTGGCTCTGGGCCAGAGATCCAAGTACAGCCATTATTATTCTGATCCTCTGAAGAGTCTCAGAAAGCCTCCAAGGAACAAAAGCCATGCAGAGGACCAGCTTACACGGAGCCTAGCCCCCTGGAAGTGGTGGTGCAACTCCACCCAGGCAAAGACACCTGAGAAACAGCACTGCAGGCCCCTCCCTCAGAAAAAAAACTGGAAGAACAGGTGGACAACAAGTTAATGAATCCCACAAGACTGTAAAACTCCAGAGCCATGGGAAAATAGTATAGGGAGCTCCAGGGATTTTTTTTTACTATTCATTTATCTTTCAGTTTAAAATTTCCCATTTCTTTTTTTTTTACCTTTTTCCTATTTTAACTAGATTCTTATTTTACCAACTTATGTCTTTAGGTTGCTTTTTTAACTTTTGTTTTTTACATCTACATTTATAGATATATGCTTCACTTTAGTACTTTTTTCACTCTATTCATATATATATATATATATATATATAATGTTTATATGTTTTCTTTTCTTTGAAATTTTGGGGTGTAGTGTCTTTTAACACACAGACAAAAGTTCAATCAGGAATAAGTGGATCACCCTACTTTGTCCACCATATGAGACTATAGTCTCTATTCACCCTCCCCCAACATTTTTGTTTGTTTGTTTGGTTGGTTTGGTTTGCTTTCTGTTGTGGTTTCTGACCACTTCAGATTTGTAGAGTGTGTATTTTGCTTGGGTCATGGTTGATATTTTGGACTCTGCACTCACTCACCCATCCTTCTTAAGGCCAAATGACTAGAAGTAGGAATTCACAACAAAAGAAAGAACCAGAGGCAATGTTCTCTGCCACAAAGTGAATCAATACTGATATAAGTAAGATGTCAGAGATGGAAATCAGGATAGCAATCATAAAGTTAATAGCTGGGCTTGAAAAAAGCATAAATGATATTAGAGAAACTCAGTGCAGAAATGAGATCTAATCAGGCCAAGCTTAGAAGTATTATAACTGAGATGCAGTCTAAGCAAAAGATCAACAAAGAAACAAGGGCTTTGAATGACACACTGGATCAGATGGACATCACAGATACAGACAGAACATTCAATCCTAAAACAAGTGAATACACATTCTTCTCGAGTGCACATGGAACTTTCTCCAGAATAGATCACATATGGGGTCACAAGTAAAGTCTCAACCAATACCAAAAATTGATGTTATTACCTGCATATTTTGAGACCACAATGCTTGGAAACTTGAATTCAATCACAGAGGAAATTTGGAAGGAACTCAAACACTTGGAGGTTAAAGAGCATCCTACTAAAGCAAAAATGGGTCAAAAGGAAATTAAAGAAGAATTTTAAAAATTCATGGAAAATAATGAGAATGAAAACACATAGGTTCAAATACCCTGGGATACAATGAAGGAGGTCCTAAGATGGAAGAACATTGCATTACAAGACTTTTCAAAAAAATTACAAAAAGCCCAAATGCACAAGCTAACCTTACACCTAAAGGACTTGGGGAAAGAACAGCACATAAAGCCTTAACCAAGCAGGGGAAGATAAATAATAATGATTAGAGAAGAAATCAATAAAATAGAAACCAGAAGAACCATAGAACAGATCAACAAAACCAGAAACTGGTTCTTTGAAAGAATTAATAAGATCGATAAACCTTTAGCCAGACTTATCCAAAAGAAAAGAGAAAGGACCCAAAATAATAAAACCATGAATGAAAGTGGAGATTATGGCCAACAATAAGGAAATACAGAAAATTTTAACAAGATATTATAAGCAACTATATGCCAAAAAATGAGGCAATGTGGAAAAATGGATGCGCTCCTGGGAAATTTATAAACTAGCAAGACTGAAAAAAGAAGAAATAGGCAATCTGAACAGACCAATAACCAGCAAGGAAATTGAAGCCATAATCAAAAACCTCCCAAAAACAAAAGTGCAGGGCCAGATTTTTTCCAAGGGGAATTCTACCAAATATTTAAATAATAAATAATACCTATTCTACTGAAGATATTTCAAAAAATAAACATGGAAGGAAAGCTTCCAAACATGTTCTATGAGGCCAGCATTACCCTGATCCCCAAACCAGGAAAATACCCCTTCAAAAAGGAGATTTACACACCAATATCCCTGATAAACATGGATGCCAAAATACTCACTGAGATCCTAGCCAATAGGATCCAACAGTACATTAAAAGGATTATTCCCAACGACCTGTTGGGATTAATTACTGGGATGCAAGGGTGGTTCAACATTCACAAATGAATCAACATGATAGATCACATTAACAAAAGAAAGGCAAGAACAACATGATCCTTTTGATGCAGAAAAAGCATTTAACAAAATACAGCATCCTTTCTTGATTACAACTCTCCAAAGTATAGGGATAAGGGGAATATACCTCAACATCATAAAAGCCATCTATAAAAAGCCAATAGTGAATGTTATTCTCAATGGGGAAAAACTGAGACCTTTTGCCAAAAGGTCAGCAACACGACAGGGATACCACACTCATCATTATTGTTCAACATAGTACTAGAAGTTCTAGCATCAGCAATCAGACAACAAAAAGAAATAAAAGGCATTCAAATTGTCAAAAAAGAAATCAAACTCTGTCTTCACAGATAACATGATACATTATGTGGAAAATCCAAAAGACTCCACCCCCAAATTACTAGAACTCATATAGCAATTCAACAACATGGCAGGAGACAAAATCAATGCACAGAAATCAGTTAATTTTCTTTTCTTTTAAAGATTTTATTTATTTATTTGACAGAGAGACAGTCAGCGAGAAAGGGAACACAAGCAGGGGGAGTGGGAGAGGAAGAAGCAGGCTCCCAGCGGAGGAGCCTGACGTGGGGCTCGATCCCACAACGCCGGGATCAGGCCCAGAGCTGAAGGCAGACGCCTAACGACTGAGCCACCCAGGTGCCCCAGAAATCAGTTACTTTTCTATACACTAACAATGTGACTGAAGAAAGAGATTAAGGAATCAATTCTATTTACAACAACTCCAAAAATCATAAGATACCTAGGAATAAACCTAATCAAAGAGGTAAAGGAGCTCTACTCAAGAAACTACAGAACACTTATGAAAGAATTTGAGGAAGACACAAAGAGATGGAAAAACATTCCATGCCTATGGATTGGAAGAATAAACATTGTGAAAATGTCTATGCAACTCAGAACAATCTATACATTCAAAGCAATCCCTATCAAAATACCTCTGACAATTTTCACGGAGCTGGAACAGGCAATCTAAAAATCTGTATGGAACCAGAAAAGACCCTAAATCACCAGGGGAATGTTGAAAAAGAAAACCAAAGCTGGGGGGCATCACAATGCCTGACTTCAAGCTATATTACAAAGTCTTGATCATCAACGCAACATGATATTGGCAAGAAAACAGACACATAGATCAATGGAACAGAATAGAGAGCCCAGATATGGACCCTCAACTCTCTGGTCAACTAATCTTTGACAAATCAGGAAAAAAATATTCAATGGAAAAAAGACAGTCTCTTCAATAAATGGTGCTGGGGAAATTGGACAGCCACAACAGAAGAATGAGATTAGACCATTCTCTTATACCATACACAAAGATAAACTCAAAATGGTTGAAAGACCACAATGGAAGACAGGAATCCTTCAAAAGCCTAGAGGAGAGCATAGGCAGTAACCTCTTTGACCTCAGCCACAGCAAATTCTTTCTGGACACCTCTGTAAAGGCAAGGTAAACAAATGCAAAAATGAACTTTTGGAACTTCATCAAGATAAAAATCTTCTGCACGGAAAAGGAAACAGTCAACAAAACTAAGAGGCAACCCACGGAATGGGAGATGATATTTGCAAATGACATGGATAAAGGGCTGGTATCCAAGATCTATAAAGAACTTCTCAAAGTCAACACCAAAAAAAACAAAGAATCTAGTCAAGAAATGGGCATAAAACATGAACAGACACTTCTCAAAGAAGACATACGAATGGCTAACAGACACATGAAAAAATGTTCAGTATCACTAACCATTAGGGAAATACAAATCAAAACCACATTGCGATACTACTGTACATGAGCTAGAATGGCTAAAATTAACAAGACAGGAAACAACAGATGTTGGTGAGGATGTGGAAAAAGAAGAACCATCTTACACTGTTAGTGGGAATGCAAGCTGGTACAGCCACTCTGGAAAACAGTATGGAGGTTCCTTAAGAAGTTAAAAATGGAGCTACCCTATGACCCAGCAATTGCACTGCTAGGTATTTATCTAAAAGATACAGATGTAGTGAAAAGAAGGGGCCATATGTACCCTAATGTTCATAACACCAATGTCCACAATAGCCAAACTGTGGAAGGAGCCGAGCTGTCCTTCAATAGATGAATGGATATAGCTGTGGTCCATATATGCAGTGGAATATTACTCAGCCATCAGAAAGGATGAATACCTACCATTTACATCAAAATTGATGAAACTGGAGGGTTTTATGCTATGTGAAATAAGTCAATCAGAGAAAAACAATTATCATTTGTTTTCACTCATATGTGGAACATAAGAAATAGTGCAGAGGATCATAGGGTAAGGGAGGGAAAACTGAATGGGAAGAAATCAGAGACAGAGACAAACCGTGAGACTCTTGACTCCAGGAAACAAACTGAAGGTTGTGAAAAGGGTGGTGGGTGGGGTTGTGGTAACTGAGGGATCTGCATTAAGGAGAACATGTGATGTGATGAGCACTGGGTATTATACATTCCTGATGAATTATTTAACACTACATCTGAGGTTAATGATGTACTATATGTTGGCTAATTGAATTTAATAAAAAGCAAAAGCAATAATAAATAAATAAATAAAGTAAGTAAGTACATCACGTGTGTATTTTAGCAATGGGGAATTCACTTTTCCCATTCCATTTCAGCAATGGAGTAGAAGTCCCAACTTGACTTTATTATATTTTTTCTCCCAGTTAATGTTTAATTTCAACACTAAATGCCCTTAATCAAAAGAAGATAAATGAATTAATTGAGAAACTAAAAGTTTAGCCTCAAAAACAATTTTATTGGATAAATGTCTGTATTACATTCCTATCCCTGCTGTGATAAATTACCACACTAGAGGCTTCAAAGAAACAAATTTATGTTCTTACTGTTTTCAAGGTCAGAAGCCTGAAATAAGTCTCAGTGGGCTAAAATCAAGATGTCTGCAGCACCTGCTTCCAGCTGGATGCTCCAGGACAGACTCTTTTCTTTCCTATCGCAGTTTCTAGTGACAACAAGCATTCTTTGGCTCATTGCCCTTTCTCCATCTTCAAAGCCAGTGACGGGGCAACTTCACATCTCTCTCTGATCCAAATATTCTTCCTGCCTCTCCCACATTCAGAGGACCATGGTGATTATGTCGGTTCCATCTGCATGTTCTTGGCCAACCTTAGTTTAAGGTCAGCTGATTAGCAGTCTTATTTCATTTGCTACTGAATGTCCCTCTTCCTATAAAAAATAACATAGTCAAAGTTTGTAGGTATTAGAATGTGGATGACTTCAGAAAGCTCTTATTCTGCTTACTAGAAAGTCTTTTCTAAAGGTATTTTATTTGATGCCACCCAAGGATCCTTATAAGAAACAAACAGAATTTATCACACCCCATAGAATGACTAGATATACTAGTCATTGAAACTTTTTTGCAAACACAATATTTTTTTGTGAAGAAAACCTACAACCACCTACACTTTCCACTATCATAGGATGACAGTCTTGCTACTCAAAGAGTGGTCCACAGACCATGACCTGCAGCATCGACATCACTCAGGAGCTTGTTAGAAATGTTGAACTCCTGGGTCCACCAGACCTGCTGAAACAGAATCTGTATTTAACATAGAATCGTAGGTGATTCCTATGCAACTTGAAGTTGGAGAAGTGATGGTCTAGAGTACATTATCTCACAGTCTCTATTTGACCTTTGAGGCAGGGTCATTATCTGTGTTGGGAGCTGTCCTGCTCATTGGAAATGTTTAGCAGTGTCCCTCAGACATTGCCAGATATGCCCAGGGGAGGAAAACCACCTCTACTTGGGACCACTGGCACAGAGTTTAAAAAATGGGAACATCCCGACAGAATGCAATCAACACTCATCCTGTTCTGGAATGATAACTTTGAGAAGATCACTAAATTCTTCAAGCCTCCTGTCTCCATGGGTAATGGAGCTCACACTAGTGTTTCCTCACAGAATGGACTTTTATAAAAATTTAATCAGGTAATTCCTATAGGGTGCTGAACTCATATTGCAGTTTATAAAAATATCTAAATATATGTCTTACAATGAACACTTTATAGTGACATTTTAAGTCACAGCCTGAACTTGTGATAGAAGTGTGAAATTCCGGAGGAGGTTAAGATGGCGGAGGAGTAGGGGACCCCTTTTTCAGCGGGTCCCCTGAGTCGAGCTGGATAGGTACCAGACCAGCCTAAATAACCACGGAATCAGCCTGAGATGCAGGAAGATACATCTGGATGTCTACAAATGAACATCTCCAGCGCTGAGTATTGAGGTACCAAGAGGGGAGCCGTAAAAACCGCACACAGATATCAGAAGATAAACGGAAGGGGGAGGGAGCCGCTGCGTTTGGGTGCCGGGAAGCGGCAGCCACCTGCACGGGGGAGCGGGCGGACTCATGGAGGGCACCCGCGAGAGAGCGACTGAGACTGGTGAGCCGTGAACGCGCGCCACCAGGCTTCTCTCGGAACACCGGAATCCCGGTGTGCTCACAGGATCCAGACTGAGACCAGGAGCTCCCAGAGCTTGCGCAGGGCGGCTGGCGGCTGGCGGCTGGCAGGCCACCTGCATGGGGGAGCGGGTGGACTCGCGGTGGGCACCCGCAAAACAGCAGACTGAGACACTGTACCGGGTGCGCGCGCCACCAGGCTTCTCACAGAACTCCGGAATCGCGGTGTGCTCACCGGGCATAGACTGAGACCGGGAGACCCGGAGGCACGCGGGGAGGCCGGAGGCTGGCGGCGTTAGAAACACAAAGGACAGAGACGTGCTGGCCCTGGAAGTGAGGGCAGGGACGCCGGGTGTGGGGCGCACATCCCGGGATGCTGCAGGGTTGAGCAGCACCAACAGTAACAGAGTTAAAGCAGCCAGAACATCAGTGGAGAACAGGCCACAATCCCTCAGTTCTGTGACAATGTAGCCTCTGCTGCTCTGACTCTCAGAAGAGGCATAGCCGACCGCCAGGGAAAGCCGCCAGAGAACAAAAGCCTGGAAATACCGGCTCACAGCATGCCCATCCCCATCCCCCCTCTCGGGGGACACGGAGACTCTACCCAAACAGTGTTGCCTGAGTATCAGCGTGGCAGGCCCCTCCCCCAGAACACAGAAGGCAGGCTGAAAAATCAAGAAGCCCACAACCCGGGCGCCTAGGTGGCAGAGTCATTGAGTGCCTGTCTCCGGCTTAGGGCGTGATCCCGGCATTCCGGAAAGGAGTCCCTCATCGGGCTCCTCTGCTGGGAGCCTGCTTCCTCCTCTCCCACTCCCCTGCTTCTGTTCCCGTTCATGCTGACTGTCTGTCTGTCTCTCTCAGATAAATAAATAAATAAAATCTTTAAAGAAGAAGCCCACATCCCTAAGATCCCTATAAAACAAGGGGCACGGCCTGGGACCCAGTCAATAATTTGGGCTCTGGACAACCCTGCAACCTCTCCTCATCAGAATGACAAGAAGGAGAAGACCCCCCCCCAGCAAAGAAAAGACAGTGAGTCTGTGGCCTCTGCCACAGAAATAATGGATATGGATGTAACCAAATTATCAGAAATGGAATTCAGAGTAACGATGGTCAAAATGATGAGCAGAATTGAAAAAAGTATTAACGAAAAGGTTACTGAGAATATAGAATCCCTAAGGTCAGAAATGAGAGTGAATTTGACAGAAATTAAAAATTCTATGAGCCAAATGCAGGCAAAACTAGAGGCTCTGACGGCCAGGGTCACCAAAGCAGAGGAAAGGGTTAGTGAATTGGAGGATGGGTTAATAGAGGAAAAAATGAAAATAGAAGATGCTCTTAAAAAAATCCACGCCCACGAATGTTGGTTATGTGAGATTACTGACTCAATGAAACGATCCAATGTTAGAATCATCGGCATCCCCGAGGGGTGGAGGAAAACAGAGGACTAGAAGAGATATTTGAACAAATTGTAGCTGAAAACTTCCCTAATCTAGCGAGGGAAACAAACATTCATGTCCAAGAGGCAGAGAGGACCCCTCCCAAGCTCAACCACGAAAAACCTACGCCACGTCACGTCATAGTGCATTTCGCAAATATTAGACCCAAGGATACAGTATTGAAAGCGTCAGAGGCAAAGGCATCAGAATTACGTCAGACCTGTCTACACAGACCTTGAATGAGAGAAAGGGTTGGGGGAGCATATTTCAAGCTCCTTCAGAGAAAAACATGCAGCCAAGGATCCTTTATCCAGCAAGGCTGTCATTCAGAATTGATGGAGAAATAAAGACATTTCAGAATCGCCAGTCACTAACCAATTTTGTAACCACGAAACCAGCCCTACAGGAGATATTACAGGGGGTTCTATAAAAGTAAAAAGGCCAAAAGAGTGATACAGAACAGAAAGTCACAGCCAATACAAACAAAGACTTTACTGGCAACATGGCATCATTAAAAGCATATCTCTCAGTACTCAGTCTTAATATTAATGGCTTAAAATCTCCCTTAAAATGCCACAGGGTTGCAGATTGGATAAAAAGAAATGAGCCATCCATTTGCTGTCTACAAGAGACTCATTTCAAACCCAAAGATGCATTCAGACTGAGAGTAAGGGGATGGAGTACCATCTTTCACGCAAATGGACCTCAAAAGAAAGCTGGGGTAGCAATTCTCATATCAGATAAATTGGATTTTAAACTACAGACTATAGTTAGAGATGCAGAAGGGCACTATATTATTCTTAAAGGAAGTATTCAACAAGTGGATATGACAATTATAAATATATATGCCCCCAACAGGGGAGCAGCAAGATACACAAGCCAACTCTTAACCGGAATAAAGAGACATATAAATAAAAATACATTAATAGTAGGGGACCTCAACACTCCACTATCAGAAATAGACAGAACACCCTGGCAACAACTAAGCAAAGAATCAAAGGCTTTGAATGCCACACTAGATGAGTTGGACCTCATAGATATATATAGAACACTACACCCCAGAACCAAAGAATACTCATTCTATTCTAATGCCCATGGAACATTCTCAAGAATAGACCATGTTCTGGGACACAAAACAGGTCTCAGCCAATACCAAAAGATTGAAATTATCCCCTGCATATTCTCAGACCACAACGCTCTGAAATTGGAACTCAACCACAAGGAAAAATTTGGAAGAAACTCAAACACTTGGAGACTAAGAACCATCCTGCTCAGGAATGACTCGATAAACCAGGAAATCAAAAATCAAATTAAACAATTTATGGAGACCAATGAGAATGAAAATACAACAGTCCAAAACCTATGGGATACTGCAAAGGCAGTCCTAATGTGGAAATACATAGCCATCCACGCTTCACTCAAAAGAATAGAAAAATCTAAAATGCAGTTTTTATATTCTCACCTCAAGAAGCTGAAACAGCAACAGAGGGACAGGCCTAATCCACACATGAGGAAGCAGTTGACCAAAATTAGAGCTGAAATCAATCAAGCAGAAACCAGAAGTACAGTAGAGCAGATCAGCAGGACTAGAAGCTGGTTCTTTGAGAGAATCAATAAAATTGACAGACCACTGGCAACACTTATCCAAAAGAAAAGAGAAAGGACCCAGATTATTAAAATTATGAATGAAAACGGAGAGGTCACGTCAAACACCATTGAAATTGGAAGGATTCTTAGAAATTTTTATCAACAGCTATATGCCAATAAACTAAGCAATCTGGAAGAGATGGAATCCTTCCTGGAAACCTATAAACTACCAAGATTGAAACCGGAAGAAATTGATTTCTTAAACAGGCCAATTAATTATGAAGAAAATGAGTCAGTGATAAACAACCTTCCAAATAACAAAACTCCAGGCCCGGATGGTTTTCCTAGGGAATTCTACCAAACATTCAAAGAAGAAATAATACCTATTCTCCTAAAGCTATTTCAAAAAATAGAAACAGAAGGAAAGCTACCAAACTCATTCTATGAGGCCAATATTACCTTGATCCCCAAACCAGGCAAAGACCCCCTCAAAAAGGAGAATTACAGACCGATTTCCCTAATGAATATGGACGCCAACATCCTCAACAACATACTTGCTAATAGAATCCAACAGTTCATTATAAGGATTATCCATCACAATCAAGTGGGATTCATACCTGGGATGCAAGCGTGGTTCAATATTCGCAAATCAATAAGTGTGATACATCATATCAACAAGAAAAGACTCAGGAACCATATGATCCTCTCAATCGATGCCGAAAAAGCATTTGACAAAATACAGCATCCTTTCCTGATTAAAACCCTTCAGAGTGTAGGAATAGAGGGTACATTTCTCAATCTCATAAAAGCCATCTATGAAAAGCCTACTGCAAATATTATTCTCAATGGGGAAAAGCTGGAGGCCTTTCCCTTAAGATCAGGAACACGACAAGGATGCCCACTTTCGCCACTATTACTCAACATAGTACTAGAAGTCCTTGCAACAGCAATCAGACGACAAAAAGGGATCAAAGGTATTCAAATCGGCAAAGAAGAAGTCAAAATATCTCTCTTCGCAGATGACATGATACTCTATATGGAAAACCCAAAAGAAGCCACTCCCAAACTATTAGAAGTTATAGAGCAATTCAGTAACGTGGCGGGATACAAAATCAATGCTCAGAAATCAGTTGCATTTCTGTACATGAATAACGAGACCGAAGAAAGAGAAATTAGGGAATCCATCCCATTTACAATAGCAACAAAAACCATACGTTACCTTGGAATTAACTTAACCAGTGACGTAAAGGACCTATATTCTAGAAACTATAAATCACTCTTGAAAGACATTGATGAAGACATAAAAAGATGGAAAGATATTCCATGCTCATGGATCGGAAGAGTTAACATAGTTAAAATGTCCATGCTACCCAGAGCAATCTACACTTTCAATGCTATCCCGATCAAAATACTGAGGACATTTTTCAAAGAACTGGAACAAATAGTCCTTAAATTTGTATGGAAACAGAAAAGGCCCCGAATCTCCAAGGAACTGTTGAAAAGGAAAAACAACGCTGGGGGCATCACAATGCCGGATTTCGAGCTGTACTACAAAGCTGTGATCACAAAGACAGCATGGTACTGGCACAAAAACAGACACATAGACCAATGGAACAGATTAGAGAGCCCAGAAATGGACCCTCAGCTCTTTGGGCAACTAATATTTGATAAAGCAGGAAAACACATCCGGTGGGAAAAAGACAGTCTCTTCAATAAATGGTGCTGGGAAAATTGGACAGCTACATGCAAAAGAATGAAACTTGACCACTCTCTCACACCATACACAAAAATAAACTCCAAATGGATGAAAGACCTCGATGTGAGACAGGAATCCATCAAAATTCTAGAGGAGAACATAGGCAGCAACCTCTACGACATCGGCCAAAGCAACCTTTTTCATGACATATCCCCAAAGGCAAGAGAAACAAAAGATAAAATGAATTTATGGGACTTCAACAAGATTAAAAGTTTCTGCACAGCCAAGGAAACAGTCAGAAAAACTAAGAGGCAGCCCACGGAATGGGAGAAGATATTTGCAAATGACACTACAGATAAAGGACTGGTATCCAAGATCTACAAAGAACTTCTCAAACTCAATACACGAGAAACAAATAAACAAATCAAAAAATGGGCAGAAGATATGAACAGACACTTTTCCAATGAAGACATACAAATGGCTAACAGACACATGAAAAAATGTTCAAAATCATTAGCCATCAAGGAAATTCAAATCAAAACCACACTGAGATACCACCTTACGCCAGTTAGAATGGCAAAAATAGACAAGGCAAGAAACAACAATTGTTGGAGAGGATGTGGAGAAAGGGGATCCCTCCTACATTGTTGGTGGGAATGCAAGTTGGTACAGCCACTCTGGGAAACAGTGTGGAGGTCCCTTCAAAAGTTAAAAATTGAGCTACCCTATGATCCAGCCATTGCACTACTGGGTGTTTACCCCAAAGATACAGACGTAGTGAAGAGAAGGGTCATATGCACCCCAATGTTCATAGCAGCAATGTCCACAATAGCTAAATCGTGGAAGGAGCCGAGATGCCCTTCAACAGATGACTGCATTAAGAAGTTGTGGTCCATATATACAATGGAATATTACTCAGCTATCAGAAAGAACGAGTTCTCAACATTTGCTACAACATGGACGGCACTGGAGGAGATAATGCTAAGTGAAATAAGTCAAGCAGAGAAAGACAAGTATCATATGATTTCTCTCATCTATGGACCATAAGAACTAGGATGATCAGTAGGGGAAGAAAAGGATAAAGAAAGGGGGGTAATCAGAAGGGGGAATGAAACATGAGAGACTATGGGCTATGAGAAACACACTGAGGGCCACAGATGGGAGGGGGATGGGGGAATGGGATAGGCCGGTGATGGGTAGTAAGGAGGGCACGTATTGCATGGTGCACTGGGTGTTATACACAACTAATGAATCATCGAGCCTTACATCGGAAACTGGGGATGTACTGTATGGTGACTAACATAATATAATAAAAAATCATTATAAAAAAAAAGAAGTGTGAAATTCCTAATTGTTTTGGGAAAATTGTCATGAAGCCAAGCAGCGTAGTGTCCAGGGTTTCATATTTAAGGAACAATTTTCATCTTTGTTGAAAAAGGGAGAAGTAAAATTCTAGAGATATCAGAGGTTGTGTCTCCACCACAAGTGAGTCAGGATCTAGGACCTAGTCAGGACCAATTCCTCAGTCTTAAACAAGAGAAAATGTTTGTTCAAGAGCGGGATAAGGGGCTGGGAGTTTAGATCTCAGAAAAGCAGAAGTCATAGAAAAAGAGTAAGAAAAATTGACTTCACCTGGCTTATCACCCAATCTCCTAGCAACAGAAATGCAACAGGATAAATGTCCTTTCTGTCCACACTAGTGTCCTGCAGGGAAATCATGTGCCTTCCGGTGGGAGGAACAGAGGGAAATGATCCTAATGAGCAGACCGAACCAGCTGTAAATACTCCTCTGTTGCAGTCCCGCAGCACAGGCAACCCCGGGCTGGACAAGACCTGGTCGTCTCTTGTGCAGTCCTGAGTCTGGATGGGGCACTGAAGTCTGACCCATTCCTGCTATCTTGTCTGGGGGACAGAGCTTCATCCTCCATCATCTACTAACCAGACAGGTATTTTGATGTCCATGTCGAGAACTTCCTCTCTGAGACCCCATCTAGATGAGTTTTACTGCCCAGTAGGGACTGCAGGAGAAGGTCAAGAGAATGAAAGTCAAAAGCATTTACCTGAGGTCACCTGAGGACCAATCCAGCCTAGCCCCGAGCTAAGAGTTTGCTGTGGCTGATTGCTGGCTTGAGTAATAATTTCTTTGATTAATTCACTTATGTATTTATGATGATAAAAACAGAAGTGAATATGGAACTCAGAAATACAAGTTTCAACTTTAACAAGTAAATCATACTATTGGAAAGCCAGTTAGACAGGGGATGGAAAGCATAAACTTAGAATATGAGACCGAGGATCTTTGCAATTAAACAGAGTAGAAAAGTCAAGTATTAGCTGTGGGGGGATATACAGTGAAGTGAGGACATGTCTTGTCATTTTTATTTTTTTAATTTTTTTAAAAGATTTTATTTATTTATTTGACAGAGAGAGACAGCCAGCGAGAGAGGGAACACAAGCAGGGGAGCGGGAGAGGAAGCAGGCTCCCAGCAGAAGAGCCTGATGTGGGGCTCAATCCCAGAACGCGGGGATCACGCCCTGAGCCAAAGGCAGACGCTTAACGACTGCGCCACCCAGGCGCCCCATGTCTTGTCATTTTTAAGATGGGACATAGTAGACTGCATTTCCTTACTGATGAGTAAAATCCAGATGACAGAATTCTCCTGCTTATATCCTTGCAAGGGCAGTACATGAAGCATACATATCACAGTACCTCCTTTCGAGTATTCAGATGAAAATTTTTAAATGGATTATGTGCAAAATGGTCTGCTAATGAGCTTCCTTTACAATTACCTCATTACCTGTGAGCCTGAATATGGTCTGGGTTAGCTAGCCACCCACTTTCTCGGTTGAAATTGTCTCTGTTTGCACAGTAGGGTCCAAGTGGTTTTATTCCTGTTTTTTATTACGTTTTTCAAACAAAGTATTGCTGTTTATTTCACCAATTAGCCACTTGGCATTTTGCTTTTTTATGTATGCGTAGATGTACTTGTGCAGAATGTGTGAAAATATAGAAATGTTGTGTGGTAAAGTCTGTGAGTTAATCATAATATATTCCCTCCACTGCTTTTTCTATTTTCTTTCTTTCTTTCTTTCTTTCTTTCTTTCTTTCTTTCTTTCTTTCTTTCTTTCTTTCTTTCTTTCTTTCTTTCTGTGAAAGAATTAACCTCTTACCTTCATACTCTTCACTTGTGAATATGTACTTTCCAAAAAATGAAAGTGAATGTCCTTCTGCATACTTTGTGCTCACAAATCACCCTTTATACGTATTTCTGACTAGTGTTCAAGTCACTATATTCCTTATTGTTCCTTTTGGTCTTTTATTGTTAGATCTGTATCTCTAAAATAGAAATGCTATCACATGGAAGGCATTCTTCTTTATGTTTGAGCATGAATCACTTTTACCTTCCATAAGCAATCTTATTCCTTATATCTTTATGAGACACTCTGATTCGCCTAAGTGTGTTTTCATGGTTCTTCTTCCAAAAGTCTTCTGTTAAGACTATCCTGTGGTATGCACACTTACATACTCACATACTTCCATTTCAAATATATAAAAAGACACCTATGCGTATCATAAGTACTCTTCACGTTCTGGCACAATCTTTCTTTCTAGCTTCTCTCCCCCAATCATTCTGACTCAGGAGTACCTTCTACATGCTCCTCTAGTCAACCAGTGTGATGCCGATTCATTACTTCCATGCCTGCATGACATTTCATGGTGTGGCTCTGTCTCTTACACTTTTGATAGTCCTTCATATTTTTTTCTCCTTAAATTGTGATTATATCAATGCCACAAAATATTTTTAAATAGTTAAAACTATGTTTCACAACTAAGGCTGATTCTGTCCTCCAGGGAACATTAAGCAATGTTCCAAGACATTTTGGTCTGTCACATTGGGGAGGGATGCATGGAGGGCAGGGATGCCCTAAACACCCTCCAACGCACCGGGCACAGCCCCCCACAGAGAAGACTCTGGCTCAGAAATGTCCGTAGTGCAGAGGCTGAGGAAACCCTGAGTTAAAGCATATCTGTATTTTTTTAAATTTTATTTTCTAAGTAATCTCTACACCCAACATGGGGCTTGAACTTACAACTGCAAGCTCAAGAGTTGTATGCTCTACTGACTGAGTCAGCCAGGCACCCCAAAGAACATAGGTGTTTTTAAAATTTGTAACTGTCTTCAGAGCCACTCCAAGATGTTGTAATACTCCACAATTCTGACAGCAAAATTAGGAAATCCTCCTTTGTTATTTGTAAGAGTTCCAGCCTAACCAACGCAACAGCCCTAGAGTGTTTTCTCAGGGTGATGAAGTGAAAGATTTCTTCTTGAGTTTTTAAACTATAGTGTCCTCAAGCAAAGATCCCATATTTGATCGCCAGGTTCATTTGTCTATTATTATTATGTGTCCACATACTATATACCTATTTATCTATAATTATCAGCATTCAAATAATTGTTGTAAATCATAGTTTCTCCATTGATTTTTAGTTAGATATTTTTGGCCATAAAATATTTTCACATTTTATTTAGTTAAATATATCAATCTTCTCACTTCTGAGTTTTTTGCCTTAATTTTGATGGTTTGCCCACCTGTGGACTTGATATGTATTTTCTAGACATGCATCTAAAATGAAATGGTTACTCCTAAGCTGAGGGTTTACTCCTGATTTTTGTGAGATGTGTGAGACCAGGAGCCACTGCGCTTCCTTCCACGTAGAAAGCTGTTTGTGCCAACTTCCATCAACAGCACAGTCTTTTCCAACTAAATCCAAATGCACCTTTGTCATGTATTAAATATTCATATATAATGAGATCTAGTTCCTGATTCATTCAACAAATACTAAAAGAGAATCTGGTACATTCCAAAAATTTCTATGTACTTTATATGTAATACACTTTTATTTCAAGGTCTTGGGGAATTTTATTATTTGTCCATGTGGATTTTGTGAAATTACTGCTCCTGTAGTTTCTGTTTCAGTTAGTTCTCTAAACTCCCTTCAGTGTGGTTGAATACAGTTGTACTGAAACCGCTCTCTCTAACCTCATTTTATCTCCTCCTGCCATTCTGTGGATTTCATGATGTCTCATTTTCTTGAATTGTTTCTGTATAAGTGCATATACATCCACACCCATAAGGAAAAAGATGAACAGCACAGGTGAAGTCCTTGCTCCTTTGGTCCTTACCTCAGAGTGACAGACAAGACTGCAGTGAGATACATGTGAGTGCAAGATAATGTCCTTCGATAAGTCACATGAGTATTCGGAGTAAGAGGATAGATTACTATGGGGTGTGAAGGATATTACAGAGTCTGGGGAGGCCTTTCCATGTTGGACAAGGAACAGAACCGTGAGTAGTTGTGCTCATCAGACTTGTCAAGAAAATGACTAAAACCCAAAGGCTAAGAAAACAAAAAAGAATAAAGATGTCAATAAGAAAAGTGATAAAGGGGCTCGCCTCATCCTCTATTGGACCAAACAAAAACCAACTGGTCAAATAAATGTGGAAAAGGCACAGAAAAAACAAGTATAGGATATCCTCTATCTGGTAATAAAAATGCCCAAAGAAGTGTTGGTTTATTCTCTTATTCATTTTTCTCTTATGATGTTTGGTCTGTAAGGTATTTCACACCATAAAGATGTCACTACGTTGTGTTGTGGACAAATTTATTTTTGCTCTTCTATTATTTTTGCTGGGTATAAATGGGATAAAACTAGAATTGGATACCACCAACACCAGGGATGATTTCCTTCCTTACAGTCTCTTTGGATGACTGATCTTATTAGATCATTTTATTTTTTAATATCATTTACTTTAATCTATTTGTATTTAAGTTCATTTTAATTAACATATACTGTATAATTAGTTTCAGAGGTAGAATTTAGTGATTCATCAGTTGCATATAACACTCAGTGATCATTAGATCAAGGGCCCTCCTTAATACCCATCACCCAGTTACCTCATCCCACCATCCACCTCCCCTCCTGCAAATGTCAGTTTGTGTCCTAGAGTTAACAGTCTCTTATGGTTTGCCTCCCTCCCCATTTCCATCTCTTATAGTTTTACTCCCTCCCTGTGTTTGTCTTATTTTATTTTTCATTCCCTTTATGTCAATTTATTTATCTCCCTCTCTCCCTTTCCCTCTCCCTCAGTCTGTTTATTGAACACAATGTTTTTGTTCCTTTACATACAGGTCAGAAAGTGGCCATTCCAAAATGGCACTCCAAGATGAGTTGCTCCTGGGAAGCTAAGAATAGGAGTTTCTGGGTACTATTTCCACATTTGGAAAGGTATTTGATGTGTATGCATTCATATCCTAAACAGTGTGTTGGGGTGAGCTGGGAGGAGGAGAGAAGGACACAGAAGTAACACCCATCAGGAGGATATGGTGTGCTGGTGTGTGTATGTGACTGTGTGTGTGTGTGTGTGTGTGTGTGTGCGTGTGTGTGTGTGTGTGCAGGCACCTTGATGAGTGAGAGTGGTCCTCAGAGCAGAGATACACGGGCTCCGCTGCTTCAAGGTGACCCTTTTAATACACATGCCAACCTGGATCAACAGATGTTACTAAGGAGGGGTGTTTAATTGACAGGACACTATTGCAACCAGATTCATAAAGAGCAAGAGGTATATAGTGTGGATGAGGAAGTCCTTGTGTCTTGAACTTTAAGCAGCTATGAGGCCACATGATTCTATGAAATTCACTGCCACCACCTCTCATCACTGTCCCTCTTGTCCATTCCCTTCAACACACTGATTCCCTTCTGACCCTTGATTTTCTGATAGAAGCACTTCCTCAAGGCCTTTGCACTGGCCATTCCCTCTGCCAGGAAGACCTCCCATCATCCACCCTCTCTTCCATAAGGTCTCTGTTCAAATGTCACCTTCTTAGCCATTCTTGACTGAACACCCAACATAACACCCATCCACTTTCTCCCTTTTTTTAATTAATATTTTTATTATGTTAGTCACCATACAGTACATCCCTAGTTTTTGATGTAAAGTCCCATGATTCATTACTTGTGTATAACACCCAGTGCACCATGCAATACATGCCCTCCTTACTACCCATCACCAGCCTATCCCATTTCCCCACACCCCCCCCCGAAGCCCTCAGTTTGTTTCCCAGAGTCCATAGTCTCTCATGGTTCAGTCCCCCTTCTGTTTACCCCCCCCCCTTTTTTCTTCCCTTTCTTCTCCTACTGATCTTCTACTCTCTCCCTTAACCTGCTTCTGTGTTCTTCATAGTACTTGTCCCTATCCCAGGATTATTTACTCTTTATATCTGCTTCTATCCTACCAGAATGACAGAATTGCAGGGACTTCTGCTTTTCAGCACCCTCTACTTTATGACTAGGAAATGCTGGAAACATTGTCAACAGTATATACTCCTCAAATGTATGCAATAATTTCTTATTCAAACTGTACAATACCTGATCTATGGGGAACATCTGATGTTGGGATGGAAATTTCTAATCAGGGAGGAAACGAGTATCCCCTCAAGGGGCCCAGACCCATTCACAAAATACTGAAATTAGTTCTGACTGGAAAATATTCATTGTAACATTTCCACAATGTGAGCAATGCCCATTTGTCTCAAAATTATTCTTGTTCTGTTCCCCTGTGCTAGTAGTCACCTCCACTAATGGACCCAGGAAATGATACAGGAATTTCAGAGTTTCTGCTTATGAGATTTTCAGAGAAACCAGAACTGCAGCCCCTCATATTTGGGCTTTTCCTCTCCATGTACCTGATTACTGTGTTTGGAAACCTGCTCCTCATCCTGGTTGTCAGCTCTGACTCCCACCTCCACACCCCCATGTACTTCTTCCTCACCAATCTGTCCTTTGCAGACATCTGTTTCACCTCCACCACCGTCCCCAAGATGCTGTGGAACATCCAGACTCAGAGCAAAGTCATAACTTATGATGGCTGCATCAGCCAGATGTATTTTTTCACACTCTTTGCAGGATTAGACCTCTTTCTCTTGACTCTGATGGCTTATGACCGCTTTGTGGCCATCTGTCACCCCCTGCACTACATGGTCATCATGAACCCCCGGCTTTGTGGACTGCTGGTTCTAGTGTCCTGGATCCTGAGTATCTTGCATTCCTTGTTACACACTTCCATGGTGTTGCGGCTGTCCTTCTGTACAGAGGTGGAAATCCCCCACTTTTTCTGTGAACTCAATCAAATGATAGAACTTGCTTGTTCTGACACCTTTCTCAATAATATGGTGATATATTTTGCAGCTATGTTGCTGGCTGGTGGTCCCTTTCTTGGGATCCTTTACTCTTACTGTAAGATCGTTTCCTCCATACTTGGGATCTCATCAGCTCAGGGCAAGTATAAATCATTTTCCACCTGTGCATCTCACCTCTCTGTTGTCTCCTTATTTTATTGTACGAGCCTAGGAGTGTACCTGAGCTCTGTTGTTACCCAGAGCTCCCACGCAAGTGCAGTGGCCTCAGTGATGTACACGGTGGTCACCCCCATGCTGAACCCCTTCATCTACAGCCTGAGGAACAGAGACATAAAGGAGGCTCTGGTGAGATTCTCTGGGATGGCAGCTCTGAAAGGGACAATCATCCTGGAGCTGAAGAAGTGCCCAAGATTGCAGGGCCCAATGCCTGAACCAAATGTTGAGATACTTTGATCTGATTTTTAAGTAGAACATACGTCTTCTATTTTTTTTTCCTGGAATTTTTTTTTGACCACTCTACTTATGTAAGTCCATTTATTAAGCTTTGTGATATCTCTGGTATCCAAGAGATTTTCCTTTTGTCATTTTCCTACTTTCTCAATGTTATTCCAAACTGTGGATGTGAAATTTCTGGAGATTCTCAATTATTTCAAATGACTACATGGATCTGTTAAGAATAATTTCTTCTCAAATAAAATATGTCATAGTGAATATTTTTTTCTTTTGTTAGACTGAATACTACTCCTATGGAAAATATACTCTTGGCCACCTCAGCTATTTATGTAAGTTTATAACAGAAAAATCTGAGACCATGTGCTTCACTCTTGTGAACAGCATTCCTTTGTATCTCACTACCTTCACTGCTCTTCCTGAGAATGCAGACTTTGACGCACTGGTGGTTTTAGCTCATCATGCAGATTTTTCTACACATTAGGATCCTGTTGTTATACAGCTTGTGTCCACCATGTCTCCCACTGGCAAAAAAAAATGATAATAAAATACATGCCTCCAAGTAGAATCTACACAGAAAGACACATACAGAAAAAAGTAGATTGACATAATATGGCCTAGAGTCAAACCTGACTTTAAGGATGATGAAGCAAAATATTAAAGCATACAGTTATTGCGATGCAAAATATTTCTTTTTCAGACACTTCACCTAGTCATTGAATTATGGAATATCAGGGTCCATTTTTAAGGTGTATTCATTATGATGAAAGACCAGTGGCATGTTTGGGGTTTTATTAAACTATTTTGTGGTTTCTGGTTGAAAATTTCCAGTGTGAAATACAAACATGATTCTTTCCATTTCTCTAAACAAAATATCTCCCACTATTTGAAATTTTGCCATGTAACCTCTAAAAGGGCAGTGAACAAACAGCATCAGTATCATCCATTATCTATGATCCTCATAACCACAGGTGACTCACCAGCAAGCTTGGGTTCCTGTCCAGGTGTGATTCAGCATCACAAGTTTTGTGCACACTTGCATGTCCTTTTCTATGTTGCCTCAAAGGGTCCTCAATGGAGTCATTTTTAATACAATTATATGAAATAAGCTTGAAGAACAGAATAATCATGAACGTTACTTTCAAGTATCAGAACTTTGCTGCATACAAAGCATAAAATAAAATGGCATAATATAATTTCTTTATTATTGAAGGGAATCAAAGGGTGGGGAGTTGTTCTGATCTCTGCAGGGCTCCTCATGAGTCCTTAGTCAGGTGCGAATCTGTACCTTGTGTTTCTAAGGCTCATCGTGAGGTGTGTGGCTTTCGTGCTCTTCCTTCTTAAACAACATATGACATTTCACTCCTTTTATATATATATAGGTATTCTTCTATTTTTTAAATGACTTTATCAAGTGTGAATTGTCTTAATTTCATTCACTATTTTAACATCCACATGTGAACCTTTGCTTCTTCACAGTTGGAAGAGGGCTCCCACCACGATAGGTGGGACTCAGCTACCTGTGCTCCAGATCGGACCTTGAGTCGTGCATTACTAGAATTTTAAATTTTAATTAATATATTGGAGCATTATTACATGCAATAAACTGTACATATTTAATGTGTACAACTTCAGGAATTAAAAGAATCATTGAAAAATCACCAGTACATAAGCAATGATTCCATTTCCATAGAAATCAAGAAGGTGCACAATAAGTTCTAAAACTGCTTTGTTATACAATTGTTAGGGTATGTGTTTAAATGTATATGTATATAAACATATTTCTTTCAAACAAACACACTCACGTGCACATATAGACATGCAGAAGTCTCATGACACTCATTATAAATCATTATATCTACCTATTGTGTTGAAAGAAAGCTTAAGAGAAACTTGGAGGCTAAATAAATGAAAATAATGAAATTTTGTATTCAGATGATATTTCGGGAATGTAGAAATAAAAACAAAAAATTTTAGAGTAGAACAGGTGGCTTTAATTTTAACAGTGAATCACTTTTCCTATTTTAATTCCCAGCGTCCTCAAAGACACAATCACATTGACATTTATGCAAGGAGCATGTCTCGATACCAGCTAGTAAGGTTGAATATCTCCAAACTGACTTTAGATTTTTCTTCTACTTAAGGTAGGGTTTCAACTCAAAATGCCCTTACCCAAGGAAGCTAAGAGAATGAACTGAGAGGCTTAAATTCAGTTTCTTCAAAGGAAATTTTATTGAAGAAATGTCTTTGTCCAGTTTTCTATTGCTGCTATCACCAACACCACACTGAGGGGTTAAAAGAAACAAATTTACACTTTTCCAGTAGTAGAGGTCAAAGCCAAAAATGAGTCTCATTGGGCTAAAATCAAGACGTCTCTGCAGGACACAGAGAGCATAAATTCCCACCTAGTTACCTGATTCTGGGTCGCCATAATTTTTCCACAAAAATGCAAGTCTTACTCTACTTGGTATCAGAATAGGATCCTCAGTAGAGTCACTTTTTTACAATAATATTTTTTATTATGTTATGTTAGTCACCATACAGTACATCCCTGGTTTCTGATGTAAAGTTCGATGATTCATCAGTTGCGTATAACACCCAGTGCACCATGCAATATGTGCCCTCCTCACTACCCATCACCAGCCTATCCCATTCCCCCACCCTCCCCGAAGCCCTCAGTTTGCTTCTCAGAGTCCATAGTCTCTCATGCTTCATTCCCCCTTCTGGTTACCCCCCCTTTCTGTATCCCTTTCTTCTCCTACTGATCTTCCTACTTCTTATGTTCCATAGATGAGAGAAACCATATGATAATTGTCTTCTCTGCTTGACTTATTTCACTTAGCATTATTTCCTCCAGTGCCATCCATGTTGCAGCAAATGTTGAGAACTCGTTCTTTCTGATAGCTGAGTAATTATCCATTGTATATATGGACCACATCTTCTTAATCCAGTCATCTGTTGAAGGGCATCTCGGCTCCTTCCACAATTTAGCTATTGTGGACAATGCTGCTATGAACATTGGCGTGCACATGGCCCTTCTCTTCACTACATTAGCTTTAGCCATCAGGGAAATTCAAATCAAAACCACCAAGATACCACCTTACACCAGTTAGAATGGCAAAAATTGACAAGGCAAGAAACAACAATTGTTGGAGAGGATGTGGAGAAAGGGGATCCCTCCTACATTGTTGGTGGGAATGCAAGTTGGTACAGCCACTCTGGAAAACAGTGTGGAGGTCCCTTAAAAAGTTAAAAATTGAGCTACCCTATGATCCAGCCATTGCACTACTGGGTATTTACCCCAAAGATACAGATGTAGAGTCACTTTTTAACAGTTTTCCAAAATAAACTGGAAATAATAGCTGGTCGTGAATGTTGCTACATAGCAAATCATCTTGACAACAAATGGCTTGCTTTAATGTCTTTAGTATCAAAAGGAATTGTATGGTGATGACTTGTTCTAATCTCTGTTGATCTCCTCAAGAGTCTTGAGTTAACTGTGTTTCAGCTGGGGGAGCTCAGATGATCTCACCAGGTTATTCTAATATAATATAATATAATTCTAATATAATATTCTAATATAATTCTAATATAATTCTAATATAATATAATATAATATAATATAATACAATAAATATAATAGCTAGCCATAGGCTAGCTAGCTATGGCTGGTCTAGGATGGCCTTGACTTGGACAACTGGGCTATACTCCACATTTCCTCACTTCCTCTGGCAGCCCACCTGGCTTAATTCACTTTTTGGAGGCAAAGTTCCAAGACAGAGCAGAGAAATGCACCAAGACTCTAAGGTCCACTGTCACTTCCATCATATTTTTCTGGCCACAGCAAATAAAAAATCCTAATCCAGCCCAGATCGAAAGTGGAGGAATAGTCTTCACTACATGCTGGAAGGTGCTACACACACTGTCAAAGACATGGCAACAGAGGAAGATGGCAATGTGGGACCATCTCTGCAAACAGTCTACCACTGGTGTAAATTTAAGTTTGAAATTTTTCATGTCCTTGTCCTCCTTCAGCAGTGGAATGAGCTCAGAGAAAACAGTGAGACTAGATTATGTGTCCACTGGGCAGTTATGGGAATTTGACCCCAGATGGTCAGGCTTTCCTCCAAAGGTAAATATTTCCTCCAACCCCTTGCCTGTAGATCACCACTCCTAGTCTAAGAAAAGATCAAAGAAATAAAAGTTTTTCTTTCCAGATGCCTCAGAGAGACCAGGAACCTCCTATCTAACTCAGGATTGATGGAGCTAAGAACTGTTGCATCACTGATGCTATCTTCTTGGCATCCTTATGTAGGTACTGTTTTCCTATTGATTGACCTTCCCATTGACATATTCAAAATAGTTTTCATCCTGGTACTGTGTTTTATTGTTTTATGGGGAGGGTTCCACTGAAAGGAGGTGACATTTGAAATACAAATAATGGTGAAAGAACTGCTCAGTGGTGGTTTGAAAAATCTTGTTCTGGGGATCTGGATTCAAAGACGAGCCTCAGGGGAGATCAGAATCCATTTTGAGCAAAGACACATTAAAAGCCAGGGTGAAAGCTAACTTACAAACAACACTTTCAAGGCCTTGAAGTAGACAGGAGTTTCTGTTGTGACTGGGGAAAGTGTAGAGACAGATCCAAGAATATCCTCCTGGGAGATGATCAAGAATGGAGATAGTCAGTGGTGTAACTCATTAAGATTCAAAAGAGTGGATACCTATTTTTAGAGCCGATCATGACCTGTCTCATACACACACACACACACACACACACACACACACACACACACACAAACAAAAACCAAACGAAACCAAAACAAACCAAAACAAACAAACAAAAAGATACTGTATGACAATGATAGTAATTCATACAATGGTTAGATGTTGGTGAAGCTCCCAAACTTGTGCCATCATTATCACTGTGACCAAAAAAGTTCTGAAAGCCACGTGGTGATCTGCAAAGAATAATCAATTGCTACTGTTTAAACCCTGCTAAACAATAGCAGCATCATATCCCCAAGAAATCGGAATTGTGCATGAGACTTTTGATTAAAAATATCTTTTGGCTTATAGACATGAGCCCACACTTTTACAAGACGGCACTTGACCTCACATGTCACAGGACACTAAAGCAAAGCTAATTGAATTGGGATATTAAATTTTGTCATGTCCATTATAGTCACCAGAACTTTATCCAGCAAACTACCATCTCTTTCATCATTTGAAGCTTTTTTAAAGAAACAATGTGTTCTCCAATTAAGAAGTGGTAATTGGGGGGATATGAACAATTTATATAGTGAAACAAATGATAAATTTTATAAAAATGAAATATTTAATATCCTAGAAAAAAATATTAATGCTCATGATGCGTATTTTGATTGAATAAATCTTATTTTTAAAAATGAAATGCATATATAAGACAGAGATATAGGAATATTATTTCTTTATCCATTTTATTGAAATGTAATTGACATATAAAATTGTGGTTGGTGACTTCATATACATATACATTGTGAAATGATCACAATATGTTAGTGGATACATCCATCACTTCACATGGTTACCATTTCCTTTTGTTTTAAGAACATTTACGATGTACTCTGTTAACGATATTCAAGTTTACAACATAATATAGTTAATCATAATGATCATGGTGTACATTATGTTCCCTGAACCGAAGGTTTGTAGGCTTTCGCCAGCATCTTCTCATTTCCCCAAACCCCAACCATCAGCAAATATCTGTTACTGTGAGTTCGGTTTCCTGTATTTCACATATAAGTGAGATCATACACTATTTGTCTTTCTCTGTCTGATTATTTCACTTAGCCTAATGCCTTTGGGATCAATCCATGTTTTAAAAAAGAAGAGGATGCCTTCTTTTATTTATTGAATTCCATTGTATTAATATGCCTTCATTATTAATTCGTCTGTTGATGGATACTGGGCTGTTTTCATAAGTTGGCTATTGTTAATAATGCTGCAATGAATATAAAGGTACATATATCTGAGATATTCACATATATGTGGGAAATAAAAGACCTTAAGTAAATAACCTTACTTTATGATTCAAAGAGCTAGAAAAAGAAGAACAAACTAGATCCAAAGCTGAAGGAAAAGAAATAACAAATATCAGAGCGTACAGAAATGATATATAGATGAGAAAAGCAATCAGAAAGATTAACAAAGCTGGGAGCCAACGTTTTGAACAGCTAAGCAAAGCTGACAAACCTTTAGTTAGACCAAAGAAAAGGGGTGAGGAAGAAGATGTGAATAAATAAAGCAGCAGCAGGTGCCTGGGTGGCTCAGTTAAGAGTCTGACTCTTGGTTCTCATTCAGGTGATGATCGCAGTGTCATGAGATCAAGCCCTGCTTCCAGCTCCATGTCAGCATGGAGTTGGCCTCTCTCTCCTTCTCTTCCTCCTCTCTCTCCTTTATGAATAAATAAATAAATAATCTTTAAAAAAATTCTTATTTTTTTTTAAATTGGCAGCAAAAGATGATATCTTACGACCAATACCGTAGAAATAAAAGAATCATAGGAGACCACTATATACAATTTACTCTGAACAAATTGGACAACCAAGAATACATAGATACATCCCTAGAAACATATAACCCACCAAGAATAAATCAGGTAGAAATAGGAAATATGAACAAACCAATAATGAGTAAGGTGATTAAATCAGTAATCATAAATCTCCCAGCAAAGAAAATACAGGATCAGAGAGCTTTGCAGGTGAATTCTACTAATCATTTAAAGAAGAATTAATGAAAATCATTTTCAAACTCTTCCAGAAACTTAGAGAGGAGAGCACATTCTCAACCTCATTTTACAAGACCAGCATTACCTGATACCAAAGCCAGAAAAGTCTGTACAAAAAAAAAAAAAAAAAAAAAAAAAGGAACTATGAACCAATATCCCTGATGAACATAGACACAACATTTTTAAAAAATATTAGAAAACTGAATTAAACAGCACATTGAAGGGATTATATGCTATGATCAACTGGTACTTATCCCTGGGATACAAAGATGATTCAACACAAGCAAATCAATAAATATAACACACCCCATTAATAGAATGCAATATAACAATCATATTATCACCTCAACACATGCAGAAAAGGTTTTGACAAAAACAACATCCTTTAATGAGTTTTAAAAAAATCTTCAACAAACTGGGTATAGGAAGAACATACCTCAACACAAAAGAAGACCATATATGACAAACCCACAATAACATCATACTCAATGGTTAATGGTTAGAAAACTTTTACTTTGAGATCAGTAACAAGACAAGGGTGTTCACTCTCACCACTCCTATCCAGCATAATATTGTAGGTCCTAGCTAGAGCAATCAGCCTAGATAAAGAAATAAAAGGCATCCAAATGAGAAAGGAAGGAAGGAAGGAAGGAAGGAAGGAAGGAAGGAAGGAAGGAAGGAAGAAAGAAAGAAAGAAAGAAAGAAAGAAAGAAAGAAAGAAAGAAAGAAAGAAAGAAAGAAAGAAAGAAAGAAGAGGGAGGGAGAAAGAAAAAAAAGAAAAAGAAAGTAAGAAAGCAAGAAAGAGAAAGAAAGAAAGAAAGAAAGAAAGAAAGAAAGAAAGAAAGAAAGAAAGAAAGGAAGGAAGGAAGGAAGGAAGGAAGGAAGGAAGGAAGGAAGGAAGGAAGAAAGAAAGAAAGGAAGGAAGAAAGAAAGAGGCGCCTGGGTGGCTCAGTTGGTTAAGTGACTGCCTTTGGCTTGGGTCATGATCCTGGAGACCCCGAGTCCTGCATCACGCTACCTGCTCAGCACGGTGTCTGCTTCTCCCTCTGACCCTCCCCTGTCTCATGCTTTCTCTCTCTCATTCTCTCTCAAATTAAAAAAAGAAAGAAAGAAAGAAAGAAAGAAAGAAAGAAAGAAAGAAAGAAAGAAAGGTACAATTGTCTTTATTTACAGATGATATGAGCTAAATATAAAAATCCTGCAGACTCAACCCTTAGGAACACACCCACCATGATGAGCCCCAAGGTATATGTAGAATTGTTGCATCACTGTGTTGTACTGTACGATATTGCTCTGTCTGTTGATTTTATGTCCTGCACCAATAAAGCTTTATGGAATTGAAAATGACACTCGTGGTAGACCTTTTGCAGAGATGGTCCCCATTCCCCACTTATCTCTGTATCCAGGTACTTTGCAATGTGACTGAAGCTCCTCCCATTGAGAGGTAGAATGGGTCTCTCCACCTTTGAATCTGGACTGGATGTAGCATTTTCTTTGCCTTGGCTAACAGTGCATGCTGAAAATGACTGTGCTTCAAGGGGCCTTGGTGTGTTTCTGTTGCTCTCTTGTAACCCTGCCTCTGCCACATAAACAAATCCAAGCCAGCCTGTTACAGGAGGAGAAAAAATGTGAAGCAGAGTCCAGTTGCTCTAATGATGGCCGAAGTAGACCAGCGTACCACCAGCAAGAACCCCAAATGTGAGAACACAGAGAGGATTAGCAGAGCACTTCCAGCAGACCCACAGTTGACAGCAGGATCATGAGGAGACCAGCAATAACCAGAATTCCCCAACATAGACACCGTTGTGATTTAAAAAAAAAAAAAGCATTTATCATATATTGTTTCCTTTTAGCATGGCTTGTTTTACAGCAATAGCTGAATGATAAAATAATCAATGTAAACAGAACTGAGACTAACCTACTGCTTCTTATTTTTGACATTTGTTCTGATATTTGATAGGAGTATGCATAATGACCTGGTTATTCACATTTATTTCAGATAACTGTACTAAAAAGTGATTACCATTGAGATTCTGTTCCAGGTAACTGGTAGAGGTTGGAAAGACCTCTATGCTTTTGCAGGAGTGTCTTGTGGGACCCTCAGTCACAAGTATTCACTCCCAGAGCGTTACTGAGCAGGAATTCCCACTCTTGACTGAGTCATCCTTTGATCATAGGATCGAAAAGGGTTTAGAGCATAATAAAGAAATGAATGACAGAGTGAATACATTTATTGTTCCTTCACTCACAATATAACATTTATGACAACATTTAAAAGGAGAGATATTAAGTTTAGGATAATAGAAGAGGTAATATTTGTAGGCAGCACTGGAAATTTTCAAATAGAAACAGTAAATCATCCAATTAAATAATATAAACTCTGCCATCAACTTCTTCAGTCCAATGAATAAAACCCTCTAAACATGGACACCAAAGGTCCTACACTTGAGTAGATGAGTGGATGTTCATCATCAAAGACACATTTTCTGCAATAAAATATGCTGTGATAGAAAATTTTACTTCATCGTATTTCAGGTCTTCTCTGATACTGAGCCCACATTAAGTCAATTCATTTATGCAATTCGTCTTTCTGAAGATTACACTGGAAGGGTGATTTGCATAAGCAATTTCTGCCTTACTCTTCCGGGCCGGGGATACTGTGGCTGCTGAGCTGATAAGAGAACAGATCCTCTTGAGGATCATGAAGCCCCATGACCAGCTACACAACAAACTCGTAGCTGAAGTCTCTATTATCAGGAAGACCATTTAAGGTAGTAACACAGAAAGGAATGGCAGACACAGAGTGAAAAAGTGTGATCTCAGAATTTCCTCTACCATAATATTATAAAAATGGCCTCAGTTGCCAAGTGTGGCTTATTTCATAAAACTAGGACAGTTCATCACCCTATGAGGCAAATATGAATCTCAAAATTGTTTCTGATTCAAGGCTGGAACTTTGGAAATTAAGAAAAAAAAACAGGAAAAATTGGTGGCTATCAGAAGGAACAGAAAGTTTAATAAAACAGATGAACTTTAGAAAAATTGAAACTCCAGGAGATACAAAGAGGAATTAAGTTCTTCTTTCATGATCTGATTAAAGCATCACAATTTCTGGCTGTTAAGCATTAAGGCTGCAATCACAGGTAATTCTTAAAAAATGGCCCTTTAATGACTTCCCCCTGAAAAATACATTTAAAGCGCCCTTTATGTCTTTGTTCCTCAGGCTGTAGAAGAAGGGGTTCAGCATGGGGGTGACCACCGTGTACATCACCGAGGCCACTGCACTTGAATGGGAGCTCTGGGTAACAGCAGAGCTCAGGTACACCCCTAGGCTTGAACAATAAAATAAGGAGACAACCAAGAGATGAGATACACAGGTGGAAAATGCTTTGTACTTCCCCTCAGTGGATGAGATCTGAAGTATGGAGGAAACTATCTTAGAGTAAGAGCAAAGAATCCCAACAAGAGGACCACCACCAAGCAGGATAGCTGCAAAATACATCACCACATTATTCAGAAAGGTATTAGAACATGCAAGTTGGATCATCTGATTGAGTTCACAAAAAAAAGTGGGGGATTTCTAAGACTGTACAAAAGGACAGCCGCAACACCATTAAGGTTTGTAACAAGGAATGCAGGACACTTATGGTCCAGGTCAACAGAACCAGGAGTCCACAGAGCTGGGGATTCATGATGACCATGTAGTGCAGGGGGTGACAGATGGCCACAAAACGGTCATAGGCCATCACAGTCAGGAGGTAGTTATCCAAACCTAGAAAAAGTATGAAAAAGTACCTCTGCATGATGCAGCTTTCATAAGTTATGACTCTTCTTTGTATTTGTATATTCACCAGCATCTTGGGGATGGTGGTGGAGGTGAAACAGATGTCAACAAAGGACAAGTTGGCCAGGAAGAAGTACATGGGGGTGTGGAGGCGGGTCAGAGCTGACAGCCAGGATGATGAGCTGATTTCCAAGGATGGTGACCAGGTACATGGACAGGAACAGCCCAAGGAGGAAGGGCTGCAATTCTGGTTCCTCTGAAAGTCCCAGAAGAAGAAATTCAGAAATTTGCGTATCATTCTCTAGTTCCATGTCATTGATGTGACTACCAAAATAAGAGAGAAAGAGCAAGACACAATCATGCATTACTAACCTGGCAGGTGCATTATTGTTTATATTCTGCACTCAGGAAATTAATGTTTATATTTGTGCATGGAACATGACAAAAACACTAAAAATTAGGAATGGAAGGAAACTGTCTCAACATAAAGCCATTTATGAAAACCCATAGTAAACATGATACTTGATGGGGATACAATGAACATTTTTCCTCTTTGATCAGGAGCAAGGCAAGGATGCTCAGTTTCACAATTTCAACTCAACATAATACTGAAAGTTCTACCCAGAGCATAAAATAAGATTTGTAAATCTTATTTACAAAGAAATAAAAGGCATCCAAACTGGAAAGGAAGAAATAAATTTGTGTGCAGACGGTATGACCTTATATGTAGAAAATCCTAAAAATGCCACAAAAACACTAATAGAAATAATAAATTAATTCAGCCAAGTAACTGGATATAAAGCCAACCCTCAAAAAAATCAGTTTCATGTCTACATATGAACAGTGAACATCCGAAAAGGAAATAAAATAACTGCATTTATGTGACATCCAAAAGATTAAGACAATCACCTCACACCAGTCAGACTGGCTAGTACAAAAGACAAGAAATAACACGTGTGGGTGAAGATGTGGAGAAGAGGGAACACTAGTGCACTGTTGGTGGGAATGCAACCTGGTTCAGCTACTGTGGAAAACAGTGTGGAGGTTCCTAAAGAAATTAAAAGTCGAACCACCTCATGGGGGGGTCAAGTAATGCTGCTTCCCAAAGAAGACAGAAACCCTAATTTGAAAATATATGTGCACCAATGTTTATTGCAGCATTGTTTACAATAGCCAAGATATGGAAGCAACCAAGTGTCCAGTGATAGGTGAATGGATAAAGAAGATTGGTATGTGTATATATACAATGGAGTATTGCTCAGCGATAAAAAAGAATGAGATATTGCCTTTAGAAACAACATGGATGGATCCAGAGGTGTATTAAGTGAAATAAATCAAAGACAAATGCCATATGATCTCACTTATATGTGTAATCTAAAAAACAGAGCAAATGAACAACCAGGCAGATACAAAGAACAAACTGGTACTTACCAGAGGCTAGATGTTGGGGGAGTTGATGAAGTGCACTAAGAGGCACAAATGGGATCTTGCCATTTGCAACAACATGGATCAATCTAGAAGGTATGATCTTAAGTATTGTAGGATCTTTCGATTTGGACCATGCTTGGTCTCTAGAGATGCCTCCCCTATCTGACAGCCTAAAATATCTGGACATTGCTTAATGTCCCCGGGAGGACAAAATTGCCCCCAGTGAAGAACCAGCATTTTAACTCAATCTCGAAATATTTTTGTGTAATTGATACAATAGCAATTTAATGAGAAAAAATATGAAAAATCTTCAAAAGTGCAAAAGAATCAGCCACACCCTGAAATACTATGCAACCGCTGAAGTAATGAATTAGCATTCTACTGGTTGATGCAGACAAGACCGTAAGGTGCTACTGAGCGAGACAAGCTATTAAAAAGAAGACTGTACCAGAGTTAAAGGCTATTTACAATGAGCATAACTTTCTGTGCAAGAATTGGTATAAAAGTGTATGAATATTTTTGTGTGCATAATATAGAAACGTAAGTTTTACAAGAAACTAAGAGCTTTCGGAACAAAGGATAGCAGTAGGAGTGAGACTAGGTTAGGCATGGAGCTATCTCAAACAACAGTCTGAAACACAATGACAATCTAAAAATAACTTTCTAGACAGGCATAAAACAGTGTTAATACAATGACATCAACGTGGATCACTAATTCAAGATTAAAGTGCTAAAGACTTGGAAACAGGGGGCTGGCTGGCTCAACGGTAGAACATGCGGCTCTAGATTTTGAGGTTGTGAGTTCGAGTCCCATGTAGGGGTAGAGATTACTTTAAAAAAAAATAAAAACTTAGAAATAAAAGAATATAGTCAAAAGTACTTTAAAAAGTGGGTAGGAAGCATTATCTAAAGTTATAATTTCATATTATATAAAGATATATTAGTTCATATTTGTTTAGGAAGAAAAGGTGAATGTTAGTCAAATAATAAAGAAGAATATCTTCCAAATGACGGCTGCAGGTGACGTGACATTCAGAAATAGATCTAATCACAGAAGTCCAAAAGGTAGAATAGGGAATAATAGAAATGTGAACACAGGTTAGAAATATGTATAAAAGGTGATTTATTACTTCAAATGATGCAGAAGAACTTTCTACACTTAAACATGCAATAGAGGGGAGGAACATATGACCGAATGATAGGTTTGAGCACACAAAATGTATTCACTTTCTTACTACCCTCTAATACATCTACGCATACAAAAAGGAACTAAAGGTCGAACAGCAAAGTTGGTGGAAAAACTCCAATTCTTATGTTTGAAAAAATGCAATCCAAATCAGGTATATAAAGACATGAAACCCACCAAAGAAAAGCACAGAAATGGCACTGACAATTTTCAATAGAGAAAGCAAACGCCTAAGAAACCCACAAGTGTACTCATCCTGGCCATTAAGGAAATAATTGCAATGTAAACCTTTTTGGTATATCCCCTTTCACCTATTATTTAAAAAAAAATTATTGGAATGCCCAGCATAAAAAAGGACACTGTGAAATGTATGTCTCATGATCCATTGATCTGTATCTTTCTCATCAATATGAGAACACACTCAAATTGTCCCTGGCTTAAAAAGAATAAAAGGAATGCTGTCCCTTGACTGCATATCCCTCGTAGCTAATACCCTACATCTCTATTCTCCCTAATCGCAAAGCTTCTTGGACTGGTGTTCAACTTTAACAAGACCACTTTCTACTACCCATCGCCACTCTTCCATCATCACTAGTTAATCCTCAACGATCTCCCCTGCATGGCTGATTTCAATGTTTACTTTTATTTTAGGACCATACGTAAATCCATTCATTAGTTAGTCAAGCAAGCCAACAACCACAGTGATGTCCTGGTGCTGGGCAGGGCTGGACTGGCTCTCAGGTAGCATCAGGTAAATATTCTCACCCTTCTATTCTTTCTGGCCCTTTCCTGCAGTACCTGCAGGGTTTTCAGACTCACCTGCATGGGGGTCTCTGTGTGGAAGTCCGAGTTCCTCCTTCGATGGCTTATGATGGACACTGAAGCTCTATTCTCAAATGATGCAGCAGGAGTCTCCTAACCAGACCTAGGACTCCAGAAGAAATACCCATGTCCCACTCAGCCCAAGTTTATACCTGCTGATGGACAACAGCAGAAGAGATATTTATAGCTCACTAGCTGCTTCTTAGGTATATTTCCCTCCTGTTTCTCCAACCCCTGTGCACATCATCCCTCATGGGACATTGGTCTGCCCAGATAGGAATTTCTTTCCTAGTTTCCTGTTCCCAAGAGACCAGCTTATGAGTCAGGTTAATGCGCTTATTACTCTTCCCTGAAATCACCTGCCTCCCACAGACCTAAACTCTTAGCAGCTTACCCCAGCCCTGAGTTCAACATTTCTCCAGATCTAAGAGCGAAGGGGCTTTCTTTACTAGGCTTCTTGGGTCTTGAAAATATTGACTCATGGTGGGACACAGCACTGATGATTGCTAATTTTCCCTTCAAGAGGGGAGGAACTGTATTCCTTTGACATCAAACCATGAGGACTACAGTTTTGGCTTCCCTGAAACTTTTGCCAAAACAGTTAAGAGTTCAGTGCTCTAAGAAAAATTAAGAGCTGTTGTTTCTTCCAAAATGATAAAATATTTTGATAATTAAAAAATATATTTTCAGGTGTAGAGCTTCAGGTTCACCAGGTGAAAAGAGTTCTGGAGATGGATGGTGGTGTCAACTCATGACAATGGGAATGTATTTCATCCCGCTGAGCTGTGCACTTAAAAATCGTTAAGGGGCACCTGAGTGGCTCAGTCAGTTGAGCATAAGACTCTTGATCTCAGCTCAGGTCTTGATCTCAGGGTGGTGAGTTCAAGTCCCTTGTTGGGCTTTGCACTGGTCATGGAGCCATTTAAAAATAAAATGAAATAAGAGGTGGATGAAAGAGGTCAATGGGATTGAGGAGTGTACTTGCTGTGATGACCACAGGGTAACGTAGGCAAATGTCGAATCTCTAAATTGTACATCTGAAACTAATATTTCACTATATGTTAACTAACTGGAATTTAAATAAAAACTTTTTAAAAAAGGACTATGCTGGTGCGTCTGGGTGGCTGAGTCCTTAAGCATCTGCTTTCAGCTCGGGTCATGACCCCAGGGTCATAGGATGGAGCCCGGCTTAGGCTCCCTGCTTAGTGGAGAGTCTGCTTCTCCCTCTGCCCCTGCCTCTCTCTCCCTACTTATACTTTCTCTCTCTCTCTCTCTGTCAAATAAATAAATAAAATCTTTTTTAAAAATGAGTATATTTATCTTCATGAATACTGAGAAATTTATAGAATTGTTGAATCATTCTATTGTAACCCTGAAATGAATAAAACACTTTTGATTTCTGAGGCAATCATTTCAAGGACAACCATATTGAATAAACACACTGTCAGGTGTGTGACACAATTACCAGAGAAGCACTGAGGCGGCCCCAGCCATGTAGTACCTCTTCAGAAAGCCCTGCGTCACCCCAATACTGACACATGAGTGATCCTGCTTTTCTTTTTCATGCCAGAATATCACTCTTAAGTTTTAAACTTGTCAATAAAGAGTGAACCAGCAAACCACTAGCCACTCTGCCCATGGACCCCAATAAGGGCAGGGCCCCAGTTGTAGGCTGTCTCTCTCTTGCTCTGAGACTCTGCGCCCCTAGACATTTCTGGCTCTGCCCGTGAGGACCTGTGAGTAATAAACTGGTTTTGTTAGAGTCTCTGATGGGTGCTGCTGAGGCCTGTCTTGCAGTTCACAGTAAGAACCCAAGGGCTGGTGCAGCCACAGCAGAGGCTCTGGTCAGGAAGCATCTGTGGGAATGTCCACAAGCACAGGGGTGCAGGGGGTGCCCAGGCTTTCCTAGCCTGAAGATCCCTGTCGGGAGCCTGAGATGTAAACAGAATAAGTTTAGAGTCTACATTCTCAGGAAGAGGAGTGAAAGGTAGTGATGTAAAAGAAAATCAACATCAGAAAGCCTCTGTTCATGTTTAAAATGTGTTAACAAACTTCTGTTTATCAAAACACTGTGAAATTGGCTTGAGCCTAAATTGTTGTCAAGACAGGTAAACCATGAGAGACTATGGACTCTGAGAAACAAACTGAGGGCTTCAGAGGGGAGGGGGGTGGGGGAATGGGATAGGCTGGTGATGGGTAGTAAGGAGGGCAAGTATTGCATGGTGCACTGGGTGTAATACAGAACTAATGAATCATGGAACTTTACATCAAAAACCAGGGAGGTACTGTATGGTGACTAACATAATATAAAAAATATTATTATTAAAAAAAAAGATTTGTTAAAAAGTAAAATTATGTAAAAATTTGGGCCCGAACTTTAAGATAGAACAAGTGGCCTTAATGATTCGATATTTCTACCTTCGTGCCTGCACGGTCAGTACGGCACATGGTATGGGAGATTTTCTGTACAGCTTTTGGGGTTGAACAACTCCAAAGTGACTTCAGATTTCAACACCAAATATCTTTATTCAAGAGAATATAAATGAATAAGATCCAACGCTGAATTTAATTTGCCTTGAGCAAAGTGCTATTGGATAAATGTCTCATTCAGATTTTTATTGTGGTTGTAACATATGACCAGGCTGCTGCTTTAAAACAAATCAATTTATTTTCTGATAGTTCTGGAAGTCAGAAGACAGAAATAGGTCTTCCTGGGCTAAAATCACTGTCTGCAGGGAAGAGTTCATTCTGGAGGTCTGGGGAGAATAGGTTTTTTTGCCTATTCTGGCTTTAGAGCCACCTGTACTCCCTGCCTCATGTGCCCTCCGTTTATCTTCAAAGCCAGCAACAGGGCATCTCGAGATCTCTCTTGACTCCAAGTTTTCTGCCTCCCCCTTCCACAGTTGGAGGACCCTTGTGGTTTACTGAGCCCATCTGGATAATCAGAATAACTTTTTTCCTAGAGTCAGCTGACTAGCAATGTTAATACCATTTATAACTTACTTCTCCCTTGCCATGACACAAGACATATCCACAGATTCTGTAGATTAAGATGTGGAAATATTATGTCAATGTTATTCTGTCTACTAAAGGCTTTCTCAGAGGTGTTTTTGATGTCAGCTCAGGGGCCCTCACTTTGAAGAATCACACACAGAATTTATTTCAGACTCTAAGGAGAGTACTTAGACTTTTCTCTCCAAACCGCACTTGAAGAGGATCACATGGCTTATTTATTTATTTTTTAAAAGATTTTATCTATTTATTTGTCAGAGAGAGAGAGAGCACAAGCAGGGGGATTGCCAGGTAGAGGGAGAGGGAGAAGCAGGCTCTCTGCTGAGCAAGCAGCCCAATGTGGGACTGGATCCCAGGACCCTGAGATCATGACCTGAGCTGAAGGCAGAAACGTGACTGACTGAGCCACCCAGGCGCCCCACATGGATTATTTATTAACATCACCCCAAAGCTATAAATGATAAAGTAAACAATCAACAAAATAAATTCAATATAATCTCAAGGTTAAGGAGATGTGCAAGGAGGTTAGACCTCTGGAAGGCAGGCAAGTTCATGAGAATGAGGAATACAAAACTGGATTCACCTGACTTCTACTCTGGTCTCCCAGGAACAGAGACTCAGCAGGAAAAGTTTCCTTTCTGTCCGGACCAGTGGCCCACGGGGAATGAAGTGCTCTGTGGTGGGAGTAACAATGGAAACAGCACCTAGTGAGCAGACACGGGGAGCTGTAATATCTCCTCTGCTTCAGAACTTCAGCATGTGAATCCTTGGACTGGCCGGGACATGGTTGTAAATATTTTTGTGTTCCTAAGTCTGGCTGGGGGACCCATGCTTCACTGCTTCCTGCTGCCCTGTCTGGGAACAGAGCTCCAGTCTCCATCATCAACCACCAAGGGAGGAATTGGGACCTCCACACGGAGACTTTCATCTTAGAGACCCACCAGGTGAGTCTGAGAGCTCAGCAAGAATTTCAGGAAAGGATCAGAGAGAATGGAAACTGGGAACTTTTACCTGAGGTCACCTGAGACGAAGTAGATGCATTTATAATTAATTTCTGTGATGTGTTCAAAAGTGAAGTGTCCTTCGGACTCAGCAATACAGGCATCATTATTGATGATACATGGTGGGAATGGAAGACCAGTTGGATAAGACGGGGGAAGGAACTGGAGGACCTAAAGTGGTTCCAGTGAAATTAGAACATATTCAAGGAGTTTGCAGCTAAGGGGAACAGGAAAACAGAGTATTGGGCTGAGAGGCATGTGTGGTGAACTTTTTAAGATGTGGTGGTTTTCGACATATTCTGTATTTATAGAAAACCCCAGACCCATGCAGGTAGCTGTTCCCTTGCAACAGCAGTTCCTGAGACATGCAGTTCTCAGCACCTTCTCTCAAGGAGTATTCACATAAAAAAATTGTGTTTTATATGCAAAAAGGGGTATGCTAACTAGCTTCACTTTATAGTACCTCATTACCAAGAGGTGTGTATACAATGGAGGCATTTGTGAAAAGAAGAGAAAACTCAGCCAAATCTGTTCACTAGTGAAAATAACTCATTTACTCACAGGCAGGAACTGTGCTGTAAGCTTCTTACATGTAGTGATGACCCCAGTCTGCCACCCCAGGAGGATGGGTGCTGCTATCCCCACAATCTGCCTAAGGATAGTCACATTTGGAATGGATTGCTTGTCTCTCCATCTTAAGTTCAAACATCTTATATGTGGTAGATCTGAGGTTCAAAACCTCGTTTTCTGATTCCAAAAGTTTAGCACTTAAAATCATTTGGAAAAGTCTTTTATTATTTCATCTTTAAAAATCCCCTTGGGGTGACTGCATGGCTCCGTGTGTTAAGCATCTGCATTCAGCCCAGATTGTGATCCCAGGGTCCTGGGATCCAGCCCCATGTCAGGCTACCTGCTCATTTGGGAGCCTGTTTCTCCCTCTCCCTCTCCCCACCCCCACACTGGTGTTCTCTGGAGCTCACACTATCTCTCTCTCTCTCTCTCTCTCTCTCTCTCTCGCTCACTGTCTCTCTCTCAAATAAATAAATAAAATCATTAAAAAATTTTTAAAGAACAAAAATCCCCATATATTGCCATAGATTGTGTATTTTCTGTTTTAAATTGCAGGTTTATTCCCTTTGCACATTTTCCTAGAGGGATATTCAATCAGAAAAAATGTCTTGACAGCATAAAAATAGCACTTCATTCTTGTTTGTTTTCTGCTTTCTTAATTATTCTGGGCATCAGGGGATGTGCACTGGGGCTGGAATGCTGCCAGAACCAAGGAAGCTCTCTGCTCATCACAATCTCTCAGGCACTGCCTGAGCTTATGAGATCTCTTTTGCCTCTTGTGCCCATTTCCTTCCTCTCTGTGTTTTGGAACTGTGTGTGTGTGTGTGTGTGTGTGTGTGTGTGTGTTTCTTTAAATATAGGACACAAGGTGATTGTATTAAAATGGAGCCCATGTTTCCATGTCCATGGGAAGCTTACTAACTAGAATTTAAATATTAGTTCCACAGTCCTCAGGGTGAAGATAATCTGATGTTGACAGCTTGCCTTGCTCCATTTCTTTCAACAATATTGTCGGGCTAGAAAAGCGCAGTGTAATGCAGTGCCTGGAGACCATAGTGTGTGTGTGTGTGTGTGTGTGTGTGTGTGTGTGTGTGTGTGTGTGTGTGTGTTGTGGGGCATGAGCAGTCCTCAGGGCAATGGTATGCAAGTTCATATGCTCCAGTATGTGACCCTTAAATGCCAGAATGTTAACCAAACATGGAAATAAGGAAGGGATCCATCTCTATTCACAGAATACCTTGGAACACAATTAATAAGATGCAAAGAACACCACATGAAGGAAGGACTCCTTGTGTCTTCAAGTCCCATCAGTAGCAGGAAAGCCACCTCGGTCCTCAACGTTCTCTGCCACCACCTCTCATCTCTCTTCCTCTTGCTCATTCCCTCACTGCACTGACTGCATGTTGAGATCTGCAGATCTGCAGTAAGTGCCTTCTGCAGGGCCTTTGCTCTGCTTTCCCTACAGGGCAACCACCTCCCCCAGATATCCTCCTGCCTCCTGCTCAGTCTTTCTGGAACCTCTGTTAAAATGTCACCTTCTTGGCAGGTCTTCCTGAACTTCTATTAAAACTTAGCTTATAAAACTTATTAAAACTCCCAATCCATTCGTTTTTATACAGACTTTTTTCATTCCTGTCTCCTCTCACCATCTGACACAGTATATGATTTTTATGTTTTATATATATTCTTTCTCTGTCATTGGATTGTATGTACTTACTTTTCTTCATGTTTTTACTTATCTACTTATTTTTATTTTTTATCTTATTTTTTGCTTTTATTTTTTTTTTCGTTTTTTAAATTATATTCACTTAGCCAGCATATAGTACATCTTTAGTTTTCAATGTAGTGTTCAACAATTCATTAGTTGCATATAAAACCCAGTGCTCCTCACAACAGGTGCCCTCGTTATTAACCATCACCCCGTCACCACATCCCCGCACACCCTCACTTCTGTAACCCTCAGTTTGTTTCCCAGAGTCCAGAGTCTTTCATGGTTTGTCTCCCCTCTGATTCATCTCATTCCGTTTTCCCTCCCTTCCCCTGAGGTCATCTGCTCTATTTCTTATGTTCCACATAAGAGTGAAACCCTATGATAATTGTCCTTATCTGCTTGACTTATTTCACTTAGGATAATCCCCTCCAGTCCCATCCAGGTAGATGCAAATGGTGGGTATTCATCCTTTCTGATGGCTGAGTAATATTCCATTCTATATATGGACCACATCTTCTTTATCCAGGGCAACTCAGCTCCTTCCACCGTATGGCTATTAGGGACATTGCTGCTATGAACATTGGGGTTCATGTGTCCCTTATTTCACTACATCTGTATCTTTGGGGTAAATACCTGGTAGTGCAATCAATGTGTCATGTGGTAGCTCTATTTTTAACATCTTGAGGAACCTCCATACCGTTTTCCAGAGTGGCTGTACCAACTGGCATTCCCACAACAGTGTAAGAGGGTTCCCCTTTCTCCACAACCTCACCAACATTTGTTGTTCCCTGTCTTGTCAAGTTTAGCCATTCTAACTGGTGTAAGATGGTGGCTCATTGTGGTTTTGATTTGTATTTCCATAATGGCTAGTGACGTTGAACATTTTTTCATGTCCCTGTTAGGCATTTGTATGTCTTCTTTGAAGAAGTGTCTCTTCATATCTTCTGCCCATTTCTCAACTGGATTATTTGATTTGTGGGTGGTGAGTTTGAGAAGATCTTTGTAGATCTTGGATACCAGTCTCTTATCTGTACTGTCATTTGCAAATATCTTCTCCCATTCCATGGGTTGCCTTAGTTTTGTTGACTGTTTCCTTGCGGTGCAGAAGCATTTTATCTTCATGAAGTCCCAAAAGATCATTTTTGCATTTGTTTCCCTTGCCTTAGAGACATGTCTTGAATGAAGTTGCTGAGGCCTATGTCGATGAGGTTACTACCTATGTTCTCCTCTAGGATTTTGATGGATTCCTGTCTCACACTAAGGCCTTTTATCCATTTTGAGTTTATCTTTGTGTTTGGTGTAAGAGAATGGTCCAGTTTCATTCTCCTGCATGTGGCTGTCCAATTTTCCCAGCACCATTTATTGAAGAGACTGTCTTTTTTCCATTGGATGTTTTTTCCTGTGTTGTTGAAGATTAGTTGACCATAGAGTTGAGGGTCCATATCTCAGATCTCTATTCTGTTCCATTGATCTATGTGTCTGTTTTTGTGCCAATACCATATTGTCTTGATGACTGTGGCTTTGTAATAGAGCTTGAAGTCAGGCATTGTGATGCCCCCCAGTTTTGGTTTTCTTTTTCAACACTCCCCTGGCAATTTGGGGTCTATTCTGGTTCCATACAAATGTTAGGATTATTTGTTCCAGCTCTGTGAAAAATGTAATTTGTATTTTGATAGGGATGGCATTGAATGTGTAGATTGCTCTGGGCAGCATAGACGTTTTAACAATGTTTTTTCATCCAATCCATGAGCCTGGAATATTATTCCGTCTCTTTGTGTCTTCCTCCATTTCTCTCATAAGTGTGGTTTCTAGAGTAAAGATCCTTTACCTCTTTGGTTAGGTTTATTCCTAGGTATCTTATAGTTTTGGGAGCTTTTGTAAATAAAATCGATTCCTGAATTTCTTTCTCTTTCTTCAGTTACATTGTTAACACATAGAAAAGCAACTAATTTCTCTGTGTTGATTTCCTATCCTGCCACGTTGCTGATTGTTGTATGAGTTCTAATAACTTGGGGTGGAATCTTTTGAGTTTTCCACGTAAAGTATCATGTCATCTACTAAAGAGAGAGAGTTGGACCACTTCTTTGCCAATTTGAATGCCTTTTAATTATTTTTGTTGTCTGAGTGCTGAGGCTAGGACTTCTAGTACTATGTTGAACAATAATGGTGAGACTGGGCATCCTTCTGGTGTTCCTAATCTTAAGTGAAAAGCTCTCATTTTTTTCCCCATTGAGAATGATATTTGCTTTGGGCTTTTCAGAGATGGCTTTTATGATATTGTAGTATGTTCCGTCTATCCCTGTACTTTGAAGAGTTTTATTTTTTTTAAAGAATTTATTTATTTATCTGACAGAGAAAGAGACAGCCAGCAAAAGAGCCAACACAAGCAGGGGGAGTGGGAGACGAAGAAGCAGGCTCCCAGATGAGGAGCCTGATGCGGGGCTCGATACCAGGATGCCGGGATCATGCTCTGAGCTGAAGGCAGACTCTTAACGAACGAGCCATCCAGGTACCCCCTTTGAAGAGTTTTAATCAGGAAAAGATGCTGTCAAATGCTTTCTCTGCATCGACCGAGAGGATCATATGGTTCTTGTGTTTTCTTTTATTGATGTGCTCTGTCATGTTTATTGATTTATGGATGTTGAACCCTCCATGCATTCCAGGAATAAATACCACCTGGTCATGGTGAATAATCCTTTTAATGTATTGTTGGATCCTATTGAGTAGAATCTTATTGAGCAATTTGGCATCCATGTTCATCAGGGATATTGGCCTGTAATTCTCCTTTTTGATGGGTTCGTTGTTTGGTTTTGGGATCAGGGTAATGCTGGCCTCATAGAACGAGTTTGGAAGTTTTCCTTCCATTTCTATTTTTGAAACAGCTTCAGTAGAACAGACATTGTTTCTTCCTTACATGTTTGGTAGAATTCCCCTAGGAAGCCATCATGACCTGGACTCCTGTGTTTTGGAGATTTTGGATGACTGTTCCAATTTGTTCGTGGTTATTGGTCTGTTCAGATTGTCTACTTCTTCCTGTTTCAGTCTTGGTAGTTTAGAATTTTCTAGGAATGTGACCATTTCTCCTAGTTTGCTTACTTTGTTGGCATATAATTGCTGGTAATAAATTCTAATAATTGTTTTATTTCTGTGGTGTTAGTCATGATCTCTTCCCCTGCATTCATGACTTTATTAATTTGGGTCCTTTCCCTTTTCTTTGGGACAAGTCTAGCCAGTGGATTATTGATCTTATAAATTCTTTCATAGAACCAGCTTCTAGTTTCTTTGATCTGTTCTACTGATTTTCTAGTTTCTTTTTCTTTTTTTATTAATAATTTTTTAATATGTTAGTTACCATAAAGTATATCACTAGTTTTTGATGTAATGTTCCATGATTCATTATTTGCATATAACACCCAGTGTTCCACGCAATATGTGTTCTCCTTAATCCCATCACTGGCCTATCCCAGTCCCCCACCCCCCTCCCCTCTGAAGCCCTCAGTGGTTTCTATTTCATTTATCTCTGCTCTAATCTTTATTATTTCTCTTCTCCTGCTTGGGTTAGGTCATGTTTTTATTTAAATTCCAGTTAGTTAACATACAGTGAAATATTAATTCAGGTGTAGAATTTAGTGATTCAATGCCTTCATGAACCCTGGGTGCTCATCACTACAAGTGCCCTCCTTAATCCCCATCATCTAATTCACCCATCCCCCTAACCACCTATCTCCTCGGTTTGTTCTCTATAGTAAAGAGACTATTTCCTGGTTTGCCTTATTGTTTTTCTCCCGCTTTGTTTGTTTGTTTAGTTTCTTAAAATTCACACATGAGTGAAATCATATGGTAATGGTCATTATCTGGCTGACTTATCTCACTTTGCATAATATACTCTAGCTCCATCCAGATCATTGTAAATGAGAAAATTTCATTCCTTTTGATGGCCGAGTAATATTTCATTGTACATAGGTATGTATGTGTATATATACAGGTTTTTTATCCATTCATCATTCGGTGGACATTTGGGCTCTCTCTATAGCTTGGTTAATTTTGATATTGCTGCTGAAAACATCAAGGTGCAAGGACCCCTTCAAATTCGTACTTTTCTATACTTTTGGTAAATATCTAGTAGTGCAACCTACAGCATGGGAGATCATATTTGCAAATGACATATCTCATCAAGAATTAGTGTCCAAAATCTATAAAGAACTTATCAAACTCAGCACCCCCTACAAAAAAATAAACCAATTAAGAAATGGGCAGAAGGTATGAATAGACATTTTTCCAAAGAAAACATCCAGATGGCCAACAGACATATGAAAAGATGCTCAACATCACTCAACATCAGGGAAACACACATCAAAACTACAATGACATATCAACTCACACCAGTCAGAATGGCTAAAATTAAAACACAGGAAAAAACAGGTATTTTCGAGGATGTGGAGAAAGGGGATCCTCTTGCATTGCTGGTGGGAATGTAAACTAGTACGACCACTCTGGAAAATAGTATGGACTTGCACAAAACATTAAAAATGGAGCTACCCTACAATCCAGCAAATGCACTACTAGGGATTTACCCAAAAGATGTATGGATTTTTGTATCTCAGAACACTATGGTCTTTGTCTAGAAGACAACAAACTCAATGTACATTGCTCAAATACAGGAAAGCATTTCTCTTTCAAACTGTAATACCTGCTTTCTTAGGGAAACGGCTGAAGGGACAGGAATTCCTAATCAGAGATGTCAGGTCACTTCCCTTAAATGGGATCAGATCTACACAAAAATATGTATATATTTCTTTCTCAATAAGAAAATATAAATTATAGGGGCGCCTGGGTGGCACAGCGGTTAAGCATCTGCCTTCAGCTCAGGGCGTGATCCAGGCCTTGTGGGATCGAGCCCCACATCAGGCTCCTCCGCTATGAGCCTGCTTCTTCCTCTCCCACTCCCCCTGCTTGTGTTCCCTCTCTCGCTGGCTGTCTCTATCTCTGTCGAATAAATAAATAAACTCTTTTAAAAAAAAGAAAATATAAATTATAGCATGTCACTCTGTAATAATGCCCATTTGCCCCTAATCAAAACTGTAATGAGATATCACCTCACACCTGTCATAATAGCTAAAATCAACAACTCAAGAAACAACAGTTGTTGGTGAGGATGTGGAGAAAGGGGAACATTCTTGCCCTGTTGGTAGGAATGCAAACTGGTGCAGCCATCTGGAAAACAGTAGGCAGTTTCCTCAAAAAGAAAAATGAAAAGAAAAAAAAAAAGATCTACCCTATGATCCAGGAATTGCACTGCTAGGTACTTACCCAAAGAACACAAAAATATTAATTCAGAAGGATACACATACAGAAAGTTTTTAGCAGCATTATCTACAATAAGCAAACTATGGAAACAGCCCAGGTGTCACTCAACAGGTGAATGGTTAAAGAAGATGTGGGAGATTGGTGTATATGGGATATTATTCATAAAATGAAATGAAATCTTGCCATTTGCAATAACACGGATGGAGCTACAGAGTATTATGCTAAGTGAAATCAGTCAGTCAGAGAAAGACAAGTGACATATGACTTCAGGCATATGTGTAATTGAAGAAACAAAACAAATAAACCCAGGGGAAAAAAGAGAGAAAAAGAGACAAGCCAAGAAATAGGCTCTTAACTACAGAGAACACCCTCTTGGTTACCTGTGTAAAGTATACAGCTTGACATTCGTGGTGAGCACAGCATAACATAAGGTGTTGTTGGTTGAACCACTAATTTGCACACCAGAAACTACTGTAACTTTGTGTGTCAACTACACTTTGATAAAAAAATATTTTTAAATGAAGTGTACAGAGAAAGACAATTATCATATGGTTTCCCTCATTTGTGGAGCATAAGAAATAGCAGGGAGATCGATAGGAGAAGGAAGTTAAGAATGAATGGGGGGGTAAACAGAAGAGGGAATGAACCAAGAGTGACTAAGGACTCTGGGAAACAACCTGAGGGTTTCAGAGGGGAGGGGGGTAGGGGAATGGGATAGGCTGCTGATGGGTAGTAAGGAGGGCACGTATTGCATGGTGCACTGGGAGTTATACGCAAGTAATGAATCATGGAACTTTACATCAATAACTAAGGATGTGCTATACGGTGACTAACATTACATAATAATAAAAAATCTGAAGTGTACAGTCTGATGCATAGAGGAGTTGTGTGAAATTTAGGAGGACATTCTGAATGATTCTGTTTCTATATAATTCCAGAATGTGCACAATAAGCTTTAACTACTTGGTTATGTAACTTATTAAAATTTAATGCCCCTGAGTCTCAGTTTTCTAATTTCTGAAGATAACATAGGATAATAAAACTAATTTCAAAGAGATAATGTGGCTAATAAACAAAGGTGTGGTCATATTTTGTAGATCCCTACAAAAATGTTCAAAGTGAGGGGTGTGATGTGTGTATGTGTGTGTGTGTGTGTGTGTTTATACACATTTTTCTTTGAAGTAAACATGGGCTATCATATGCACACTCTTGGACTCATTATTAGGCCATCTTTCAATTCACAAGAAAACATGAGAGAAAGGGGGAGAGGATGAGAATGAAAAGAATGTATATTTAGATTGGTGTGTAACAGTAAAAGGATGTAAAAATGTGGACACCAAGATTTAAGATAGAACAAATCGCCTTAAGGATTCAGTTTTTCTACCTTAGTGTCTGTATGTCAGCTCGGCTCATGGCACGGGAGAGTTTCTGTACCAGCTATTGGAGCTGAGCAGCTCCAAAGTGACTTCAGATTTGTCTACTAGAATTAGGATTTCAATACTGAATATCCTTATCCAAGAGAATAAAAATGAACAAGGTCCAAGGGTGAATTCATTTCCCTTTAACAAAGTGTATTGGATTAATATTTGGATTAGATTTTTACTGTGGTTGCAACAAATGGCCATGCTGTTCCTTAAAACAAATCATTTATTTTCTGATAGTTCTGGAAGCCAGAAGACTGAAATAAGTCCCCCTGGGCTAAAATCACTGTCCCTGCAGAAAGAGTTCATTCTGAAGGTCTGGGGAGAATAGGTTTTCTTGCCTATTCCAGCTTTAGAGCCACCTGTACTCCCTGACCCATGTGCCCTCCCTTTATCATCAAGGCCAGCAACATAGCACCTCGAAATCTCTCTGTGACTCCAAGTCTTCTGCCTCCCCCTTCCACAGGTGGAGGACCCCTGTGACCTATTGAGCCCACCTGGATAATCAGAATAACATTACCCGAGTGTCAGCTGACTGGCAATGTTGATACCATTGGCAACCTTACTTCTCCCTTGTCATGACACAAGACATATGCACAGATTCTGTAGGTTAAGATGCGGAAAAATTCTGGGGACATCACTGTGCTATTAAGATGTATTCACGGGTATATTTGGTGTCAACTCACGGGACCTCGCTTCGAAGAATCACGCAAATTTATTTCGGACTCTAGCCTGAGTACTTAGACTGTTCTCCCCAAAGCACACACAAAGAGGAACACATGGCTTGTTTATTAACATCACCCCAAAGGTATAAATGATAAAGTAAACAATAAACAAAATAAATTCAATATCATCTCAAGGTTAAGGAGATGTGCAAGGAGGTTAGACCTCTGGAAGGCAGGCAAGTTCAGGAGAATGAGGAATACAACCTGCAGTCACCTGACTTCTACTCTGGTCTCCCTGGAACAGAGTAACAGCAAGAACATGTTCCTTTCTGTCCAGATCAGTGACCCACAGGGAATGAAGTGCTCTGAGGTGGGAGTAACAATGGAAACAGTGCCTAGTGAGCAGACACAGGGAGCTATAAATATCTCCTCTGCTTCACAACGTCATTGTGGACCCTTGGACTGGCCAGGACATGGTTGTTGCTTTTGTGTTCCTAAGTCTGTCTGGGGGACCCATGCTTCACTGCTTTCTGCTGCCCTGTCTGGAAACAGAGGTTCAATCTCCATCAACAACCATCCAGGGAGGAATCAGCACATCCACAGGGAGACTTTCACCTTAGAGACCTCACCAGGTGAGTCTGAGAGCTCAGCAGGAATTTCAGGAAAGGGTCAGAGAGAATGGAACCTGAGAACTTTTACCTGAGGTCACCTGAGATGAAGTAGACGCATTTATAATTTATTTATGTGATGTGTTCAAAAGAGAAATGTCCAATGGTCTCAGCAATACAGGCATCATTGTTGATGATACATGGTGGGAATAGAAGACCAGTTGGATGAGACGGGGGAAGGAACTGGAGGACCTAAAGTGGTTCCAGTAAAATTAGAACATATACAAGGAGTTTGCAGCCAAGGGGAGAAGGAAAACAGAGTATTGGGCTGAGAGGCATGTGTGGTTAGCTTTTTAGGATGTGGTGGTTTTTGACATATTCTGTATTTATAGAAAGCCCCAGACCCATGCAGGTAGCTGTTCCCTTGCAACAGCAGTTCCTGAGACATGCAGTTCTCAGCACCTTCTCTCAAGGAGTATTCACATAAAAAAATTGTGTTTTATATGCAAAAAGGAGTATGCTAACTAGCTTTACTTTATAGTACTTCATTACCGAGAGGTGTGTATACAGTGGAAGCATTTGTGAAAAGAAAAGAAAACTCAGCCAAATCTGTTCACTCGTGGAAATAACTCATTTACTCACAGGCAGGAACTGTGCTGTAAGCTTCTTACATGTAGTGATGACCCCAGTCTGCCACCCCAGGAGGATGGGTGCTGCTATCCTCACTATCTGCCTAAGGATAGTCACATTTGAAATGGATTGCTTGTCTCTCCCAAGTTCAAACATCTTATATGTGGTAGATCTGAGGTTCAAAACCTCGTTTTCTGATTCCAAAAGTTTAGCACTTAAAATCATTTGGAAAAGTCTTTTATTATTTCATCTTTAAAAATCCCCTTGGGGTGACTGCATGGCTCCGTGTGTTAAGCATCTGCCTTCAACCCAGATCCTAATCCCAGGGTCCTGGGATCCATCCCCATGTCAGGCTACCTCTCATTTGGGAACCTGTTTATCCCTCTCCCTCTCCCCACCCCCGCACGGGTGTTCTCTGGAGCTCGCTCTATCTTTCTCTCACTCACTCACTGTCTCTCTCCCAAATAAATAAATAAATAAATAAATAAATAAATAAATAAAATCATTTAAAATTTTTTAAAGAACAATAATCCCCATATATTGCCATAGATTGTGTATTTTCTGTTGTAAATTGCAGGTTTATTCCCTTTGCTCATTTAACTAGAGGGATATTCAATCAGTAAAATGTCTTGACAGCATTAAAACATCACTCCATTCTTGTTTGTTTTCTGCTTTCTTAATTATTCTGCACATCAGGAGATGTTCACTGGGGCTGGAATGCTGCCAGAACCAAGGAAGCTCTCTGCTCATCACAATCTCTCAGGCACTGCCTGAGCTTATGAGATCTCTTTTGCCTCTTGTGCCCATTTTCTTCCTCTCTGTGTTTTGGAACTGTGTGTGTGTGTGTGTGTGTGTGTGTGTGTGTGTGTGTGTGTGTTTCTTTAAATATAGGACACAAGGTGATTGTATTAAAATGGAGCCCATGTTTCCATGTCCATGGGAAGCTTACTAACTAGAATTTAAATATTAGTTCCACAGTCCTCAGGGTGAAGATAATCTGATGTTGACAGCTTGCCTTGCTCCATTTCTTTCAACAATATTGTCGGGCTAGAAAAGCGCAGTGTAATGCAGTGCCTGGAGACCATAGTGTGTGTGTGTGTGTGTGTGTGTGTGTGTGTGTGTGTGTGTGTGTGTGTGTGTGTGTGTGTTGTGGGGCATGAGAAGACCTCAGGGCAATGGTACCCAAGTTCATATACTCCAATATGTGATCCTTACATGCCAGAATGTTCACCAACAGATGGAAATAAGGAAGGGATCCATCTCTATTCACAGAATACCTTGGAACACAATTAATAAGATGCAAAGAACACCACGTGAAGGAAGGACTCTCTGTGTCATGAAGTCCCATCAGTGGCAGGAAAGCCACCTCGGTCCTCAACATTCTCTGCCATCACCTCTCCTCTCTCCCTCTTGCTCATTCCCTCACTGCACTGACTGCATGTTGAGATCTGCAGATCTGCAGTAAGTGCCTTCTGCAGGGCCTTTGCTCTGCTTTCCCTGCAGGGCACACACCTCCCCCAGATATCCTCCTGCTTCCTGCTCAGTCTTTCTGGAACCTCTGTTAAAATGTCACCTTCTTGGCAGGTCTTCCTGAACTCCTATTAAAACTTAGTTTATCAAACTTATTAAAACTCCCAATCCATTCGTTTTTATACAGACTTTTTTCATTCGTATCTCCTCTCACCATCTGACACAGTATATGATTTTTATTTTTTATATATATTATTCTCTGTCATTGGATTTTATGGACTTATTTTTTCATGTTTTTATTTATCTATTTATTTACTTTTATTTTTTAGCTTATTTCTTGTTTTTTTTTTTCATTTTTAAAATTATATTCACTTAGCCAGCATATAGTACATCATTAGTTTTCAATGTGGTGTTCAACAATTCATTAGTTGCATATAAAGCCCAGTGCTCATCACAACAGGCACCTACGTTATTACCCATCACCCCGTCACCCCATCCCCCCACACCCTCACTTCTGTAACCCTCAGTTTGTTTCCCAGAGTCCAGAGTCTTTCATGGTTTGTCTTCGCTCTGATTCTTCTCATTCCGTTTTCCCTCCCTTCCCCTGTGGTCCTCCATTCTATTCCTCATGTTCCACATAGGAGTGAAATCATTTGATAATTGTCTTTCTCTGCTTCACTTATTTCACTTAACATAATCCCCTCCGGTTCCATCCATGTCAATGCAAATGAGGGGTATTCACCCTTTCTGACGGATGAGTAATATCCCTTTGTATATATGAAACACATCTTCTTTATCCATTCGTCTGTTGAAGGACATCTCAGTTCGTTCGACAGTTTGGCTATTGTGGACAATGCTGCTACGATCATTGGGGTTCTCGTGCCCCTTCTTTCACTACATCTGTATCTTTGGGGTAATTACCTGGTAGCTCAATCAATGTGTCTTTGGGTAGCTCTATTTTTAACATCTGAGAAACCTCCACACTGCCTTCCAAAGTGGCTGTACCAACTGGCATTCCCACCAACAGTGTAAGAGGGATCCCCTTTCTCCACAACTTCACCAACATTTGTTGGTTCCTGTCTTGTTAAGTTTAGCCATTCGAACTGGTGTAAGATGGTGGCTCACTGTGGTTTTGATTTGTATTTCCATAATGGCTAGTGACGTTGAACATTTTTTCATGTCTCTGTTAGGCATTTGTATGTCTTCTTTAAAAAAGTGTCTCTTCATGTCTTCTGCCCATTTCTCAACTGGATTATTTGTTTTATGGGTGGTAAGTTTGAGAAGATCTTTGTAGATCTTGGATACCAGTGCTTTGTCTGTAGTGTCATTTGCAAATATCTTCTCCCATTCCGTGGGTTGCCTTAGTTTTGTTGACTGTTTCCTTGCAGTGCAGAAGCATTTTATCTTGATGAAGTCCCAAAAGCTCATATTTGAATTTCTTTCCCTTGCCATTAGAGACCTGTCTTGAATGAAGTTGCTGAGGCCAAGGTCAAAGAGATTATTGCCTATGTTCTCCTCTAGGATTTTGTTGGATTCCTGTCTCACATAAAGGACTTTGATCCATTTTGAGTTTATCATGGTATATGGTGTAAGAAAATAGTCTAGCTTCATTCTACTGGATGTGGATGTACTGTTTTCCCAGTACCATTTATTAAAGAAACTGCTGTTTTTCCATTGGATGTTCTCTCCTGCTTTCTTGAAGATTAGTTGACCATAGAGTTGAGGATCCATTTCTGGGTTCTCTATTCTGTTCCATTGATCTATGTGTCTGTTTTTGTGCCAATAAAAAATAAAAAAAAAATAAATAATAAAAAAGGCTGTCTGGATGATCACAGCTTTGTAATGTAACTTGAAGTCAGGCATCGTGATGCCCCCCAGCTTTGGTTTTCTACATTCCCCTGTCAATTTGAGGTCTTTTCTGGTTCCATACAAATGTTAGGATTATTTGTTCCAGCTCTGTGAAAAATGTAATTGGTATTTTGTTAGGGATGGCATTGAATGTGTAGATTGCTCTGGGCAGCATAGACTGTTTTTGTTTTTTTAACAATTTTATTTAATTATTTAACAGAGAGAGAGCGAGACAGCCAGCAAGAGAGGGAACACAAGTAGGGGGAGTGGGAGAAGAAGAAGAAGCAGGCTCCCAGCAGAGGAGCCTGATGTGGGGCTTGATCCCAGAACGCCGGGATCATGCCCTGAGCCGGAGGCAGACGCTTAACGACTGAGCAACCCAGGCCCCCCAGCATAGACGTTTTTAAAAAGGTTTATTCTTCCAATCTATGAGTCTAGAATATTTTTCCATCTCTTTGTGTCTTCCTCCATTTCTTTCATAAGTATTCTGTGGTTTCTAGAGTAGAGATCATTTACCTCTTTGGTTAGGTTTATTCCGAGGTATCTTATAGTTTTGGGAGCTATTGTAAATGGAATCAATTACTGAATTTCTTTTTCTTCAGTTACATTGTTAATGTATAGGAAAGCAACTGATTTCTCTGTGTTGATTTCATATCCTGCCACGTTGCTGATTGCTGTATGAGTTCAAATAACTTGGGGTGGAATCGTTAAGGTTTTCCACATAAAGTATCATGTCATCAGCTAAAAACAGAGAGTTTGACCTCTTCTTTGCCAATTTGAATGCCTTTTTAATTATTTTTGTTCTCTGATTGCTGAAGCTAGGACTTCTAGTACTACATTGAACAATTATAGTGAGAGTGGGCCTCCTTGTACTGTTCCTGATCTTAAATGAAAATCTCTCATTTATTCCCCATTTAGAATGATATTCCCTTTGGGCTTTTCATAGATGACATTTATGATATTGTAGTGTGTTCCCTTTATCCCTGTACTTTGAAGAGTTTTATTTTTTTAAGATGTTATTTATTTATTTGACAGAGAGAGAGAGACAGTCAGCGAGAGAGGGAACATGAGCAGGAGGAGTGGGAGAAGAAGAAGCAGGCTCCCAGCGGAGGAGCCTGATGCAGGGCTCGATCCCAGAATGCCGGGATCATGCCCTGAGCAAAAGGCAGACGCTTAACGACTGAGCCACCCAGGTGCCCCCTTTGAAGAGTTTTAATCAGGAAAAGATGTTCTCAAATGCTTTCTCTGCATTGACCGAGAGGATCATATGGTTCTTGTGTTTTCTTTTATTGATGTGCTCTATCATGTTGATTGATTTATGGATGTTGAACTCTCCATGCATTCCAGGAATAAATCCCACCTGGTCATGGTTAATAATCCTTTTAATGTATGGTTATATCCTATTGAGTAGAATCTTAATGAGCATTTTGGCATCCATGTTCATCAGGGATATTGGCCTGTAATTCTCCTTTTTGATGGGTTCGTTGTTTGGTTTTGGGATCAGGGTAATGCTGGCCTCATAGAACGAGTTTGGAAGTTTTCCTTCCATTTCTATTTTTGAAACAGCTTCAGTAGAACAGACATTGTTTCTTCCTTACATGTTTGGTAGAATTCCCCTAGGAAGCCATCATGACCTGGACTCCTGTGTTTTGGAGATTTTGGATGACTGTTCCAATTTGTTCGTGGTTATTGGTCTGTTCAGATTGTCTACTTCTTCCTGTTTCAGTCTTGGTAGTTTAGAATTTTCTAGGAATGTGACCATTTCTCCTAGTTTGCTTACTTTGTTGGCATATAATTGCTGGTAATAAATTCTAATAATTGTTTTATTTCTGTGGTGTTAGTCATGATCTCTTCCCCTGCATTCATGACTTTATTAATTTGGGTCCTTTCCCTTTTCTTTGGGACAAGTCTAGCCAGTGGATTATTGATCTTATAAATTCTTTCATAGAACCAGCTTCTAGTTTCTTTGATCTGTTCTACTGATTTTCTAGTTTCTTTTTCTTTTTTTATTAATAATTTTTTAATATGTTAGTTACCATAAAGTATATCACTAGTTTTTGATGTAATGTTCCATGATTCATTATTTGCATATAACACCCAGTGTTCCACGCAATATGTGTTCTCCTTAATCCCATCACTGGCCTATCCCAGTCCCCCACCCCCCTCCCCTCTGAAGCCCTCAGTGGTTTCTATTTCATTTATCTCTGCTCTAATCTTTATTATTTCTCTTCTCCTGCTTGGGTTAGGTCATGTTTTTATTTAAATTCCAGTTAGTTAACATACAGTGAAATATTAATTCAGGTGTAGAATTTAGTGATTCAATGCCTTCATGAACCCTGGGTGCTCATCACTACAAGTGCCCTCCTTAATCCCCATCATCTAATTCACCCATCCCCCTAACCACCTATCTCCTCGGTTTGTTCTCTATAGTAAAGAGACTATTTCCTGGTTTGCCTTATTGTTTTTCTCCCACTATGTTCATTTGTGTAGTTTCTTAAAATTCACACATGAGTGAAATCATATGGTAATGGTCTTTCTCTGGCTGACTTATCTCACTTTGCATAATATACTCTAGCTCCATCCAGATCATTGTAAATGAGAAAATTTCATTCCTTTTGATGGCCGAGTAATATTCCATTATATATAGGTATGTTTGTGTATGTATACCTGATTTTTTATCCATTCATCATTCGGTGGACATTTGGGCTCTCTCTATAGCTTGGTTATTTTTAATATTGCTGCTGAAAACATCAAGGTGCAAGGACCCCTTCAAATGTGTAGTTTTCCATACTTTTGGTAAATATCTAGTAGTGCAACCTACAGCATGGGAGAAGACATTTGCAAGTGACATATCTCATCAAGAATTAGAATCTGAAATCTATAAAGAACTTACCAAACTCAACACCCCCCCAAAATAAACCAGTTAAGAAATAGGCAGAAGGTATGCATAGACATTTTTCCAAAGAAAACATCCAGATGGCCAACAGACACATGAAAAGATGCTCAACATCACTCAACATCAGGGAAATACACATCAAAACTACAATGAGATTTCAACTCACACCAGTCAGAATGGCTAAAATGAAAACACAGGAAAAAACAGGTATTTTCGAGGATGTGGAGAAAGGGGACCCTCTTGCATTGCTGGTGGGAATGTAAACTAGTACAACTCTGGAAAATAGTATGGACGTTGCACAAAACGTTAAAAATAGAGCTACCCTATAACCCAGCAAATGCACTACTAGGGATTTACCCAAAAGATGTATGGACTTTGTATCTCAGAACCCTATGTTCCTTGTCTAGAATATGTCAGTACTCAACATATATTCCTCAAATGCAGGAAAGCATTTTTCTTTCAAACTGTAATACCTGCCCTCTTAGGGAAAGGGCTAAAGAGAGAGGAATTCTTAATCAGAGATGTAAGGTCACTTCCCTTAAACAGGATAACATCAGTAAAAGTATGTATATTTCTTTCTTGATAAGAAAATATAAATTATAGCATGTCACTCTGCTAATAATGCCCATTTGCCCTAATCAAGACTATAATGCAGTATCACCTCACACCTGTCAGAATAGCTAAAATCAACAACACAAGAAACAACAGTTGTTGGTGAGGATGTGGAGAAAGGGGAACACACTTGCCCTGTTTGTGGGAATGCAAACTGGGGCAACCATCTGGAAAACAGTATGTAGATTCTCAAAAAGACAAAAAAAAAAAAAAAAAAAAAAGAACTGCCCTATGATCCAGGAATTGCACTGCTAGGTATTTACCCAAAGAACACAAAAATATTAAATCAGAAAGATACACACACAGAAAGTTTTTAGCAGCATTATCTACAATAGCCAAACTTGGAAACAGCTCAAGTGTCAGTCAACAGATGAATGGATAAAGAAGGTGTGGGAGATTGATGTATATCGGATATTATTAATAAAATGAAATGAAATCTTGCCATTTGCAATAACATGGATGGAGCTAGAGAGTATTATGCTAAGTGAAATAAGTCAGTCAGAGAAAGACATGTGACATACGATTTCAGTCGTACATGGAATATAAGAAACAAAACAAATAAATGCAGGGGAAAAAAGAGAGAAAAAGAGACAAGCCATGAAACAGACACTGAACTACATGGAACACCCTCTTGGTTATCAGAGGGGAGGTGGAGGGGGATGGATGAAATGGGGGATGGGGATTAAGGAGGGCACTTGTGATGAGCACCAGGTGTTGTATTGAAGTTGAATCACTACACTGTTCACTTGAAACAAATATGACACTTAGGTTAACTAACTGACATTTAAAGAAAAACATAAAAACATGAAAAAACAGAGTAATAAGTAAATAAATGAAGCACAATTACTTGAAAAATTTTACACTCTTTTTTTTTTTCTTTCCTTGTAGTCATCTCCACCACATGGAAACAGACAATGATACAGGAATTTCAAAGTTTCTTCTGGGATTTTCTGAGGATCCAGAAGTGCAGTCTCTCATATTTGCTCTTTTCCTCTCCATGTACCTGATCACTGTGTGTGGAAACCTTCTCATCATCATGGCCATCAGCTCAGACTCCCACCTCCACACCCCCATGTACTTCTTCCTGGCCAACCTGTCCTTTGTAGACATCTGTTTCACCTCCACCACTGTCCCCAAGTTGCTGTGGAACATCCAGACTCAGAGGAAAGTCATAACCTATGCAGGCTGCATCACCCAGATGTACTTCTTCATAATCTTTGGAGACTGCGATGACTTTCTCCTGACTGTGATGGCCTATGACCGCTTTGTGGCCATCTGTCAGCCCCTGCACTACACGGTCATCATGAACTCCTGGCTCTGTGGACTGCTGGTTCTGGTGTCCTGGGTCATCAGTGTTCTCAATTCCTTGTTACAAAGCTTAATGGTGTTGCATCTGTCCTTCTGTTCAGAGGTGGAAATCCCCCACTTTTTCTGTGAAATCAATCAGGTCATCGGGCATGCCTGTTCTGATACCTTTCTTAATGATATGTTGATGACTTTTGGAATTGTACTACTGGGTGGTGCTCCCCTGGCTGGAATCATTTACTCTTACTCTAAGATAGTTTCCTCCATACATAAAATATCATCAGCTCAGGGCAAGTATAAAGCATTTTCCACCTGTGCATCTCACCTCTCCATTGTCTCCTTATTTTATTGCACAGTCCTGGGAGTGTACCTTAGCTCTGCTGCTCCCCAGAGCTCCCACACAAGTGCTGTGGCCTCGGTGATGTACACGGTGGTCACCCCCATGCTGAACCCCTTCATCTACAGCCTGAGGAACACAGACATAAAGAGGGCTCTGAAAAGGTCATTAGGTTTCCAGTGATATAAGGGCCCATCATCCAGGGAATGAAGACTTGCCCATGTTTGCAGGGCTCACAGCCTCAGAGCCAGGAACTACCATTAACTGATCAGGCTGTGGAAACAGAAGTTGCTCCTTCTATATATTTTCTGGAATTTCCATTTGTTTGAGTTCAACTTCTCCATACATTTAAGTAACTCATTTTACTAAGTGTCTGCTCTGATACCCAGACTGCTTTCCTCTTTGTCCATTTTCATACATTCCTAACTTTTTTCCCCAAACTTGGTTCTCAAATGCCTGGAAATTTCTCTATCTTACATGGGGCAAGTAGGATTTCTTAAAAATAATTTTATTTCAAATGGCTTTTACTATGTTATGTAAATTTTCCCTAGATTTCCCAAGAATAATCATGATTATATTCTTCATGTGGAAGAAACTACAGTTGGCCACTAAGCCCTTCACATAAGATTTTGTAGATGAAAATACAAATCCATAGTTTTCACCTTGAGTCTTTAAGTGTTTTTACATCACTACTATCACTCCTCTTCCTGAGAATGTGGACTCTAACATTGTTCTAAGTCTCAGGCTCCGGACAGGGATGTTCAGGCTAGGAAAGCTGGGCACCCCCTTCACCCCTGTGCTGTGGACATTCCCAGAGATGCTTCCCTGACCAGAGCCTCTGCTGTGGCTGCATCAGCCCTTGGGTTCTTACTGTGACTGCAAGACAGGCCTCAGCAGCACCATCAGAGAACCCTAATAAAACCAGGTTTATTCCTGGGGTCCTGGAGTGCACAGGGGATCCCAAAGGCCATTCAACGCAGTCTCAAAGGGAGAGAGAGAGTTTTGGAGAGGAGAGAGTGCCACTGAGGAATCAACCTTTAGTAGGGTCCATGGCCAGAGTGCTAAGGGTTTGTGGGTTCACAATTTATGGGAGATTTTTATATGGTTAGAATTTGCGTGCTGAATGGGAAAAGCAGGGCCAGTCCTGTCTCCCTATGGAGGTTTACCAAAGGCTTTTTGAAGAGGTAATTCATGGGGGTGGGGGGCCAGCCTGAGTGCTTCTCTGTTCACACAGGACAGTGTGTTTATTCCACCTGACTGCCTTAGAGATGCATGCCTCAGAAATCAAAAGCTGAATGTCAGGCAGTTACTCTAGAAAGGTGTTCTTGTGTTTCTCAAGTGGTCTCCTGCTCTTATTCTGTGATTCAGCTCCCTGTCCTGGAAGCCTCCCACAACCCCTGGCAGATAGGGATCAGCAATTATGTCTCTCCCAGGGGTGTCTACAGGGAAAGACAAATTGGAACAAACAGATTGAGCAGGGATATCCTCAGTGTCAGGATGACCATAAATAGGATGATGCAGAATTTCAAAACATCCATTTTGTTACTACACAAAACATTTCTTTTTTATGATTTCCTTCCTTCTATTCACATTGGGCTTTTTTTATTCTTTGGGAAAGGGTCCTTTGAATAGAAAATCAGTACCAGATACTGATTGAGAGCAGACATTCCAAATGTGAATTGCCTTAATTTAATTTCATTGGTTACATATCCCAATAGACACTGATTTCATTCTTGTTAGGAGAGATATCTTCCATCCCTGTTTGCTGTGAATCAGCTCTACCAGTGCTGCAGGTCCCGCCCTCAGCCATGCTCCTCTACACTTTGTCTTTCAACTGTATCACCGAAGTCTAATTATATACAGTGAGCTGCACCTGTTTAAAGTATACAGCTTGACATTCGTGGTGAGCACAGCATAACACTGTGTTGCTGGTTGAACCACTAATTTGCACACCAGAAACTACTGTAACTTTGTGCATCAAGTACACTTTGATAAATTTTTTTTTAAATGAAGTGTACAGAGAAAGACAACTTCATAAGTTTTCCCTCATTTGTGGAATATAAGAAATAGCAGGGAGATCGGTAGGAGAAGGAAGGGAAGAATGAAAGGGGGGTAAATAGAAGGGGGCATGAACCACAAGAGACAATGCACTCTGAGAAACAAACTGAGGGCTTCAGAGGGGAGCCAGTGGGGGAATGGGATAGGCTGGTGATGGGTAGTAAGGAGGGCACGTATCGCATGGTGCACTGGGTGTTATACGCAAGTAATGAATCATGGAACTTTACATCAAAAACTAAGGATGTACTATATGGTGACTAACATAACATAATAATAAAAAAAACTGAAGTGTACTGTCTGATGCATAGAGGAGTTGTATGAAATTTAGGAGAACATTCTGAATGATTCTGTTTCTATATAATTCCAGAAAGTGCGCAATAAGCTTTAACTACTTGGTTCTGTAGCTTATTAAAATTTAATGCAGAAGATATGAACAGACACTTTTCCAATGATGACATACAAATGGCCAACAGACACATAAAAAATGTTCAAAATCATTAGCCATCAGGGAAATTCAAATCAAAACCACACTAAGATACCACCTTACACCAGTTAGAATGGCAAAAATCAACAAGGCAGGAAACAGCAATTGCTGCAGAGGATGTGGAGAAAGGGATTCCCTCCTACATTGTTCGTGGGAATGCAAGTTGGTGCAGCCACTCTGGAAAACAGTGTGCGGGTCCCTTAAAAAGTTAAAAATTGAGCTACCCTATGACCCAGCCATTGCACTACTGGGTGTTTACCCCAAAGATACAGACATAGTGAAGAGAAGGGCCATATGCACCCCAATGTTCATAGCAGCATTGTCCACAATAGCTAAATCGTGGAAGGAACCGAGATGCCCTTCAACAGATGACTGGATTAAGAAGCTGTGGTCCATATATACAAAGGAATATTTCTCAGCTATCAGAAAGAACGAATTCTCAACATTTGCTGCAACATGGACGGCACTGGAGGAGATAATGCTAAGTGAAATAAGTTAAGCAGAGAAAGACAATTATCATATGATTTCTCTCATCTATGGAACATAGAACTAAGAAGATCGGTAGGGGAAGAAAGGGATAAAGAAAGGGGGGTAATCAGGAGGGGGAATGAAGCATGAGAGACTATGGACTCTGAGAAACAAACTGAGGGCTTCAGAGGGGAGGGCGGTGGGGGAATGGGATAGGCTGGTGATGGGTAGTAAGGAGGGCACGTATTGCATGGTGCACTGGGTGTTATACGCAAGTTATGAATCATCGAACTTTGCATCAGAAACCAGGGATGTACTGTAGGGTGACCAACATAATATAAAAAAAAAATTAAAAAATTTAATGCCCCTGAGCCTTGGTTTTCTAATTTCTGAAGATAACATGGGATAATAAGACTAATTTCAAAGAGATTGTGGCTAATAAACAAAGGTGTGGTCATGTTTTGTAGATCCCCACAAAAATATTCAAAGTGAGGGGTGTGATGTGTGTTTGTGTGTGTGTGTGTGTGTGTGTGTGTGTGTGTGTTTATACACATTTTTCTTTGAAGTAAACTTAGGCTCTCATATGCACAAGTGTGGACTCATTATTAGGCCATCTTTCAATTCAAAAGGAAACTTGAGAGAAAGTGGGAGAGGATAACAATGAAAAGAATGCAATACGTGCCCTCCTTATATTGCATGGGGCACTGGGTGTTATACGCAAGTAATAAATCATGGAACTTTAAAAAATAAATAAATAAATAAATAAATAAATAAATTTTTAAAAAGAATGAAAACAATGAATATTTAGATTAGCAACACGGTAAAAGGATGTAAAAATGTGGACACCAAGATTTAAGATAGAACAAACTGCCTTAAGGATTCAGTTTTTCTACCTTAGTGTCTGTATGTCAGCTCGGCTCATGGCACGGGAGAGTTTCTGTACCAGCTATTGGAGCTGAGCAGCTCCAAAGTGACTTCAGATTTGTCTACTTGAAGTAGGATTTCGATACTGAATATCCTAATCCAAGAGAATAAAAATGAACAAGGTCCAAGGGTGAATTCATTTCCCTTCAACAAAGTGTATTGGATTAATGTCTGGATTAGATTTCTACTGTGGTTGCAACAAATGGCCATGCTGTTCCTTAAAACAAATCATTTATTTTCTGATAGTTCTGGAAGCCAGAAGACTGAAATAAGTCCCCCTGGGCTAAAATCACTGTCCCTGCAGAAAGAGTTCATTCTGAAGGTCTGGGGAGAACAGGTTTTCTTGCCTATTCCAGCTTTAGAGCCACCTGTACTCCCTGACCCATGTGCCCTCCCTTTATCATCAAGGCCAGCAACATAGCACCTCGAAATCTCTCTGTGACTCCAAGTCTTCTGCCTCCCCCTTCCACAGGTGGAGGACCCCTGTGACCTATTGAGCCCACCTGGATAATCAGAATAACATTACCCGAGTGTCAGCTGACTGGCAATGTTGATACCATTGGCAACCTTACTTCTCCCTTGTCATGACACAAGACATATGCACAGATTCTGTAGGTTAAGATGCGGAAAAATTCTGGGGACATTACTGTGCCTATTAAGATGTATTCACGGATATATTTGGTGTCAACTCACGAGACCTCACTTTGAAGGATCACACAAATTTATTTCGGACTCTAGCCTGAGTACTAAGACTTTTCTCCCCAAATCACACATGAAGAGGAACACATGGCTTGTTTATTAACATCACCCCAAAGGTATAAATGATAAAGTAAACAATCAACAAAATAAATTCAATATCAACTCAAGGTTAAGGGGATGTGCTAGGTTAGACCTCTGGAAGGCAGGCAAGTTCATGAGAATGAGGAATACAAAACTGGATTTACCTGACTTCTACTCTAGTCTCCCAGGAACAGAGTATCCGTAAGAATATTTTCCTTTCTGTCCAGACCAGTGGCCCGCAGGGAATGAGTACTCTGAGGTGGGAGTAACAATGGAAACAGCGCCTAGTGAGCAGACACAGGGAGCTGTAAATATCTCCTCTGCTTTAGAACGTCAGCATGTGAATCCTTGGACTGGCCGGGACATCGTTGTTATTTTGTGTTCCTAAGTCTGGCTGGGTGACCCAAGCTTCACTGCTTCCTGCTGTCCTGTCTGGAAACAGAGCTCTGTCTCCATCATCAACCATCTAGAGATGAATTCAGACCTGCACACAGAGGCTTTCATCTTATAGACCCCACCCAGGTGAGTCTGAGAGCTCAGCAGGTATTTCAGGAAAGGATCAGAGAGAATGGAACCTGAGAACTTTTACCTGAGGTCACCTGAGACGAGATAGACTCATTTATAATTAATTTATGTAATGTGTTCTAAAGAGAAGTGCCCTTTGGACTCAGCAACACAGGCATCATTGTTGACAGTATGTGGTGGGAATGGAAGGGCAGTTGGATGCGACAGAGGAAGGGAATGGGAGACATAAACTGGTTCCAGTGACATTAGAACATATTCAAGGAGTCTGCAGCTGAGGGGAGCAGGAAAATGGAGTAGTTGGCTTGCAGATCTGTGAAGTGACCTTTTTAGGATGTGCTGTTTTTGAGTATGTTCTGTATTTAGAGAAAGTTCCAGACCCATGCAGGTAGCTGTTCCCTTGCAACAGCAGTTCCTGAGACATACAGTTCTCAGCATCTTCTCTCGCAGTGAGTATTCACATGAGAAATTGTGTTTTGTATGCAAAATGGGGTATGCTAACTAGCTTTACTTTGTAATACTTCATTACCGAGGGTGTGTATACAATGGAGACATTTGTGAAAAGAGGAGAAAACTCAGCCAAATCTGTTCACTAGTGAAAAGAACTCAATTACTCACAGGCAGGAACTGTGTTGTAAGCTTCTTACATGTAGTGATGACCGCTGTCTGCCACCCCAGGAGGATGGGTGCTGCTATCCCCACTATCTGCCTGAGGATAGTCACATTTGGAATGGATTGCTCGTCTCTTCAAAGATCAAACATCTTATATGTTGCAGATCTGATGTTCAAAACCTAGTTTTCTGACTCCAAACGTTTTGCCCTCATAATCATTCAGAAAAATCTTTTATTATTTCATCTTTAAAAATCCCCTCCTATTGTCCTACATTGGGTAGTACATCCTGTATTTTCTCCTGTAAATTGCAGCTTTATTCCCTCTACACATTTTCCTAGAGGGATATTCAATCAGGAAAACATCCTCACAGCATAAAACCAGCTCTCCATTCTTGTTTGTTTTCTGCTTTCTTAGTTATTCTGGGCATCAGGGCAGTGGACTGGGGCTGGAATGCTGCCAGAACCAGGGAAGCTTTCTGCTCATCACAATCTCTCAGGAACCCCCTGAGCTTATTAGATCTCCTTGACCCCTCATGTCCATTTCTTTCTATGTTTTATGAAGCTTCTTTTGTGTTTATTTTAAAATGGGCCACAATGTGATCATATCAAAATGGAGCCCATGTTTCCACATCAACTAACTAGAATTTAAGTACCATTTACACACTCTTCAGGGTAAGGGTAATTTGATGTTGACAGTTTGCCTTTTACCATTTCTTTCAACATTATTGTGGCTGGGGGTGAGAAAAGCATGATAGTAACAGTGTTAGGAGGTCAGAGTGCACAGTGTGTGTGTGTGTGTGTGTGTGTGTGTGTGTGTGTGTGTGTGTGTACTGTGTGTGAGTGTGTGTGTGTGTGTGTGTGTGTGTGTGTGTGTGTGTACCTGTGTGTTGTGGGGCATAAGCAGTCCACAGGGCAATGGTACCCGAGTTCATATACTCCAATTAGTGACCCTTAAATGCCAGAATATTAATCAACAGATGGAAATAAGGAAGGGATCTATCTCTATTCACAGAACACCTTGGAACACAATTAATAAGATGCAAAGAACACCATGTGAAGGAAGGACTCCTGTGTCCTGAAGTCCCGTCAGTGGCAGGAGGGCCACCTCGGTCCTCAACATTCTCTGCCACCACCTCTATTCTCTCTCCCTCTTGCTCATTCCCTCACCACACTGACTGCATGTTGAGATCTGCAGATCTGCAGTAAGTGCCTTCTGCATGTCCTTTGCTCTGCTTTCCCTGCAGGGCAACCACCTCCCCCAGATATCCTCCTGCTTCCTGCTCAGTCTTTCTGGAACCTCTGTTAAAATGTCACCTTCTTGGCAGGACTTCCTGAAATCCTATTAAACATAGCACCCTCCCCATCTACTCTGTTTATACCTACCTTTTCTTCCCTTCATAGCACCTGTCACTGTCTGATATTTTATATTATTTTTTAATTCATTATATATATTCTTTCTCCATCGTTGAATTGTATGGACTTTTATCCCCTCCATGTTTTTATTTCAATTCCAGGTAGTTAACACACAGAGCAATACTACTTTCAGGTGTAGAATTCAGTATTTCATCGCCTCCATAAACCCTGGGTGCTCATCACCGCAAGTGCCCTTCTTCATCCCCATCATCTATTTCACCCATCCCCCATCTACCTCCCTCCAGCAACTCTCAGTTTGTTCTCTATAGATAAGAATTTGTATCCTAGTTTACCTCAGTTTTTATCTCCCACTCTGATTATTTGTTTAGTTTCTTAAAATCCATACATGAGTGAAATCATATGGAAATTGTCTTTCTCTGACTGACTTATTTCACTTAGCATGATACACTCTACCTCCATGCAAGTCATTGCAAATGACAAAATTCCTTTCCTCTTGATGGCTAAGTAATATTCCATTATATATATATACATTTATATGTATGTATATGCATATATATATATATATATATATATATATATATATATATATGCGCCGACTCTTCTTTGTCCATTCATCAGTCGGTGGATTTTTGGGCTCTCTCCATAGTTTGGCTATTGTTGATAATGCCACTATAAACATTGGGGTACATGTATCCCTTCAAATTATTATTTTTCTATCTTTTGGGTAGATACCTAGTAGTGCAACCTACAGCATGGGAGAAGACATTTGCAAATGACATATCTCATCAAGAATTAGAATATGAAATCTACAAAGAACTTACCAAACTCAACACCCCCCCAAAATAAACCAGTTAAGAAATGGGCAGAAGGTATGCATAGACATTTTCCCAAAGAAAACATCCAGATGGCCAACAGACACATGAAAAGATGCTCAACATCACTCAACATCAGGGAAATACACATCAAAACTACATCGAGATATCAACTCATACCAGTCAGAATAGCTAAAATTAAAACACAGGAAAAAACAGGTATTTTCGAGGATGTGGAGAAAGGGGATCCTCTTGCATTGCTGCTAGGAGTGTAAACTAGTACAACCACTCTGGAAAATAGTATGCACTTGCACAAAACATTGAAAACAGAGCTACCCTACAACCCAGCAAATGCACTACTAAGGATTTCCCCAAACGACGTATGGACTTTTGTATCTCAGAACCCTATGGTCTTTGTCTAGAAGATGTCACTACTCAACATATATTCCTCAAATACAGGAAAGCATTTCTCTTTCAAACTGTAATACCTTCCCTCTTAGGGAAAGGGCTGAAGGGACAGGAATTCCTAATCAGAGATGTCAGGTCACTTCCCTTAAATGGGATCAGATCTACACAAATATATATATATAATTTGATAGGAAATATTATATATATATATATATATATATAAAATAAATAATATTATATATAATTTGATAGGAAAATATAAATTATAATATAAAATATAAATTTGATAGGAAATATTATATATATTTTATATATTATAATATGTAATAAATAATATTATATATATATATAATTTGATAGGAAAATATAAATTAGAGCATGCCACTCTGTTAATAATGCCCATTTGCCCTTAATCAAAACTATATGCAGTATCACCTCACACCTGTCAGAATGGCTAAAATCAACAACACAGGAAACAACAGTTGTTGGTGAGGATGTGGAATTCCTATTCAGAGATGTCAGGTCACTTCCCTTAAATGGGATCAGATCTACACAAATATATATATATATGTTTATATATATATATATAATTTGATAGGAAATATTATATTATATATATAATAAATATAATAAATAATATTATATATATAATTTGATAGGAAAATATAAATTATAATATAAAATATAAATTTGATAGGAAATATATATATTTTATATATTATAATTTATATAATAAATAATATTATATATATATTTTGATAGGAAAATATAAATTAGAGCATGCCATTCTGTTAATAATGCCCATTTGCCCTTAATCAAAACTATATGCAGTATCACCTCACACCTGTCAGAATGGCTAAAATCAACAACACAGGAAACAACAGTTGTTGGTGAGGATGTGGAGAAAGGGAAACACTCTTGCCCTGTTGCTGGGAAAGCAAACTGGTGCAGCCATCTGGAAAACGGTATGTAGTTTCTTCAAAAAGTGAAAAACTAGGACTACCTTATGATCCAGCAATCACACCACTGGGTATTTACCCAAAGAATACAAAATATGAATTCAAAGGGATACACACATTGGGATGATTTTAGCATTATCTACAATAGCCAAACTATGGAAACAGCCCAGGTGTTAGTCAATAGATGAATGGATAAAGAAGATGTGGTGTGTGTGTATATATATAATGTGTGTGTGTGTGGACACATACACACAAATCTTACTCATTCATAAAACAAAATGAAATCTTGCCATTTGCAATGACATGGATGGAGCTAGAGAGTATTATGCTAAGCAAAATAAGTCAGTCAGAGATTTCAGACATGTGGAATTGAAGAAACAAAACAAATAAACCCAGGAGAAAAGAGAGAAAAAGAGACAAACCAAGAAACAGCCTACAGAGAATACCCTCTTGGTTACCAGAGGGGACATGGAGGGGGATGGATGAAATGGGGGATGGGGATTAAGGAGGGGACCTGTGATGAGCACCAGGTGTTGTATGAAAGTGTTGAATCACTCACTGTACTGTTCACTTGAAGCAAAATTGACACTTTAGGTTAACTAATGACATTTAAAGTAAAAGTTTAAAAAATGAAAAAAAAACATACTAAATAAATAAATGAAGCCCAATTACTTGAATATTTTTATGCTATTTTCTTTTCTTTCTTTGTAGCCATGTCCACCACATGGAACCAAACAATGATACAGGAATTTCAGAGTTTCTTATTCTGGGATTTTCAGAGAAACCAGAACTTCAGCCCCTAATATTTGGGCTTTTCCTCTCCATGTACCTGATCACTGTGTGTGGAAACCTGCTCCTCATCCTGGCTGTCAGCTCTGACTCCCACCTCCACACCCCCATGTACTTCTTCCTGGCCAACCTGTCCTTTGCAGACATCTGTTTCACCTCCTCCACCGTCCCCAAGATGCTGTGGAACATCCAGACTCAGAGCAAAGTCATAACCTTTGCAGGATGCATCACGCAGATGTACTTTTTCCTACTCTTTGCAGGCTGGGATGATTTTCTCCTGACTGTGATGGCCTATGACCGCTTTGTGGCCATCTGTCAGCCCCTGCACTACACGGTCATCATGAACCCCCAGCTCTGTGGACTGCTGGTTCTGGTGTCCTGGATTATCAGTGTTCTTAATTCCTCGTTACAGAGCTTAATGTTGTTACGGCTGACCTTCTGTACAGGCATGGAAATCCCCCACTTCTTCTGTGAACTCAATCAGGTCATTGGGCACACCTGTTCGGACACCTTTGTTAATGACATGGTGATGAATTTTGCAACTGTCCTGCTGGCTGGTCCTCCCCTGGCTGGAATCCTTTACTCTTACTGTAAGATAGGTTCCTCCATACATAGGATCTCATCAGCTCAGGGCAAGTATAAAGCATTTTCCACCTGTGCATCTCACCTCTCAGTTGTCTCCTTATTTTATTGTACGAGCCTAGGAGTGTACCTTAGCTCTTCTGCTACCCAGAGCTCGCACGCAAGTGCAGTGGCCTCGGTGATGTACACGGTGGTCACGCCCATGCTGAACCCCTTCATCTACAGCCTGAAGAACAGAGACATAAAGAGGGCTCTGAAAAGAATCATTGGGGTTCCAGTGATGTAAGGGCCAATGGTCCTGTGGCTGGAGGAGTGCCCATGATTGCAGGGTCACAGCCTCAGAACCATGAATTGCCATTCTTCAATCAGGTTGTGTAAGTAGAATCTGCTTCTCCTACTTAATTCTTGGAATTTCCTTTTTTTTTTAATAATTCAACTTCTCCATACATTTCAATAACTCACTTTATTAAGCTTCTGCTCTGATACACAGACAGTTTTCTCCTTTGTCCATTTTCATACATTCCTTACTTTTTCCCCAAACGTGGATCTCAAATGCCTGGAAATTTCTGTATCTTACATGGGACATGTTGGATTTCTTAAAATTAATTTTATTTCAAATGACTTATACCATGTCAAGTAAATTTTCCCTAGATTTACCAAAAGAATAATCATGACTTTTATTTCTCTTATGGAAGAAACTACACTTGGCCACTAAGCCCTACACATAACTTTATTGTTATTGTAGAGGAGAATTCAAAACCAGTTTTCACTTTGAGTCTGTCAATCTTGTTTCACCACTTCTTTCACCTCTGTTCCTGATAATGTGGACTCTAACACTGTTCCCTTTAAGTCTCAGGCTACTGACAGGGATGCTCATGCTAGGAAAGCCCGGGGACCCCCCTGCGCCCTGTGCTTGTGGACATTCCCACTGATGCTTCCCTGACCAGAGCCTCTGCTGTGGCTGCACCAGTCCTTGGGTTCTTACTGTGATTGCAAGACAGGCCTCAGCAGCACCCATCAGAGAACTCTAACAAAACCAGGTCTATTCCTCACAGGTCCTGGAGGGCACATGGGATCCCTAAAGCCATTTGGAGATGTCTCAAAGGGGGAGAGAGGCATTGAGAAGGAAAGACAGAGCACTGCTGAGGGATCCCCCTTTATTAGGGTCCATGGCCAGAGTGTTAGGGGTTTGTGGGTTCACAATTTATGGGAGATTTTTATATGATTAGAATTTGGGTGCTGAATGGGAAAAGCAGGGCCAGTCTTGTCTCCCTATGGAGGTTTACCAAGGGCTTTTTTGAAGAGGTACTTCATGGGGGGGGGGCAGCCTGAGCGCTTCTCTGGTCATTGTTACCCACACCTCACAGTGTGTTTATTCAACCTGACTGCCTTTGAGATGCATGCTTCAGAAATCAAAAGCTGAATGTCAGGCAGTTACTCTAGAAAGGTGCTCTTGTGTTTCTCAAGTGGTCTCCTGCTTTTATTCTGTGATTCAGCTCCCTGTCCAGGAAGCCTCCTGCAGGCCCTGGCAGACAGGGATGAGCAAGTATCTCTCTCCCAGGGGCGTCTACAGGGAAAGACAAATTTGAACAAACAGATTGAGCAGCTATATTCTTAGTGTCAGGATGACCATAAATAGGATGATGCAGAATTTCAAAACATCCATTTTGTTACTACACAAAATATTTCTTTTTTTTCTATTTTCCTTTTTTAATATCTCAGCTCGTACTGTGCATCTATTTCTTTTTTTTTTTTAAAGATTTTATTTATTTATTCGACAGAGATAGAGACAGCCAGCGAGAGAGGGAACACAAGCAGGGGGAGTGGGAGAGGAAGAAGCAGGCTCATAGCAGAGGAGCCTGATGTGGGGCTCGATCCCAGAACGCTGGGATCACGCCCTGAGCCGAAGGCAGATGCTTAACCGCTGTGCCACCCAGGCGCCCCTGTGCATCTATTTCTTGAAGCCTAGAAGTTCACTGTCCACAACTGAGGTTTATTCATTGAGGTAAGGGGTTGGTTAGTATCTTGTATATTTTATCACCGAATTATCTTCCTGTTTCTACTTGAAATCTTCCAATGCAACCTGCTAATATCACTCTCTATTGTTACACAAAATACCTCCCTGTCCTAATATTTGTCACAAGTGCTAAAGGATGGCTAATGAACAATATCAGTATCACCCATCTTGTGCCTCCTTCCTGCTCAGAAATCTCTTCACCTGCGTGATCAGAGGACACTTCACAGGAGAGCTGGATGCCTTGCCGGTCGTGTGGTTCAGGGTCACCAGTTCTTCTGCACAAACATGCACGTCCTTCAAACTCTCCCAGTGACCCAGAAGGAGCCCACATATAGTCACCTGGTCATAAAGTCATCAGATATAAACGTGAATAACAATGGTCATGACCGTTCTCCTTAATGTCAGATCATGTGCGGCAAATAAAAAGCAGCACATGATCTAATTTCCTCAGATCTGGTCTCTTGGATGATTGTGTCAGTCAGCTCTTGCTGTGTAACAGGCTGTCCTTGTGAAATGGGATATCATGATACCTTTATAATCAACTGGAATTGTATGCTGGGAAGTGTTTCTGATCTCCTGGGCTCCTCATGGGTCTGGAGTCAGGCGTGAATCTCTATGTTATATTTCTAAGGCTCATTCATGGTGTTGTATGGGGCTGTAGTGCTCTTCTGTCTCAGCCAATTCATGGTCTTATTACCACATTTCTATAGGTAAGGTATTCTTCTATTTAAAAATTAAATGAACTTAGGTGAATTCTTTAAATTTCATCCCGCTCTTCCTACATTCATAATTAACACTTGCTTTCCTTCCTTGTGAGGAGAGCCCATTTGCAAACCTTCCATGGAGAGTCAGCCACTTGTGCTCTAGACCCTACCCTTAGCCTTGCACCATAGACATTTCCCCACTTAGGTCAATTATTGAAGTCTAATGACACATTATAAACTCCATATTGAAAATATACGTTTTGTTGAATTAAAGGAGCATCACGGAAATGAAGAGAGTATAGTACAAGCTTCCATCTGTGTATAATTTTAGACTATTACACAATATTTAACTGCCCTGTTAGCTAATTGCTAAAAATGTCAGCTTCTTGAGTCTCTTCCCTCATTTCTGAAGGCAGTGTGGAATACTGAACATAATTTCACATGAATGCTGTAAGAAAAGAAGGAAATATGTAGAAATTGATTTTTATACTCCAAAGAAAATATTCAAGTGTAGTATCTTGTGTGTATTTGTACACATTTTTCTTTCAAATAAGCACAGTGCCCACATGCATACACACAGATGATCTATGATTTCATCTTTTAATGCTGAAAGGAAATGAGGGAGAGTTGGAGGGGATAGCACTGAAAAGAATGAATGGTTGAATCAATGTGAAATAAAAGGATGCAGAAATATAGACACAAAATTGTAAATTACAATGGATGACCTTAATTGCGACCATGAGTTCCTTTCCTAGGTCACTACCTCAAAGACCTCAGAGTCCGACCACACTCATATTTATGTCTCGAGGAATTCACTGAACCAGCTGATTGCGGAGAATATCTCCAAATTGATTTAAATTTTTTCTGTTAATGTGGGTTCTTTTCTTTTTAATTTTCATTTATTTATTTGAGAGAGAAAGCATGAGCAGGAGGGAGGGGCAGAGGAATAGGGAAAAGCAGACTCCCTGTTCAGCAGGTAGCCCCATGCGGGGCTCGATTCCAGGACACCCAGAGATCATGACCTCAGCTGAAGACAGCTTAAACTACTGAGCCACTAAGGCATTCTTAACATGGGTTTTTTAAATGCAAATTGCTCTTATCCAAGAGAAGCTGATGAATGAATTGGAAGACTTAAACTCAGTCCCCTCAAATAATTTTATGACTATGTCCATATGAGATTCCTCCTGCAGCTGTAAAATATCCCCACACTAGTCGCTTAAAGCAAACACACATGTGCTCTTACAGTTCTGGAGGCAGAAGCTTGGGAGGAGTCTCATCGGGCTAATAGCAAGATGTCTGTAGGGTTGAGTTCCTTCTAGAAGCTCAAGGGAGACTCTCTTTTCTTTCCAATTCCAGTCTCTCTTGCTGGCCGCCTGCATTCCTGGCTCTTCCTCCACCTTCAGAGCCAGCAGGGCAGCATTTTCAAAGTCTCTCTGACACCAACCCTTTTGTCTCCCTCAATGTTGGAGGACCACTGTGATTACATTCCTCCCACCTGGACAATCACAGCTAATCTTTTTATCTTAATGGTAGCAGATTAGCAACCCTATTAATCTGTGGTTTTATTCCTTCTTTGCTATAACAACACATTGAAGGTCCTGGGGATTAAGAGGTGGGCATATCTGGGAGGGCCTTATTCTGCTCTCTACAACTTCTTTTTCAGAAGTGCATTATTTTGTGTCGCTCATCAAAGCAATAAAGGTAGAATTTACACAGCCTCATGAAGGAATGAATACACTGGTGAGGGAAACAAAGGCAAGAGAAATGTAGCTTAAATGAAATCTCCTTACAGCTTGCAGCCGACAGATGGATACCCAAAACATGACATTCCTCAAGGAACTCGTGGCTGCCTTAATGCCTAATGCTTTGCTTTATCAAAGACCAATGTCAACTTATCTAACAGCAGCAAGCCTCTCAAGGTTCTGAAAGTCTCACTTCCAAATCCCTCAGAGACTTACTCAATCCCTAACATTCACTAACTAAAAAGTATATAATCAGTCACTCCTCATAATCCCAGTGCAGCTCTTTCTGCCCACCGGCCCTGTCCCCATGCCGTAATAAAATCTCCTTTTGTGCACTGCAAATCTTCCAAGAATTCTCTCTTGATCGTTGGGCTTGACGATCCCCCATTGTATACTATTCTTCCAAAATTACATGTATTTGGTGCAGAAGACTTAAAACTGAGTAAGGGGCAAGTGGGCTAGGTAGGGACAGACAAGTAGGGGGCTACATGAGTAGGCTCACACAGGGGACTACATGACCAGGCTCACAGAAATCCCAGATGTGGAGAAATATTATAGACGAGATATTACCCAGAAAGAAGGGAACATAAGGAAACCATCCTGTTTGCTCTAAATATAAATGAGTTCTCAACATTTGCTGCAACATGGACGGCACTGGAGGAGATAATGCTAAGTGAAATAAGTCAAGCAGAGAACAACAATTATATGATTTCTCTCATCTATGGAACATAGAACTAGGAAGATCGGTAGGGGAAGAAAGGGATAAAGAAAGGGGGGTAATCAGAAGGGGGAATGAAGCATGAGAGAGTATGGACTCTGAGAAACAAACTGAGGGCCTCAGAGGGGAGGGGGTGGGGGAATGGGATAGACTGGTGATGGGTAGTAAGGAGGGCACGTATTGCATGGAGCACTGGGTGTTATACACAACTAATGAATCATCGAGCCTTACATCGGAAACCGGGGATGTACTGTAGGGTGACTAACATAATATAATAAAAAAGCATTAAAAAATAAATAAATATAAATGAAATAATTACATGATAGTTATAAATCCACCTTGTTTGTCCTAAATGCTATAGATGAGATATTTACCAGGTTCCCTGGTCACTTTTCTATAAAAGACCAACCATAAAAGCCCGTAGTGGCAACCCATTCAGAACCCTTCTCACTCTAGAGAGCTTTTTTCCCCCTTTCCTCTGTGTTCTCACCTTCACTTAAATAAACTTTCCTCACTTCACCCTTGTGTGTCTGCAAGATTCATTCTTCGACTCCGTGAGACAAGAACCCTGCAACCCTACAACAAAACCCCGTACACCTTCCTCTTACACAGGAACATAGACCAGGACCCGCACATCAACATCCCCCGGGAGCTTGCCAGAAATGAAGACTGTCTGGGCCACCCAGGACCTGTGATCAGATCCTGCATTTGTAGTGGGATCTGTGTGCACGCACAGGCACGTTAATGTTGGAGAGATGGGGGTCTAGATGGATTTCTCAGCATTTACGGTTGACATTTGCGCCAGGATACTAATATTGTGGGGATGTTTTCCTTTGTTTTATAGGTGTTCAGCAGCTTCCCTTCAGGCATTGCCAAACGTTCCCCAGGGCAAATTCATTTCTGGTTGAGAACCACTGCCCCAGAGATTGAGAACTAGAAGCTCCTGACAGAGTGGCACTCAAGACCCACAACATATTCGGATATTCAATGTGGACAGATCACTAGGCAGAGCCAAGCACTATTTCTACAATGTAGATTGGAGTTCATAAATGTACGTCCTCAGGGATAAGATGTTTATAAATATTAAATCAAAAATCCCTATAATACAATAAGCTCACATTATAGTACTTAAAAAATCTAAATACATCTATTATAATAAACATTTTTTATAACAAGGGACTAAAGGGCAGCTTTTAACTTGTATAAAGTAAGAAATTCCTAACTGTAATGGCAAATGTGTCTTGAAGCCAATGTGTGTAGTGGTCAAGGTTTATTATCAGAAGAACCCACTTCTCTGCCTTATCGAAAAGAATAGACCCTGTCTGGAGACAGCAGGGCTGTGTCCCCACCACATGTCAATGTTTTGAAGATAAAGAGCCCTAACCCAGGTGTGTTTCTCGGTCTATTTTAGACTTGGAGAAAATTATAACTTGAAGCTTAGATAAAGTGTTAGGAAATTTATACATTAGGAAAGGGGCAAGGTCAAGGAAATGGAGTAAAACAAACAGAAGAACTGGATTCACTTGATCTCTAACCTAGTCTTTTGGGAACTAAGATTCATTAGGGAAACATCCTTACAGTCCAGAGGACTTCTCCACTTGGGATTTATGTGCTTAGAGTCTGGAGTCACAAGGGGGAAATGTGCTAATGAGCAGACACAGGAAGCTGTAAATACCTCCTCGTCCCCAGTCCATCAGCCTGTGCAACCTTGGACGGGAAGAGCCATGCTTCTTGTCTGTTTGTTCCGAGTCCTAATTCTGGCTGGAGGCCAATGCTTCACTCCATCCTGCTGTCTTGGCTGAGGACAGAGCTTTAGTCTGTATCATCTGCTGTCCAGGAAGGAATTCAGACTTCCACAAGGACACCTTCCTGTCACACACCCAGCCAGGTGAGTCCAACACCCCAGTGGAGCATGGATGACAGGGTCAGAGAGAATGGAAGCCAAGAATATTGACCCGTCACCATGTGAGAGCCAATTCAACTTAGCCCAGAGCAAGTGTTCTCTCTGTTGGTTTGCATGATTAAGTATTTAATGAATTTAATCAGTGCTAATGTCAATTTCACAGAGGGACTGCTACTCACACTTCTGAAGGTCTTTCATATTATTTATCATTAAATTGCTATTATTGCAATCCTAGAAAAACGATGTTGAGATTGTTAAATTCAATGTGTGGCTCTAATCGGGTGTGATTTTGTCCCCTGGGCGGGTCACTGATCACACTCTGGAGCCAGCTTCTCCTGCCACAGTGGAGAGGGGTGCCTGGAGGTAATGTCTAAATACCCCACAATGCACAGCACATCCCCCACCCCCAGGCAAGCTCTGGCCAGAATCTCCACGGTGCAGAGACAGAGAAGCCATGGGATGAAGAACATCAGTATTTGGAGCACAGCTGCCTTCAGCTTCTGCCTTCACCCTTGTAACACTTATTTCCTGCAGCAAATTCATAGTAACCCCTTGGCCACCAGTTTACAAGTTTCCACCACAAACAATGTAACAGCTCTGTAAGGTTTTCCCCAGGCTGCTGGTGAAAGAGACATTTCTTGTTTTCTTTTTTAAAAAAATATTTTATTTTCATTTATTTGAGAGAAAGAGAGAATGAGTGGTGGGGAGGGGTAGAGGGAGAAGGAGAAGCAGACTCCCCACTGGGCAGGGAACCCCATGTGGGACTGGATCCCAGGACCCTGAAATCCTGACTTAAGCTGAAGGCAGATGCTGAACCAACTGAGCAACCCAGACAGCCCTCTTGTTGTTTTCTTAAACTATCCCTCAGTTTCAGCACACATCATATATTTAATGACCATTCTTATTGGCCTTTATTATTATATGCCCATATATTACACCCCTTCTACTGCTTTTTTTTTTTCTCCAGTTATCAGCATTTCAAATGAGTTCTTCAGATCATTGCTTCTCCGTTGACTTTTGGAACATAATTTGACCCCAAAAAATTAAATTTTCTTTAAATATACCTGTCTTCTTCCTTCTGAGTTTTTTGCTTTATTTAAGTGATGTTGCCCACCTGTAAATTTTATATGTAGTTTTCTTTTTTTTAAGATTTTATTTATTTATTTGACAGAGATAGAGACAGCCAGCGAGAGAGGGAACACAGGCAGGGGAAGTGGGAGAGGAAGAAGCAGGCTCCTAGTGGAGGAGCCTGATGTGGGGCTCGATCCCATAATGCTGGGAACACGCCCTGAGCCGAAGACAGACGCTTAATCGCTGTGCCACCCAGGCGCCCCTATATGTAGTTTTCTTGATGTTCTACTATATTGTATGGTCACACCTACCCTGATGTCATAATACCTCCAAATTTTGTAAAATGTCTGAGGGAGGGAACCGATTTCATATTCTTCCAGAAGGATATCCCATTTGCCACAATTTATTGAGCAATTCAACCTTTTCCAATAAATGGAAATACAACCTTGCCCTGTGATAAACATCCTTATACATTGAGACCTAATTCCTAACTCATTTAACAAATAAAAACTGAATATCTGCCATGGGCCAGAACATTCTAGGAACATTATATGTTATATTATTTCATATCTAGGTCTTCCCCAATTTAATTATTAATCCAGGTTGATATCACTAAACATTGCTATTTTATATCCTATTTCAATTAGTTTTGATTTCTCATACAATTTCGCTTACGACAGTTATTTAGAAACTACTCATTTTAACCTGGTTTTGTGATCCCACCATTCTTTTGATTCTGTAACTTTTCGTAGTCTTACACCTTTATGTATGAAACATATTCACATAATTTTGTGGAAAAACAAAAATGAACACAGAAGGTGAATTCCCTGCTCTCTTGGGTGTTGCATTGCCTCAGTGAAGACAGAGCCCAATGAAATAATACATGTGTGTAATCACATAGCATCGTCCAATGAAGCAAGTTATTCAGTATAAAGAGAGAGAATTGTCATGCTATGGGCAGGATTTATAGAGCATGGTCTGGGGAGGCCTTTGCACATGGATGAAATTAAGAATAAGGATTAGAGTTGCCCTTTAGGTTCCTCAAAGGGAGCTCTTTATCCAAAGCCCAAGAGTAACAATGTGAAGATGTCACATAAGACAAGGGAGAAAGGGGCTAACCTCATCCCCTATCAGACCACATAGAAAGGAATCAGTCAAATAATGATGCCGGAGGTACAGGGAAAAATAGGTCTTCTATGCTTGATATAAAAATGCCCAACTTTTGTTGTATTGTGTATACTTCCTTTTGTGAAGTGATGGTATATCCCTTTACTCAAGTGTCTAGGATACATAAAAGAAATATATATATGTTAATATTGACATGTATTTACATTTTTATTGAAAAAATTTTGTGTAAATACACAAGATATCCTTGTCTTTTAAATAAGTTTATTCTGTTCTCTTATCATTTTTGCTGGGCATAATGGAATGTAATCAGGGGTGGGAAGCTGCCAGAACAAGAGAGATGATCCTTCCACACAGTCTCTCAGGGACCACCTGAGTTTATTAGAGCATTCTTCTCCCTCATTCATTTATCCCCCCTCCCTCTCACTCTCTGTCTCTCTGTTTATTGACTAGACTTTTTTATGTTTGTGTAAATCACAGTAGAACATTGCCATTCCAGTATGGACCCCAAATTTCCTTTGTTCATTTTTTTCCTTCTTTCTTTTTTTTAATTAAGTTTATTTTTTTAAATTATAATAATATTTTTATTATATTATGTTAGTCACCATACAGTACATCTCTGGTTTTTGATGTAAAGTTCGATGATTCATTAGGTGCATATAACACCCAGTGCACCATGCAGTACGTGCCCTCCTTACTACCCATCACCAGCCTATCCCATTCCCCCACTGCCCTCCCCTCTGAAGCCCTGTTTATTTCATTAACCAACATATAGTACATTATTCATTATTGATGTAATGTTCACTGATTCATTAGTTGCATATAACACCCAGTGCTTGTCAAATCTTGTGCCCTTCTTAATACCCATCACGTGGTTACCCCATCCCTCCATGCTGCTCCTTTCTGTAACCCTCACTTAGTTTCCCACAGTCAAGAGTCTCATATGATTTGTCTCTCTCTCTGATTTCTTCCTATTCAGTTTGCCCTCCCTTCCCCTTTTGGTACTCTGCACTATTCCTTATGTTCCACTTATGAGTGAAACCATATGATAATTGTTTGATAAACTTATTTCACTTAGCATAATACCCTCCAGGTCCATCCATGTCGATGTAAATGAGAGATGTTCATCCTTTCTGATTGCTGAGTAATATTCCACTGTATATATGAACCACATCTTCTTTCTCCATTCATCCACTGAAGGACATCTCAGCTCCTTCCACAGTTTGGCTATTGTGGACAATGCTGCTATGAACATTGGGGTGCATATGCCCCTTCTTTTCACTACATCTGTATCTTTGGGGTAAATACCCAGTAGTGCAAGTGCTGGGTTGTAATGTAGCTGTATTTTTAAATTCTTGAGGAAACTCCGTATTGTTTTCCAGAGTGGCTTAACCAGCTTGCATTCCCACCAACAGTGTCAGAGGGATCCCCTTTCTCCACATCCTCGCCAACATCTGTTGTTTCCTGTCTTGTTAATTTTTGCCATTCTAACTGGTATAAGGTGGTATTTCACTGTGGTTTTGACTTGTACTTCCCTAACGGCAAGTGATGTGGAGCATGTTTTCATGTGTCTGTGGACCATTTGTATGTCTTCTTTGGAGAAGTGTCTGCTCATGCCCTTATTAGAGGAGAACTTAATGAAATAGAAGCCAGAAGAACAGTAGATCAATGAAGGTAGAAGTTGGTTCTTTGAAAGAATTAATAAGATTGATAAACCTCTGGCCAGTCTTATCCAAAAGAAAAGAGAAAGGACTGAAATTAAAAAAAAAAAATCATGAATGAAAGGGTGGAGAGATCACAACCCACACCAAGCAAATACAGAAAATTTAAGAACATATTGTGAGCAACTATGTGCCAACAAATCAGGCAATCTGGAAGAAATGGATGCATTCCTGGAAACTAACAAACTACCAAAACTGAAACAGAAAGAGGTAGAAAATCTGAATAGATCCATAATCAGAAAGGCAACTGAAGCAGTAATCAAAAACCTCCCCCCCAAAACAGAATCCAGGGACAGAAGAAGGGGCACATGCACCCCAATTTTCATAACAGCAATGTCCAGAATAGCCAAAGTGTAGAAGGAGCCCAGATGCCCTTCAACAGACGAATGGATAAAGAAGATGTGGTCCATATATACAATGCAATATTACTCAGCCATCAGAAAGGATGATTACCCAAAATTTGCATCTACGTGGATGGAACTGGAGGGGATTATGCTAAGTGAAATAAATCAAGCAGAGAAAGACAATTATCATATGGTTTCACTTACATGTGGAACATAAGGAATTGCAAGGAAGACGTTAGCAGAAGGAAGGAAAACCTGAAGGGGGGGAAATTAGAGGGGGAGATGAACAAAGAGAGACTATGGACTCTGGGAAACAAACTGAGGATTCTGGAAAGGGAGGTGGGTAGATGTGGGGTAACAAGGTGATGGGTATTAAGGAGGGCACAAGATGTGATGAGCACTGAGTGTTACACAACTGATGAATCATTGAGCACTGCATCAAAAACTAATGATGTATTCTACATTGGCTAATTAAATTTAAATAAAATAAAAAACATATAATAAAAAACTAAGTAAATAAATTAAAGTAAAATAAAGAATTCATATTTAAATGTAATGGCACAAGGCACCTGGCTGGCTCAGTGGAACAAGAACAACTTCATTTTTTTTTTCCATAAAGATTTTATTTTTAAGTGATCTCTACAATGACGTGGGGCTCAAACCCACAATCCTGAGTTCAAGAGTCCCCCGCTCCACCAACGGAGCCAGCCAGGCTGCCAGAGCATGCATTGCTTGAGCCTAGGGTAATGAGTTCAAGCCCTACATTTAGCATAGAGATAAATTTAAAAATAAATAAAAGGGGTACTTCAGTGGTTCAGTCAGTTAAGGGTCCGACTCTTGATTTTGGATCCCGGAATGAAATCAGGGCATGGATTCAAGCACCATATCAGCCCCATGCTCAGTGAGGAGTCCTCTTAAGGATTCTCTCTCCCTCTCCCTCTGCCCTTCCCCAGCACTCTCTCTCTCTCTCTTTCCAAAATACATATGTAATTAAGTAAGTAAGTCACATGTGTATTTTAGCAATGGGGAATTCACTTTTTCCATTCCATTCCAGCAATGGAGCAGAAGCTCCAATTTGACTTTATTCTTTCTTTTCTTAAGTTAAGATTGGATTTCAACACAAAATACCCTTACCCAAGAGTAGACAAAGGAATTAATTGAAAACCAAAATTTGCTTTACTCCAAAACAATTTTTTTGGATAAATGTCTGTATTACATTCCTATTTCTGCTATAATAAATTACTAGAGGCTTCAAAGAAACAAATTTATGCTCTTACCGTTTTCAAGGTCAGAAGCAGGGGGCTAAAATCAAGATGTTTGCGGGGACTGGATCCTTCTGGATGCTACAGGAGAGTCTCTTTTCTTTCCTATCACAGTTTCTAATGACAAGCATTCATGGCTCATTGTCCTTTATCCATCTTCAAAGCCAGAGATGTGGCATCTCACATCTCTCTCTGATGCAACTATTCTGCTTCCCTCTCCCACATTCAGAGGAGCATGGTGATTATATTACTTCCGTCTGCATAATCTTGGCCAGTCTTAGTTTAAGGTCACCTCATTAGCAGCCTTAATCCATTTACTACCTAAATCTCTCTCTTCCTATAAAAATAACATATTCAAAATTTCTAGGTACTAGAATGTGGACCAGTTAAAGCGGCTCTTTTTCTGCATACTAGAAAGTCTTTTCTAAAAGTATTTAATTTGGTGTCACTCAAGGGTAATTATATAAAAGAAATAAACACAGAATTTATCTCAGCCACTAGAATGCCTGGATATACTAGTCATTCAACATTTTATGCAAACATGATGTTTTTTGTAAAGAAGACCTACAACCACCTGCACTTACTCATTAACAGGATGACAGTCCTGCTACTCAAAGAGTGGTCCACAGACCACGACCTGCAGCACTGACATCACTCAAGAGCTTGTTAGAAATGCTGAACTCCTGGGCCCACCAGCACCTGCTAAAGCAGAATCTGCATTTGAGCCAGAATCCTAGGTGATTCACATGCACTTTGAAGTTGGAGAAGTGCTGGTCTAGAGTACATTTTCTCACACTCTCAATATGACCTTTGAGGTGGGGTCATTATCTGTGTTGGGAGCTGTCCTGCCCAGTGGAGGTGTTTAGCAGCGTCCCTCAGACATTGCCAGATGTACCCAGGGGAAGAGAACCACGTCTGGTTGAGACCACTGGCACAGAGATTGAAAACTGGGAGCATTCTGAGAGAATACAATCAGCAGCCATCCTTTTCTGCAATGATAACTTTGAGAAGCTCACTGAATTCCTCAAGCCCCATTTCTCCATGGGGAATGGGGTTCACACTAGTGCTTCCTCACAGAATGGACTACTATAAAAATTAAACCAGGAGATTCCTATAAGGTGCTAAACACAGATATAGTACACAACTGAGCAAAATATATCTCTTACAATTAGCAAATATTTTATAGTGACATTTTAAGCCATAGCTCTGAACTTGTGATAGAAGTGTGAAATTCCTCATTGTTTTGGCAAAACTGTCATGAATCCAAGGAGTATAGAGTCCAGGGGTTTATATTAAAGGAACAAACTTATCATCTTTGTTGAAAAAGGGAAAAGTAACTTCCTAGAGCTATCAGGGGTTATGTCTCCACCACTAGTCAATGCTGAAGGACCTTAGGGACGTAGTCAGGATCTATTCCTCAGTCTTAAACAAGAGAAAATGTTCCCTCAGGAGTGGGATAAGGGGCTGGGAGTTTAGATCTCTGAAAGGTAGAAGAAGTCACAGAAAAAGAGTAAGAAAAGCTGACTTCATTTGGCTTAACATCCAGTCTCCTGGGTACAGAAATTCAACAGGAAAACTCTCCTTTCTGTCCACACTAGTGTCCTGCAAGGAAATCATGTGCCTACAGGTGGGAGGAACAGAGGGAAATGTGCCTAATGAGCAGACCGAACCAGCTGTAAATACTCCTCTGTTGCAGTCCCGCAGCACAGGCAACCTCGGGCTGGAAAAGACCTGGTCGTCTCTTGTGCAGTCCTGAGTCTGGATGGGGCACTGAAGTCTGACCTATTCCTCTCTCTTGTCTGGGGACAGAGCTTCATCCTCCATCAACTACCAACCAGACAGGTATTTTTAAAAATTTTTTATTATGTTATGTTAGTCACCATACAGTACATCATTCGTTTTTGATGTAGTGTATTTTGATTTCCATGTAAGGACCTTCCTCTCAGAGACCCTATCAAGATGAGTTTTACTGCCCAGTAGGGACTGCAGGAGAAGGTCAAGAGAATGAAAGTCAAGAGTGTTTACCTCAGGGCCAGTCCAGCCCAGCCCAGAGCTGAGAGTTTGCTGTGGCTGTTTGCTGGCTTGATTAATGAATTTATTGATTAATTCACTTATGTATTTATGATGCTAAAAATAGAAGTGGATATTGTATTCAGAAATGCAAGGTTCAGCGTTAATAACTATATCATAATAATGGAAACCCTAGTAAAGGGGGCATGGGAAGCCTAAAAGTAGAACCTGAGACCAAGGATCTTGGCAATTAACCAGAGAAGAAAAGTCAAGTATTAGCTTTTGAGAGATATACAGTGAAGTGAGGACATGTCTCTTCATGTTTAAGATGGGACATATTAGACTCCATTTCCATACTGAGCAGAAAATCCAGAGGAAAGAATCCTCGCAAGTACATCTATGCAAGAACAGTTTATGAAGCATACATATCACAGTACCTCCTCTCTCGAATATTCAAATGAAATGTTTTTCATGTATTATATGAAAAGGGTCTGCTAATGAGCTTCCTTTACAATTAACCTCATTACCTGTGAGCCTGAACATGGTCTGACTTAGCTCGCCACATATTTTCTCTGTTGAAAATGGTCTGTGGAGTCCTTGCTGTTTGCATAGTGGCATTGGAGTGGTTTTACTCCTGGTTTTTTGTTTGTTTGTTTTTGCGATCTTTCAGCAAAGTATTGCTGTTTATCCCACCAATTTAGCTACTGGCCAAATTGCTTCTTTATGTCTGTGTAGACGTATTTGTGCAGAACGTGTGAGAGTGTATGAATCTTGTGTGGTAAAGTCTGTGAGTTAGTAATAATATATTGCCTCCACTGCTTTTTCTAGGGTTTTTGCTTTGTTTTGTTTTTGCTCAAAGAATTAATCTGTCACCTCAATATTCTTCACTTGTAAATACCTGCTTTCAAAATGAAAGTGCATGTCCTTCTGCATACTTATTGCTCACGAATCATCCTTTATACATATTTCCAACTAGTATTCAAGTCTCTGTATTCCTTATTGTTCCCTTTGTCCTTTTATTATTGTATATCTTTCTAAAATAGAAATGCCATCACTTGAACAGGATTCTTCTTTACGTTTGATGGAGAATCACTTTTACCTTCCATAAGCAATCTTGTCCCATATCTCTTTATGTTACATGATACTAAAATTTTAGATACTGTTTTCTCTCCACGTTAAAAGACTTTTTCATGTTCTTTAATTTCCACGTCCATGGCAATCTGTTTTTTATAATAATTTTTTATTATGTTATGTTAGTCACCATACAGTATATCCTTAGTTTCTAATGCAGTGTTCCATGATTCATTATTTAAGTCCATGGCAATCTAATTTAGATTTGTACCATTGTCAATTTCATTTAATTATAACTCTTTTAAACCTTTTTTTTTTCAGAAGTTGGTTTTGAGACTTCCTTTTATTTGGTTTCAGACAGTTGTTTTGAGCCATTCTGCTTAATGTAAGTGCATTTCCACTGTTTTCCTGTCTTTCAAAAGTCTTTGCTTTTTAAAACTGTAATGTGCTATGCACACTTACACATTTTCAATTCATATGTATTGAAAGACACCTATGTTTATCGTAAGTACTCTTTATGTTCTGGCAGATGAAGAGATTTATGAGTAAGAGGGTAGATTGCCATGGGGTGTGTAGGATCTTACAGAGTCTGGGGAGGCCTTTGCATGTTGGAAAAGAACAGAAGCATTAGATTTAGGTGTGCTCCTGGGACTTGTCAAGAAACTGACTGAAACGCAAAGGCTGGAATGACAAATAATCACAAAAAGATGTCACATAGGAAAAGTGATAAAGGAGCTCACTTGATCCACTTTGGACCAAATAAAAACCCACTGGTCAAATAAATATTGGCTAGGCACAGAAAAAGACAGGTCTACTGCTATCTGATAATAAAAACACCTAATTTTGTGAAGTGTTGGTTTATTCTTTTTATTCATTTTTCTTTTGTGATGTTCACTCTGTAAGATGTTTTACACCAGAAAGATGTCACTACCTTTGCTTTTTGGGCAATTTATTTTTGCTCTTTTATTATTTTTGCAGGGTATAAATGGGATGTAACCAGGACTGGATGCCACCAGCACCAAGGAAGCTTTCCTTCCTTACAGTCTCTCAGAACAACTGAGCTCATTAGATCATTTACTCTTTATGTCCATCTCATTTCTCCCTCCCTCCACCTCCCCGTTTCTCTCTCTCTCTCTCTCTTTCTGGTTATTGAACACAATTATTTATGTTTCTTTACACACAGGTCAAAAAGTGTCCATTCCAAAATGGAGCCCCAAGATCATTTGACCCTGGGAAGCTATGAATAGGAATTTCTGGGTACTATTTTTACATTCCTTATGGGAAAGGTAATATGATGTGTATGCATTCATATCCTAAACAGTTTTGGGGTGGGGGGGTGAGAAGGACATAGAAAAACACACACCAGGAGGACACGGTGTGCTGTGTTGTGTGTGTGTGTGTGTGTGTGTGTGTGTGTGTGTGTGCACATGAGTGTATGTACCTAGATGAGTGAGTGCAGTCCTCAGAGCAGGGATGCACAGGATCATCTATTTCAAAGTGACCCTTATAATACACAGGCCAAACTCAATCAACAGATGATATTAAGGAGGGATGTACAATGGACAGAATGCTATTCCAACCAGATTGTAAAGTGCAAGAGGTACATAGTGTGGAAGAGGAAGTCGCTGTGTCTTGAAATTTAAGCAGCTATGAGGCCACATGGTTCTAGGAAATTCACTGACATCACCTCTCATCCTCTTCCTCTTGTCCATTCCCCTCAAGACACTGGCTTCCTTCTGAGCCTTGATTTTCTGACAGAAGCACTTCCTCAAGGCCTTTGCACTGGCCGTTCCCTCTGCCAGGAAAACCTCCTATCTTCCACCCTCTCTTCCATGAGGTCTGTGTTCAAATGTCACCTTCTTAGCCAGTCTTGACTGAACACCCAACATAACACCTCATCCACTCTCTCCTTTAAACAGCTTTTGTTTTTTTCATAACATCTGATCCCATCTCATGATTATTCAATTTTTATATGTGCTTCTATCCTATCACCATCATTGAAAGCACCCTCTACTTTATGACTAGAAATTTCTGGAAACATGGTCGACACTCTTGATTTCCTCAAATCCATGAAATAATTTCTTATTAAAACTGTATAATATCTGAACTGTTGCAGAACATTAGATGCTGTGATGGAAATCCCTAATCAGAGAGGAACTGGGGATCCTCTCAAGGGGTGCAGATCCACTCAACAAAGTATTAAAATTAGTTTCTTGACTGGAAAATGTAAATTCTAACATTTCCACGATGTGAACGATGCCCATTTATGTGAAAATTAATCATATTATTTCCCCTGTGCTGGTAGTCACCTCCACTAATGGACCCAGGAAACAATACAGGAATCTCAAAGTTTCTTCTTCTGGGATTTTCAGAGGAACAAGAACTGCAGCCCCTCATATTTGGGCTTTTCCTCTCCATGTACCTGATCACTGTGTTTGGAAACCTGCTCATCATCCTGGCCGTCAGCTCTGACTCCCACCTCCACACCCCCATGTACTTCTTCCTCGCCAACCTGTCCTTTCTAGACATCTGTTTCACCTCCACCACTGTCCCCAAGATGCTGTGGAACATCCAGACTCAGAGCAAAGTCATAACCTTTGAAGACTGCATCACACAGATGTATTTTTTCATACTCTTTTCAGGATTAGATGTTTTACTCCTGACTGTGATGGCTTATGACCGCTTTGTGGCCATCTGTCACCCCCTGCACTACATGGTCATCATGAACCCCCGGCTGTGTGGACTGCTGGTTCTGGTGTCCTGGATCATAAGTGTCCTGCATTCCTTGTTAGAAAGCTTAATGGTGTCATGGCTGTCCTTCTGTACAAAGGTAGAAATCCCCCACTTTTTCTGTGAACTCAATCAGATGATCCAACTTGCCTGTTCTGATAACTTTCTTAATAACATGGTGATGTATTTTGCAGTTATGTTGCTGGGGGGTGCTCCACTGGCTGGGGTCCTTTATTCTTACTCTAAGATAGTTTCCTCCATCCTTGGGATCTCATCAGCTCAAGGCAAGTATAAAGCATTTTACACCTGTGCATCTCACCTATCCATTGTCTCCTTATTTTATTTTACGAGCCTAGGAGTGTACCTTAGCTCTGCTGCTCCCCAGAGCTCCCACACAAGTGCAGTAGCCTCGGTGATGTACGCGGTGGTCACACCTATGCTGAACCCCTTCATCTACAGCCTGAGGAACAAAGACATAAAGACGGCTCTTATGAGATTCTCTAGGATGGCAGTTCTAAAAGGGCCAATTGTCTGAGGCCTGAAGAAGTGCCCATGGTCACAGGGCCCAATGCCTTAGGGTCAGAAGTTGTGATTTTTTTATGTATATTGTGGAAGTAGAACTTGCTTCCTTAATTTATTTCCCAGAATTTTTACATTTTCAATTTCAATGTCTTGTACAATATATGTAACTCATTTTATTAAGCTTTGTGATATCTCTGATATCCAAGAAATTTTTCTCTTTGTCATTTTCCTAGGTCTTAATGTCATTCCTAACTTTGGATGTGAACTATTTGGACATTCTCACTTTTTAAAATGACTAAATGAAGCTGTTGAGAATAATTTCTTCTCAGATAAAATATACCATAGTGACTATTTTTTTCTTGTGTTTGACTTAACACTGCTCCTATGGGAAATCTACTCTTGGCCACCGCAGCTATTTATGTAAGTTTATAACAGAGAACAATCTGAGCCCATGTGCTTCACTCTTGTCAACATCATTCCTGTGTATCTCACTACCTTCCCTGCTCTTCCTGGGAATGCAGACTTTGACGTACTGAAAGTTATACCTGATCTTGGGGATTTTTCTACACATTAGGATCCTGTCCTGTTACACAGCTTGTGTCCACCATGACTGCCATAGTCACTGGCAAAATATATGATCATAAAATACATGTCTCCAAGTGGAGTCTGCACAGAATGACAAATATGGAAAAAATAGATTGACATAATATGTCCTTAGAGTCAAACCCGGCTTTAAGGATGATGAGGCAAAATATTAAATTATATATTTATTGTTATGCAAAATATTTCTTTCTCAGGGACTTCATCTAGTCATTAAATTATGGAATATCAGGGTCCACTCGTAAGGTGTAATCACTAAGATGAAAGACTGGTGGCATGTTTGGGGTTTTATTAAATTATTTTCTGGTTCTGATTGAATATTTTCAGTGCTTCATACAAATATGATTCCTTTCTGTTCTCTAAATGAAATATCTCCCACCCTTTGAATTTTGGCCATAACTACTAAAGGGGCAGAGAATTAAACATATCAATAACATTCACTATATATGATTCTCATAACCACAGGATGACTCACCAGCGAGCTTGGATTCCTGTCCAGGATGTGATTCAGAGTCACAAGTTGTGGGCACACATATATGTCCTTCCTACTTTTCCATTTTACTTCAAAGGGGCCCCTAAGGAGTCATCTTTTAATATAGTTACATGAAATAAACTCCAAGAACAGTGTAGTCATGAAGGCTACCTTCAATTATCAAAACATTATGTAGAATAAAAAGAATCAGATTATTACAAATGCTGTCAGTTCCTCCTAATTTGATTATTATATCAATTAGCTATTGCTGGGTACAAAGCATCCTAAAATAAAATGGTTTACTATACGGGTGCCTGGGCCACTCAATTGGTTAAGCATCTGCCTTCAGCTCAGGTCATGATTTCAGGGTCCTTAGATAGAGCCCCCCATCAAGCTCCCTGCCCAGTGGGGAGTCTGCTTCTCCCTCTCCTTCTGTCTGCCCCCCAACACTCATACTCTCTCTCTAGCTTACTCTCTCTCTCTTTCTCTCAAGTAAATAAATAAAATCTTAAAAAAAATGGCTTAGCATAATGTCCTTATTATGGAAGGGATTGTAGGGTAGGGAGTGGTTATGATCTCTGGAGGGCTCCACATGAGTCTGAAGTCAGGTGGGAAACTCTTTGTGTTCCTAAAGCTCATCCATGAGGTGTGTGGCTTTAGTGCTCTTCTGTCTTGAACCAATTTATGTCATTCCATGCCTTTAATATATGTAGATAATCTAGTTACAAAATAAGTGAGTTTGTCAAATGTGAATTGTCTTCATTTAATTCCACTTTTTAAATATCCACATGTGAACCTTTGCTTTTCCATAGTTGGAAGAGAGCTCTCCCACCCTGTTTGGTGTGACTCAGCTAACTAGGCTCATTTCTGATTCTGAGTCATGCACTACCAGAATTTTAAAATTCTAATTAATTTATGGAACACTATTACATCCAATAATCTGTACATATTTAAAGTGCACAGCTTTAGGAATTAAAATAGTCATTGAAAACTCATGATTACATACTGCATGTTCCATTTTTTTATTTTGTTATGTTAGGCACCATAAAATACTTCATTAGTTTTTGACATAGTGTTCCATGATTCATTGTTTGCGTATAACACCCAGTGCTCATTGCAATATGTCCCCTCCTTAATACCCATCACTGGGCTAACCCATACCTCCTCCTTCCCTCTGAAACCCTCAGTTTGTTTCCTGGAGTCCATAGTCTCTCATGGTTCATCTCCACCTATGATTCCCCCCCCCTTCAGTTTTCCCTTCCCTCTCCTAAAGTCCGCCATACTATTCCTTATGTTCCACATATGAGTGAAACCATATAATAGTTGTCTTTCTCTGCTTGAATTATTTCCCTTAGCATAATCCCCTCCAGTTCCATCCATATTGAAGCAAATGGTGGGTATTCATCCTTTCTGATGGCTGAGAAATATTCCATTGTATACATGAACAACATATTCTTTATCTATTCATCTGTTGAAGGGCACCTCAGCTCCTTCCACACTTTGGCTATTGTGGACATTGCTGCTATGAACATTAGGGAGCATGTGCCCCTACTTTTCACTACATCTGTATCTTTGGGGTAAATTCCCGGTAGTGCAATGGCTGGGTCATAGGCTAGCTCTATTTTTAACTTTTTGAGGAACTTCCATACTGTTTTCCAAAGTGACTGTACCGACTTGAATTTCCAGCAATGGGTAAGAGGGTTCCCCTTTCTCCACATCCTCTCCAACACTTGTTGTTTTCTGCCTTATTATTTTTTGTCATTCTAACTGATATAAGGTGGTATCTCAATGTGGTTTTGATTTGGATTTCCCTGACGGCTAATGATGTTGAATATTTTTTCATGTGTCTGTTAGGAATTTGTGTGTCTTCTTTGTAGAAGTGTCTGTTCATGTCTACTGCCCATTTTCTTACTTGATTCTTTGTTTTTTGGGTGTTGAGTTTGAGAAGCTCTTTATTGATCTCTGGTATCAGCCCTTTATCCAAATGTCATTTGCAAATATATTCTCCCATTCTGTGGGATGAATCCTAGTTTTGTTGAATGTTTCCTTTGCTGTACAAAACATTTTTATATTGGTGAAGTCCCAAAAGTTCATTCTTGCTTTTGTTTCCCTTGGCTTTGGAGATATGTCATGAAAGAAGTTACTGTGGCCTATGTCGATGAGGTTACTGCCTATGTTCTCCTCTAGGATTTTGATGGATTCCTGTCTCACATCAAGGTCTTTCATCCATTTTGAGTTTATCTTTGTGTATGGTGTAAGAGAATGGTCGAGTTTCATTCTTCTGTGTATAGCTGTCCAATTTTCCCAGCACCATTTACTGAAGATATTTTTTTTTTCCATTGGATATTCTTTCCTGCTTTGTTGAAAATTAGTTGACCACCGAGATGAGGGTCCATATCTGGGGTCTCTCTTCTGTTCCATTGATCTATGTATCTATTTTTGTGCCAGTACCATACTGTCTTAGGGATCACAGCTTTGTTATATAGCTTGAAGACAGGCATTGTGATGCCCCCAGCTTTGTTTTTCTTTTTCAACATTTCCTTGGAAAATCAGGGTATTTTCAGATTCCATTAAATTTAGGATTGTTTGTTCTGATTCTTTGAAAAATACCATTGGTATTTTGATAGGGACGGCGTTGAAAGTATAGATTGCTCTGGGCAGCATAAACATTTTAACGATGTTTATTCTTCCAATGAGCATGGAATGTTTTTCCATCTTTTTGTGTCTTCTTCAATTTCTTTCATAAGTGTTCTGTAGTTTCTAGAGTATAGATCCTTTACTTCTTTGGCTTGGTTTATTCCTCTGTATCCTATGGATTTTAGTGCTATTGTAAATGGAATTCATTCCTTAATTTCTCTTTCTATAGTTATGTTTTTAGTGTATAGAAAAGCAACTGATTTCTGGGCAATGGTTGTCTATCCTACCACATTACTGAATTGCTGTGTGAGTTCTAGTAATTTGGGTCAAGATTTTGGGTTTTCCACATAATGTATCATGTCATCTATGAAGAGAGAGAGTTTTACTTCTTCTCTGCCAATTTGAATACCTTTTATTTCTTTTTGTTGTCTGATTGCTGATGGTAGGACTTCCAGTACTATGTTGAACAATAGTGGTGAGAGTAGGCATCCTTGTTGTGGTCCCTATCCAAGGGAAAAGCCCTCAGGTTTTCCTCATTGAGAATGATATTCTCTGTGGGCTTTTCATAGATGGTTTTATGAAATTGAGGAGGGTTCCCTCTATCCCTACACTCTGAAGAGTTCTAATCAGGAAAGGATGCTGATTTTGTCAAATGCTTTTTCCGCATCAATTGAGAAGATCATATGGTTCTTGTCTTTTCTTTTATTAACGTGTTCTATCACATTGACTGATTTGCGAATGTTGAACCACCTTTGTATCCCAGGAATAAATCCCATCTAGTTGTGATGGATAATCCTTTTTATGTACTGTTGGATCCTATTGGCTAGGATCTTTCTGAGAATTTTGGCATCTATATTCCTCAGGGATATGGGTCTGTAGTTCTCCTTTTTGATGGGGTATTTGCCTGGTTTTGGGATCAAGGTAATGCTGGCCTCATAGAATGAGTTTGGAAGTTTTCCTTCTGTTGATATTTTTTGAAACAGCTTCTGGAGAATAGGTACTATTTCTCCTTAAATGCTTGGTAGAATTCCCCTGGAAATCCATCAGGCTCTGGACTCTTGTTTTGGGGGAGGTTTTTGGTCACTGCTTCAATATCATTACTGATTATTGGTCTATCAGATCATCGGTTTCTTCCTGTTTCAGTCTTGGTAGTTTATAAGTTTCCAGGAAGGCATCCATTTCTTCCAAGTTGCTTGATTTGTTGGCATACAGTTGCTGGTAATAACTTCTAATAATTGTTTCTCTTTCCTTGGTGTTAGTCATGATCTCTCCCCTTTCATTCATAATTTTATTAATTTCAGTCCTTTCCCTTTTCTTTTAGGTAAGTCAGGCCAGTAGCTTATCGATCTTATTAATTCTTTCAAGGAACCAGCTTCTACTGCATTTCTGGTTTCTATTTCATTGATCTTTGCTCTAATCTTTATTATTTCTCTTCTTCTTCTTCACTTAGGTTTTATTTATTCTTTCTCCAGTTCCTTAAGGTGTAAAGTTAGTTTGTGTATTCGGGATTTTTCCTTAAATTGAGTGAGGCTTGGTTGGCTATGTATTTCCCCCTTAGGACCTCATTTGCAGTATCCCATAGGTTTTGGACAGATGTGTTTTCATTCTCATTGATTTCCATGAATTGTTTAAGTTCTTTGATTTCCTGGTTGACCCAAACATTCTTAAGTAGGACAGTCCTTAGCTTCCAAGTGTTTGAATTTCTTCCAATTTTTTCTTGTGATTGAGTTCCAGTTTCAATGCATTGTGGTCTGAGAATATGCAGGGAATCATCTCAATCTTTTGGTATCAGTTGAGACCTGCTTTGTGACACAGTATGTGGTCTATTCTGGAGAAAGCTCCATGTGTGTTCGAGATGAATGCGTATTCTGTTGTTTTAGGGTGGAACGTTCTGTATATAGCTATGAGGTCCAGCTGGTACAGGGTGTCATTCAAAACTCTTGTTTCTTTGTTGATTTTCTGCTTGGCTCAGCTGGTTTAATGTCTACCTTCAGCTCAGATTATGACGCCAGGGTCCTGGGATTGAGCCCTGCAGACAGCTCCCTGCTCACTGGGAAAAGTCTACTTCTCCCTTTCCTTTTGCCCCTCCCTCCTCAGTTCTTCCTCTCTTTGTCTCTTTCCCTCTCAAATAAATAAATAAAATCTTTTTTTTTTAAAAAACCAAATGTGAGAACACAGCCAGAATTAGAGGAGCACTACCAGCTGACAAACAGTTGATGGCAACCTCATGAGGAGACCAGCAGGGACCAGAAGACTTCCCCAATGTATACCCTCATGTGATTAAAAAAAAAAAAAGAAAATGAAAAAAGCATTATCTTATATTGTTTCCTTTTGGCATGGCTTGTTATGCAGCAATAGCTGACTGATACAATAATTAATATACACAGAACTGAGAATTTTAAGAATAATCTACCGTTTCTTATTTTTGACAGTTTTTCTGATTTGAAAGGAGTATGCATAATGTCCTGGTGATTCACATTTATTTTAGATAACTGTACTAAAAAGTGACTACCACTGAGATTCCCATCCAGGTAACTGGTAGAGTTTGGAAAGACCTCTATGTTTCTGCAGGAAAACTTATGGACCCCTCAGTCCCAACTTTCCATTCCCAGAACATTACTGGACAGGAATTCAAGCTCTTGCCTGTATCTTCCTTTGATCATAGGATTGAAGAGAGCTTAGAGCATAAAAAAGGCAGAGTTAATGACAGAGTGGATACACTTATTGTTTACTCACATTATAAAGTTTATGACAACTTTTTAAAAGAGGTAGATATTAAGTTTAGGGCAACAAAAGGAGTAATATTTGAAGGCAGCCCTGGAAATTTTCAAATAGAAACAGCCAAATCATCCAATTAAATAACTCAATATCTGTCACTAAATTCTTCACTTGAATAAATAAAACCCTTTACACATGGACACCACACATCCCACACTTTAGTGAGTAGATGCTCATCATCAAAAGCACATATTCCACAATAAAATATTTTATGATTGGAAATTTTACTTTATTATATTTGGTTCTTCTCTGATATGGAGCCCATATTAAGTCATTTGATTTATGCAGATTTGTCTTTCTGTAGATTATGCTTTGAGGGTGTTTTTCATAAGTAATTTCTCCTTATTTTTCTGTGCCAGTGATACTGTGGATGCGGAGCTGCTATGAGAACAGGATCCTAATGAGGATCATAAAACCCCAAGACTAGTTACAAAACAAACTAGTAGGTTAAGTCTATATCACCAGAAAGAGCATTTAAAGCAGTAACACAGAAACGAATGGCAGACACAGAATGTAAACCTGTGATCTAATTTCTTATACAATAAAATCATAAATTTTGGCCTCAGTGGCCAAATGTAGTTTATTTAATAAAATGATTACTGTATGTAATATAGTAATAATCAGTAATAACTATAGTATAATCATTCTATACCATTCATCACTATATGAAGCAAATGGGAATCTCAAAACTGTTTCTGATTCAAGACTGGGACTAACTTTGGAAATTAAAAAAACAAAAGGAGGGACACCTGGGTGACTCAATTGGTTTACCATCTACCTTTGGTCCTGGGATTGAGCCCCGCATCAGGCTCCCTGCTCAGTGGGGAGCCTGCTTCTCATTCTGCCTGCTCTGCCTGCTGCTCCTGTGCTCTGACTAAAATAAAATAAAATAAAATAAAATAAAATAAAATAAAATAAAATAAAATAAAATAAAATCTTTAAATAAAAGCATAAAGGAAAAATTGTTGGCTATCAGAAGGCACAGAAAGTTCAGCAAAGAGGCTTATTGAAAAGCAATAGCAGTTGAATTTAAGAAAATTGAAACTCCAGGATATAAATAGAGGGATTAAGTTATTTCATGATCCAATCTAAGAATCACAATTTCTGGCTATTAGGCATTAGTCACAGGTAATGTTGAAAAATGGCCCTTTCATGGTTTCCCACTGGAAAAAAAAATTACAACCCGCTTTATGTGCTTGTTCCTCAGGCTGTAGATGAAGGGGTTCAGCATGGGTGTGACCACTGCATACATCAATGAGACCACTGCACTTGTATGGGAGCTCTGGGTAGCAGCAGAACTAAGGAACACACCAAGCATCATACAATAAAATAAGGAGACAACTTAGAAGTGAGACGCACAGGTGGAAAATGCTTTATACTTTCCCTCAGCTGATGAGATTCTCTGTATGGAGGAAACTATCTCAGAGTAAGAATAAAAGACCCCAGCCAGGGGAGCACCACCTAACTGAGTAGCTGCAAATTACATCACCATGTTAGTATCAGAACAGGCAAGTTGGATCCTCTGATTAATTTCACAAAAAAAGTGGGGGATTTCCACCTCTGTACAGAAGGACGGCCACAACACCATTAAGGTTTGTAACAAAGAATGCAGCACACTCATAATCTAGACACCAGAACCAGCAGTCCACAGAGCCAGGGGTTCATGTTGACCATGTAGTGCAGGGGGTGACAGATGGCCACAAAGCAGTCATAAGCCATCACAGTCAGGAGGAAGTTGTCCAAACCTACAAAAAGTAAGAAAAAGTACATCTGTATGATGCAGCTGTCATAAGTCAGAACTTTTCTCTGTGTTAGTATATTCACCAGCATCTTGGGGACACTGGTGGAAGTGATACAGATGTCTACAAAGGACATGTTGGCAAGGAAGAAGTACAAGTATGTACAACACTGACTCAACAATCCCATATTTTGTGTTGAAAGGAAATTTATAAAGAAATGCATCAGGATCAGGTGGGATTTATTCCTGGGATGCAAGGGTGCTTCAACATTTGCAAATAAAAAAACGTGATAGACCACATCAGTAAAGGAAAACACAAAAACCATATTATCCTCTCAATTGATGCAGAAAAAGCATTTGACAAAATGCAGCATCCTTTCCTGATTAAAACTCTTCAAAGTACGGGGATAGAGGGAACATACCTCAATATCTAAATGCCATCTATGAAAAGCCCACAGTGAATATCATTCTCAATGGGGAAAAAAACGAGAGCTTTTCCCTCAATGTCAGGAACACAATGAGGAGGCCCACTATTGCCACTATTGTTCAACATAGTCCTAGAAGTCCTAGCAATTAGAAATCAGACAACAAAAAGAAATATAGGGCATTCAAATTGTCAAAAAAGAAGTTAAACTCTCTCTTTTCACAGATGACATGATACTTTATGTGTAAAACACATAAGACTCCACCCCCAAGTTATTAGAACTCATACAGCAATTCAGCAAAGTGGCAGGATACAAAATCAATGCACAGAAGTCAGTTGTATTTCTATACACTAAAAATGTAACTGAAGAAAGAGAAATTAATGAGTCAATTCCATTTACAATAGCTCCAAAAACCATAAGATACCTAGGAATAAACCTAACCAAAGAGGTAAAGCATCTATACTCTAGAAACTACAGAACACTTAGGAAAAAAATTGAGGAAGACAGAAAGAAATGGAAAAACAGTACATGCTCGTGGATTGGAAGAATAAACATCACTAAAATGCCTATGTTGCCCAGAGCAATTTACACTTTCAATGCAGTCCCTATCAAAATACCATCAACATTTTTCACAGAGCTGGAACAAATAATCTTAAAATTTGTATGGAACCAGAATAGACCCCAAATTGCCAAGGGAATGTTGAAAAAGAAAACCAAAGCTTGGTGGGGGGGGCATCACAATGCCTGACTTCAAGCTCTATTACAAAGCCACAGTCATCAAGACAATATGGTATTGGCACAAAAACAGACACATAGATCAATGGAACAGAATAGAGATCTGAGATATGGACCCTCAACTCTATGGTCAACTAATTTTCAACAACACAGGAAAAAACATCCAATGGAAAAAAGACAGTCTCTTCAATAAATGGTGCTGGGAAAATTGGACAGCCACATGCAGAAGAATGGAACTGGACCATTCTCTTACACCAAACACAAAGATAAACTCAAAATGGATAAAAGGCCTTAGTGTGAGACAGGAATCCATCAAAATCCTAGAGGAGAACATAGGTAGTAACCTCATCAACGTAGGCCACAGCAACTTCTTTCAAGACATATCTCTAAAGGCAAGGGAAACAAAAACAAACATGAACTTTTGGGACTTTGAACAGCAAAGGAAACAGTCAACAAAACTAAGAGGCAACCCATGGAATGGGAGAAGATATTTGCAAACGACATTTTGGATAAAGGGCTGATATCCAAAAATCTATAAAGAACTTCTCAACCTCAACACCCAAAAAACAAATAATCCAGTAAAGAAATGGGCAGAAGACATGAAGAGACCCTTCTCCACAGAAGACATACAATTGGCCAAGAGACATGAGGAAATGGTCAGCATCACTAACCACCAGGCAAATACATATCAAAACCACAATGAGACATTATCTTACACCAGTTAGAATGGCAAAAATTAATAAGACAGGAAACAAGTGTTGGCGAGGTTGTGGAGAAAGGGGGAACCCTCTTATACTGTTGGTGGGAAAGCAAGCTGGACAGCACTCTGGAAAACAATATGGAGTTTCCTCAAGGAGTTAAAAGCAGAGCTACCCTACAACCCACCAATCGCATTACTAGGTATTTAGCCCACATACAAATGTAGTAAAAGAAGGGGCACATGCACCCCAACATTTATATGAGCAATGTCCACAATAGCTAAACTGTGGGAGGAACCGAGATGCCCTTCAGCAGACGAAGGATAAAGAAGATGTGGTCCATATATACAATATCAGAATATACAATATACAACATCAGAAAGGATGAATACCCACCATTTGCACTGGCACAGGTGGAACTGGAGGGGATTATGCTAAGTGAAATAAGTGAAGCAGAGAAACACAAATATCATATGGTTTCACTCATATGTGGAACATAAGTAATAGAGCAGAGGAACACAGGGAAAGGGAAGGAAAACTGAATAGGAAGAAATCACAGAGGGAGAGAAACCATGAGTGACTCTGGACTCTGCGAAACAAACTGAGGGTTACACAAGTGAGGAGGGTGGGGGATGGGGTGACTGGGTGATGGGTAATAAGGAAGGCACGTGTTGGGATGAGCTGTGGGTGCTATACCCAACTAATGAATTGACCAGTACAAGAAAAACTTATGAGGTACTATATGCTGTCTAACTGAACATAAAAAAATAAATAAATTTTGAGAGAATAGAAATCAAAAGAATGAATGTTTGATAAAGAATCAAATTAAAAGAATATAGATATTTAGATACGAAGATTTAAAGTAGAATGGGCAAACTTAATTTTAGTAATGGATTACTTTTTAAAATCTTAATGCACAAAGGGCTCAAAGTCAGAATTAATTTTTTTTTAAAAAAATTTATTTAAATCTGACATCATGGGGCACATGGCTGTGGAGTCAGTGGAGCAAGCAACTTTTTTTTCTTTTTTTAAAATTTTATTTGTAAGTAATCTCTGCTTCCATCAGGGGGCTCAAACCCACAATCCTGAGATCAAGAGTCATGCTTTCCACCAACTGAGCCAGCCAGGCAGCCTGAGCACGCAACTCTTGATCTCAGGGTTATGAGTTCAAACGCCACATCAGGTGTAGAGATTTCTTAAAACAACAACAACAACAACAACTAACTAACTAAATAACCAGGTCCTTGTTTCGTTGATCTGTTCTACCGTATTTTTTAATTTCTATATCACTGATTTCTGCTCTAAACTTTATTATTTCTCTTCTCAGGCTGGATTTAGTCTTTATTTGCTCTTCTTTTTCCAGCTCTTTTAGTACACCTAAAAGCTTAGATCGTGTCATGGATTGAAAGAAAAACTGGTGTTAAAATGTATATGTTACCCAAAGCAATCTACACATTCAATACAATCCAAATAAATAAATAAATAAAGTAATTCACATTTATATTTTGGAAATATAAATGCATCCCATTTCAACAATGGAGCAGAGCTCCAAATTGACTTTAATATTTTTTTTACACTTAATATTGGATTTCAACACAAAATGCCCTTACCCAAGAGAAGAGAAATTAATTAATTGAGAGACTAAAATTCACTTTCCTCCAAAACAATTTTATTGGATAAATGTCTATATTATATTCCTATCTCTGTTGTAACAAATTACCACATTAGAGGCTTCGAAGAAACAAATTTATGCTCTTACTGTTTTTGAGGTCAGAAGCCTGAAGTAAGACTCAGTGGGCTAAAATCAAGATGTCTGCAGCACCTGGTTCCTTCTGGACGCTCCAGGAGAGACTCTTTTCTTTCCTATTGCTGTTTCTAGTGACAACAAGCATTCTTTGGATCATTGCAATTTCTCCATGTTCAAATCCATCAACATGGCATCTTCACATCTCTGATGCAACTATTCTGCTTCCCTCTCCCACATTCAGAGGAGCATGGTGATTATATTACTTCCACCTGCATAATCTTGGTCAATCTTAGTTCAAGGTCAGCTGCTTAGCAGCCTTATTCATTTGCTACCTGAATCTCCCTCTTCCTATAAGAAAATACCATATTCAAAGTTTCCATGAATTAGAATGTGGACCACTTAAAGAGGCTTTTATTCTGCCTACTAGAAAGTCTTTTCCAAAACTAATATATTTGGTGCCACTCAAGGGTCCATATATAAAAGAAACAAACACAGATTTTATCACAGCCCCTAGAATGACTGGATATCATTGTTATTCAAAATTTTATGCATCACGATCATTCGTGTGTGTGTGTGTGTGTGTGTGTGTGTGTGTGATCTACAACCACCTGCACCTTACTCCATCACAGGATGACAGTCCTGCTACTCAAAGAGTGGTCCACAGACCACGACCTGCAGCATCGACATCACTCAGGAGCTTGTTAGAAATGCTGAACTCCTGGGCCCACCAGCACCTGCTAAGGCAGAATCTGCATTTAAGCTGAATCCTAGATTCCTATGCAATGTGAAGTTGGAGAAGTGCTGGTCTGGAGTACATTTTCTCACATTCTCAATTTGACCATTGAGATAGGCTCATTATTTGTGTTGGAAGCTGTTTTGCTCCTTGGAGGTGTTTAGCAGCGTCCCTCAGACATTGCTAGATATACTCAAGCGACAAGAACCACCTCTGGTTGGGACCACTGGCACAGAGATTGAAACCTGGGAGCGTCCTGACAGAATGCAATCAGCACCCATCCTTTTCTGCAATGATAACTTTGAGAAGATCACTAAATTCTTCAAGCCCCGTTTTTTCCATGGGGAATGGAGTTCACACTAGTGCTTCCTCACAGAATGGACTTTTATAAAAATTAAATCAGGCAACTCCTATAGGGTGCTAAACTCAGATTATAGTGCATAAAATACCCCAATATATATCTTACAATTAACAAAATACCCCAATATATATCTTACAATTAACAAACACTTTATAATGATACTTTCATAGCTCTGGATTTGTGATAGAACTGTGAAATTCCTAATTGTTTTGGCAAAATTGTCATTAAGCCAAAGAGTGTAGTGCCCAGGGGTTTATATTAAAAGAACAAACTTAATATCTTTGTTGAAAAAGGGAAAGTAACTTTCTAGATATATCACAGGTATCACACACCCCAAGTCAATGCTTTGAAGGACCCACAGTACCTATTGAGGATTGATTCCTCAGTCTTAAACAGAAGAAAATGTTCACTCAAGATGGGGATAAGGTCCTGAGAATTTAGATCTCTGAAAGGAGAAGAAATCACCGAAAAAGAGTAAGAAAAACTGACTTCACCTGGCTTAACATCCAGTCTCCAGGGAATGGAAATTCAACAGGAAAAGTTTCCTTTCTGCCCACACTAGTGTCCCGCAAGGAAATCATGTGCCTACAGGTGGGAGGAACAGGAGGAAAATTACCCTAATGAGCAGACCGAACCATCTGTAAATACTCCTCTGTTGCAGTCCCGCAGCACAGGCAAACTCGGGCTGGACAAGACCTGATAATTTCTTGTGCAGTCCTGAGTCTGGATGGGGCACTGGAGTCTGACTCTTTCCTGCTCTCTTGTCTGGGGACAGAGCTTCATCCTCCATCATCTACCAACCAGACAGGTAGTTTGATGTCCATGCAGAGACCTTCCGCTCTGAGACCCTATCAAGATGTGTTTTACTGACCAGTAGGGACCGCAGGGGAAGGTCAAGAGAACGAAAGTCAAGAGCATTTAGCTGAGGTCACCTGAGGGCCAGTCCGGCCCAGCCCAGACCTGAGTGTTTGCTGTGGCTGTTTGCTGCCTTGATTAAGAAATTTATTGGTTGATTCACTTATGTATCTATGATACTAAAAATAGAAGTGAACATGGAACTCAGAAATGCAAGGTTCAATGTTAGCAAGTAATCATAAGGGAAACACAATCTGTTTATGTTTTTCAAGCAAATTATTGCTGTTTATTTCACCAATTTAGTTACTTGCCATTTTTCTTTTTTAACTATGTGTAGATATATTTGTGCAGAATGTGGGAGTGTGTATATTTTGGGTGTTAAAGTCTCTGATTTAGTCATAGTATGTTCCCTACACTGATTTTCTACTTTTTTATTTGTGTGTTTGTTTGTTCGTTTTCCTGGAAGAATTGATCTGTCACCTTAATATTCTTCACTGTTCATACTTGTTTTCCAAACTCCGCATACTTATTGCTCACAAGTCACCCTTTATGCATACCTTCCAACTAGTGTTCACGATTTGTATACCTTATTGTTCCTTTTGGCCTTTTATTATTGGATCTATTCCTGAAATAGAAATGCCATCACTTGAAAGGGATTCTTCTTGTTATGTTTGACCGTGAACCACCTTTACCTTCCATAAGCACACCTGTCCCACATCTCTTTATGTGAGATGAATCTGAAACTTTAGATACTGCTTCTCTCCACATTAAAAGAGTCTTTCACATCCTTTTATTCCTGAGTCCTTGGCAGTCTAATTTATATTTGAATAGGCACAGGAAAAACAAGTCTTCTGCTATCCGCTTTCTGGTAATAAAAATGCCCAAATTTTGTGAAATTTTGGTTTATTCTCCTTACTCAGTTTTCTTTTGTGATGTTCAATCTGTAAGGTGTTTCACACCATAAAGATGTCACCACTTTGTGCTGTGGACAAATTTAATTTAGCTCTCATTATTTTTGCTGGGTTCAATGGGATGTAACCAGGACTGGATGCCACTAGCATCAAGGAAGCTTTCCTTCCTCACAGTCAGGACAGCTGAGGTTATTAGATCATTTTACTCTTTATGTCCATCTCATTTCTCCCTCCCTCTGTCTACCTTTCTCTAACTCTTTGTCTATTGAACAGAATTTTTTCTGCTGTTATTTCTGTAATTTCTTATTTTAATTCAATTTAATTAACACATAATGTATTATTAGTTTCAGAGGTAGAAGTTAATTATTCATCAGTTGCATATAACACCCAGGGCTCATTCTGTCAAGTGCCCTCCTTAATGACCATCACCCAATTACCCCATCCCACCACCCACTGCCCTCCAGCAACCCTCAGTTTCTGTCCTATAACCAAGTCTCTTATGGTTTCCCTCCCTTTTCCTTCCTTTCCCCTATATTCATCAGTTTTGTTTCTTAAATTCCACATATAAATGAAATCATATGATATTTGTCTTTCTCTGGCTTATTTTGCTTAGCATAATACACACTAGCTCCCTCCACATCCTTGCAAGTGGCAAGATTTGATCCTTTAATGGCCGAGTAATATTGCACTGTGTATATATACCACATCTTCTTTACCCACTCATCTGTGGATGGACATCTGGGTTCTTTCCATATGTTGCCTATTGTGGACATTGCTGCTATAAACACTGAGGTGCATGTGCCCCTTCAAATCACTAAGTTTGTATCGTTTGGATAAATACCATGCAGTGCAATTGCTGCATGGTACAGTAGCTCTATTTTTAATTTTTTCAGGAACCTCCATACTGTTTTCCAGAGTGTCTGCACCAGTTTGCATTCCCACCAACAGTGTGAGAGGGTTCCCCTCTCTCTGCATCTGGCCTAACATCTGTTGTTTCCTGAGTTGTTAATTTTAGCCATTCAGACCAGTGTGAGGTGGTATCTCATTGTGGTTTTGATTTGTATTTCCTTGATGATGAATGATGTAATCAGGTTTAATGTGTCTCTTAGCTGTTTACAATTGTGCCAAAATCCATAAGATATCTGAGAAGAATCCTAACCAAAGAGGTAGAAGATCTGTACTCTGAAATGTGTAGAGCACTTAGGAAAGAAATTGAGGAAGGCACAAAGAGATGGAAAAACGTTCCATGCTCATGGATTGGAAGAACAAATACTATTAAAATGTCTATGCTTCCTAAAGCAGTCTACACATTCAAAGTAATCCTTATCAAAATACCACAATCATTTTTCACAAAGATGGAACAAATAATCTAAAATGTGTGTGGAACCAGAAAAGAACACAATTTTTTTATGTTTCTTTACACACAGGTCAGAAAGTGTCCATTCTGAAATGGAGCCCCAAGATGATTTCTCCCTGGGAAGCTATGAATAGGAATTTTGGGGTCCTATTTCTACATTCTTGATGGGAAAGGTAATATGATGCATATGCATGCATTCATATGCTAAACACTGTGTTGGAGTTGCTGGGGGGGAGGTGAGGACATAGAAGTAACACACACCAGGAGGACAGAGTGTGCTGGGTTGTGTGTATGTGACACTGTGTGTGTGTTTGTGTGTGTGTGTGTGTGTGTGTGTGTGTGCACATGTATGTGGGCATCTTGATGAGTGAGTGCAGTCCTCAGAGTAGGGATACCCGGGCTCCTCTATTTCAGGGTGACCCTTATAATAAACAGGCCAAACTAATTCGACAGATGAAACTAATGAGGGATACTCAATTGACAGGACTCTATTGCAACCATCATAAAGTTCAAGAGGTACATAGTGTGGACAAGGAACTCCCTGTGTCTTGAACTTTAAGCAGTTATGAGGTCACATGATTCTACAAAATTCACTGCCACCACCTCTCATCACTCTTGTCCATTCCCCTCAAGACACTGGCTTCCTTCTGAGCCTTGATTTTCTGAAAGAAGCACTTCCTCAGGGCCATTGCATCAGCCATTCCCTCTGCCAGGAAGACTTCCCTTCTTCCATCCTCTCTTCCATGAGGTCTCCTTTCAAATGTCAACTTCTTAGCCAACCTTGACTGAACACCCAGCATAACACCTGACACATTCCCTCTCTTAATCTGCTTCTGTTCTGTTCATATAATCTGTCCCCATCTCATGATCATTTAACCTTTATGTATGTATGTACCCTATCACTATCACTGAATTGTGGGGACTTTTGCTTTTTCAGCACTCTACTTTACCACTAGAGTTCCAAAACATGGTGAATGATTCCTCAAATGCATGAAATATTTTCTTACTGAAAGTGTAAAGTGCCCAACCTTTTGGGGGAACATTGTTGTGGTTGTGATGTTGTGATGAAAATTCCTAATCAGAGAGGACCTGGGGATCTTCTAAAGGAGCCTGAATCCATTCACAAAATATGACAATTAGTTTCTTAATTGAAAAATAGAAATTGTTGCATTTCCACAACGTGAGCAATGACAATTTGTGTGAAAATTAGTTGTGCTATTTTTCCCGTGTGCTGGTAGTCACGTCCAACACATGGACCCAGGAAACTATATAGGAATTTCAGAGTTCCAGCTTCTGGGATTTTCAGAGAAACCAGAACTGCAGCCCCTCCTATTTGGGCTTTTCTTCTCCATGTACCTGATCACCGTGTTTGGAAACCTGCTCATCATCCTGGCCGTCAGCTCTGACTCCCATCTCCACACCCCCATGTACTTCTTCCTCGCCAACCTGTCCTTTGCAGACATCTGTTTCACCTCCACCACTGTCCCCAAGATGCTGTGGAACATCCATACTTAGAGCAAAGTCATAACCTTTGCAGGCTGCATCACACAGATGTATTTTTTCATGCTGTTTACAGGGCTAGACATCTTTCTCCTAACTGTGATGGCCTATGATCGCTTTGTGGCCATCTGTCACCCCCTGCACTATATGGTCATCATGAGCCCCTGGCTTTGTAGACTGCTGGCTCTGGTATGCTGGATCCTGAGTGTCTTGCATTCCTTGTTACACACCTCCATGGTGTTGCAGCTGTCCTTCTGTACAGAGGTGGAAATCCCCCACTTTTTCTGTGAACTCAATCAGATGATAAAACTTGCCTATTCTGATACCTTTCTTAATAATATGGTGATTTATTTTGCAGCTGTGTTGCTGGCTGTTGGTCCCTTCATTGGGATCCTTTACTCTTATTCTAAGATTGTTTCCTCCATACGTGGAATATCATCAGCTCAAGGTAAGTATAAAGCATTTTCCACCTGTGCATCTCACCTCTCAGTTGTCTCCTTATTTTATTGTACAAGTCTAGGAGTGTACCTTAGTTCTGCTGCTCCCCAGAGCTCCCACTCCAGTGCATTAGCCTCGGTCATGTACACAGTGGTCACCCCCATGCTGAACCCCTTCATCTATAACCTGAGGAACAGAGACATAAAGGAGGCTCTGATGAAATTCTCTGGGATGCAGCTCTAGAAGGGACAATCGTACTGGAGCTGAAGAAGTGTCCACAGTTGCAGGGTCCAATGCCTGAGCCAAATGTTAAGACATTTTGATCAGATTGTGGAAGTGTAACATACCTCCTCTATTTTTTTCCTGTAATTTCTATTTTTTTACCTCTCTGCATAAGTTATGAAACTCACTTTTTAAAAACTTTGTGATAACTCTGATATCCAAGAGATTTTCCCTTTGTCATTTTCCCACTCTCTCAATGTCATTTCTAACCTTGGATGTGAAATATTTGGACAGTCTCACTTATACAAAGAACTATATAAATCTGTTAAGAATAATTTCTTCTCAAATAAAACATATCATAGTGACTATTTTTTCTGTTGTTTGACTGAATACTACTCCTACAGAAAATCTACTCTTGGCCACCACAGCTGTTTATGTAAGTTTATAACAGAGAACAATCTGAGACCATGTGCTTCACTCTTGTGAACATGATTCCTTTGTATCTCACTACCTTCACTGCTCTTCCTGAGAATGCAGACTTTGACGTACTAGTGGTTCTAGCTAATCATGGGATTTTTCTAAACATTAGGGTCCTGTCCTCTTACACAGCTTGTCTCTACCATGCCTATCATAGTCAATTGCAAAAAAAAATGACAATAATATGCACATCTTCCAGTGGAATCTACACAGAAAGACAAATATGAATAAAATAGAGTGACATAATATGGTCTTAGAATCAAACTTGTCTTTAAGGATGATAAAGCAAATTATTAAAGCATACATTTATTGCTATGCAAAATATTTCTTTCTCAAGCACTTCATGTATTCATTGAATTACAGTATATCAAAGTTCATTTGTAATGTGTATTCATTAAGTTGAAAGACTGGTGGCATGTTTGGATTTTTATGCAATTATTTTCTGGATTCTGGTTGAAATTTTCCTGTGCTACATACAAATATGATTCCTACCATTTCTCTAAATGAAATATCTCCCACTATTCAAAATATTGCCATAACCTCTAATGGGTCAGTGAATGAACAATATCATTACCATACAGTATATAGCATCCTCATAACCACCAGATGACTCACTAGCAAATTGGATTCCTGTCCATGATGTGATTCAGAGTCACAAGCTTTGTGCACACATGCATGTCCTTCCAACTTTCCATGTCACCTCAAAGGAGCCTCAATGGAGTCATTTTTTTTTAATAGTAACATGAGATACAATTGAAGAACAGAGTAATCATGAAAGTGTATTTCAAGTGTCAGGACAAATGCCTAAGATAAAAGAAATCAGATTATTACAAAAGTCATGTGGTCTGCATGATTTGATTATTATATCAGTTAACTATTGCTAGACACAAAGCATCCTAAAATAACATGGCTTAGCATAGGGGTACCTGGGTGGCTCAGTTGGTTAAGCATCTGCCTTCACCTCAGGTCATGATTCCAGGGCCCTGGGATAGAACCCCTCATCAGGCCCCCTGCTCAGCAGGGAGTCTGCTTCTCCCTCTCCTGTCCCCTCTGCACTAGTGCTCTCTCTCTAGATTGGTCTCTTTCTCTCAAGTAAATAAATATAATCTAAAAAATGGCTTAGTATAATGTCTATCATGGAAGGGAATTGTAGGATAGGGAGTGGTTCTGATCTCTGCAGGGCTCCTTAGGAGTTTTTAGTCAGATGTGACTCTATACATTGTGTTTCTAAGGTCCATTCATGAGGTGTGTGACTGTAGTGCTCTTCTGTCTTGAAACAATTTATGTCACTTTACTCCTTTCATATATGTAGGCAATCTAGTTACCAAATAAATAAGTTTATCAAATGTGAATTGTCTTAATTTGATTCTACTATTATAATATTCACATGTGAACCTTTGCTTTTCCACAGTTGGAAGGGAGCTCTCCCACCCCGATAGGTGTGACTCAGCTACCTGTGCTCCAGATCTGACTCTGAGTCATGCACCACTAGAATTTTTAAATTCTAATGAATTTACTGGAGCATTATTGAATGCAATAAACCGTACATATTTAAAGTATACAACTTTGGGAATTGAAAGAGTCATTGAAAACTCATGGGTATATACTGCATGATTCCACTTCCATAGAGCTCATGAAGGCACACAGTAAGCTCTCACTACTTCATTATGCAATTGTTAGTGTGTAATCCCTCCAGCCTTCATTATCTTCTGAACTCAATGTGGAATCATAAACATAATTTCAAGGGATGTTGTGAGGCAAGATGAAATGTGTGAAAACACTTTGGTGGGTCCAAAGACTATTCAAGACTAAGGGTTGTATGTATGTAAATGGATGCCTATTCATATACATATTTATTTTAAGAAAAGACACTCACATGCATAGATATACAAGGACAAGGCTCATAACCCTCCTTATAACTCATAATACCCTACCTATTTTGTTGAAAGAAAGCTTTAGAGAAAGGTGAAGGGTAAAGAAATGAAAAGAATGAGCACTTACTTTCACGTGGAATGCTGGAAATGTAGAAATTTAGAAAAAAACATTAGAGAACAGGTGGCCTTAATTTTCACAACGGATCCCTTTTCCTACATAAGTGCCCAGAGGCCTCAAAGACAGAACCTCATTGACATTTATGCAAGGAGCACTCCTCTGTACCAGCTATTAGGGTTGAATATGTCCAAACCAACTTTAGATTTTTCTACTACTTAAGGTAGTGTTTCAAAATGTCCTTACCCATAAAAATCAGTTTGGTGGGTCGCCTGGGTTCCTTAGTTGGTTAAACATCTGCATTTGACTCAGGTTGTGATCCCAGGATTCTAGGATTGAGCCCAGCATCGGGGTCCCTGCTCAGCAGGGAGTCTGCTTCTCCCTCTCCCTGTGCCCCTTTCCTTGCTTGTGTGCTCTCTCTCAAATAAATAAATAAAATCTTGAAAACAAACAAACAAACCAAAAAGAAACAAACAGACAAACAAACAAAAAGACAAAACAAAACAAAATGTTCTTACCCAAAGAAGCTAAATGAATTATTTGAGAAGCTTAAATTCAGTTTCTTCAAAGAAAATTTCACTGGAGAAATGGCTCTGTCACATTCTTATTGGTGCTATCACCATTTACCACACTGAGGCTTAATAGAAACAAATTTATACTCTTCCAGTCCTGGAGGTCAATGCCAAAAATGAGTCTCTTCGGACTAAAATCAGGCAGGACACAGAGAGTGTGAATTCCTGCCTAGTGACATGATTCTGGGTCACAGTTAATTCTCCTTCTGATGAATGTCCTTCTAAACTCTTCTTGGTACCGGAAAAGGATCCTCATTAGAGTCACTCTTTTTCTTTAAGATTTGTTTATGAGAGAGAGAGAGAGAGAAAGAAAGAGGGACAGGGAAGAAGGAGAGGGAGAGAGAATCTCCAGCAGACTCCTAGCGGAGCATGGAACCCAAAGTTGACCTTCATCCCAGAAGCTGGAGGTCATGACCTAAGCTGAAACCAAGAGTTGGAAGCTCAACCGACTCCACCACTCAGATGCCCTAGTGTCACATTTTAAGTTATCCAAAATAAGCTTGAATAACAGAATAATTATGAATGCTGCTGCATAACAAGCCTTCCTGAAAGCAAATGTGTTGCTATAATGTCTTTAGTATCAAATGGAATTGTATGGTGATAAGTTGTTCTAATCTCTGTTCATTTCCTCAAGAGTCTTGAGTCAGCTGTATGTCAGATGGGGGAGCTCTGCGGATCTCTCCAGGGCATTCTAATATAGTTGTGGCTTGGCTATCTAGTTGTGACTGATCCAGGGTGGCCTTGCCTTGGACAACTGGGCTCTGCTCCACATATCCTCACTTCCTTCACCATGTGGTTAGAGGACTGGAACCTTAGTTTTTACCCCTTGATCTCCTGGAATAGGAGAGAGGCTGGAGATGGAGTCTGATCACCAATGGCTAATGATTTAATCAACTGTGTCTACATCATGAAGCTTTCATGAAACACACACAAAAAATAATTCAGAGAGCTTCCAGGTTGGTGAACACATGGGGACTGTTACAGTGGCATACCTGGAAAAGGCAGGACAGCTCCATTTCCTTTCCCCATACCTTATCTTATGCATCTGTTCCATCTGGCATCATCCCTCCCCTGAGGCAGCAAGGCTCAGAGGGCAATACTCAAGAGGGATGCATAAAACTGAGCATGCACAAGGTCACCTACTGAATCCTCCTTTGAGCACCTAAGGTCAGACCTGAGGTAAGCATGAGGATTCTGGTAGAGAAGGTCTAAAAACAACTCTCCCTGACACAAGCACTGAACCACAGCTTTAGTACTCAAAGATTGGTTCACAGACCAGGATTGTTGGCATCTGCAGCAACAGGGAAACAGTTATAATTACAGGATCTCTGAGTCTCCCCTATGTCCTCCCAAATCAGAATCAGAATTTGAACAGGATTCTTAAGTAAGTGATTCAAACACATGTTAATGTTGGAGAAGTTCTGGTCTAGAAGAGTATTTCACAACCTCTCCACTGTGGACATTTGTGCTGGATAATACATTATGGAGGGGGTCATCCTGTGCGTTATGGGATATGGGGCAGAATTCCTGGGCTCAAGCCAGTAGGTTCCAGCAGCACCACCCTAGTTATGACAGCAAAAGATTTCTCCATATCTTTTCAAGTGCTGTCTGGAGGCAAAATCGCCCTGGTTGAGAATCACTGATCTGGAGCATGAGAACTGGAAATATCATGGTGAAGTTTCAGTCAAAGTTCATCCCTCCCTCAGATCATAACTCTGGGGAGCTCATTTCATACTTCTGAAATCCACTTTTACAAATGTGGATTAAGGTTCATTATAGCACAAACCTTACAGAGTGGACTCTTGTAAAAATGAAATGTGGATTAAGGTTCATTATAGCACAAACCTTACAGAGTGGACTCTTGTAAAAATGAAATAAAATAATCCGTTTAGGATCCTAACTCAGTTTATGATGCATAAAAATGATCCAAATATCTTATAATTAACAAACTTTTTAAAATGGAGCACTAAATGGCAGTTCTGAATTTGTGTCATCAGCATGAATCACATGATTAATTAGTCAAAAGCATCATGAAGACAAGGGCACAATATCCATATGTTTATGGCAAATTAACATACCCTTCTCTCTGTTGAAGAGGGGAATAGCAATTTTCTAGAGATATCCGGAGACCTTCTGTGCCATAAGACAACACTTTGGAAGTCAACGAGACCTGTTTAAGGAGGTTTCTCAGTCTTCAATTCAGAGAAAACATGAACTCAAAATTGAGATAAGAGACAAGGAGGTTAGAGTTCTGGAAGGCAGGCAAGATCGTGGATAAGAAGTAATAAAAACTAGATTCACCTGATTTCTAATCTGTTCTCCTGGGAAAAGAGAATTGGCAGGAAAAAGAATTCCTTCCTGTCCAAACCAGTGGTCCACAGGGAAATAATACACTCAGAGGTCAGAGTAACAGTGGAAACAGCACTTAATGACCAGACACAGGGAGCTATAAATATCTTTTCCATTGCAGTCCCTTACCATGGTGCATCCTTGTGCAGAACAGGACATGGTTGCTGCTTTTGGGTTCCTAAATCTGGCCGGGGACCCATGCTTCACTGCTTCCTGCTGTCCTGCCTGGAAACGGAGCTTCGGTTTCCAGCATCAACCATCCAGGGATGAATTTGGACCTCCATATGGACGCTTTCATCTTACAGACCCCACCCAGGTGAGTCTGAGAGCTCAACAGGTATTTCAGGAAAGTATCAGAGAGAATGGAAACTGAGATCCTTTACCTGAGGTCACCTGAGAGCCCAGACAGGCTATCCCAGAGCCAAGGTCTTACGTGTTTGTTTGCTGGGTTGACTACTAGGATTAAAAATAATTTATTTAACATATTTTATTTTTTGAAGGATTTCTTTAATTGTTTGAGAGAGAGAGAGAGCTTGATGGAGGTGGAGAGGGAGAAGCAGATTACTCACTGAGCAGGGAGCCCAATGCGGGACTCAACCCCAGGACTTTGTGATCATGACCTAAGCTGAAGGCAGGCGCTTAACCGACTGAGCTACCCAAGCGTCCTACTGACTATATTTTAAAAAGAAGTGTTCGTGGGACTCAGCATTACACAGATCATGTTGACAATACATTGTGGAATGGAAATCCAGTTGGATGAGACAGAGGAAGGACTAGGGAGCATAAAGTGCTTCCAGTGAAATTAGAACATAATCAATAAGTTTTTGCTGCTGAGGGAGTAGGAAAACAGAGTATTAGGCTTGGAGGTGTGAGTAGGGAGCAAGAACATTTTTAAAAAAAATTTTCAGATGGGGTATACTTAGCTTGTTCTATTTCTTAGAAGGATCCAGGCCCAAGGAGGGTAATACTACTTTGTGACAGCTCTTTTTGAGACACAGATTACACAGTATCATGTCTCCCATTTGTATTCACATGGGGAAAAATGTACCTAATATGCATGAAGGGATACGCCAAGGAGGTTCACTTCGCCACTATTTTTTTAAATTTAAATTCAATTAGCCAAGGGATAGTACATCATCAGTTATTTTTTCAATTCTTTTAAAAATTATTATGTTTGATTCATGTTCAATGATTCATTGATTGTTCAATGATTCATTAGTTGCATACAACACCCAGTGCTCATCAACACACGTGCCCTCCTTAATACCCAACAGTGGTTACCCTATCCCTCCATCCGCCTCCCTTCTATAGCCTTCAGTTTGTTTCCCAGAGTCCAGAGTCTGTCATGGTTTGTCTCCGCCTCTGATTTCTTCCATTCAGTTTTCCTTCCCTTCCTGTGTGGTCCTCTGTGCTATTCCTTATGTTCCACATATGAGTGAAACCATACCATACTGGTCTTTATCCGCTTGACTTATTTCACTTAGCATAATCCCCTCCAGGTCCATCCATGTTGATGCAAATGGTGGGTATTCATCCTTTCTGATGGCTGAGTCACATTCCATTGTATATATGGACCACATATTCCTGTTGTTTTTTTTTTCCAATCTTTCAGCAAAGAATTGTTATTTATTTCACCAGTTTTGCTACTTGCCATTTTTCTTTTTTATGTATGTGTAGATGTATTTATGTAGAATGTGTGAGAGTGTGTAAGTTTTGTGTGTCAAAGTCTGTGAGTTAGTCATAAAATATTCCTCCCACTGCTTTTTCTAGGTTTTTTTTCCTGAAAGAATTGATCTCTCACCTTAATATTCTTCAGTTGTGAATACCTGCCTTCCAAAAAACGAAAGTGGATATTCTTTTGCATACTTATTGTTCACAAATCACCCTTTATACATATTTCCAAGTGGTTTTCATGTCTCTATATTCCCTATTATTCCTTGCTGACTTTTATTATTGGATCTATTTTTTCTTTTTTTAAGATTTTATTTATTTATTAGAGATAGAGACAGCCAGTGAGAGAGGGAACACAAGCAGGGGGAGTGGGAGAGGAAGAAGCAGGCTCCTAGCGGAGGAGCCTGATGCAGGGCTCGATCCCATAACGCCAGGATCACGCCTGAGCCGAAGGCAGACGCTTAATGACTGCATCACCCAGGCGCCCCTATTGGATCTATTTCTAAAATAGAAATGTCATCACTTGGAAGGGATTCTTCTTGTTATGTTTGACCATGAATCACAATTACCTTCCATAAGCACACTTGTCCCATGTCTCCTTATGTGAGATGAAACTAAAACTTTAGATACTGCTTCTCTCCACATTAAAATACATTTTCAAATTCTTTTATTCCTGAGTCCATTATAATGAGACCTAATTCCAGATTCATTCAATATAATGAAAAGAGCATCTACTGTGTGCCAAAAATTTATAAGAACATTATGTGTTATACCCTTTATTTAAGTTCTTGGTAGAATTTTATTATTAATCCATGTTGATTTTGTGGAATTACTGCTCCTACAGTTCGTGTTTCAGTTAGTTCTTTAAACTCCCTTCAATTTTATTGAATATGGTTGTACTGAAACTGCTCTCCTTAACCTTGCTATAGCTCCTCTGTCATTCTTTGTATTTCATAATGTCTCATTTTCTTGAACTTGTTCCGATATAAGTGCATATACAGCCACACCCATAAAGAAAAAGATGAGCAGCTCAGGTGAAGTCCCTGCACCTTTGGTCCTTATGTCAGAGTGACAGACAAGAGCACAATGAGATAAATGTGAGTATGAGATAATGTCCTCAGATATGTCACATGAAGAGTACCCAGAGTTAGAGGATAGATTGCCATGGGGTGTCTAGGATTTTACAGAGTCTGGGGAGGTCTTTGTATGTGGGACAGGGAACAGAACTGTGAGCAGTTGTGCTCCTGGCTCTTGTCAAGAAAGTGACTAAAACTGAAAGCCTAAGAATGACAAATAAACACAAAAAGATGTCACATAAGAAAAGTGATAAATGGACTCCCCTCATTCTCTATTGGACTAAATAAAAACCAGTGGGTCAAATAAATATGGAAAAGGTACAAGAAAAACAAGTCTTCTGCTTTTTGCTATCTGGTAATAAAAACGCCTAAATTTGTGGAGTGTTGATTATTCTCTACTCATTTTTTTTTCTTGTGATGTTCAATCTTTAAGGTGTTTTACCACAAAGATGTCACTCCCGTTTTCTTTTGGTCAATTTACTTTTACTCTTTTAGTAACTTGGCTAGATATAAATGGGATGTAACCAGGACTGGATGCCACCAGCACCAAGGAAGCTTTCCTTCCTTACAGTCTCTCTCAGGACAACTGAGCTCATTAGATCATTTTACTCTTTATGTCCATCTCATTTCTCCCTCCCTCCATCTCTCTCTCTCCCTCTGCTTATTGAACACAATTATTTATGTTTTCTTACACACAGAAAATGTATCCATTTCAAAATGGAGCCTCAAGACAATTTGACCCTGGGAGGCTATGAATAGGAATTTCTGGGTATATTTCTACAGTTCTTATGGGAAAGGCAATATGATGAGTATGCGTTCATATCCTAAACAGTGCATTGGAGCAAGTGTGGGGTGGAAGGTGAGAAGGACATAGAGTAACACATACCAGGAGGAAATAGTGTACTGTGTTGTGTGTATGTGGTATTGTGTGTATGTGTGCATGCGTATGTGTGCTTTCGCACGTGTGCAAGAACACCTTGATGAGTGAGTGCAGTCCTCAGAGCAGGGTTACATGGGTTCCTCTATTCCAAGGTGACCCTTATAATACACAAGCTAAACTCAGTCAAAGATGATACTGGGGGGTTGTCAATGGACAGGACGCTATTGCAACCAGATTCATAAAGTGCAAGACGTACATAGTGTGGATGAGGAAGTCCCTGTGTCTTGACATTTAAGCAGCTATGAGGCCACCTGATTCTATGAAATTCACTGCCACAGCCTCTCATCTCTCTCTCTCTTGTCCATTTCCCTCAACACACTGGCTCCCTTCTGACCCTTGATTTTCTGACAGAAGCACTTCCTCAAGACCTTTTTACCAGTTGTTCCCTCTGCCACATAGACCTCCCATCATGTACACTCTCTTCCATGAGGTGTTTGTTCAAATGTCACCTTCTTAGCCAACCTTGACTGAACACCCAATATAACACCTGACACATTCTCTGCCTTAACCTGCTTCTGATAGGTTCATATCATCTGTCCCCATTTCATGATCATTTAATCTTTATATATGCTTCTATCCTATCACCATCATTGAATTATAGGGACAATTGCTTTTCAGCACTCTCTACTTTATGACTAGGAATTTCTGAAACATGGTTGACATTCTAGATTTCCTCAAATGCATGAAATAATTTCTTATTAAAACTGTTTATATCTGACCTGTTGGGGAACATCTGATGCTGTGATGGAAAATCAGAGAGAAACTGGGGATCCTCTCAAAGGGCCCAGATCCATTCACAAAATATTGAAATTAATTTCCTGACCAGAAGATATACACTGTAGCATTCAACAATGTGAGCAATGCCCATTTCTGTCAAAATTAATCATGTTATTCCCCCCTGTAGTGGTAGTCACCTCCACCAATGGACCCAGGAAACAATACAGGGATTTCAAAATTTCTTCTTCTGGGATTTTCAGAGGACCCAGAACTGCAGCCCCTCCTATTTGGGCTTTTCCTCTCCATGTACCTGATCACTGTGCTTGGAAACCTACTCATCATCCTGGCTGTCATCTCTGACTCCCACCTCCACACCCCCATGTACTTCTTCCTGGCCAACCTGTCCTTTGTAGACATCTGTTTCACCTCCACCACCATCCCCAAGATGCTGCTGAACATCCAGACTCAGAGCCAAGACATCACTTACAAAGGCTGCCTCAGCCAGATGTATTTTTTCCTACTTTTTTCAGGATTAGATGTCTTTCTCCTGACTGTGATGGCCTATGACCGGTTTGTGGCCATCTGTCACCCCTTGCACTACATGGTCATCATGAACACCCGGCTGTGTGGACTGCTGGTTCTAGTGACCTGGATCATAAGTCTCCTGCATTCCTTGTTAGAAAGCTTAATGGTGTTGCGGCTGTCCTTCTGTACAGAGGTGCAAATCCCCCACTTTTTCTGTGAACTCAATCAGATGATCCAGCTTGCCTGTTCTGATACTTTTCTTAATAACATGGTGATGTATTTTGCAGCTGTGTTGCTGGGTGGTGCTCCCCTGTCTGGGGTCACTTACTCCTACTGTAAGATAGTTTCCTCCATCCTTGGGATCTCAGCTCAGGGCAAGTATAAAGCATTTTCCACCTGTGCATCTCACCTCTCGGTTGTCTCCTTATTCTATTGTACGAGCCTAGGAGTGTACTTCAGCTCTGCTGCTACCCAGAGCTCCTACTCAAGTGCAGTGGCCTCGGTGATGTATACAGTTGTCACCCCCATGCTGAACCCCTTCATTTACAGCCTGAGGAACAAAGAAATAAAGAACGCTCTGATGAGATTCTCTGGGATGACAGTTCCAAAAGGGACAATCCTACTGGAGCTGAAGAAGTGCCCATGATTTCAGGTCCCAATACCTTTTTTTATGCAGAGTGTGGAAGTTGTGATTTTTTATGCAAAGTGTGGAAGTAGAGCTTGCTTCCTTAATTTATTTCCTGTAATTTCTGCTTTTTATTTGAATGTCTTGTACAATACACATAACTTATCTTATTAAGCTTTGTGATATCTCTGATATCCAAGAGATTTTCCCTTTGTCATTTTCCGACTGTCTCCATGTCGTTCCTAAACATGGGTGTGAAATATGCGGACATTCTCACTTATTCAAAGGACTACATGAATGTGTTAAGAATAATTTCTTCTCAAATAAAATATATCACAGTGACTATTTTATCTTTTAATTGACTGAATACTACTCCTGTGGAAAATCTACTCTTGGCCGCCACAGCTATTTATGTAAGTTTATAACAGGGAAAAGTCTGAAAGACCTTGCTTAATCATTGTGAACATCATTCCTTTGTATCTCACTACCTTCACTGCTCTTCCTGAGAATGCAGACTTTGATGTACTGGTGGTTATAGCTGATCATGGGGATTTTTCTACACATTAGGATCCTGTTGTTTCACAGCTTGTGTCCACCATGCCTCCCATAGTCACTGGCAAAAATATGATAATAAAATACATGCCTCCAGTGGAATTTACATACAAAGAGAAATATGGAAAAAAGTAGATTGACATAATATGGCCCTAGTTCAAACTTGGCCTAAGGATGATGAAGCAAAATATGAGATCATACATCTATTGCGATGCAAAATATTCCTCCCTCAGGCACTTCATCTACTCATTGAATCATGGAATATCAGGTACATTTGTAAGGTGTATTCATTAAGATGAAAGACTGGTGGCATTTTTGGGGTTTTATTACATTATTTTCTGGTTGAAAATTTCCAGTGTTACATGCAAATATGATTCCTTCTGTTTTGTTAAATGAAATATCTCCCAGTATGTGAAATTCTGCCATAACCTTTAAAGAGGCAGCAGATGAACAATATCAGTATCATCCATTATATATGATCCTCATAACCACAGGATGACTCACCAGCAAGCCTGGGCTCCTGTCCAGGGTGTGATTCAGAGTCACAAGTTGTGGGCACACATGCATGTCCTTCTGACCTTTCCATGTTACCTCAAAGGGGCCTCAATGGAGATGACTCCATTGTAGCACAGTTATGTGAAATAAACTTGAAGAACACGGTAATCATGAACGCTACCTTAAATTATCAGAATAAACCCCTAGAAAAAAATCAGATTATTACAAATGTTGTAAGTTCTGCCTAACTTGATTATTATATCAGTTAGCCATTGCTACATACAAAGTACCCTAAAATAAAATGGCTTAGTATAATGTCTTTATTATTGAAGGGGAGTTTAGGGCAGGGAGTTGTTATGCTCTCTGCAGGGCTCCTCATGAGTCCTAGGTCAAGTGGGAATCTCTACAGTGTGTTTCTAAAGCTGATCCATGAGGTGTGTGACTGTAGAGCTCTTCTGTCTTAAAATAATTTATGTCATTTTATTCCTTTTTTATATGTAGGTAATCTTCTAGTTACAAAATAAATGAGTTTATCAAATGTGAATTTTATTAATTTAATTCCACTATTTTAACATCCACCTGTGAACCTTTGCTTCTTCACAGTTGGACGAGAGCTCTCCCACCCCAATAGGTGTGACTCAGCTACCTGGGCTCCAGATCTGACTCTGAGTCATGCACCACTAGAATTTTTAAATTCTAATTAACTTATTGGAGCATTATTACATGTGATAAACTGTACATATTTGAAGTGTACAACTTTAAGAATTGAAAAAGTCATTGAAAAATCATGAAGACATGATTCCATTTCCATAGAATGCCAGAAGGTGCACAATAAGTTCTAACTGATTTGTTATGCAATTGTTAGGGTGTAATCCCTCCAGCCTTCATTTCCTTCTGAACACAATGTGGAGTCATAAAAATAACTTCATGGAATGTTGTGAGGAAAGATGAAATATGGGGAATTTCTTTGTGGGACAAAGAATGTTCAAGAGTAGGGGCTCTTGGGTGGCTCAGTCGTTAAGCGTCTGCCTTCGGCTCAGCGCGTGATCCCAGCATTCTGGGATCGAACCCTTCATCAGGCTCCTCCACTGGGAGCCTGCTTCTTCCTCTCCCACTTCCCCTGCTGTGTTCCCTCTCTAGCTGGCTGTCTCTCTCTGTGTCAAATAAATAAATAAAATCTTTAAAAAGTAAAATAAATGACATACAAGAAACTCAACAGATATAAAATGTGCAATATTCTGTATTAAAGTAATCATGCAAAAATTAAGAGTACATACTGCATGAGTCCATTTATATATAATCAAAAAAGTGCACAAAAGGTTTAAATATTTGTTATATAATTGTTAAAAAATGTAATCAATCTGAAACTTCTGTCTCCTTATCTCTAATGCTGGTGGATGTTGTTAGAAATAAATACAGTGTTGGAAAAAGTTGGAGAGTCCAAGAAGTCTTTGCAGTACTCCTTAGTATATGAACATGTATGTATGTGTGCATTACTTCCTACAAATAGATTCTTACACATGCATGTACAATGCAGACTCAATAATCCCATCTCTTATGTCGAAAGGAAATCTGAAAGAAATTTGGAGAGGATACAAATAAAAGAATGAATGTTTGAAATAGCACGAAATTAAAAGAATATAGATATTTAGACTCAAAGACTTAAAGTGGGATGGGCAAACTTAATTTTAGTTATGAATTCCCTTTTTAATCTCAAAACAAAGGGCACGAAGTCAGAATTTATATTTTAAAAAAGAGAATTTCGGGGCACCTGGGTGGCTCAGATGGTTAAGCATCTGCCTTTGTTCAGGTCATGATCCCAGGGTCCTGGGATCAAGCCCCATTGGGCTCCCTGCTCAGCGGGGAGTCTGCTCCTCCCTTTCCCTCTGCCTGTTGCTCCCCCTGCTTGTACTCTCTCTGTGTCAAATAAATAAATAAAATCTTTAAAAAAATTAAAAAATAAAGAAAGAGAATTTATATTTAAATCTAAAGTCACAGGTCATCTGGCTGGCTCGGTCAGTGGATCAAGCAACTCTTCTTTTTTTCTTTCAATATTTTATTCTTAAGGGATCTCTACAACAGTGTGGGGCTGAAACCCCCAATCCTGAGATCAAAAGTCACCCACTCCACCAAGGAGCCAGCCAGACAGCCAGACAGCCAGAGCAGGCAACTCTTGATCTTTGGGCCATGAGTTCAAGCCCTTCGTTGGGTGTACACATTACCTTATTTTTTTAATAATAATTTTTTATTATGTTATGTTAGTCACCAAACAGTATATCTTTAGTTTTTGATGTAGTGTTCCATGATTCATTGTTTGCGTATAACACCCAGTGCACCATGCAATATGTGCCCTCCTTAATACCCATCACCAGCCTATCCCATTCCCCCACATCCCTCCCCTCTGAAGCCCTCAGTTTGTTTCCCAGAGTCCATAGTCTCTCATGGTTCAATTTACTTTAAAAATAAATAAAAGGGGCACTTGGTTAGCTCAGTCAGTTAAGGGTCCGACCCTTGATTTTGTCCTAGCATGAACTCAGGGCATGGATTCAAGCACCATGTCAGCTCCATGCTCAGTGGGGAGTCTGCTTAAGTATTCTCTCTCCCTCTCCCTCTGCCCTTCCCCTGGCTCACCCATGAGTGCACTCTCTTTCTTTCCTAAGTAAATAAATAAACAAACAAACATTTAATTACATAAGTAAATAAGTAAGCAAGTCACATTTACATTTTAGCAATGGAGAATTCACTTTCCCCATTCCATTTCAGCAATTGAGCAGAAGCTTCGAATTGACCTTTTTTTTTTTTCTTTTTTTCCAGTTAAGGAGACATTTCAACACAAAATGCCCTTGCCCAAGAGGAAAGAAATGAATTGAGAAATCAAATTCATTTTCCTCCAAAACAATTATATTGGATAGATGTCTCTATTACACTCCTAATTCTGCATTAACAAATTACCACACGAGAGGCTTGAAAGAAACAAATTTAGGCTCTTACTGTTTAAGAGGTCAGAAGCCTGAAATAAGTCTCAGTGGGCTAAAATCAAGATGTCTACAGCACCTGGTTGCTTCTGGATGCTCCAGGAGAAAATGTTTTCTTTCTTATTGCAGTTTCTAGTGACAACAAGCATTCTTTGGCTCATTGTCCTTTCTCCATCTTGAAAGCCAGAGACTTGGTATCTTCACATCTCTCTGATCCAACTATTCTGCCCTCCTCTCCCACATTCAGAGGATGATGGTGATTATGTTAGTTCCACTTGCATAATCTTGGCCAATCTTAGTTTAACATTAGCTGATTAGCAGCCTTATTCTATTTGCTACCTTAATCTCCCTCTTCCTATAAAAAAATAATGTAGTCAAATTTTCTATGTATTATCATGTGAACGACTTGAAGAGGCTCTTATTCTGCCTACTAGAAAGTCTTTTCCAAAAGCATTTTTTGTGCAACTCAAGGGTCCTTATATAAAAGAAACAGGCACAGAATTTATCACAGCCCTTAGAATGTCTCTATACACTAGTCATTCAAAATGTTACGCAAATGTGACCTTTGTGTGTGTGTGTGAAGAAAACCTAAAACCACCTGTACCTTACTCGATAGCAGAATGGCAGTCTTGCTACTCAAAGAGTGGTCCACAGACCACAACCTGCAGCACTGACATCACTCAGGAACTTGTTAGAAATGCTGAACTCCTGGGCCCACCAGCATCTTCAAAAGCAGAATCTGCATTTGAGCTAGAATCCTAGGTGATTCACATGCACTTTGAAGTTGGAGAAGTGCTGGTCTAGAGTACATTTTCTCACACTCTCAATATAACCTTTGAGGCAGGGTCATTATCTGTGTTGGGAGCTGTCCTGCTCAGTGGAGGTGTTTAGCAGCATTACTCAAACATTGGCAGATGTGCCCAGGGGAAAAGAACCACCTCTGGTTCTGAGCACTGGCAGAAAGTTTGAAAACTGGGAGCAACCTGAGAGAAGGCAATCAACACCCATCCCCTTCCGCAATGTTAATTTTGAGAAGCTCACTAAATCCTTCAAGTCCCCATTTCTCCATAGGGAATGGAGTTCACAGCAGTGCTTCCTTGCAGAATGGACTTCTTGAAAAATTAAATCAGGCAATTCGTATAAGGTGCTAACCTTCAATCATAGTGCATAAAAACTAATCATATCTCTTACATTTAACAAATATTTTATAGTGACATTTTAGATCATATTCCTGAACTTGTGATAGAAGTGTGAGATTCCTAACTGTTTTGGCAAAACTGTCATGAAGCCAAGGAGTGCAGGGCCCACTGTTTTACATTAAAAGAACGAACTTTTCATTTTTGTTGAAAAAAGGAAAAGTAACTTTCTAGAGATATCAGGGGTATCATCCACAAGTCAATGCTTTGAAGGACCCAAGGGACCTAGTCAAGATTGATTCCTCAGTCTTAAACAGAAAAAAAAAACATTCACTCAAGTGTGAGATAAGGGGCTGGGAGGTGAGATCTCTGAAAGGCAGAAGAAGATATAGAAAAGGGGTAAGAAAAATTGACTACTGGGTTATCACTTGTCTTCTGGTAACAGAAATTCAAGAGGGAAAATGTCCTTTCTGTCCACACAAGTGTCCCACAGGGAAATCATGTGCCTACAGGTGGGAGGAACAGAGGGAAATGATCCTAATGAGCAGAATGAACCAGCTGTAAATACTCCTCTGTTGCAGTCCCGCAGCACAGCCAACCTCGGGCTGGACAAAACCGACCTGGTCGTCTTTTGCACAGTCCTCAGTCTGGATGGGGCACTGGAGTCTGACCCATTCCTGCTCTCTTGTCTGGGGACAGAGCTTCATCCTCCATCATCTACCAACCAGACAGGTACTTTGATTTCCAAGTAGAGACCTTCCTTTCAGAGACCCCATCTAGATGAGTTTTACTGCCCAGTAGGGACTGCAGGAGAAGGTCAAGAGAATCAAAGTCAAGAGCATTTACCTGAGGTCACCAGAGGACCAATCCAGCCCAATCCAGAGCTGAGAGTTTGCTGTGGCTGTTTGCTGGCTTCATTAAGAAATTTATGATTTCTCGTTTATGTATTTATGATTCTAAATGTAGAAGTGAATATTGTACTCATAAATGCAAGGTTCAGTGTTAACAACTAAATTGTAACAGTGGAAACCCAATTAAAGGGGACATGGGAAGCATAAAAGTAGAACATGAGACCAAGGATCTTTGCAATTGACCAGAGTAGAAATGTCAAGTATTAGCTTTTGAGGGATATACAGTGAAGTGAGGACCTGTCTTTTTATGTTTAAGATGGGACATATTAGACTACATTTCCATACTGAGGAGTAAAATCCAGACAAAAGAATTCTCCCAGGTGCATCCCTGCAAGAGCAGTACATGAAACCTACATATCACAGTACCTCCTCTCTCTTCAGTATTCAAATGAAATTTTTTACATGGATTATGTGAAAAAAGATATGCTAATGAACTTCCTTTATAATTACCTCAGTACCTGTGAGCCTGAACATGGTCTGGGTTAGCTCGCCACCCACTTTCTCTGTTGAAAATTGTCTGTGGGAGTCCTTGGTGTTTGCATAGTGGGATCAGAGTGGTTTTATTCCTGGTTTTGTTTGTTTGTTTGTTTGTTTTTTCTTTTTTTAACAATAATTTTTTATTATGTTATGTTAGTCACCATACAGTACATCATTAGCTTTTGATGTAATGTTCCATGATTAATTGTTTGCGTGTAACACCCAGTGCACCATGCAATTAACACCCATCACCGGCCTATCCCATCCCCCCACCCCCCTTCCCTCTGAAGCCCTCAGTTTGTTTCCCAGAGTCCATAGTCTCTCATAGTTCATTCCCCCTTCTGTTTAACCCCCCTTCATTCTTCCCTTCCTTCTCCTACCCATCTTCCTGCTATTTCTTATCTTCCATAAATGAGTGAAACCATATGATAATTGTCTTTCTCTTCTTGCCTTATTTCACTCAGCATAATCTCCTCCAGTCCCGTCCATGTTGCTGCAAATGTTGGGTAATCATTCTTTCTGATGGCTGAATAATCCATTTTATATATATATATATATATATATATATATATATATATATATATATATATATATATATATATATTCTTTGCAATCTTTCAGCAAAGCATTGCTGTTTATTCCTCCAATTTAGCTACTTGCTATTTTGCTTTTTTATGTATATGTAGACATATTTGTATAGAATGTGTGAGAGTTTATAAATTTTGTTTGGAAAAGTCTCTGAAAAAAATGAAAGTCTATGTAGTTTTGCATACTTATTGCTCACAAATCACCTTTCATACATATTTCCAAATAGTGTTCATGTCTCTGTAGTCCTTATCATTCCTTGTGGCCTTTTATTATTGGATCTGTTTCTAAAATAGAAATGCCATCACTTGGAAAGCATTCTTTTTATGTTTGACCAAGAATCACCTTTACCTTCCATAAGCATACCTGTCCCATATCTCTTTATGTGACATGGAACTAAAACTTTAGATACTGCTTCTCCCCACATTAAAAGACATTTTTAAATTATTTTCTTTTTGAGTCCATATATAATGAGACCTAATTCCTGATTCATTCAACACAGCTAAAAAAGCATCTGCTCTGTGCCCAAAATTTCTTTTTTTTTTAATAGGAAAACATGTTTATTATATTGAAGATTGCTACAATGAATCCAGTACCTAAGGGTAGACAAATTTATTCTATAAATACATATATAAAGATACATAGACATGAGTGTCTAAGAACTTTATGTGTTATACTCTTGTATATAAGGTCTTGGGGAATTTTTCTTATTCATCCATATTAATATTGTGGAATTACCGCTCCTGTAGATCCCTTTTCAGTTAGTTCTCTAAACTGCCTTCAATTTTATTGAATATAGTTGTACTGAAACTTCTCTCTTTAAAACTGTTTTTATCTCCTCTGTCATTCTATGCATTTCATAATGTCTAATTTTCTAGAATTCGTTCCTATATAAGTGCATATACAGCCACACCCATAAAGAAAAAGATGAACAGCACAGGTGAAGTCCTTGCTCCTTTGATCCTTACATCAGAGTGACAGCCAAAAGATCAGTGAGATAATGTGAGTCCGAGATAATGTCCTCAGATAAGTCACATGAAGAGTATTCAGAGTAAGAGAATAGACAGCCATGGGGTGTCTAGGATTTTACAGAGTCTGGGGAGGCCTTTGCATGGTAACAAGAAACAGAACTGTGAGCAGTTGTGCTCCTGGCTCTTGTCAAGAAAGTGACTAAAACCCAAAGCCTAAGAATGACAAACAAACACAAAAAGATGTCACATAAGAAAAGTGGTAAAGGGACCCACCTCATTCTCTATTGGACTAAATAAAGACCAGTGGGTCAAATAGATATGGAAAAAGGCACAGGAAAAACAAGTCTTCTGCTTTTTGCAATCTGGTAATAAAAATGCCTAATTTTGTGAAGTGTTGGTTTATTCTCTTTACTCATTTTTCTCTTGTGATGTTCAATCTTTAAGGTGTTTCAAAACAAAGATTTCACTACTGTTGTTTTTTGGACAATTTATGTTTGCTCTTTTACTAATTTTGCTAGATATAAATGGGATATAACCAGGACTGGATGCCACCAGCACCAAGGAAGATTTCCTTCCTTACAGTCTCTCAGGACAACTGAGCTTATTAGATCATTTTACTCTTTATGTCCATCTCATTTCTCCCTCCCTCCATCTCTCTCTTTCTGTTTATTGAACAAAAATATTTATGATTCTTTACACACAGGTCAAAAAGTGTCCATTCCCAAATGGAGCCCGAAGATTATTTGACCCTGAGAGGCTAGAAATAGGAATTTCTGGTTACTATTTCTACATTCCTCATAGGAAATGTAATATAATGTGTAAGCATTCATATCCTAAGCAGTGTATTAGGGCAGGTGGGGGGTGGGGCAAGAAAGACATAGAGTAACACACACTGGGTGGACATGGTGTGCTGTTTTCTGGGTATGTGACAGTGTGCATGTGTGTGTGCACATGTGTGCATGTGTGTGGGGGGACCATGAAGAGTGAGAGCATTCCTCAGAGCAGGGATACCTAGGCTCCTCTATTACAAGTTTACCCTTATAATACACAAGCCGAACTAAGTCAACAGATGGTACTAAGGAGGGATGTTCAATTGACAGATTCATAAAGTGCAAGAGGTACATAGTGTGGACGAGGAAGTCTCCGTGTCTTAAACTTGAAGCAGCTATGAGGCCACATGGTTCTACAAAATTCACTGCCACCACCTGTCGTCACTCTCTTATGACCAATCCGCTCACCACACTGGCTTCCTCCTGAGCCTTGATTTTCTGAAAAGAAACAGGTCCTTGGGTCCTTTGCACTGACTATTCACTCTGACAGGAAAACCTCCTGTCTTCCACCCTCTCTTCCATGAGTTCCCTGTTCAAATGTCACCTTCTTAGCCAGTCTTGACTGAACACCCAACATAACACCCCACCCCCCTACTGTCTCCTTTAACCTGCTTCTGTTTTTTTTTTTTTTTCATGACATCTATCTCCATCTCACGATTATTTAATCTTTACATTTGCTTCTATCCTATCACCATAATTGCATTTTAGGGACTATTGCTTTTCAGCACCTTCTACTTTATGACTAGAAATTTCTGAAACACGGTTGACACTCTAGATTTCCTCAAAGACATGATATAATTTCTTATTAAAACTGTATAATCCTGGACCTGTTGGAGAACATCTTATGTTTGGATGAAAATTCCCAATCAGAAAGGAACTGGGGATCCTCTCAAGAAGCCCAGATCCATTCACAAAATATTGAAATTAATTTCCTGACTGGAAAATATACATTGTAGCATTCCACAATGTGAGCAATGCACATTTCTGTCAAAATTAATCATGTTATTTCCCCTGTAGTGGTAGTCACCTCCACCAATGGAAACAAGAAACAATACAGGAATTTCAAAGTTTCTTCTTCTGGGATTTTCAGAGGACCCAGAACTGCAGGCCCTCATATTTGGGCTTTTCCTCTCCATGTACCTGATCACTGTGCTTGGAAACCTGCTCCTCATCCTGGCTGTCAGCTCTGACTCCCACCTCCACACCCCCATGTACTTCTTCCTGGCCAACCTGTCCTTTGTAGACATCTGTTTCACCTCCACCACCATCCCCAAGATGCTGGTGAACATCCAGACACAGAACAAAGTGATCACTTATGAAGGGTGCCTCAGCCAGATGTATTTTTTCCTACTCTTTTCAGGATTAGACGTCTTTCTCCTGGCTGTGATGGCCTATGACCGCTTTGTGGCCATCTGTCACCCCCTGCACTACAAAGTCATCATGAATCCCCAGCTCTGTGGACTGCTAGTTCTAGTGACCTGGATCATAAGTCTCCTGCATTCCTTGTTAGAAAGCTTAATGGTGTTGCGACTGTTCTTCTGTACAGAGTTGGAAATCCCCCACTTTTTCTGTGAACTCAATAAGATGATCCAACTTGCCTGTTCTGATACTTTTCTTAATAACATGGTGATGTATTTTGCAGCTGTGTTGTTGGGTGGTGCTTCCCTGTCTGGGATCCTTTACCCTTATGCTAAAATAGTTTCCTCCATCCTTGGGATCTCATCAGCTCAGGGTAAGTATAAAGCATTTTCCACCTGTACCTCACACTTGTCGGTTGTCTCCTTATTTTATTGTACGGGCCTAGGAGTGTACCTTAGCTCTGCTGCTACCCAGAGCTCCCATTCAAGTGCAGTGGCCTCGGTGATGTATACAGTTGTCACACCTATGCTGAACCCCTTCATCTACAGCCTTAGGAACAAAGAAATAAAGAGGGCTCTGATGAGATTCTCTGGGATGGCAGCTCTAAAAGGGTGAATCATCCTGGGGCTGAAGAACTGCCCTTGATTGCATGGTCCAAAACCTTTGAGTCAGAAGTTGAGAATTTTTATGCAGAGTGTGGAAGTAGAACTTGTTTCCTTAATTTATTTCCTGCTATTTCTATGTTTTTTATTTTGATGTCTCATACAAAATATGTAACTCATTTTATCAAGCTCTGTGTTAACTCTGATATCCAAGATATTTTCCCTTTGTCATTTTCTTATGTCTCAATATCATTCCTGACTTTGGATGTGAAATATTTGGACATTTTCACTTATTCAAAGGACTACATGAATTTGATAAGAATAATTTCTTCTTAAATAAAATATGTCATAGTGAGTATTTTTTTCTTTTGATTGACTGAATACTACTCCTATGGAAAATCTACTCTTGGGCACCACAGCTGTTTATGTGAGTTTATAACAGAGAAAAATCTGAGACCATGTGCTTCACTCTGGTGAACATCATTCCTTTGTATCTCACTACCTTCCCTGCTCTTCCTGAGAATGCAGACTTTGACATCTGGTGGTTTTAGCTGATCATGCAGATTTTTCTACACATTAGGATCTTGTTATTACACAGCTTGTGTCCATCATGCCTCCCACTGGCAAAAAAAAATGATAATAAAATACATGCCTCCAAGTGGAATCTATACAGAAAGACAAATAAGGGGGAAAAATATTGACATAATATGCCCAAACTTGGCCTAAGGATGATGAAACAAAATATTAAATTGTATATTTATTGCTATGCAAAATATTTCCCTCTCAGGCACTTCATCTATTCATTGAATGATGGAATATCAGGTCCATTTGTAATGTGTATTCATTAAGATGAAAGACTGGTGGCATGTTTAGGGTTTTATTAGATTATGTTCTTTTTTAAATAATAAGTTTTATTATATTATGTTAATCTCCATACAGTACATCCCTAGTTTTTGATGTAAAGTTCCATGATTCATTACTTGCATATAACACCTTATGTTCTGGTGCTATTGTAAATGCAATCAATTCCTTAATTTCTCTTTCGTCAGTCTCATTGTTAGTGTATAGAAATGCAACTGGTTTTTGTGCATTGATTTTGTATCCTGCCACATTACTGAATTACTGTATGAGTTCTAATAATTTGGGGGTGGAGTCTTTTGGGTTTTCCACATAAATCGGCAAAGAGAGAGTTTCACTTCTTTGCTAATTTAAATACTTCTTATTTCTTTCTGTTGTCTGATTGCTGTTGCTAGGACTTCTAGGACTATGTTGAACAATAGTGGTGAGAGTGGGCATCCTTGTTGTGTTCCTGATAAGGGAAAGGTTCTCAGCTTTTCCCCATTGAGAATGATATTAGCTGTGGGCTTTTCATGAATGGTTTTTATGAAATTGAGGAATGTACCCTCTTACCCTACACTCTGATGGGTTTAAATCAGGAAGGAATGCTGTATTTTGTGAAATGTTTTTTTCTGCATCATTTGAGAGGACCTTATGATTCTTGTTTCTTCTCTAATTAACGTGTTCTATCATACTGATTGATTTGAGAATGTTGAACCACCCTTGCATTCCAGGGATATATCCCACCTGGTCATAATGAATAATCCTTTTAATGTACTATTGGATCTTATTAGCTAGGATCTTGTTGAGAATTTTGGCATCCATATTCACCAGGGTTATTGGTCTGTAATTCTCCTTTTTGATGGCGTCTTTGCCTGGTTTGGGGATCAAGGTAATGCTGGCCTCATAGAAGGAGTTTGGAAGTTTTCCTTCTGTTTCTATTTTTTGAAACAGCTTCGGGAAAATAGGTATTATTACTTCTTTGAATGTTTGGTAGAATTCCCCAGGGAACCCATCAGGCCCTGGACTGTTGTTTTTGGGGAGGTTTTCGATCACTGCTTCAATCTTGTTACTAGATATTGGCCTATTTAGGTTGTCAGTCTCCTCCTGTTTCAGTCTTGGTAGTTTATAGGTTTCCAGGAAGGCATCCATTTCTTCCAGGTTGCTTAATTTATTGGCATATGGTTGTTGATAGTTTTTAATGATTGTTCCTATTTCCTTGGTGTTAGTCATGATCTCTCCCCTCTCATTCATAATTTTATTAATATGGGTCCTTTCCCTTTTCTTTTGGATAATTCTGGCTAGCGGTTTATCAATCTTATTAATTATTTCAAGGAACCAGCTTCTAGTTTGGTTGATCTGCTCTACTGTATTTCTGGTTTCTAATTCATTGATCTCTGCTCTAATCTTAATTAGTTCACATTTTGTGTGTGGCTTAGGCCTGTCTTCTGCTCCATTTCCAGTTATTTAAAGTGTGAGTATAAGGTCTGTATTTTAGATTTTTCTGTTCTTTTGAGTGAGGCTTGGATGGCTATGTATTTCCCCTTTAAGACTGCATTTGCAGTATCCCATAGGTTTTGGACCAATGTGTTTTCATTCTCATTGGTTTTCATAAATTGCTTAGTTCTTATTTGATTTCCTGGTTTATTCAAACATTCCTAAGCAGGATGGTCTTTAGCTTCTGATTTTTCTCCATTTGTTTTTCTTATCATTGAGTTCCAGTTTCAAAGCATTGTGGTTTCAGAATATGCAGAAAATAATCTGTCTTTTGGTATTGGTTGAGATCTGTTTTATGACCCAGAATGTGGTCTGATCTGGAGAAAGTTCCATGTGCATTCAAAAAGAATGAGTATTCTGTTGTTTTAGGGTAGAATGTTCTTTGAGGTCCATCTAGTCCAGTGTGTCCTTCTAAGCTCTTATTTCTTTGTTGATTTTCTGCTTGGATGATCTGTCTATTGGTTTCTGGTTGAACATTTCCAGTGCTACATACAAATATTATTCCTTCCATGTCTCTAAACAAAATATCTCCCACCCTTCAAAATTTTGCCATAACCTCTAAAGGGGCAGTGAATGAACAATATCAGTATCATCCACCATATACGATCCTTATTATAACAGGATGACTCACCAGCAAGCTTGGATTCCTGTCCGGGTTGTTATTCAGGTCACAAGTTTTGGGCACACATACGTGCCATTCCCACCTTTCTATGTTACCTCAAAGGGGCCACAATTGAGTCATTTTTAATACATTTACATGAATTAAACTTAAAGAACAGAGTAATCACAAATGCTACCCTCAATGATCAGAATACATGCCTAGATAAAAAGAATTAGATTATTACAAATGCTGTCAGTTCTGCCTGATTTGATTATTATATCAGTTAGTTATCGCTGCATACAAAACCCCCTAAAATAAAATGGCTTGTACAATGTGTTTATTATGGAAGGGGATTGCAGGGTAGAGAGTTGTTCTGATCTCTGCAGGGCTCCTCAAGAGTCCTTAGTCAGGTGTGAATCCATAAATTGTGTTTCTAAGGCTCATCCATAAGGCGTGTGGTTGTAGTGCTCTTCTGTCTTCAAACAATATATGATATTTAACTCCTTTTACGTATGTAGGTTGATCTTCAAGTTTATGAGAAAAGAAGTTTTATCAAATGTGAATTATCTTAATTTAATTCCATTATTTTAATACCCACATGTGAACCCTCGCTTTTTCACAGTTGGACGAGAGCGCTCCCACCATGATAGATGTGACCCAGCTACCTGAGCTCCAGATCTGACCCTGAGTCATGCACCATAGAATTTTTAAATTCTATTTATTTTATTGGAGCATTATCACATGCAATACTCTACATATTTAAAGTGTACAACATTAGGAATTGAAAGGGTCATTGAAAAATCACTGCATGATTCCATTTCTATAGAATGCCTGAGGTGCACAATAAGTTCTAACTGCTTTGTTATGCAATTGTTAGGGTGTAATCCCTCCAGCCTTCATTTCCTTTTAAACACAATATGGAATCATAAATATAACTTCATGGAATGTTGAAAGGAAAAATGAAAGATGAGGAAATACTCTGTGGGATGAAGAATATTCAAGAGTGAAGGTTTGGGATGTAAGTGTATTTGTATTCATGTACATCTTTGTTTCAAGGAAACACACTCGCATGCATGGGTGTACGTGCACAAGGCTCAGAACCATCAGTATAACTCGTTACAATATACCTATTTGGTTGAAAGAAAGCTTGAGAGAAACTTAGAGGGTAAAGAAATGAATAGAATTAACATTTGCATTCACATGGAATCCTAGGAATGTAGACATTTAGACAAAAAAAATTAGAGTAGAACAGATAGGTTTAATGTTCACAATGAATTTATTACCTCTCTTAACCCCAGAGGCCTCAAAGAGAGAACCACATTGACATTTATACAAGGAGAACTTCTCTGTACCAGCTCCTAGGGCTGAATATCTCCAAACTGACTTTAGATTCTTCTTCTTAAGGAAGGGTTTCAACACAAAATGCCCTCACCCAAGGAAGCTAAGTGAATGAATTGAGAGGCTTAAATTAGATTCTTCAAAGAAAATTTTATTGGCAAAATGTCTTTGCTACGACAAATTACCACACTGAGGGTTTAAAAAAAAAAATTATACTCTTCCAGTGCTGGAGGTCAAAGCTGAAAATGGGGCTTATTGGTCTAAAATCAAGATGTCTCTGCAGGACACAGAGAGCATAAATTCCTGCCTAGTTACATGACTCTGGGTCACACTTTAATCTCCACCAAAATTCATGCCTTTCCAAACTCTAGTTGGCACCTGACACAGATACTCATTTGAGTTACTTTTTTTTTTAATTTAAGATTTATTTATTTATTTATTTATTTATTTATTTATTTATTTATTTACCTGAGAGAGAGAGAGAAATAAAGACATACAGAGAGAGAGAGACCAAAGGCAGGTGTGGAGGGGCAGAGGGAGAGAGAGAAAGAGAATCTCAAACAGACTCCCTGTTGAGTGTGGACCCCACCCCCACAAGGTGGGGCTTGATCCAACAACCCTGAGATCATGACCTGAGCTGAATCAAAGAGTTGGATGCTCAACTGACTGAACCACCCAGGCACCCCTAGAGTCACTTTGTTAGAGTTATCCAAAATAAGCCTGAATAACAGAATGATCATGAATGTTGCTGCGTAGCAAGTTATCCTGAAAGCAAATGGTTTGGTATAACGACTTTAGTAGAAAGTGGAATGCATGATAATGAGTTGTTCTAGTATCTGTTGAACTCTTCAACATTTTTGAGTCAGCTGTGGGTCAGCTTGGGGAGCTCTGCTGATCTCAACAGGGCATTCTAATATAATTGGCTTTGGCTCGCAGTTGTGGCCGACCTAGGTGGCCTTGGCTTGGACAAATGGTCTCTGCTCCACATGTCCTCACTTCCTCTGGCAGCCCACCCAGCTTAATTCACTTTTTGGAGACAGAGTTCCAAGACAAAGCAGCAGAAATGCACCAAGGCTCTAAGGTCCACTGTCACTCCCATCATATCCTACTGGCCACAGCACATAAAATACCCTAATCTAGCCCATATCCAAGATAGAAGAATATTCTCCACCATCTGATGGAGGGTGCTGCACGCACTGCCAAAGACATGGCTACAGAGAAAGAGAGGGATGTGGGGTCATCACTGCAAACAGTCTACCACTGGTGTAAATTTCAGTTTGAAAGTTTTCATGTCCATGTCCACCTTCACCAGTGGAATGATCTCAGAGAAGACAGTGAGACTGAATTATGTGTATGGGGCAGTTATGGAAATTCTACTCCAGAGAGTTAGGCTTTCCTCCAATGGTAAATATTTCCTCCCCACCCCTTGCCTATAGATCACCATTCTTAGTCTAAGAAAAGATGAAAGAGGATTGTTTAATCAGACTCAGGTGAGTGTGAACAGGTAGCTAGATGGTGAACATATTTTGAGGGGAATTCAATGCCAACATCTGAAGTATTTGCTATGTTGGATTATGAGCAACTTTGGAGTTAGGAGTAGGGGACCCTTTTCAACCGGTCCCCTGAATTTAGCTGGATATCTACAAAACCATTCTGAACACCCACAAAGTCATCCTGAGATGTAAGAATATACATCTGGATCTCTATAAGCAGAAAAACACTGCCTGTTGTGAGGTAGGAAGGGTGGAGTTGTTAATCTGCCAGGAGATAACAGAAGATAAACAGAAGGGGGAGGGAGCCTCCATAAGCCGGCTCCTGGAAAGTGATATAACATCAGAGCACAAAAGCGTCCTACGCAGGGGACTGGGCAAAAACTCTCAGAGCAGTAGCAGTGGAGAAAGGGCTTTAGAGTAGCACACAGACAGGATCTAGGTGCTGTGGGTGCGTGAGCCCACAGCCACTTGTGGCTTTAGAACCACAAAGAGCAGGGACATGCCTGGGCACCTGGGACGACCTCTAAGAGAGTCCCTGTGGGCACGCACCATGGGAAGCTGCAGTTTTCAGTGGCATATACAGAAATGGAGACTTTTTGTCCAGGAGGGTTTAGTGAAGAGAACAGACTGTGAATTCTCTGCTCTGGTTTGGGTGCAGCCATTTTTGCTCAGACCCACGGAAGAAGCGCTAAAAGCCATCAGAGAACAAAACCTCAAAAAACTGGTTTCCCATGAGGCCATCCCCTGATTGGGGCAGGGTAACTCCGCCCAAACAGGGTTGCCTGAGAAACAGAATGGATGGAGAAATAAAGAGCTTCCAGAATCTGCAGAAACTGAAAGAATATGTGACCACTAAGCCAGCCCTGCAAGAAATATTAAAGGGGATTCTGTAAGCGAAGAGAGACCCCAAGAGTCACATAGACCAGAAATTTACAGAGACAATCTATAGAAACAGGGACTTTACAGGCAATATGATGGCACTAAATGCATATCTTGCAATAGTTACTCTCAAAGTGAATGGCCTAAATGCTCCCATGAAATAGCACAGAGTTGCAGATAGGACACAAAGACATGACTCATTAATATACTGTCTACAAGAGACTAATTTTGAACCTAAAGACACCTACAGGTTGAAAGTGAGGGGATGAAGGACCATTTATCATCCCAACAGACCTCAAAAGAAAGCTGGGATAGCAATTCTCACATCAGACAAATTAGATTTTAAGGCAAAGACTATAGTAAGAGATGTAGAGGGACACTATATCATACTTAAAGGGTCTATCCAACAAGAACATCTAACAATTGTAAATATCTGTGCCCCCAACATGGGAGCAGCCAACTACATAATCCACCTGTTAACCAAAATAAAGAATCATATTGAAAATAATACATTAATAGTAATAGATCTTAACACCCCACTCTCAGCAAAGGACAAATCATCTAAGCAAAAGATCATGAAACAAGAGCTTAGAATGACACATTGGACCAGATGGACTTTGTAGATATTTACAGAACATTCCAACCTAAAACAACAGAATACTATTTTTTCTCAAGTCCACATGGAATTTCCTCCTGAATAGACCACATACTGAGTCAAAAATCAGGTCTCAACTGATATCAAAAGACTGAAATTATTCCCTGCATGTTATCAGCCCACAATGTTTTGAAACTGGAACTCAACCACAAGAAAAAAAAAATTGTAAGGAATTCAAACACTTGCAGGCTAAAAACCATCCTGCTAAAGAATGATTGGATCAACCAGGAAATTAAAGATGAACTTAAACAATTCATATAAACTAATGAGAATGAAAATACATCTGTCCAAATCCTATGGGATACTGCAAAGGAGGTTCTAAGGGGGAAATACATAGCCATCCAAGCCTCACTCAAAAAAGTAGAAAAATTCCAAATAAATAAGCTAATCTTACACCTAAAGGAGCTGGCGAAAGAAACGGAAATAAAACCTGAACCAAGCAGGAGAAGAGAAATAATAAAGATTAGAGCAGAGATCAATGAAACAGAAACCAGAAATTAAAAATCAGATCAATGAAATTAAAAATTGGTTCTTTGAAAGAACAAAAAAGATCAATAAACCTCTGGCCAGACTTATCCAAAAGAAAAGAGAAAGGCTTGAAATCAATAAAATCATGAATGAAAGGGAAGAGAAAATGACTAACACAAAGAAGATAGAAACAATTAGAAATTATTACCACTAATATATGCCAACAAATTTAGCAACCTGGAAAAAATGGATGTCTTCCTGGAAACTTATAAACTACCAAGACTGAAGTAGGAAGAAAAAGACAATCTGAATAGACCAATAACCAGCAAGGAAATTGAAGCAGTAATCAAAAACCTCCCAAAAAAAACAAGAGTCCAGGGCCAGATGGCTTCCCAGGGGAATTCTACCAAACGTTTATTTTTTTAAATTTTTTATTATGTTATGTTAATCACCATACAGTACATCATTAGTTTTTGATGTAGTGTTCCATGAGTCATTGTTTGTGTATAACACCCAGTGCTCCATGCAATATGTGCACTCCTTAATACCCATCACCGATGTATCCCAATCCCCCACCCCTCTCCCCTCTGAAGCCCTCAGTTTGTTTCCCAGAGTCTATGGTCTTTCATGGTTCATCTCCCTTCTGTTTAACCCCCCTTCATTCTACCCTTCCTTCTCCTACCGATCTCCCTGCTATTTCTTATGTTCTATAAATGAGTGAAACCATACGATAATTGTCTTTCTCTGCTTGACTTATTTCACTTAGCATAATCTCCTCCAGTCCCATCCATGTTGCTGCAAATGTTGGGTAATTGTTCTTTCTGATGGCTGAGTAACATTCCATTGTATATACAGACTACATCTTCTTAATCCATTCATCTGTTGAAGGGCATCTCAGCTCCTTCCACAAATTAGCTATTGTGGACAATGCTGCTATGAACATTGGGGTGAATATGGCCCTTCTCTTCACTACGTCTGTATCTTTGGGGTAAATATCCAGTACTGCAATTGCTTCTACCAAACATTTAAAGAAGAAATAATACCTGTTCTACTGAAACTGTTTCAAAAAATAGAAACAGAAGGAAGACTTCCAACCTCGTTCTATGAGGCCAGCATTACTCTGATCCCAAAACCAGATAAAGACTCCATCAAAAAGGAGAATTACAAACTGATATCCCTATGAATACAGATGTCAAAATACTCATGAGGATCCTAGCCAATAGGATCCAACAGTACATTAAAAGGATTATCCATCATGACCAGGTGGGATTTATTCCTGGGATGCAAGGTGGTTCAACATTTACAAATCAATGTAATAGAGCATATTAACAAAAGAAAAGACAAGAACTGTATGATCCTCTCAATTGGTGCAGAAAAAACTTTTGACAAAATACAACATCCTTTCCTGATTAAAACTCTTCAGAGCGTAGGAATAGAGGGAACATACCTCAATATCATAAAAGCTATCTATGAAAAGCTCACAGAGAATATCATTATCAATGGGGGAAAGCTGAGAGTTTTTCTCTTAAGGTCGGAACACAACAGGGATGTCCACTCTCACTATAATTGTTCAACATATTATTAGAAGCTCTGGCCTCAGGAATCAGACAACAAAAGAAATAAAAGCATTCAAATTGGCAAAGAAATATTCAAACGCTCTCTCTCTTCACAGATGACATGATTCTTTATGTGGAAATCCCAAAAGACTCCACCCCCAAATTAGTAGAACTCATAGAGTAATTCAGCAATGTGGCAGGATAAAAAAAAAAATCAACGAACAGAAATCAGTTGCTTTTCTATACGTTAGCAATGTAACTGTAGAAAGAGAATTTAAGGAATCAATTCCATTTACAATAGCACCAAAATCCATAAGACACCTAGGAATAAACCTAACCAAAGAAGTAAAGGATCTGTACTTAGAAACTACACAACACTTATGAAAGAATTTGAAGAAGACAAGAAGAGTTGGAAAAATATTTCATGCCCATGGATTAGAAGAATAAACATTGTTAAAATATCAGTGCTGGCCAGAGCATTCTACACTTCCAATGCTATCCTTATAACAGTACCATTGGCATTTTTCCAAGAGTTGGAACAAACAATCCTAAACTTTGTATGGATCCAGAAATGACCCCAAATCACCAAAAGAATGTTAAAAAAGAAAAACAAAGCTAAGGACATCATGTTGCCTCATTTCAAGCTATATTACAAAGCTATAATCAGGAGGACACATGGTTTTGAAACAAAAACAGACACATAGACCCACACAGATCAATGGAACAGAATAGAGAGCCCAGAATGGACCCTCAACTCTATGGCCAACTAATCTTTGACAAAGAAGGAAAAAATATCCAATGGAAAAAAAGACAGTCTTTTCAATAAATGGTGCTGGGAAAATGGACAGCCACAAGCAGAAGAATGAAAGTGGACCATTCTCTAATACCATACACAAAGATAAACTCAAAATGGATGAAAGACCTCATTGTAAGACAAGAATCCATCAAAATCCTAGAGGAGAACACAGGCAGTGACCTCTTTGACCTTGACTGCAGCAACTTCCTGCAAGACACGTATCCAAAGGCAAAAGCAACAGAACTTTTGGAACTTCATCAAGATAAAAAGCGTCTGCACAGCAAAGGAAACAGTCAACAAAACTAAGCAGCAACCCACAGAATGGGAGATTTTTGCAAATGACATTACAGATTAGGGCTGGTATCCAAGAACTATAAAGAACATATCGAATTCAACACCCAAAAAACAAATAATCCAGTCAAAAAATAGACAGAAGACGTGAAAAGACACTTCTCCAAAGAAGACACATGAAAAAATGATCAATATCACTAGCTATCAGGGAAATTCAAAACAAATCCACAATAAGATACCACCTCATACCAGTTAGAATGGAAAAATTAACAAGGCAGGAATCAACAAATGTTGGGGATAATGTAGAGAAAGGGGAAACTTTGTGCCACACTCTTGGTGGGAATGAAAGCTGGTACAGCCACTTTGAAAAACCATATGGAGTTTCCTCAAAAAGTTAAAAATAGAGCTACCCTATGACCCAGAAATTGCACTATGAGGTATGTATCTCAAAGATACAGATGTGGTGAAAAGAAGAGGCACGTGCACCCCAATGTTCATTCAGCAATGTCCACAGTAGCCAGACTGTGGAAGGAGTCAAGATGCCCTTCAACAGGCAAATGGATAAAAAGATGTAGTGTATATATACAATGGAATATGACTCAGCCATCAGAAAGGATGAATACCTACCATTTGCATCGACATGGATGGAACTAGATGGGATTATGGTGAGTGAAATAAGTCAAGCAGAGAAAGACAATTATCATATGGTTTCACTCATATGTGAAACATAAGGAATAGTGTGGAGGATGACAGGGGAAGGGAGGGAAAACTGAAGGGGGAGAGATCAGAGAGAGAGACAAACCATGAGAGACTATGGACTCTAAGAAACAAACCGAGGGCTTTAGAAGGGAGGGATGTGGGGGGATGGGGTAGCCAGGTGATGGGTATTAAGGAAGGCACGTGTGGTGATGAGCGCTGGGTGTTAAGGAACTAATTAATCATTAAACGCTATGTCAAAAACTAATGGTGTAGTATATTGTGGCTAACTGAATGTACTAAAAATGAAAAGAAAAGATCAAAGAAATAATTTTTTTTTTCCAGATGCCTCAGAGACACCAGGGACCTTGTATGTAACTCACTGATTGATGGAGCTAAGAACTGTTGTATCACAGCTGCCGTCTTCATGGCATCCTTAATGTAGATACTGTTTTCCTATTGATTGACTTTCCCAATGACATATTCAAAATAGTTTTCATCCTGGTAGTTTTTTAAAATTTTTATATGGGGAGGGTTCTGCTGGAAGGAGGCATTATTTGAAATGCAAGTAGAAGAAGAGACATAGGAACATTTTCCCTCAGTTTTACAGCTTTATTGAAAGGTAATGATATATACAATTGTGATTGGTGATTTCATGTGCATATACATTGTGAAGTGATCATCACAATAGTTTAGTGAATACGTCCATCACTTCACATAGTTACCATTTCTTTTTGTTCTAAGAACATTTACTATGTACTCCGTTAGTAGCATTCAATATATAACACAATAGATTTAAGCATAATGACCATGTTGTACATTAAGTTCCCAGAACTCATTTATCATATAACTGAAGGCTAGTATGTTTGTAGGTTTTCACCAGCATCTTCTCATTTCCCCAAACCCCAGCCACCAGGAAATATCAACCTACTCTCTGTTTCTATGAGTTCAGATTTTTGTATTTAACATATAAGTCAGATCATAAAGTATTTGACTTTTTCTGTCTGTCTGTTTCACTTTGCATAACGCCATTGCAGTCCATACATTTTAGCAAAGGAAAAGATGTCCTCATTTTTTAATGCTGAATTCCATTGTATTGTTATGCCATCATCATCAATTCGTCTGTTGATGGATACTGGGCTATTTCCATGTCTTGGCTATTGTGAATAATGCTGCAATGAAAGAAAGGGCACAGATATGTGAGATATTCAAATATGTGGGAATTAAACCATGCCTGCCATGAACGGCTGATGCATGAAAGAACAAACCAAAAAGGAAATTTAAAAATCTTGAGCCAAAAGAAAATGGAAACACAGCCTATCAAAACATATGGGATGTTGCAAAAACAGCTCTAAGAGGGAAGTTTATAACAATGAATGTCAACATTAAGAAAAAATTTAAAAACCTTAAGTAAATAACTTAATTTTATGATTTAAAGACCTAGAAAAACAAGAACAAATTAAGTCCAAAGCAGCAGAAGAAAAGAAATACCAAATATTAGAGCATACAAACTTTATACATAGACCAGAAAGCCAATAGAAAACATTAACAAAGCTAAGAGTCAATAATTTGAAAAGCTTAGCAAAATTGACAAACCTTTAGTTAGACCAAAAAGGGGAGGCACTGCAGAAGATGGAAATAAATAAAATCATCAGCAAAAGATGGTAACTTACAACCAATACAATAGAAATACAAAGAATCATAGAAGACCACTATGAACAATTTCACTCCAACATATTGGACGACCTAGAAGAAATGGATAAAACCTAGAAAGGGGGTGCCTATGTGGCTCAGTGTGCTAACCATCTGCCTTTGCTTCAGATCATGATCCCAGGGTCCTGCGATCAAGCCCCAATTCTCACTCCCTCCTCAGTGGGGAGCCTGGTTTCTTCTCCCTTGTGCCTCTCTCCCTCTGACACTCATGCTGGCGTGCTGTCTCTCTGCACTCTCTCACTCAAATAAATAAATAAAATCTTTAAAAATACACCCGAAATGTGAGAACACAGCCAAGATTAGCATAGTATTTCCAGCTGACCCACAGTTGACAGCAACCTCATGAGGAGACCAGCTGAGACAAGAAGAATTCTCCATCATAGACTCCAATGTAATAATAAAAAAAAGCATTCTCTTATATTGTTTCCTTTTGGCATGGCTTGTTATGCAGCAATAGCTGACTGATACAATAATTAATGTAAACAGAACTGAGAATATTAAGAATAATCTCCTGCTTCTTATTTTTGACATTTCTTCTGATATTTGAAAGGAGTATTCATAGTGGTCTGGTTATTCACATTTATTTTAGACAACTGTACTAAAAAGTGACTACCATTGAGATTCCCATCCAGGTAACTGGTGGAGGTTGGAAAAAAATCTATGTTTTTGCAGGAATAACTTGTGGGACCCTCAGTCACAAGTTTCCATTCTCAGAGCATTACTGTACAGGAATTCCAGCTCCTGTCTGAGTCATCCTTTGATCATAGGATTGAAGAGAGTTTAGAGTATAAGAATAAAGAATAAAGAATTAATGACAGAGTGAATACACTTATTGTTCACTCCTTCACATTATAATATTTATGACAGCATTTTTAAAGGAGGATATATTAAGTTTTGGGCAACGGAAGGGGTAATATTTAGGCAGGGCTTGAACTTTTCAAAAAGAAACGCAAAATCATCCAATTAAATAACCCAAAATCTGCCATTAAATTCTCCATTCGAATTAATAAAACCCTTTACACATGGACACCACACATCCCACACTTTAGTGAGTAGATGTACATCATTGAAAACACATATTCCACAATAAAATATTGTATGATTGGAACATTTACTTCATCATATTTTGATTCTTCTCTGATACTGAGCCCCTATTAAGTCATTTGGTTTATGCAAATTTGTCTTTTTGTAGATTATGCTTGGAGGGTGTTTTTATAAGCAATTTTCTTCTTACTGTTCTGTGCCAGGGATACTGTGGATGCTGAGCTGATGAGAACAGGACCCTAAGGAGGATCATAAAACCCCATGACTAGCTACAAGACAAACTAGTACACTAAAATCTGTATCACCAAGAAGAGGGTTTAAAGTAGTAACATGGAAATGAA